>NW_023276806.1:271813556-272494389 GCF_003668045.3 Cricetulus griseus
GTGTGTGTGTGTGTGTGTGTGTGTGTGTGTGTATGAAACTTTTCCAATCACTGTGAGTGATACAATTTCTGATAAAGGAATAGTTGTTTAATGTTATCATATGGTATCAGAGGATTTGATCCATCATGGTGAAAGGTGTATGGAGGAACCGAGAAGTACATGTAGTATCCAGGGATCAGTGACAGAAAAACAGAAAGGAGCTACAAGAGACATAGGTCCCAATGATATCAAGTTATTTCCAACCTTCTCAGGCCTTGAATTTATCATCTCTCAACAATATTAATATAACACTTTGATATTGTAAGATATTAATTTATTCATGTTAGAGCCCTTGTCATCTATTTATCCCTAGAAGTAATATGACATACACTATGAGAGATATACAGTTATTAGCACTTAGGTCTCATTTAATTCAACTGAGTTGACACATTAGGCTTTGACAATAAAATATTAAAGATAGTAAATACTTGAATGTTTAGACATTTCACCACATTTGACACTTACATGCCTATGTGCATATGTTTGCATAGACATACACAATTTTAAATGCATACAATCACAGAAGTAAGACATTCTTCCTCAATTTTGCTTGTTGCAAATCCTCCAAACCATTAACACCAGGCAAGCAACTTCCAAGCATCAATATCCAGGTTCCTTTTGGTTGTTTGTTTATGATGATGATGATGATGATGATGATGATGATGATGATGTTAGAGGCACTGACATTTACATATCCATTGCCCCCATTCCCTCGCCCTCCCATCCTCCCATGTTCTCCAACAACCCCCCCAACCCATCCTCAACTTCTCTCCAGGGATAGTGAGGTCGTCCATGGGGGACCTTCAAAGTCCAATCATACAATTTGGAGGAGGGCCTAGTCCCTCCTTGCTGTATCTGGGCTGCAATAGTATCTCTCTATAGGGAATGGGCTCCCAAAGTCCATTTGTGCTCTAAGGATAAAGACTGGCTCCACTGTTAGAAGTCCCATAGACTGTGTAGGCCTCCTAGCTGGCACCCACATTCAGGGGGCTTGGTTTAGTCCAATGCTGTTTCCCCAGCTTTATGACTAGGGTCTCCATGCTCTCACTAGGTCATGCCAAGTGTTTCTGCAGATTTCTTCAGCACCATCTTTTCTCTTTTGCTCATCCATCCTCCCTTTCCACAAAAGAATTCCAAGAGTATGATTCAGTGCTTGGCTGTGGATGCCTGTTTCTACTTTGAATAGCTACTGAATGAAGGCTCTAGGAATGGTAACCAGGGTAGACATCAGTCTCATTATAGGGGAAGGTCATCAAAGACATCCTCTTCACCACTGCCTAGATTCTTAGTTGGGGTCATCCCGGTGGATCCCTTAACATTTCCCCTGTTCCAGAACTCTCCAAACCTGTACTGTCTCCCTCTATCAAGGCATCTCCTTTCTTGCCCTCCTCTATTCCTCTCCTGTCTCAGTCCTCTTGTCCTCCTCCCACCTCCCTTCTTCCCTTCCCACCTCCCCCACCCCCGTGGTGCTCCCACTTTGCTCAGGGGTTTTTGTCCCTCTCCCCTTCTTTGAGGAACTATGCAAACTTCTCTTGGGGTCCTCCTTGTTTCCTAGCTCCTCTGGCAGTGTGGATTGTAGACTGGTAATCCTTTGCTCTATGTCTAAAAATCAGATATGAGTGAATATATAACATGTTCGTCTTTTTGTGACTGTGTTACCTCATTCAGGATGGTATCTTCTAGTTCCATTCATTTGCCTGCGAAATTCAAGATTCCATTATTTGTTTTCCACTGAGTAGTAGTACTCCATTGTGTAAATTACCACATTTTCTCTATCCATTCTTCAGTTGAGGGGTATCTAGTTTGCTTCCAGTTTCTGGCTATTACAAATAATGCTGCAATGAACATAGTTGAACATATGTCCTTATGGTGTGGATGTGCATTCTTTGGGTATATGCCCAAGAGAGGAATTGCTGGATCTTGAGGTAGACTGATTCCCATTTTCTTGAGCAACTGCCATACTGATTTTCAAGTGGTTGTACAAGTTTGCACTCCCACCAGCAGTGGAGGAGTGTTCCTCTTTCTCCACATCCTCTCCAGCATGACTGTCATTGGTGTTATTGATTTTAGCCATTCTTACAGGAGTAAGATGGTGTCTCAGAGTTGTTTTGAGTTGCATTTCCCTGGTGACTAAGGATGTTGAGTATATTCTTAAGTGTCTATCAGCCATTTTAGATTCCTCTTTTGAGAATTCTCTATTTAGTTCTGCACTCCACTTTTTTAATTGCATTGTTTGGTGTTTCGTGGCTGGCTTCTTTAGTTCATTGTATATTTTGGTAATCATTCCTCTGTCAGATGTGGGGTTGGTGAATATCTTTTACCATTCTGGGGACTAGTATTTTGTCTTGCTGACTGTGTCCTTTGCCTTACAGAAGCTTGTCATTTTCAGAAGTTCCCATTTATTAATTGTCGATCTCATTGTCTATGTTACTGGTGTTATGTTCAGTAAGCAGTCTCGTGTACCAATTCATTCGAGGGTACTACCTACCTTCTATTCTAGAAGGTTCATTGTGGCTGAATTTATGTTGAGGTATTTGATCTATTTGGATTTAAGTTTTGTGCATAGTGATATATATGGATCTATCTGCAATTTTTTATATATCTGAATCCAGTTATGCTAGCACCATTTATTGAAGATGCTTTCTGTTTTCCATTGTATAACTTTAGCTTCTTTGTCAAAAATCAGGTATCTGTAGGTGTGGGGGTTAATATCAGAGTTTTCAATTTAATTCCATTGGTAAACTTGTCTATTTTTGTGGCAATACAAAGCTGTTTTCAGGACTATGGCTCTGTAATAGAGCTTGAAGTCAGGAATGGTGATGCCTCTGGAAGTTCCTTTATTGTGCATGGTTGTTTTGGCTATCCTGGGTTTTTTGTTTGTTTCTTTGTTTTCCCATATGAAGTTGAGTACTGTTCTTTCAAGAATTGTGTTTGGATTTTGATGGGAATTGTGTTGAATCTGTAGATTGCTTTTGACAGGACTGCCATTTTACATGTTGTTCTGGCATATCCAAAAACACGGATCCTTCTATTTTCTGGTATCTAATTTATGTCCTTAAAGACTCAAAGTTCTCTCTATCCAGGTCTTTCATGTTTTTGGTTAACATTACCCCCAAGATATTTTATGTTTTTAGTTGCTATTGTAAAGGGTGATGTTTGTCTGACTTCTTTCTCAGTGCATTTATCATCTGTATATAGTAGGGCTACTGATTATTTTAAGTTAATCTTGTATCCTGCCACTTGGATGAAGGTGTTTATCAGATGTAGGAGTTCCCTGGTAGAGTTTTTGGGTCACTTATATAAACTATCAATGAAACAAAGAGTTGGTTCTTTGAGAAAGTCACAAGATAGACAAACCTTTATCCAAACTAACCAAAAGGCAGAGAGAGAGAGAGAGCATGCTATTTAGCAAAATCAGAAATGAAAAGGGGGACATAACAACAGACATTGAGGATATCCAGATAATCATCAGGTCATACTTTGAAAACCTGTACTCCACAAAATTCGAAAATCTAGAGGAAATAAACAATTTTCTGGATAGATATCACTTACCAAAATTAAATCAAGAACAGATTAGCAATTTATACAGACCTATAACCCACAATGAAATAGAAGCAGTCATCAAAAGTCTCCCAACCAAGATAAGCCCAGGGCTAGATGGCTTCACTGCAGAATTCTACCAGAAATTCAAACAAGAGCTAATACCAATACTCCTCAAATTGTTCCACACACTAGCAGCAGCAGGACACAACTGAAAAAGAGAATTGCAGACCAATATCCCTCATGAACATCTATGCAAAAATATTCAACCAATTACAGGCAAATAAAATCCAAAAACACATGAGAGAAATGATCCACCATGATCAAGTTGGCTTCATCCCAGGAATGCAGGGATGGTTCAACATATGAAAAATCCATCAGTGTAATCTACCATATAAACAAACTGCAAAAGAAAAACCACATGATCATCTCACTAGATGCTGAAAAAGCCTTTGACAAAATTCAACATCCCTTCATGATAAATTTCTTGGAGAGGTCAGGAATAACAGAAACATACCTAAACGTGATAAAAGCAATATACAGCAAGCCAACAGCCAACATTTAACTAAATGGAGACAAACTCAACGCAATTCTTCTAAAATCAGGAATAAGACAAAGCTGCTCACTCTCTCCATATCTCTTCAATATTGTACTTGAAGTTCTAGCTAGAGCAATAAGACAACAAAAGGAGATCAAGGGGATACAAATTGGAAAGGAAGAAGTCAAATTTTCACTATTTGCAGACAATATCCAGGTTCTTGAACCATAAAATGCATTCTTTACAATTGATATGCCAATATCCTTTCCTTTCAGGCTTTTAGTTGTCAGTAGTTACAGCTTAGAACTCAGCATCACACTCTTTTACCTTGAGCCCTACCACTTGGAAGCAGCATCCTCCATATATAGATTCTAAGACAGGAGTAATAAGAAGTTTAAAAATTGATTGTTTTCTGTTTATAACCATGAAACACAAGTATGAGTAATAGTGATTTCATTTCTACATATTTTACTGACCTATTGAGTTCACATTATGTCCATTCTATGGTTTGTCTTCCCACTCAATCAAGAAAACTACATTGTTATTTTGGCAGAATTTTAGCTAGTGATGTTGAGATTAGAATCCATACAGCAGCTGTTCACTTCACTTATGGTATAATTTGTTGCCACACTTTTGTTGATATTTGATTCATTTTACTTATTTGGGGGAATGAAAAATTGATGAAATATTTTATTCTTCATCTTTTTAAAGAAAATTATATGATTGAGATGTATAGTATAAATTATAATTGTGAACTTTGAATAGCTTATTCCATTTCTTAACGTAGGCTTACTAGCATGATAGCAAGAATCAGCCCCTAAGTTAACTATGTCAACAGCACAGGCCCTTAGCAGATATTATATGTTACAGCCAGTAATCAGTGACCTACTCTGTTTCTGCCATGATGCCATGTTTGACAATAAAAGGCAAATAAGTAAACACTGATTGATCTTCACTAGCTTGCTATTTAACCGGGGGGGGGGGGACAAGAAAAAATCCAAGTAAATAAATATATGAAGGTAAAATTTTAGTAAATATGTATGCTTTGAATAAAGAAACATAAATTCCCTTCTCTCCTCTCTCTCTCTCTCTCTCTCCTCTCTCTCTCTCTCTCTCTCTCTCTCTCTCTCTCTCTCTACTGCAGTCAGATATCCAACATCCCCCCCCCCCCCGTTTCCCAATTCCTCTGAATTGGTTCAGGAAGAGAAAGCCAAAGATGTAATTTTTCTATTCCAATTACAAAATAATGTATTTGAATATTTCTGCCATCTGTTGACCCTAAAAGTATTGTAATCACTAAAGACATTGTTCAGCTGCTCTTTAAATTCCACTTCAGGTCTAACAATAGGAGCTGCAAGGCTGAGCATTTTCACTCTTATTCTGTTACTTTCTTCACTGCTTCTGAAAAGTCTATTGGAAGCTGACCATTAGAAATAGAATACTTTTTTCCAAGTATTAGAAGTAGCAGATTACAGCAAAACCCTATATGTAAGGCTAGAAAAGAAGACTAGTGGTATCCTGGAGGGAAAGTTGGGAAGCAGCCAGACAACCTACAGAAATCAGGGCTACCTGTCATTCCTCAGAAGTTTCCTGATCTTTAAGCCTCTTTCGTCTCCCTTTAGTCTGGGGTTTGCTTGCCATCCTCTCATTTAGAACCTTGTTTACCATTATTTCTACAGGGTATATTTTTCCTTTCCTTCAGGCCTTCTCACAAACTCCTTATGTTCTCTGAATTCTAATAGCACTTGTATTTCTGTTTCTATGTTCCTTAATGTCCTCAACTATAGTAGGTAATTACCAATACGGAGTCAGGTAGAAATATAAGGGTATTTAATAGGGAAAAGCCTTACTTACAGAGCGAACCAGCCAGCCGGTGGTAGTCTGTACAGCAAGAAGCAAAGAAGAAACCGAAACCGAAAACGCAGTCCCCCTACTCACTCTGACCACGCCCTCACAAGCCCTCAGGTACTCTTGTAGCCAGCCCCTAAGAAGGCGTGGCTACAGCTTCCCCTACACTCAACCTTGAGCAATCATTGCTCCTGCAAGAGATATAAACTTGGTGGTGCAAGATCAGTGATCATGCCGGGCGGTGGTGGTGCACACCTTTAATCCCAGCACTCGGGAGGCAGAGATAGGCGGACCTCTGTGAGTTCGAGACCAGCCTGGTCTACAAGAGCTAGTTCCAGGAAAGCTTCCAAAGCCACAGAGAAACCCTGTCTCAAAAAACAAACAACAACAAAAATCAGTGATCGTATTTACGGATCTTCAAGGCACTTATGTAACTTTACATATTAGAAAGGCTTTTGAAAGTAACGTGCCTTAATAAATGCCTACACAAAACTATTGACTTTATGGCAAAATACCAAATTCCTCTACCACAGCCAGAGGGTGTTGTCTGCCCTGAGAGTCCTCAGACCTCCTCAAGCATGCAGGACTGTGACCCTGAGTTGCCCTGCATATTCTTTGCCATCTCAAATATGAATCTTTGAAAGTCAAAAGAAATTTTGGTGATTTTTTAAAAAGTGTTTAAATTTAAATAATTATATCGGTGTGAGTAGCATAAAATAACAAAAAATAAGCATTACATGGGAACAAAGGATTTCTTTACTTCCAGAAGTCTGACTTCAGTAAAGAGCCCACTGTTCAGGCTGTCTCACCTGGCATCCCAGATATACAGTGAGTACTAGCCTGATTTCTCATCTTCTGAATACTCAAAATATACAGAGATTCATCAGAGCCTCCCATCCTGTCTGCTTTTTACCTTTCATTTTTGAGTCATTTTTCAGTGTTCATCTCTCTCCTTCCTTGTTATGTCTCCAACTTGTTGATGGCATGTATGGAGAATGTGTTAATGTCTTGGAATGAATTGATGGTGGGTTCTCACTCTGGGTATTACAACTTGAGAATGTGCTTGGCAGCACAGAGATCCACAGAGAATACCAATCAATAAAGCTCATTTATTTCCTATGGTCCCTTTGAAAATGCTGACAAAAGTCTTTCAATGCCATTTCAGTTTCCATGGCCAACACTCAAGGCATCTCTCCTGAGCACACTCAAAAAACAAAACAAAACAAAACAAACAAAAAGAAAAACCAGCCATCATTTTTCCTTCTGCCCCTGCTACCCTCTGAGATTTATTACCCTAGTTACAGCTGGGGGAATATTTTGGTTATTGACCCTGGATTTCTGGATTAGTAATTCTCTCGTTTTTTTTCCTAGTTGAAGAAAATTGGCAAAGAATTCACACTCTAAAATTATTCCTTCTGAAAGTGATATGAGGTTGCTAACAGAAACATTTATGTAAATGATACAAATTAGCAGCTGACCTTGAAGATATACAACTTTGCCCATATACAAGCAAGTCCCCACTTGGCACTTCCCTCCTGAAAATGGTCCAGAACAGGTGTTCATTCTCAATTTGCAGGTTCATTATGGATCTGCGAAAGTTTAGAAGTTTAGTGAGTCTCTCAAGCGATTCCAAATTCTGCCATTTTCATCTTCATAGTGGGTTTATATTCCATTGCTTCCAAGAAACATATGCTGCTCAATGCTAATCGGGTCCATCACATCATCAGTATTATGTAAACATTCTTCTGTGTGAAGCATTTTCCTATGAACGTGACATATCCTCTGCTCTCCTCCTCACTTTCAAGTCTCATTTCAATAACAAATTGTGCATTTATGTAAAATATTTTAACTTTTCGGCCCATGAGATTTTATCAGTTGGTATATATTTCTTGTGAAACAGTCTGGAGAGAATGTATTTCCCAACACATAGACAAACATGCCACTACATATCTGAAACACTTTTTCAGAAATCAGAAAATGAAATAGACTTGGCACTGAAATTTTAACAAAAGTGTCATGTGCAGTCATAAACAAGTGTTGTCCTGTTTTGCCACAAGCAGTAGCAAGTGCTACTGCTATTTGAATACAATGATAAGAATGATTATAAGTAGATAGGCTGCTGTCCAAAATAATAAATGTGTAATACAGTTACTTCCCAGATCTTTGGAATATGAGAAATTAGCAATTTTACTAGGATTAGTGAGAGAAAATTTGACCTTATCCTGAACTTATCAGTATTGAAATAGTATTAGATTATAACATATTAACGGCATTATATTGAACAGAAATAAGAGAGGTAGAATTTATGGAAAATTCAAGCATGTCAATATATATATCAAGAGTACAATGCATATAATAAAAAAGCATTAACAAACTCATCAGTGGAATGAAGAATTAAGTAATTTTAACATGGTTACTTTAATATGTATTAAAGTATTTGGTAACTTGAAATTCTCTTATATATTTATTGCAAATTCAATTTAAAATTTCACATTAAGTTCAGTTTTAAAGGTGATACAAAATACTACTATATGTACATTGATGAGTAATGTGATATTTTAATATGGATATAACCTTTGGAAAAATTTTACTTGTAAATCTGTTTTTGTTTATTGTTTTGGGGTTTTGTTTTGTTTTTGTTTTTTGCTTTTTAAATTCATTTTACATAACAACCACATTTCCTCCTCTCTCCCCTCCTTCTCACCACCTCCTCCTATCCCAACCCCTCATCCACTCCTTAGAAAGGGTAAGGCCTCCCATTTGGTGTCAACAAAGCTTGGCACATTATGTTAATCTCCTCCCCTCTGCATTAAGGCTGAGCAAGGCATCCCACCATATGGAATGGGCTTCAGAAAGCCAGCTTATGCACTACGGATAGATCCTGGTCCTACTGATAGGGGTCTCACAAACAGATCAGGCTACAAAACTGTCGCCTACATGAAGAGGGCCTGGTTGTGTCCCATTCAGGATCCCAACTGTAGGTCTAGAGTCCATGAACTCCTGCAAGTTCAGGTCAACTGTCTCTGTGGGTTTCCCCTGTCATGATCTTGACGTTTCTTGCTCATATAATCCTTCGACTGGACTCCTGTAACTAGGCCTGGTGCTTGGATGTGGATCTCTGCTTCTTCTATCAGTTACCGTATGAAGGCTATGATGATAGTTAACATAGTTACCAATCTGATTACAGGCAAAGGCCAGTTCAGGCACCCTCTCTACTATTGCTAGGGGTCTTATCTGGAGTCATCCTTGTAGCTAGTATTCGTAAATGGGGGCAGAATAAGGGGATGCCCTGTTTTGTGGGGAGACTCCTGCTAGGAGCAGTCTCAGCCTCTCTGAGCGAGCAGAATTTCACATCAACTTTTGAATCCTGAGTTCTTTAGAAGGATAGATATCTAGATAAAGTTCCCTTTATCAGCTATGATAGAGCCATTGTACAAGGGAACAGAATTCCCACCAGGCTGCTATCATTGTAAAGCCGATTAGGACAGCAGTTGCTTAAGCTACTGAATTAAATAAAAAACAGCAGAGCCCTACAGTGGAATGCAGATTTGGTTGGGTTCGCTGAGAATGAGACCACCTTCACCATAATCCTGAGGCAGTACAATTACTCTGCGTGCCTCCTAGGGGAGTTCCACCTGGGCCCACATTCCACCCAGCAGTTAGTGAGATGGCTTAGTGGTTAAGAGAACTTGCTGCTCTTACAGAGTTTGGTTCCTAGCATGCATATCTGGTGACTCATCCATTTGGAAATCCAGCTCCAGCAGGTACCTGCATTTATGTGCATTTACTCACATACCAACAGACAACTTACATGGTGAGAGAATGCAGTCTACTTGGCTGTCCAAACTCTACTCATGCCCCGTTTTGACCAACTAATGTATGGCCAACACTAAAGGCAGCACCTACTATAAAACCCAAGACAGCACATCTCAGGTTCATTTGGGGTCCAGCCTGGCAACTTTGGTCTCAACACCCACTAAGCTTTTAATGCCTCATCATCTTTAGCTTTACAAACAGAATTAAAATTACTTTCAACAACTTCAGTTCAAAAAAGAACTTAGAAGTTAGTCTAAGAAAGAACAATCTTGGACTACGAGAATACTTAATTCTCATGAGACCTTTTTATATATTTTTAAATTGAATTATTGAAAAATACAGAAGCATGTAAATACAGCCCCAATAGTTACTACTTTAACTGTGTCTGCCTTACTAGGAAAAGCTATTAGGAATCTTACAGTAATTTATGTTCCTTGTCTGGTTGGGCTCACGATAAACATGAGATAAGCTTCAATTTCACAGAGATCCAACTTCTCTTGTCTCCTCATTGCTAGGATTAAAAACATATACCCCCATTCCTGGATGTTTTAATTTTTAAAATCACATGTATGTGTCTGTATGCATAAGCTTGTTTATATATGAGTCAAAATGTGAGCAGAGCAGAGGGCAAAACAGAGCATCAGATCACATGGAGCTGGAGTTATAGGCAGTTGTGAGCCACTGATAAGGGTGTTGGAAACCAAACCCAGGGTCTCTGCAAGAGCAACAAGAACTCTTAACCACTAAGCCAACCCTCCAGTACTAGACACTGTAGAAATCTCAAAACAAGAATCCAGGCTAAATATTGTGTGTGTGTATTACTTTCAAACATTGGTCAATTTCCTGTAAGAACTTTCAAATTATTTTTTTTATCTTCTGAAATGTAGGATTTACATTATTATTAACTATATTCACACTAATGTCCAAAATAACATCTCTTTTTGTTTCTCCCTGTATCTTAGGCCCTTACTAATGTCAAACCTCTTTTTTGTTTCTTTTCAGCCTCTAATATACATCACTGTATTGGCAGTTACTATGAGATCAGCTTTGCTGTTTTTGACATTCATATGTGAATGATACCATACAGTAATTATCCTTTTATGTCTGGCTTATTTTTACTTAATATAAAGATCTCCATTTCTATCTGTGATTGTTACAGGTGACAAGATTTCACTCTTTTGTATAACATGAAGTATAGATTCTCCATTTACAGTTAATAGACAAGTAGGTTGTTTCCTTTCATTTGCTATCTTGAATAATGCTCTCAACAAACATTGAGGCACAGATGTCTTTTTAACATATGAATTTGACTTGTTTTGTTTTATTTTTCTTTACATTTTATATTTATTTTTATTTATATGGATGAGTCTATGTCTGTATGGGGGTTTATGAGCAGGAGGGCAGTTGACCTTGGATGCCAGAGTTTGTAGATGAAGCTTGTCATGAAGTCTGTTGTTAGATGTCTACCATGGATCCTCAGAAATGGAATTCAAGCCCTCTACATAAGCAATGCACACTCTTAGCTGTTGAGCCATTGCTGTGGCCCCTTGATTTGGTTTTGATATGCTGTAGGCCCTTGAACTGATTTTGTTATATACCAAGTAGTGAGATTGCTGGGTTGAGTCTTGAGTTTTTAACTTTCTGAAGAATCTCTATACTGTTTTCCACAATAATTATGATTTCCACAGTGTCTAAGACTTAGCTTTTCTCCACCTCCCTAATAGCTCTTTAGTCTTTACTAATAACAGTGTTTCTCACTGGAATAAGGTCAAGTATTTCTAACTCAAATTAGAAATTGTCATTTAATTATAGTTACCTGAGAAATGATCATAAGAATATCAGAGAAAAAGAATAAGAAGTAGTTAAAACTCATTAAATAACTAAGTGTTCCTTGAGAATTTTTATGTCACTTGTCTTGCTTAAAGATGACAAGTAACTAAGAGGTTACAATGTTGTCCTTTTTGTAGACAAAACTACTGAATTGCAAAATTATTTTGGAAATGTATTCATTTCTTTTTGTGTGTACAGGGGCACCCTTGTGTATAGATGTCAGAGTGTTAGACCCCCGAAAACTCAAGTATCCGGGGTCTCAGGCCAGGTTCGCGGTCACCCCAATCACCAGGCAGATTCGAGAGCTTGCTGCAAACTGCACGAGGCTTTATTGTAATTTAACGAGCTAACCCCATGTTAGCTCGGGTCTTTCACCCACCCGCCATGGCGGATGGCTAGAAAAGACGGCTCCTTGGGTCTCCCAAAAGATCTTATAGGGCAGCGTAAGGGGAGTGTCTAGGGGTACGCACAGGCTTATGCACAGGCTCACGATTGGTGTGCTTCCAGGCTTGGAGGGCTTGCCCTGTGTTGATTGGTCAACTGGTTGTTATGGCCCATAGGCCCTCCCAGGGTGGTTGCTATGCTCTCTACGTCATTGTCATGCACTTGTCCGTAAAGCACACCCAGGGTTGTAAAGCATAGCACCACCAGCTAACTTCCGATTGGCTCCTTGTCAAGAGACAGGCATCTGACTTTCTAGTGACTAACTTCTGATGGGTTCCTTGTCACGAGACAGGCATCTGACCTCTAAGTGACTAAGGTTCCTTGTCACGAGACAGGCATCTGACCTCTACGTGACCAAGGCAGGTTTATGGCAAGCACGTGTTCGGCTGTTATGGCTGCCAAAGGAAGCTGGTTCCTTCAAGAGGACAACTTGTAAAAGTCGGTTATCTCTTTCCTTCATGTAGATCCTGGTGTTGTATGATAAGACTTTTTCTGGGGAGACCAAACACATACATTAACTCAACTCAGATAGGGAGTCTATAACAGAAAAAGTATAGATACCACCAACTGGGGCTACTTACAAAAGGTTGGGTGAAGTATGGTTATTTATAGAAGAAGAAATGTTTTAAAGACAGATGCATCATGAAAACTGGAAACACTGAGCACACTGCAAAGCCTTCAGGCAGCAGGTTGGATAGAAGCCTTTGCAAGTGACTCAGTTGGTCCAGACTTCTTCTAGGAAACTTGCCTGGTTTCTTCTGTGAAGGTTGTCTGGTCTCAGTCTTCTTTGTAGCTTGGCTTGTCTGAAAGTGACTCTCATAATTTTTATGTTGTTCAGTCTTGGGAGGTAGGAGCCTAGTGACTCTGACCAATTTCAGGGACTTCCTGAAGCTACTTTGAGTTGTTTGCCTTCTTTCTTAAAGAGCTTTCATGCCAGAGGGAATGTTTCAATTTCAGAGGAAACCTCTACCCAACAGTTTGGTATCCAAACTCAAGGTATTCAAACCTGTCAGTCAACCCTGTTTACCCACTGAGGTATCCAATCAGCTTCCATTAAAATTTTGCCAACTTTGAAGAACACAACAGGATGCACATTGCTACTAGGTGACTAACTGTCCCAGGTTGGAGGCTCTTGTCTGTCTTGTGTCATTTTCTGTTCTTCTAGCCCTTTAGTGACATATAGTTCTGTGTAAATATATGTGTTTGCTTTTGGGAAATATTTGAATTTCCATTAAAGAGCAATCTGAAATAATTTCAGTTGGAGTAGCTATGAAGCAAGGATGTTGGGTTTTTAATGGTTATTAACTGTAGTGGGAAGGAGTGCTGCTATGTTACAAGAGATTTAGTTTAGAAAGAGCTGCTCCTGGCATAGAAATCAAGAATAGTGTAGTAAAGAGTCTTCAGAGACATGAGTCCTTTGTACCAGGAGCATGTGACTCTCAGATAAGAGCACTCCAGGAAAATGATAAAGCATGATGACCAGAGAAAGCTTAGTGCCTGAGGAACAGCAAAGCAACAACAAGCAAAATGTGTGTCTTATATCTTCTCACAAAGAAAATTTGGAAAGAATCCATTCTGTAAATGTCTAAATACTTGTTGTAATTGCAGATTTCAAAATTTAAAATTCCCCAGAATTCTAAAAGTCTAAGAAACCAAAAATGTCTTGAAGACGTGCCAACATGAAATCTAAAGTTATTTAAGATATTTCAGAACTGCAAGACTATTTCAGTAAGAAGGCTATGGTATTGTATTAGTCAGAAGTCTCCAGAGAAACAGAAGTAAAAAGGTAGATGCTGTAGACAGATGATGGATAGATAGATGGATGGATGGATAAATAGATAGATACTCAAAGGAATTGTTTTATAGACAGAAACAGATGATATACGCATAGAAGTATATTAGATAGATTAATAAATATAATAATATTGAGGATAGGTGTGTGGGTAGATAAATAACACATAGATAGGTAGTAGATAGATGGATAGGTAGATAGACAATAATTATGAGATTTTTACTGCAGAACTTTTACTCTGTGAATTCATATGCATGGTTATGAAAACTGAGAAGTTTACAAACATACCATTGAATGCAAAGTAATATATTCAGTCCCACAGGAGAATCAAAGACCTGGAATAATTCCAGAACCAGAAACCCTCTTCCTTCGATATGCAAATATCCAAGGGAAGAGTATAACGGCAATCCACACCTAAAGAGAAACAGATCTGTACTTTTTGTGAAATTTTTATCTTCTATAAAACTCTAGAGGAACCCTACCCTAAAGAGGCAGATGGACCTTCTTTATTTCTACTTATTAACAATCGGTACCTACCAGAAAAACTTTAGTAGATTAGAAGCCTGCGAGTTCCCTAACCCAGGCTTGGAAAAAAAATAAACTTAATCATCACAGAGCTTAATAAAGAAAGTAAAATGGTAAGCTGTGGCTATTGAAAGGCTGATTACAAAACCAGTCAGGCTTTCTCAAAGAGGCTTTCAGTTGTCCTTAGTCAGGACAAGGTAGACACTTGGCAGATCCATTGTCACAAACCCATCATCCATCAGATGGACAGTCAGCACCTAACTTAATGAAAGACTATTTTAATCCAACTGCCCATATAATGGATGGATAGGGGAAATCCATTTGAACATATCTTTTAACACTAGGACACTTATGAAATCTCTTTCATAAGAAGTTTGGAAATCTCTAGTAGTGAATAGTCCCATTTCCTATCACTCAATGTTTCTCCACTTAACCATGCACACACACACACACACACACACACACACACACACACACACACACACACACGAAGCATGTGCATATGCATGAGGGAAATTATCTATAATTGTGAAGACTAGACTAGGGAAATTCTCCATGGTCCATTAGCAAGCTTGTATTCAGTGAACGGTGTAGAATAACTTCTACAAGATAATATAATCTAGAAATCAGGATGATGAAAACAGTGAGTGACAATGCATTTTTATATTATTCTTAGAAACCTTAAACTGTATTATAGAGTCTGGGTGTGGTTAATGTTTTTGTGTGCGTTTTAATTTATAGCTTTTTATAATAAAGTCTCTAAAACTTAAAAGGTAATATGCATTATGTATTATAGTGTATACACATAATATTTAATACATAGGCACATATATGTATGTGTATAGATATTGGGTATGTAGGGAGAGGTGAAGAGAAAAGAGGAAGAGATGAAGAAAGAGAGAAAAGAGATCAGAATAAGGCATATAGAAGACTGTGGTAGTATATATTTTACTTCTACATGTACCTGTAATCTCTCTGTGTATCGTGGGTGTGTGTTTGGTCTCTTTGAGAACAAAACTTTGACTCATAAGTTATTTTGTGGAATTCAAAGCAGTCATCATCACTAAATGTATTGAAGGAAAGGTAAGGATACAGTAAGATACAAAGACAAAAGCAGGAAAGAATATGAGCCAATTGGCAGTCTCAGTGTAGTCCTGAGGACTTCTGTATCTAAAATGGCCCTGTCAGAGATGTCTCACAATGAGCCAAAATATTGGGCCTTTTATCTCAGTCTGAGGCAGTCATTGGATACAGGCCCTTCCCAAAAGACCTGCCTTGCAGAGTGCAAAGAAATTAATGCTGAGACAATCTCTGGAGTGGAAGAAAGCTGCAGACTGAGTTTTCAGCACTTCATGCAGGAGCTGCCTCAATAACTCTTTCTTTGAAGGGAACCTAGCAGGCAACATTCAATAACAAAAGTCAGAGACAAATGAATAATAAAAGTAGGAATAAATATTTGCAAAGAATATGGCTCACAAAGGACTAATTTCCTTAGTACATAAGAATTTCTTATAGCTCAGGAGTAAATAATAAATAAAAAAGCCTAATAGAAAAGGAACTTAGGACACAAACAAACTACAGTCCTAGTACACAGACAAAGACATACACACAGACAGACATACAGACATACATACACAGACACACACAGAGACATACAGACAAACACACAGAGACATACACACATACATGCACACACACCCAGACACACACATACATATACACACAGACACACATACAGGTACACTAAGGACAATGGTCAAATAACTATTAAAAAGAGGAAGAAATTATGTTTCCTATAATTAAAAAATGCTGGGGTTTGCTCCACTTTCATGATTCCTTAAGGTCTTCCTCGGTATGTTTGTTCTCTAATGGATTAGGTGCTTATAATTTTTCTTAGTGAAAAGTGATAGACAACTTATAAGATAAGTTATCAAAACAAATACAAGCCTTTCATAAACTCCACCAGTGTTAGAAAGAGTTAACACACTGGTATGCGGGCACTATTTGGTAATATATATATATATATATATATATATATATATATATATATGCATTTGACTATAAAATGAATAATATTACTCTTAAATTTTCTTTTATACCATAATCTCCATGAATATTCCACATTTTATTATTTTATTGTGTTCTTACAAGAATCAATTCTTGGTTTTCTATTTTAATAAAATGGTATATTTTATAGTAGAAAAATCAAATATATGATATTTGCACCATCTGTTGACATATAACAAGTAAGTGATCATCTTAAATTTACAAAAAGAAGGAATCTCAGATACATAACACTGCTTCCTCAAAAAAGAGCCCCAAGGTCGTGAGACATTTGTATTAACACTTTTTATTTTATTTTATTTTTATTGAGCAATTTTGGCTAAATAGGAGTAATCGCACACACACACACACACACACACACACACACACACACACACACACAGGCACATGCTCACATAGAGAAACACATATAAACATACAGTCACAGACACAAGCTTGCACACACACACACACACACACACACACACACACACACACACACACACACACACACTGAGGCATATGCACAAGAACACACACACAAACGCATGCATACACAGGCAGTTTGAAAATCTTAGAAAAAAAGCAGGTCCTGTAAGAAGTACAAGGTAACAAACCTCACAACATTTGCAAACCCATCACCAGAAGCTGCTCAGAATATTCTGAACTCATATTCAATTCGGATGCATCTCAGAGAAGGAGCTATGCATACAGAGGAGTTCAGGGACTTGGTTTGCATAACATGGGATGTGCAAATCCTCTGCCATGTGAAGCTTTTGGGCATGGATTCTAGGCATTAAATTATGGTAACTGAGATGGGAAAATGTCTGTAGCCTTTCCGATGTGTTTGTGTTAGCTGTACATGAACATCTGCTTTCTCGTTATAGCCAGAGACTGGAGGATACCATCAATCTGCAGTATTAGCAACTTCTGCTCCAAGAAGAGCAGACAGCTCTCGGTTGGAACACCACACCACAGAGTCTGTTCAGGGAGCTGCTTCTAATCACTCACACTGACAAAGAGCCAGCCACGTGCTTGCTGCTGAGGAAAGGGTGTTCAATTGTCCAGCCATTTCTTTCTTTCCTCTCCTGTGTCTGCCCATCCTTGAGTGCAGGAGGGAATTCACACTTTGGTCATGTAAAATTCACAACTGCCCAGGCGTTAGATCTATGTGCTTATAATATCTTGATATAAACAAAAGGTGCTCAAACCTAGTCATCCTGCCCTCTTAAGCAAACCATGACTTTTGGATCCTGTTACTATACACAATATTTACCACATCAGCAGCTAGTTCTTTCTATTCACATATATCTAAAGGCGTGGAACAAACCATTTTTCTATGGTGAACACTATTCTAAAATGCTTAAAATAGCATTTTATTAATTCTTTGAGGATTTACTAAGAATGTCTATTGACTGTATTCAGCACTTTTCCCCTGACTCCTCCCACAATCACCTTCTCCATCCTTGGATTCCATCTATCATTGCTCTACTTCTTTGGGGAATGGTGCCTGCCTTATAGTATGGTACACCTACCAGGGTGTCACATCATTGAAGACAACTGACTCTCCCTCTCCCAGCAGTGATCAAATGCCAGTACCTCCTCAGATATTGGTAGAATTTCATGGCCCCCATCTCCCTTTCCATGCTGGGATTTTAACTGACTTGAACGTATGAACCTTGCCACAATTACTGTGAATTCACATGTAGATCTAGTTTTGTACAGAGTTTTCTGGGAATAGAAGAAATGTGGGGGCTCTCTATATTGGGAAATCACAATCGCATATTGATGGCATCAAAGTGAAGGGAAAAATCAAGAACAATTTTTGTCAAAACTTGTATCATCCCTTTCCTCAGATTTTACTTTAGCCCTAATGCCTCCCTGCTTGGCTCTTACCCAGAGGGCTACCTGTCTTTTGTCATCGCCTCTCTGGGAACGTTTTTTGTACTCTGTCTCTTTTTGAATCAGATCCCGTGGCCTTACACATTTCAAAGAGTATCCAGTAGTAATACACAGTTTTGATTTTGACTAAGATTTCCTAAGTCATTTTTCCTTGAGGGTCATTTCTCAATGAGTACCTCATGATTATAGTATATGGGCTATCTCTATCTTCTACAACAGGGCCCTAACACAAGCAGGGGTTGTGACACCCTGGTAGGTGTACCATACTATAAGGCAGGCACCATTCCCCAAAGAAGTAGAGCAATGATAGATGGAATCCAAGTCTTCTACTTCCTTTGGGATTTTTTTCTTTTTTTTTATCAGAAAGAAATTTATTTTACATGTCAATCCCAGGCCCCTCTTCCTCCCCTCCTCCCTGCTCCCCCAACTAACACCCTACCTATCCCATACCCTTTCTGCTCCCCAGGGAGGGTGAGGCCTTCCATAGGGTCTTCAAAGTCTGTCATATACTTTGGGATAGGGCCTATGCCAAGCCCCTTGTGTCTAGGCTCAGGGAGTATCCCTCCATGTGGGATGGGCTCCTAAAGCCCATTCCTATTCTAGGGATAGTACTGATCTACTACAAGAGGCCCCATAGATTTCAGAGGCCTCCTCACTGACACCCACATTCTTGGGGTCTGGATCAGTCCCATGCTGGTTTCCCAGCTATCAGTCTGGGGGCCATGAGCTCCCCCTTGTTCAGGTCAGCTGTTTCTGTGGGTTTCACCAGCCTGGTATGGACCCCTTTGCTCATCAGTCCTCCTTCTCTGAAACTAGATTTCAGTCCAGTTCAAGGTTTTGCTGTGGATATCTGCTTCTACTTCCACCAGATGCTGGATGAAGGTTATACTGTGGCATATGAATTAGTCATCAATCTCATTATCATGGGAGGGCATTTAAGGTAGCCTCTCCTCTGTTGCTTAGATTGTTAGTTGGTGTCATCTTTGTAGATCTCCAGACATTTCCCTAGTGCCTGATTTCTCTTTAAACCTATAATGTCTCCCTCTATTATATTATCTCTTACCTTGCTCTCTTCTGTTATTCCCCCAACTCAACCTCCCTGCCCCATCATGTCTTCCTCACCCCTCCTCTTCTCCCCTTCTCATTCTTCTAGTTCCCTCTCCCCTTCCTCCATGCTCCCAATTTGCTCAGGAGATCTTGTCCCTTTCCCCTTCTCAAGGGGACCATGTTTGTCTCTCTTAGGGTCCTCCTTGTTTACCCGCCTCTCCGGCAGCATGGACTGCAGGCTGGCAATCCTTTACTCTATGTCTAAAATCCACATATGAGTGAGTACATACCATGCCTGTCTTTTTGTGACTGGTTACCTTGCTCAGAACGGTTTCTTCTAGTTCCATTCATTTCCCTGCAAATTTCAAGATTCCATTGCTTTTTGTTTCCCCACTGAGTAGTACTCCATTGTGTAAATGTACCACATTTTCTCTATCCATTCTTCAGTTGAGGGGCATCTAGGCTGCTTCCAGGTTCTGGCTATTACACATAATGCTTCGATGAACATCATTGAACAGATGTCCTTGTTGTATGAATGTGCTTCTTTTGGGTATCTGCCTAAGAGTGGAATTTCTGGATCTTGTGGTAGATTGATTTTCATTTTCCTGAGGAATCGCCATATAGATTTCCAAAGTGGCTGTACGAGTTGGCACTCCCACCAACAGTGAAGGAGTGTTCCCCTTTTGCCACATCCTCTCCAGCATAAACTGTCATAGGTGTTTTTGATTTTAGCCATTCTGACAGGTATAAGATGGTATCTCAGAGTTGTTTTGATTTGAATTTCTCTGATGGCTAAGGATGTTGAACACTTTCTTTTGTGTCTTTCAGCCATTTTAGATGGCTCTATTGAGAATTGTCTATTTAGTTCTGTACCCCACTTTTTAATTGGATTATTTGGTGTTTTTGAGACTAGCTTCTTGAGTTCTCTGTAAATTTTGGAGATCAGCCCTCTGTCAGATGTGGTGAATATCTTTTCCCAATCCATGGGCTGTCATTTTGTCAGACTGAGAACAGAAGCTGAGAACAGAAGCTTCTCAGTTTCAGGAAGTCCCATTTGTTAATTAAAACACCAAACATACAGAATAAAGAAAGAATATTAAGAGCAGCATGGGGTCTGCAGGTAGATTGAACCGGCCCCTGAGGACCAATCGACTCTACTTCCTTTGTTATCAAACAAAGACAACCCATTGATACCAGGAAGTTTCTGTGACTACCATATTGAGTGTTAACCATGTCCAAGAATTTCCTCTGTTTCAAAAATACAGTTAATTAATTTTCTCATATTTTTTTTACTTCCCAGTGAATGTGTAAAATGTATGTGTGTCTATATGTCTGTTGACGTGTATGTGGCGGGGGGGGGGGGCACGTATGGAGATCTGGAGATTCATGTCTTCTATTGCTTACTACCTTGTGTTTTGAGACATGTTCTCTCACTGAAACCAGAGATCACCTTTTGACTGCACTGAACAACCACCTATCTCCAGCATCCTCTGTATTGCTTCCCCACTGCTATAAACAGGTTCCACCTTTACATGGGTGATAGAAACAAAAGTTCGGTTACAGGCACTTTTACCAGGAGCCATCTCACCCACCTCCTCCTGACTTCTTGAAAATTCCTGTAGCACCACTAAGAAGCCAGCTAATTTAAGGTGGAAATGTGATGCACATACTGACTTTACCTAACATGGATTTCCTAACACTAGGATTTGATGACTAGTTAGAAATTGCTTTACTTAGGGCCACGAGTCACCAACGCACTAGGAAGGGTGTGGCTCCTACTTCCCAAGATCAGATTCCAGAGGATAATACAACGGGTAGTTTTTACTCTACAGTTTATTCATGACTTTCTTTTAACAAATCCCATCTACACACACATTACTAAGGAATCTAGCTAGCTGCTATTGTATTTAAAATACCCTAACTCATACATACACATGAACTATGGAAGTTTTGTCTATTATAGGGAAAACTTCCTAGAGGCATAGACATAATTTAAATGTCTATGCTAACAAACTAGACCCTGGTTTTATATAAAAATCATATAAATTTTCTCAAGATTTAATACCAAACAGAGAGGTTGAGGGCAAAAGCAGACAGTGTTAATGAGGGTAGTGTTCTGATATGACCCTAAGAGTTTTGAAACAACCAAAGTAAAATGTATTGAAAAGAAGTGCTAATGACTTATGGATTCAGGAAAGTTGATTAAATCATCTCGTAACTAAATACCATCATTGATGATTTCATGACAATTTACAATCATTTCTCTAAACAGTTGTTCCTCTATTTGATTGACAAGCATTTTCTCTTTCCTTCTAATAATACAAACACATCTTAACTCCTCTTAATTGGATAACTGAGGGAGAGATATTTTTAACAGAGAGATATTTTTACAGCAATTTCACTTTTGTTTTGCGTTTTCTTCAAGTTAGAGCAATATTGGATTTACAGTCATGTTTGATCCTCTCTTATCTCACAGATTCATAAAAAGATTCCCAAAGGTTTTCTGTGTAAAGACAATTTTGCAGATATGATATGACCTGGAATTTTAAAGTTTCTCTTTATTGTCTGTGATTCACTGTTTCTTCAAATGCAACAACATGATTATCAGGTTTTATGTATTATTAATAGGATAAAATAGGAAATTCTTCAGGCTTATAGTGTATACATTATTCATTCTGTGTCATGTCATTTACTGTTAAGTCAAAGATGTGACCTTAATTTTTAAATAGCTACCTTGCTTTCCTAACAACTAGTGCAAACATATATCAAAGTTCACTCTCATTGCAGAGGTTTATCTTTAAAAGTTGCTAAATATTTTGTTTTCGAAAAGTTCTAATTTTTTTTCAAGTCCTGAATACTTAATTATCACTTCTTTTATTAGAAGAGTAAATATAGTTTATACCAAAGAGGCAACATGATACGTCTCATAATTCTTGATATATATTACTGACACTAATTTGTATGGCATATCTAAACATTGGTGTGGATAAATCACATAAAATATCTTTAGAGTTTCAAATTGTATTAACTCAGTGTTACTTATAATTCGATGTAATTCACTGATTTTCCTCTCTCACTTTAGCTGTCAACTTGCCACAGTGCAGAGTTATCTGAGAGAGACCCAATTGGGTGAGCGCTTTGGTCAGATCAGCCTGTGCTTATGTCTGCGAAGAAGTTTTTGATTATTCATTGACATAGGAGGGTCCATCCCACTATAAGTGGTGTTCCCCCTGACTCTAGCAGGTGGGCCTGTCTATATAAGAAATACAGCTGAGCAGGAACCAGAGAAAGCAAGTTAGAATGCAGCATTCCTCCACATTCTCTGCTCCAGGTCCTGCTTGACGATTCCTACCCTGAATTCCTGTCCACACTTCTCTCAATGATGAATTGTGAGTCAGAAGTGTAACATGAAACTAACCTTTTCCTCCACAAAGTTGCTTTTAGTCATTGTGTTTATCGAAACAACTAAATTCAGTGGTATAGAACAGTGGTGTGATAAAAATAATGATGTATTTTACTGCTTGAGATGTCACTATTCCTATGTAACATTAAGTACTCCTGGGACATCTTGGTTGTTAAAAATGTCAGCCTCAGCCAGGCGTTGGTGGCACATGCCTTTAATTCCAGCACTCAGGAGGCAGAGGCAGGTGGGTCTCTGTGAGTTCGAGGCCAGCCTGGTCTCCAGAGCAAGTGCCAAGATAGGCTCCAAAGCTACACAGAGAAACCATGTCTCGAAAAAACAAAAAACAAAAAAACAAAACAAAACAAAAAACCCAAATATGGTGGCTAAAAAAAATTGTACTCCCCTCAGCAATGAAGAAGTGTTCCCCTTGTTCCACATCATCACCAACATGAGCTATCACTTGTGTTTTTTATCTTAGCCATTATGACAGGTATAAAATGAAATCTCAAAGTTTTTTTGATTCACATTTCCCTGATGGCTAAGGATGTCTCCGGCATTTGTGATCCCACTGTTGAGAATTCTCTGTTTAGGTCTGTTCTGAATTTTAATTGGATTATTTAGTTTGTTAATGTATAGTTTCTTGAGTTCTTTCTACCTCATGAGCCAGCTATACAACTCCTGGGCATATACCCAAAGGACTCTCAACCATATCACAAGGACACTTGCTCAACTATGTTTATAGCAGCTTTACTTGTAATAGCCTGAAACTGGAAGAAACCTAGATATTCCTCAACCAAAGAATGGATAAAGAAAATGTGGTACAATTACACAATTAAATATTAGTTGGCTGTTAAAAACAAGGACATCAGGAAATTTGTTGGCAAATGGATGGAACTAGAAAAGATCATACTGAGTGAGGTAAGCCAGACCCTGAAAGACAAACATGGTCTGTACTTTCTTGTGAGTGGCTATTAGCCATAAAGTAAAGGACATCCATGCTACAATCCACAAACCAGAGAAGCTAAGTAACAAGAAGAGCTCAAGGAGGGGTGGTGCATGAATCTTACTGTGAAGGAGAAATAGAATAAGTCACTTTATCATCATCTACTATTTACTTGCCTCATACTATATATATATATATAATATATATATATATATATATATATATATAAAATTTCTATATAGGAAAGTAGTTCCTAGTGAAGTGGGTAGAGCTTAATATAAATCACAAGTGTCTAGCCTTGATTCCTGCTTCTAGTGCTTCCTTTTTTGTGAACTCAGTCAAGTGTCTTTATTTTCCTGTGTTCAAAATTCTGCTGGAACAAAAACATACAATACTGTGTCATTTCTATGTACTAAGTATTTCAAGGTGTTCAGTACCAATGTTAAAATTAGGTGGCAAATAGCAATACTTTGACAACTCAAAGTGGTAATTAATGAATTTAGTATAACAATGGTAATAAAAGTAATGATGACAATGGTATGATGATGATATTATAAAGTGGGAATGCTGGTCCACATCTATAATCCCAGCATTAATGAAGTAGAGGCTGGAGGAACAAAATTTCAAGTTCATTGTTCACTATGTGAGGAACACAAGACCAACATACAATACATGAGACCTTATCTTTTAAAAGTAATAACAAATAATAATAATGATAATAATAAATACTCCAGTCTTCTGCCTGTAAGAAGAGGAGTATCTGGATTTGGTCTGCCATTTTTCCATTTCTGGTAAGAGCATCACAGTAGAATTTGCTTTTGCCTACTCATCATGGCAAATCTTTTCTTTAGCACAGCCAATGAGGGCCCTGTGGTCAACTGTGCAGAACTGATCTGTGCTGATGTGCTTTGAAGAACAAAAGCAAAAGCAGGCTGCCAAAGCATGGTTCAAGATTCCAGAACACAAAACAAAGTTAGCCTCGTATCACTTCTATCTGACAGAGTAAGACATCAGGGTAAATGGCACTTACTCAGGGATATACTACAGGGCTACAGAACCAGACCTCCTGACCGTGCACCGAACCATAGGCTTCCAAAACCATGCTGCAGCTACAGCTGGCTCTCAAAAGGTGCTCTTCCAGTAGCTGTGTATGCAGACCAAAATAAAATAAAATGGACTTCTTTAAGAAAAGCATACTGAGCAGTCTTTTAAGAACACCCTTGGCTGGCTTTTAATAAAGACAAACTATCTGTCTTAATCCTGTTGATGAAGTTCTCATGTACCTGTCCATCAAAATCTGGCAAGATCTTTCAGGCCTTCACTTGGCCCTCCCTCTTTTTCTGACACATTTGTCCCCTACCCTGCTGAGGGCGAAGCACGTAATTGATGTTTCATTGTTTGGCTTCTCCTCTAATGAGGGAATTATCAATACGGAGTCAGGTAAAAATGTAAGGTTATTCATTAGGGAGATGCCTTACTTACAGAGCGACCTAGCCAGCCAGAAGGGCAGGAGTAAGTACAGCAAGCTGATGATGAAAAGGAAGAAAGGAAGTTCCACATGTGTGTCCCTCACTCTTAAACCTTCCCTATGTCACCCTGACCATGCCCTCCCAGGCATACATATAGCCAGTCCCTAGCAGGCTTGGTTATGGTGTCCCCTGCACTCCTCAGTCTCTTACTGGCTCCTCAGTCCCTTATTTTTTTTTTGATAAAACAACCTCTGACAGACTTTCTCTTGATGGCAATTTTTCCCCCAAACCATATAATTAGTTGAATTGAAGAAGAAAGAGAAACAAGGAAGCAACAGGAAAGATAGAAGAAGGCAGAAGGTAGGGTAAGGGAATAAAGTTGACAATGACTAGATATTTAGATTGGGAGTTAAGTAGGTGAAATAAACTACAGAGAAAAGGACACATGTATCAGCAGAAGAGAGGAAGGGTGTGACCAAGGACAGAAAAAGAATCAGACCTCAAAAGGTACAAATTAGAAGGGACCGTTATCAAACTCTTAACAGTCTTCAGAAGCTACGAGGAGAAATTTCTCAATTACAGACGATTATTGGTGTGGAAGGACATGACTTAAAGCATTTAAAAATGGCACTAAAAGGTGATAAGGGCTTAAACAGTCCATGAATATTATCTGCTGAGGCAGAAAAAGAGCTACAATGGATAGAAAACAGAATTTTGGATGTGCATGTAGATCGGATAAACCTTGATCTAGACTGCATTCTGGTTATCTTGCCATCCCAGAGAATACCCTTCTGGGATTCTGATGCAGAGGGAAGACACTATATTGGAATGGATATTTCTGCCACATAAGCAGAACAAAAAGTTAAAGATGTATATAGAAAAGATTTCTGATTTGATTTTAAAGGGCAAATTAAGACTTCGTCAGCTGACTGGAAAAGATCCAGCAGAGATTATAGCACCTTTAACTAATGATGAAATGTCCTCCTTATGGAAGGATAATAAATATTGGCAGATAGCTCTTACCGACTTTTTGGGAACAATTAGTAACAACTATCCAAAAACCGACAGAATTAAATTCATAAAAAAGACAGTTTGGATTCTTCCACGCATTGTAAGACAAACTCCCATTTCTGGAGTTCTTACTTTCTACACTGATGCTAACAAAACAGGTAAGGCTGGTTATAAAGCAGGTGAGGTAAGTAAAGTAGTTCAAAGTCCATATACATCTGTACAGAAAGCAGAATTATATGCAATTCTCATGGTGCTTATGGATTTTACAGAACCTCTTAATATAGTTACTGATTCCCAATATGCAGAGAGAGTCATCATGCACATAGAGACTGCAGAATTCGTCCCTGATAATACTGAACTAACCTCGTTGTTCTTGCAGTTACAGGAAACAATTAGAAACAGAAGTAACCCACTGTACATTACGCATATCAGATACCATACGGGTCTGCCAGGCCCACAGGCACAAGGCAATGAAAAGATTGATCGTTTATTGATTGGCACTGTGCTAGAAGCCTCATAATTTCATAAAAAGCATCATGTAAATAGCAAGGGTTTAAAGAAGGACTTCTCCATCACTTGGCAACAAGCCAAGGAGATAGTGAGAAACTGTCCTACTTGTTCCTTTTATAACCAAACTCCACTGCCAGCAGGCTGTAATCCTAAAGGCCTTCAGAGGAATGAGATCTGGCAAATGGATGTCTTTCACTTTACAGAATTTGGAAATTTGAAATATGTGCATCATACCATTGACACATTCTCAGGTTTCCAATGGGCTACTGCTCTCAAATCTGAAAAAGCTGATTCTGTTATTACACACCTACTGGAGGTGATGGCAGTTATGGGCATACCAGCTCAGATAAAAACTGACAATGCTCCAGCATATGTCTCTACAAAAATGGAACAGTTCTTCAAATATTATAACATTAAGCATGTCATAGGTATACCACACAACCCTATAGGACAAGCAGTTGTTGAAAGGTCTAACAGGACACTTAAGGAGATGCTCCATAGGCAAGCTGGTAAGTCAAAACCCCCAAACATAGATTGCATAATGCTTTATTAACGCTAAACTTTCTTAATGCCAATGACAGTGGACAAACAGCTTCTGAAAGACACTGGACTACGGAAAAAACTGCTGAACTGAACCAACCAGTATATTTCAAAGATGTACTGACCTCGGTATGGAAACCCAGACATGTGTTACATTGGGGTAGGAGTTTTGCATTTGTTTCCACAGGAGAAGAAAATCTTTGGATACCATCAAAATTGATCAAGATTCCAATTGAGGAAGACAACCCTCTCAACAAGGATGACTGACAGGTATTTACTGAGGTATATCTCATGAACTAAATAAAAGCCTCCCAAAGGATGGGAAGTGCTTTGTTTTCATCCTCACAGGAAAACCCACCTCTGGAAGTCAAAGGACACTACATGTGTAGATACTTAAGGAAAGAACGTAGCTATAGCCATAGAACAAAAGGAACGTGCCATACGGTAAAATTTACAGTTGTCTCTCAAATAACTCTATTTCTCTTCATTTCCTAGTCCCTATTCAATTGAATCGATGCTGGATTTAGAGTTGGATTTGGCTTTCCTACCCTAAAATCCAAGCATGTTATTTAACAAAATTTTAAAGTTTTTGTGTTATATCAAGAAGCCAATTGCTGTAATACAGAATAAATGAAGAATAAGAGGACTATCTTTGTCTTTTCTTGGCTCTTTCTTTCAAGGCCTACACCCTCTCATAATTGTTGTTTTTCAAGGATTGCCTTTCCCAGTATACATACATGTACAAGAGAACATTTCTCTGATGACCCTTATGTTTGAGTTCCATACAGCCAATGAGAACCATCCTGACAACAATCCCTGCATGCTCTGGAAAAAGAATTGGACTACACCTCCCCGACTGCACTGGATTCAACTCACTCCGTTTCAACTGACACTCCAACCAGAATCTTGAGTACTGACTTCAATCAAGTTGAGGATTTCAACGTAGATCTTCAATCAAGCAAATCTCATCTAACATGTACTAGATATTACTCATTAGAGACTTTCCCTGTACTAGCATTTTTTTTCCCACAGGACCCCACATGGCTACCATCGTCCCATTTCAGCAGGAAGTAACTTAGAAGATGCTACACCCCCGTTCCCCATTATTGTTTATTAGGGTAGCATAAGCCTAGTTAAGAATGACCTTCTTATTGTTTAGAGTTGGGATTGGAAGGAGGTGTTCAATTTAGACAACCTTTCCACATGACTTTAAGACTTAGCTGGAATAGGATGTACAATAGCAGATTATTGTATCTTCTTATATTTCATCTTTATGATTGCTAATTTTAGACGTTTTACACTATTAAGTTTTAATCCTCTTTTAGACTAAAAGGGGAATTGTAGGGAGACACCCTAGCCCCGCCCCAGACAACCCAGACAGGTGCCAGGTGTACCGGGGACACGCCCATGAGGGTGGGGTGAAGGGAAGGTTCTTAAGGGCTACACATGGAGACCCCGACCTTCTCTCTTCTGCTCCCCCGGCTACCAGCGCTGGTTCCAGCTCCCTCCCTCTCGCTTGATTGGTGTATCTCAATAAAGAAAATCTTACCACTATCTGCGGTGGTGCGCTGGTCACTCCACAGACCAGCTTAGCAGAGGGCACAGGCACAGCATCTGTAGCAACCAGCATCAACAGGAGTTTTGCTGTTCATGTTTCTTAAACAAATGCACTCAAACCTAACTTTGTATCTTCAGTGCATATATAGGACTTCATTCTGCCTGAACTGACTCTTTGCAAAGTCCTCGCACAATGGTTAAATGGTATAGGGATCCAATTTTTACTACTGTTGTGTTCAAAACTGACATGTAAAATTTCTTTTAGATTTAAAGCACAATGGCTTATACTTGTGCTGTGTTATCAGGAAACAAAAGGACACTAGAACCCTGGAGCTCCAGGCTAACCAAGACTCTCAATCCTTGATAAGAAGCCATTTATTTATCTTATTAGTTGTGTTTTATTTAGAATACAAAGTAACAGTTTCTAATGGCATTTCCAGACATACCGATTTTTGACTTGCTTCTGACCCACTTCTCTTCAACATCTCCCTGGCAGAAGTCTTGGCAGAGCCTTTTGTACCCCCTTTCATATCATTTCTTGTCTGTATTATTTCTGGATATATAGAGGATACTTTGGCATGTTTGGCTTTGGATAGTGACTTGAGGGTTTGCAGGTGGCAAGGTTTGTTTCCACAACTAAACTGAATGGCATTCAGCACTTGCAGCTGAACTGATACCATGCTACTTCCAAGACTGGAGTTGAAGTCTGCTCAGTGGGTCAGAGATCAGAACTGCTCACTGACTAATTAGTACCCACCTGTAGCCCTGCTCATAGACTGAACCACACTTTTCCTTTGGACACATGTCATCACCTACTGAGGCTTCCATATGGGCATGGGAAAAATATTGCCTGATTCTTGATCTTTTTTCTGTCAGTTCTTTAATTAATAATTGTGATTTTTAAAAAGGAAAAAAAAACATGTTTCTAGACTCACAGTAACAGCCTGTGGAAGGAAAGCCGTTTCTGAGTTATACAACAATTTAACATGCTCATAATCCTCAAAGGGATTAGAGGAATTTAACTCACAGCTCATAGCCTTCTTGGTTTCTTGGCTATTTTGTAGCTGCTTTTGGCTTAATCTCACTCGTCTTTATTTTCCTCCTTGGCATAATAGGTATAATAGTAAGCCATTTCTGCTGCTGGAGTTTCTGTAAGGGCAGCCAAAGTTACACAGAGAAACCCTGTCTCAAAAAGACCAAAAGATAAAAAGTCAAAGAAATAGAATAATAATAAGAGACAGGGGAGGAATAGAGGAGAGCAAGAAATGAGATGCCTTGATAGAGGGAGCCAGTTTAGGTTTGGAGAGAGGTCTGGCACAGGGGAAATGTTAGAGGATCCACAGGGATGACCTCAACTAAGAATCTATGCAATGGTGGAGAGGCTGCTTTTGGTGGCCTTCCCCTATAATGAGATTGATGACTACTTTGGTTACCATTCCTAGGGCCTTCACCCAGTAGCAGATGGAAGCAGAAACAGATATCCATAGCTAAACACTGAGCCATACTCCTGGAAACTGGTTGCAGAGAGGGAGGAGGGATGAGCAAAGGAGCCAAGACTATGCTGGAGAAACCTGCAGAAACAGGTGACCTGACCTAATGAGAGCACAGAGACACTAGTCTCAAAGCTGGAAAACCAGCATTGAACCTAACCAAGCCCTCTGAATGTGGGTGCCAGCTAGGAGGCCAAGACAGTCTATGAAATGTCTAACAGTGGAGCCAGTGCTTGTTCCTAGAGCACAAATGGACTTTGGGAGCCCATTCTCTATGGAGGGATACTGTTGCAGCCCAGATACGGGAAGGAGGTCTGAGCCCTCCCCCAAATGATGTGACATACTTTGATGATCCCAGATGGAGAGCCTCACTATCCCTGGGGAGGAGGTAGGGGGTGGGTTGGGGGGTTGGTGGGGAGCATGGGAGGATGGAAGGGCAAGGGAATGGGGGGATGGATATGTAATAAGAGTGCTTCTAAAATAAATAAAATTGTAAAAAATAGTTAATTAAAAACAATACAAAAATAAGCCATGTAAAAATGGAAAATACTCAGAGAGTCTGTCCATTATTATGTTGTCTTTGAATTGTTTGATTGCTGAGGAAAGAACAACAGCTGCTACAATACATTTTTCATTATAAATGTTGCTAGATTAATCCAACTTACATATTTTAAAATTCCTTGACTTCAAAAATTTAAGTCTAAGGGCAGGTTACTTTGTAAAAGATGTTCTGTTTTTGTTTCCACAGAAAATGAGAAGCTGTGAATTCCTTCCAGACAAACATGGTTTGATCAAGCAAGACCCCCTGAAGCAGTGGCCCAGGTGATCCAACATCCAAAACAGCTGAGACAATGTAACCTCAGGCCACTATAGCCAAGATTTGGACAGGTTTTTGGTTTTCTCAAAATCCCCTTGGGATTGACAGTGCCTCCAAACAGCAGGAAGCAGTTTAGAGAGAATGATGCCCTAATTCCCAAATATTCTTTATAAATGTTTGTTTTCATTTAAATGGGGTTGACAATAAATGATTAATGATCACAGTCAACTTCCTTCTAAAGAAAAAAGGAGAATATGATATAGAATTGAATACTTTGTGTTGGTATGGAATTTTATTTATTGATACAAATTTAACGTCAGTTGTTATAGGTATATTTCTCCTCTTGCTTAGTTATTGTGGTTATGCAGCTCATTTAAAAAGTGTAATATATAATTAAATACAGATTGTAGTCACCTATAATAGTCAAAACTTATGTTAGTCAGCAGCTTGTGAGTCTGCGGACTGTGGTTGTTCATACACAGTGACTGAAAAGCAGAGAGCTTGTAGGTTCTCGTATTGTATTTGACACACAGTAGTATCCCATCAAGTTCTACACACTAAGCCAGTATTTCAATAAAAGCCATGAAAACGTTGTCAGTTCCTACCCACTAACTGTGGTTTGCATGAATCTGCTCCAAACTTGAGGCATAAACTTATCCTATAGTGCAGAGAAAGAGGTGAGGCTTTGGGAAGGAGATTGAGTCATGGGGGCTCCATGTTTGAGTCAATCAGAACTCCTGTGCATATCCTGGATAGCTCTGAGCCTCTATCAGCCCCATACACCGAGGATGTCATCGGATACCATCTGAAACATGCACCAGGTGTTTCCCAACATTACTCTAACTCACTGACTGGATGCTTCCCCAGTGTAATTGAAGAGTGAGTTGATGTATGAATTTCTTTGTATGTTATTATAAAAAGTTTTTTAATACATTGGACCATGTAATTTGGAATTAATCTTAATTTGTGTTCCTGGGACATGATCACTTTTATTTGGTGACATCTATTTCTTAATCCCTTTGAATGAGAGCTGTGCTTTTTTATATATAAGTCAACAGCTTTGTGAAATACACACACACACACACACACACACACACACACACACACACACACAAACAACACAAACACACACTATACATTTGGGTATGGATCCTGGACATGTTATCAATTATTGTATAACTTAGTAAGTTTAATATCTGTACATTTACATACAAATATATTAGGTACATAGTACTTTAAATTATTTCATATAATTAGTACAAATAATACCAAAGAACACACAGTAAAAACATCCTAGGTTTAGATTATAATATTATGTATATTATTATTACAATTTGAGTATTAACTCTATATATCCTTCTGCAGGATCAATATAGGGATAGAGATTCCAGCCAACATGCATTGAAAGGTTTGACCTAGAAGGGAATTGCTCAACCATGGGATGTCCTGTTTGGGAGGAATTTCAGGAAATTCATGATAACATGTCCAGGATCCATACCCAACTGTTCTATTTTTATATCAGTGAAAAAAAAGACATTGAGTAATCAGCTTATATAAAATGAGAAGATGCCTGAAGAAGAAAGGAATGAATGGGGAGGACAACAAGCAGAAAGAAATATAGGACAGCAATAACAAAAAATTTTACTGGACCAAATTTGAATATTGTCTGTAATTTTATACCATTCTAGCTCTGCAGGTATGGAGTTAGGATAGAAAGAATCCTTGGCTCCATAAAGAAAAGCCCATGAAGATCAAAAATTAAAATGGAACACAGAAACATCTTAATGTGAGTACATACAAAATACTATGAAAACCAAATGAAGCCATTAAAATTATAAGTTACAGACAAAATGTCTATTGTCAAACTATTAGGAGATGAGAAGCTCACCTATGATTGCAGAGGTCTGTAGTGATACCTCAATGGTTAAGGGCACTTGTTCCTCTTATAGAGGGCTCAAGTTCAAATGTCAATGCCCATATTAAAGATTACAGTCTTCAGTAATTCCAGTTACAGTGGATCTGATTCTCTCTTCTGGCCTTTATAGACAGAAGGCATCACCTATGATTCATGTATATACATGTAGGCAATATTCACAGGCATAAAATAAAAATAAATCTTTTAAAAATACTGCTAACAGTCTTGAATACTATTTGTGGGTATATGTAAATATGTAAAATGTTTTTACACTTCTGTTGTAAAAACATGGACCTTAATGTCATATTGAGGGTCCAGGGGAGAATTTAATTTCCTTTGGCAGCTGGGAGTTCCCCATGGGAAGTTGTTGATGTAGCCATACAAAGTTCTGAATCCTTCTCCATATTGCATTTCCCTTTTCTACCCAGGCTTAATCATTCAATGTGAAAACCCATGAGCCTTTGTGCCTGTTCTCTGCAGTTTCCATCATCACTGACCTCAGAAATCTCATTTCTTGGGACATGTACATGGTTGTGTCAAAACCGAAGACAATTTGGATTTGTATGTACACTGAACCTGGCTGTAGCTGGGGGTGTGAAAAGGTAGGTGTTTGGAACATGGGATGTAGGGCAGGAGATTGACTTTCTTGGACTCTCTAAAACCTTTTTGGTCCTCAAAAGACCTGATCATGTGTTGAAAGGTTCTGAAGGAATACCCTCCTTTATTTGGAGAGGGAACATTAAAGGAAAGACACAGAGATGAAATAGATCATTTGTGTTGAGACGATAACCTGGGCTCCCTCACAGAAAATTACCCTTATTTACACCAGGGGTGTTGTCATCTAGGGCACTGCAGCTTTTTAAGGGAGCTTGTAGTCATGCACTCAGGCATAGCACATACTGTTTTCCTAGCCTAGCCACCACCTTAGCATGCCTAGCCCTGCATGCTCATTTGCAAAGATGGCCAGAGGTTTCTATTCTGGACCGTTCTCCAAGAACAATGTTCTCAGGAATTGATCCTACGATCTTCCCATCCCTACAGACACTTCTCACCTCTGACTCTTACCCATATGACTGGATGGGTAAAAATCCTGTTACAGAGATTGAAACAAGCTCTCTCTCTCTCCTCAACTCAACCCCTGTTTCTCCACTCTTAATAGGTGAGAAGGCAGCTCTTTGTGACAGCATGTCTGCAAGGGACCTATGTGTGTCTCCAGGAGTGTTCTGTTTAAGAGGAAAGAGTGTACCAAGAAACACCAGGAGCTTCTGACTTTGTTGAACAGGAATTTGCAGAAAATTATTACAAATACCACCTCAATGGTGTACAAAGGAAGTCAGTGACCGAAGGTAAGTTTCACAGAAGTGCTAATATAAAAGCATGCATTATTTGAGGGAACTATACAAATTAAGCGATCACAATCTTACAAAAAAAAGAAGCTATTCTGCAGGAGAAAAGATGAAAAATTTAATTTTAAGATAATCTTCTATTGTCTGTGGCTGAGTCTCTTCCTGCTGTTTCTCTTAGTATCAGCTATAATGAAAGGAAAAGATGAATTTAAATATGTAATTTCTCTTCTGCCAGAATAATTTTATACTCATTAAAAGTCCCTGCTAATAAATGCTCCAGTTTCATTTCTGTTGCTAAGATAAAATACCCTAACTAAAAGCAACTTAGCAGGCAAAGTGAGTATTTTAACTCACAATCCCAGGCTATAGACATTATTGTTTGGAAGTCAAGATGGCAGGAAGTTGAATTAGGTACCACATCCATAGTCAAGAGCAGAAAGAAATGAGTGCCTAACAGCCACTTGCTTGCTTGTTCTCTCCCACAGTGCAGGACCCCAGTCTGGGGAAGGGAGCCAGCTACGAGGGTTTGGTCTTCCCACATCAATTCCAGGTATTGTGCCATAGTCATGCCCACAACTCAACTTAATCTAGACAACCCTTCAAACAATTTATACTCTCATCCAGGTGATTCTTGGCTGTGCCAAGTGCAGAGTTAAATGTAATAATGAAAATAACTAAGTGTCAAATTTTCCAATTATTCTTTCGGCTTCATTGCTCCAATTGCCAATCAGCTCTGACTTCCCCAGTGTCCCAATTGGATAAGATCTTTCCTGATCTTTCTATTCATGGACAGTTTCACATGAAGTTTTCCGTGTGTTGGAGCAGACACATTTGCTCAGTTTCTCAGTGTCACATTACACAGTCTGAAGCAATCTGCAGGTCACACACTGACTTCCATGTGTCCATCACTCACTCCATTTCTGTAATGAAATCATGCAGGGATGAGATGTGAGTCCACCAGCTCTTTTAAGAGCCTTAAATGGCAATGTTATAATGCCATTTCAACATCAAACACTGCATTGTTTGAATTTCAGTTAACTTATCACAATGGTATTTGAAAATAACTATTTGGTTTAATATTTTAAACCCACAAACTCCTAAACACCCAGCGAATTGATAACTTGAAGTTGTCAAGAAATTGTTGTCAGGTCTTGAAAAGACAGTAAGTTGGATTTTTGGCTATTGGTTTCATGTGTTATGAGCATGGAAATCATAGCTTGAGCCTATTATAGAGCAAGAAAATAAATAGTCTAAAAAGAAACAAAATTGACTTAGGTCCAATGGGAAACTGCCACCCTAAAAATGAGAAACAAGCAATTTCTGAGAATGAAAGCTTAGGAAGATTTTGGGAGCATAGCCTGTCACTGAGGACAGTGACTGTTGGAACACAAACTGATTGATGAATTGCTGGAGGCTTAATGTGCATATGCTTGAATTAAGCACTGCTGCCCCTCCAGGCTTTGCTAACCTTTCTTCCAGGAGTAGGTTCTCAAAATCATATCAAGAGAAGAACCCCTGATGGTTCCTCTACAGGGGAGAGGAAGGCAGCCATTTTGAAAGACACTTGAAAGGACTAAGTTCCCCTCAACAAAACCAATCCTTATGATGAAAGTTCAAAGCAGAACTTAGCTGAAGTGTGCTTTCCATCATTTTATTCTGTTTCTTCAGGGGAAATACTAATAAAAAATGGATGGGCTTCTTAAGAAATAAGAATGGAGTAATTGAGTTTCTAATGTAAAATAAAATGTAGAATGAACAAAAAGAAAAGGAGGCAGAGAAGGGGAGAGTAGATGACTCCAAGAAGTCAGAAGCATGGTAAATATGATTCAAAAACACTACATAAAATCCTCAAAGTAACAGTCCATCGCCTTAACCACTAGGCTACCTTGTTTGGGGATCCCCCATGGAGGGCCTTACCCTCTCTGGGGAGCAGAAGGAGGGGGTGGAGGGACTGGAGGGGTGGGGGGGAAGGAGGGGAGGGAGAGGGCACAGGGATTGACATATGAAGCAGGCTTGCATCTATTTTGAACTAATAAAAAATAATTTCTTGGAAAAAAAATCCTCATGGTAGTAGGATATATTCACTACCATATGCCATTAGGGAATCTGTCTGGATTAATGACTTATAATTTTTCTATTATTAAATTAGTTATTGGATTCCTGATTTATTTATTATTCCCCTCTTTCTTTTCCTTTTTTTTTTTTGAAACAGGTATCTCAGGGTTGCCTTGAAGTCGCAGTCTTGCTATATCATCATCTGGAATGAGATTCTATGTATTTATTTTTTATTTATAAATTTTTTTGCTATTTATCTGTTTATTTATCTATTCATTTATTTATGTTAGGAGAAATCACAGTTTTTTGCGACTTGCATTGGTTATTCTAGAACAATGGAAAAACTTAGACCACAGAGCACTTAGGATTTCTGTCCAAAACTCAACCCCATAGAAAACTTGCTAATGCACTCATTCTGTGCTGCATACTCAGCACATGGGAGTCAACAAAACAGTGCTGGCTCCAACATGCAGGCTAAGGGGAAGTTAGACCATGTGTCCCTTATCCAAGGACCAAAATAAAGGGAAGAATGAATGATCACACCAAAGAAGCTAAACTCTGCCAAATGAATGTATGAAAAATATGACACAATTAACCAATTTTAAATTAAAACCTGAAATTTGTGTTTTATATGAATATTAACTGGAAATAAATTAATTCTGAATTTCAGACTTGTGGATTATTTTAAGCATTTCTGTTTCATGCTATGTCATTGGCAGAGTGAGTATGACATATTTATACAGACCTGTCATTGCCGTGGCCTTCTGCACAGAGACGTAGATTTTCAGTTTGGGAGAATTATGCTATGTTAACATCTCCCCTTTCTTTCATTGTTGCATGTTTAATGATACTGGTCATTATACTTGACGGTATAACAACATTAGAAAATAAAAGTACATCTATACAATTATTTATAATACTATTACCTTTACAATCTAATTTCCATGATAGGAAATCTGTTCATTTATTTTCAATTTATATGTGGAGACCTGCCTCTTCTAGATGTGCTCTCTCTCTCTCTCTCTCTCTCTCTCTCTCTCTCTCTCTCTCTCTCTGTGTGTGTGTGTGTCTGTGTGTGTGTGTGTGTGTTCATGCGTGGGCACACACATACACACATTAACAATTCCATGTTTGTGTGTCTGTCTGCTAGATTAGGAAACCTCCTCTTCATTTCTCTCCTTCTTTCTGTCTGTCTGTCTTTCTGTTTTTTATAGGCCACATGTGTATTAGTGTCTACAGAGGTCAGAAAAGCGTATTGGATTCCCCTGGAGCTCAAGATAGAGGTATTTATGGGCCACCTGACACAGATCCTCTGGAACATCACTGTGTGCTCTTAAATGCTGGACATTCTCCATCTGCCTCTTTTGTTTTCTATGCATGGATGTGTATGTGTACACATGCACGAGCTCATATTTGTGTTTCATCAGAATTGGGAAACCTGAACTTTTGGGGCCCATTAGCCCACTAGCTTCTGTTTTTGTTTTGTTCTGATTTTTAGAGACAGGGTTTCTCTATAGCTTTGGAGTCTGTCTCAGAACTCTTTCTGTAGACCAGGCTGGCCTTGAACTCACAGAGATCCACCTGTCCTTGTCTCCCGAATTCTAGGATTAAAGGAGTGCACCACCACTGCCCAGTTTACCCACTAATTTCTTAGCACAATCTCAGACTCGTGTTTTTGTGTGTGCTGAATTAGAAAGCATCCTCTCCATGCCTTCCTAGCAAGGGTGCATATCATGCAAACACACCCACAAGCCCATGACTCTTCTGTGCGTTTGTGTGCTTGGTGACATTAAGAGCAGGGACACCGGAAATGGAAAACAGCATCTACATTGATATGCCAATGTTGAATAAATTATTATAATTTGACTAAGTACTTCCAGGGAGGTAAATGTACAGCAATATCAAACACCAACAACAAAACATAAAAGGAGATAGAAATAAATATGATATAGGTGCTAGATGGGTGAGCTATTCTGGAAGATAATTTGATGAAAGGAATTACAATATATTAAATGTAAACTGCTATGCTTCTATTGTGGGATACTGTATACATTGAATTTTAATCTATGTATATTTAGTGAAGGATAACATGAAAATTAGTTTTAATTAGTGTGTGTCCTCCATAGTATAAAGTCCAATGCCACATATGTGCTGATGCCCAGAGAATCACTTGCATTTTCCAAGTAAATCGATGAAAAAGTATAAGCATGAACTCAAAACATGTAACTATGAATCTTAAGTGATCAGAAATATCAATGAACCTAATATGTATAATATGACAGTTTTAGAGAGTTTTTCACATGTTTAAACATGCTATAGTTCTGGCAACTATGCACCAAAGGCATGTGTGTTAAAAGTCCTTCAAATTATCATTCTCTCATTTTATGGATATGGCAGAACCGTTGAGAGATGGGGTCTAGTGGGATAGACTTTGGTTAGTAAAGATGTGCCTCAATGTGGATTATGGAATCCAAGTTCCTTCCTCTTTTTGCTTCCTGACTGACTTGACCAGAGCAGCATCCTGTGTCTCTTGCACTGGTCATGGTACATCGCTTTTCCACAGATACAAAAGTGCAGGGACAATTGAGCATGAACTGAAAACTCAAATTATCTTTGGCCTTTCTCTTATAAAGTTAATTCATCTCTAGTATATGTTACAGCAATATAAAACTGACCAGTATATTGGATTTTTTTGTGGTTAACTGAAGATTATTTTCACAAAAGCAAAATATAGAACTATGTTCTTATTATATAACATATATTTAAAATGGCAGTAAAGAAATTTTTGTGGGATATTTGCACAAAGAAGCAGGCAATGAAAATAATGACTTGCGACATGCTGAAGTTTACTAGTTTCATGAAGAGATGAATGTGTATAGGTAGTGTCATGAATAGAATTGAAATGTATTCTATGCATAGCCTACAGTGAGAGGGAACAAATTTAATATGTAAGCACAAAGACAGTTTGGACAATACTGCCTGCTGAGTCCTACAGAAGAAAAGTAAGGCTAACATTTTTCCCTTAATGTTTTTTCTAAGTAACAACGAAACAATAATGCAAACTTTATTCCAAACTCATAATATATTAAGCCTAGAGGAGTAGTGTACTATCAGTGTCTTTCATGTGTGAGAAATCAGATTTCTTTCTGATTTAAAACTTCTTTCTCTCTTTGTATTTAACTATATACTCATTATAATATACTTATTAATAATATAACAAAGTAAGATATTATACAACTGCTCCATTCTAATCTCCCTCCTATCTCTATTACTCTTCTACCTCCCAACAAGGCCCCTTCCCACATTAAAATAAGCAAAAGACCATCGCCTGTGCTCTGCACTTGGAGAGGCTGTGGTTTCCTGTAATGTAATTGTAACAGTAATCAAAATGAGAGGCCATGAATCTGAGAGAGATCATGGGGTGCTCTAGGAGAATAGACTGAAGGGGAGAAAGACAAGGAGTAATGAAGCAATTACGTTGTATTTTTCAAAGAAACGTTTTTATAAAAACCACTACTACAAAAAGAAAGGATATTTTGATCCTTATGTATAAAGCAGTGCTTTTTCTTTGCAGCTTTTCTTACTCTGTTATTCTAAGTCAGTGTTCTTTGCTAATTAAAACGTGCATGGTTGCAGATAAGTTGAGTTCTCTATGAAAAGTCTCATGCTAACTGGTAAAGAAGAAAGCAGAAAGCTATGGGAGATTTTGAGTGATAGTCTGTCTGCAATACCACTGCAAAACCCAATTAAACTTGTTTCTGTGCCTTTATTTCTTCTGGGTGTTTGCATTTATTTATGCTGCTTCATCTCAGACAGTCCCAGGTCCCGTCAGGTCACCTTTTTCTGTAATGCTCATTTGTACTTCACCCTCCAAATCTTTGCAATTTGAAGAACTCAAATGGTCTTTCATAATTAATTACTCAGCCGGACATATGCGGGGCAGGGGGGAGATACTTTCACTTTCTCTCAACACAACAGTCACTTATAAGTTATTTTTAACAAAATAAAGGTATTAATATCCAAATTCTCTTTGAGCTTCTGTCTGTGCCCAAATGATTCAATCTTGGCTTGCTTTAACTCAGGAACTCTGTTAAGCTATAAATATATTGCTGAAAAAATACTTTAGCCTCAGTTAGACAGCTTTTGTGTAACTAACTGAAGAGACAATAACTAGTTATTCATGTGTCTTCTTTGTTTTAGTATGTATGTGTATGAGTTTTTGTATATTCCAAACATAACATTAACACAACAGCAACCATGCTAGAAATACTTGGCTCTGGTCAACTGTTGATGTTCAAATAAGGAGAACAAAGTAGAAACCATAGAAGCTACAGTTTGGAAGGACCTTTGGAGGACATGTAATTTATTTCAAATGATACAAATCCAATGATCCAAACATTGATGCCTTCTCAATAACATAGGAATAGTGGCTCTGGGGCTTCTGATTGAATACCAACAGAAAAACAATTTATAGGAAAAATATAACCATGACTGAAATTATGCTCTTCAATTGACTAATAGAATGCTTTTGTATGCCAAACAAGCTTAAAGATTATTATATTTTTTAAAAAATCAAGTATTGGACTTCAAGCTTGACTCATGAAATTTTGAAAACAATTATAATCTCCAAGGTAAGACCAGACCAAAGACACCACATAGCATACAAATTTGGATGGTGAAATCTCACAAGGACCCAGACATAGAAAAGAGTTACAAGCAATTAATGGATATTGAGAGAGTAAGAACAAGTATTGCCTATGGATGTGGCCTGAAAGGTTCTACAAAAACTGAATGGACACAGTAGATTCTTTTTTGTTCTTAATAAACTTGATCTTTTTTAAATTATTTTTTATTTAATTTTTACAAAACTATAATTTCACATGTCAATCCCTTCTCCCTCTCCCCTCCCCCAAACTCCCCACCAGCCACATCCCACCTCCCCCCTCAGTTTCCCACAGAGGGTAGGGTACTCCTCAGGGCCTCCCCAAATTCCACAACATCATCATGGGCCAGACTAGGCCCTCCCCCATGTACCCAGGCCAAGAGAGCATCCCTTCACGTGAGATGGGCTCTCAAAGTCCCTTCTTTCACCAGGGAAGAATACTGATCCACTACCAGAGGCCCCGTAGGGTGCCGAGGCCTCCTTGTTGACATCCACTGTCAGGGGTCTGGATCAGTCCCCGTGATGGCCTCCCAGACAGCAGACTGGGGGCCATGTGCTCCCCCTTGTTTAGGTCAGCTGTTTTTGTGGGATTTATCAGCCTGGTACCACCCCCTTGATCTTCATTTCTTCCTCTCTGCAACTGGGTTCCAGAGTTCAGTTCAGTGTATAGCTGTGGGTGTCTGCCTCTGCTTTCATCAGCCACTAGATGAGGGCTCTAGGATGGCATACAAAGTAGTAATCAGTCTCATTATAGGGGAAGGGAATTTAGGATAGCCTCTCTGCTATTGCCTAGATTGTCAGTTGGTATCATCCTTGTAGATCTCTGGAAATCTCCCTAGTGCCAGATCTATCCCAAGACCTATGATGGCTCCCTCTGTTATGGTATCTCTCATCCTGCTCTCCTCAATTTGTTCCCAACTCAACCTTTCTGCTCCTCCATTTCCTCCTCTCCCCTCCTCTTCTCCTCTGCACATTCTGCCAGCTCCCTCTCCCCTACCCTCATGCTCTGAATTACCTTAGGATATCCTGGCCCTTCCCATTCTCTGGGGATCATGCATTTTTCTCTTAGAGTCCTTCTTGTTTCCTAGTTCCTTTGGTGAAGAGGATTGTAGGCTGGTAATCCTTTGTTCTATGTCTAAAATTCATATATGAGTGAGTACATACCATGTTTGTCTTTTTGTGACTGGGTTACCTCACTCAGGATGGTTTCTTCTAGTTCCATCCATTTGCCTGCAAATTTCAAGATTCCGTTGCTTTTTTCTGCTGAGTAGTACTCCATTGTGTAAATGTACCACATTTTCTGTATCCATTCTTCAGCTGAGGGGCATCTAGGTTGCTTCCAGATTCTGGCTATTATGAACAATGCTGCTATGAACATGGTTGAACATATGTCCTTGTTGTATGAACGTGCATTATTTGGGTATATGCCCAAGAGAGGAATTGCTGGATCTTGAGGTAGACTGATTCCCATTTTCCTGAGCAACCGCCATACTGATTTCCAGATTAGTCTTACAAGTTTGCACTCCCACCAACACTGGAGGAGTGTTCCTTTTTCTCCACTTCCTCTCCAGCATAGATTGTCATTGGTGTTTTTGATTTTAGCCATTCTGGCCAGTGTAAGATAGTATCTCAGAGTTGTTTTGAGTTGCATTTCTCTTATGGCTAAGGATTTTGAGCACTTTCTTAAATGTCTTTCAGCCATTTTAGATTCTTCTGTTGAGAATTCTCTATTTAGTTCTGTGCCCCACTTTTTAATTTCATTTATTTGTGTTTTGGTGGCTAGCTTCTTGAGTTCATTGTATATTTTGGAAATCAGCCCTCTGTCAGATGTGGGGTTGGTGAAGATCTTTTCCCATTCTGTTGGCTGTCATTTTTGTCTTACTGACTGTGTCCTTTGCCATACAGAAGCTTCTCAATTTCAGGAGGTCCCCTTTATTAATTGTAGATCTCAATGTCTGTGCTACTGGCGTTATGTTCAGGAAGTGGTCTCCTGTGCCAATATGTTCAAGGTTATCTCCCACTTTCTCTTCTAGAAGATTCAGTGTGGTTGGATTTATGTTGACATCTTTGATTAACATAAGTTGAACTTAACTTTTGGGACACAGTAGATTCTAAATAGGTTATAAGTAGCTTCTCAATCATATATACATAAAGATGCGTGCATGTGTATGTATGTATCAATAATAATTAAAGAAGAGGTTATGAATTTGAGAGAGAGAGTGGGGATACAGGAGGAGCTAGAGGGAAGGGGCTAAAATTATGTAAGTACAATATTCATGTATAAAATCTACAAAAGGTTAAAAATTGTAATCAGGCCATATTGTGTGAGAAAAAAATCTATTACCAATAAGAAGAAAAAAATTCATAATATGTATGACAAGCTGTGGTTTCACATCTGCAAGTAAAAGTGCTCCACAGTCTGTGAATAATAGAGTTGTTAAACAAATTATGGTATAGCTATTAAATGCAATATTACCTTGAAAATAACAGGGAAAATTACATACAACAGACTGACAGTTTTCAAAAATATTACCAGTAAAAGAAACTACTTCCTAATGAGACTAGATATAATTTTAAAAAAGAACATTACTATTAGTCTGTACAAAGTTCCTAATATAAGGAATCCTATCTATATGACTAGTAGTTACTTGGGGAGATGAATTTGCATTCCTAGAATCCTTGTAACAGAGCTGGGTGCAGTGGCACATACCTGTGACCCCAATAGTTGGAAACAGAGAGAGGAGGATCCTGGGTAATCACTGGCCATCCAGAATAGCAAAATGTTGAAATTCAGGCTCAATGACATACACTGTCTTGATCAATAAGTTAGAGAAATAATTATGAAAAGACATACTAACGTTAGCCTCTGGTCTCCACATGACCCTCTATGGGCTAGTGTTCCTGAACCAATAGACAGACAGACAGATGGATGGATAGATGGATGGATACATACATACACACACTCTCTCTCTCTCTCTCTCTCTCTCTCTCTCTCTCTCTCTCTCTCACACACACACACACACACACACACACAGAGAGAGAGAGAGAGAGAGAGAGAGAGAGATCTGACAGTCCCTGATTTGCTAAAAAAATTTATTATGAACTGGAAAAATGGTTTGTGTGAATAAAGAAGACATTTTAAACTTCATTTATTTTTAAATGAATTAAATTCTATGGTTAAGTGGCCACATGTTCTACTGGATACTATCAGATGAAGTTATTCTGTATATTATTTGGGATGGTATTTGAATTGGTATTTATGGATGTCAAAAGTCATCAATCTTAAATCCTAGTAGTTTTTCAAGATGAGATGTTTTTAAAAACAAAGAAGTAGCATGTTTAGTTTTAATAAACTGCAAAAGCAAAAGTCCAGTTACATAAGTTTATTTTTATGTTATTCTTGGGAAAGAAAGGGGAATACAGCTTTATTTATGTCTATCCTTGAATTTCAAATAAAGCCCAACAGATTAAAAGATTAAAGAAGTGCCTGGAGATCCAACTCAGTGTCTGTCCCAGCTTAACCTAAATGTTGATTTTATAAGCTGGTTCCAATACTACACTGTCTATCTTGACCACTGGATAACATTTGCATTGCATTGCTTTAATTAAACAGCACATGGCTTAGGGTGGTCACCTACAGTGACCAGCTTCCAGCCGTGTGAGTTCCATGAACTCATCCCAATTCTTTCCCTTCTCTCTATAACCCCCCCGCCCAGAGACTCTCAATATGCCTGGTTTCAAGATTTGTAGGGTTATGAGGTTTCACCCTCCTCAAAAGCTAACAATGGAGGCTGCATAGTGCCATAGATTCTGGCAGAAAATCTAATACATCTCAAAGGGAAGAGTTTTACTACTCAGAACAAAGCAGGAGCAGGAGCTTCTGGTTCACCTGGGCTCTTTTCACTTCCTGATCCTTTGGTGATGTTATTGGTGACCCAGAAGAAACTGAACATAGGCTAAGTTTGAATCTCAGCTGTGGGTATCCCTTAGGAAACTCAATACTTTGTGATGCTTGGGAAAAAAAGCCGACTGGAATGATTCATTGTGTGGAAGGATTCCTTTCTCTCTTTGATGGACATTTTTGTGAAAATAAATTGCTCTAGAACATGGGATCTTGAAATAAAGAACTAGAAATAAAGATCTAGAACTTGTGATGTTGAAATAAAGTGTGAAGCAGTTATCATTAGAAACCACTTAATAAGACTGGTCCTTGGCTAGATTCTGGGGACATGAATGGTAAAGGGCCATATACTAACATAGCCTTCCACTAAAGTTGAGAGTAACTCATTCTGCCTGGCACACTACTTCCCTTCTGGTATTATGTAATTTTGAGTTGGTCTAAGCAAAGGGCCAACTTACCAGGCCCAATAAAACTCCAGGCCAGTTGAGCCAGTCTGGCAAATAGCCATACTTACATAGCCTAGTACTACACATTTAGTCTCTGGAATAGATAAGTGGGTCATGCTTGACCCCATGGGAAGCAGCTTACTGGAGGATTGAGTATGATTTCCTCAGGACTTTGACCCAAGTGCTCCAGTCCTTTGCCTTCATGGTTTTCTTTCCTATCACTCTAGTAGATTCCATCCACCAATGCATCTTCCAGTGTATCACCGGGATCCCGTCTAACTTCCTGCTGAGCCCAGGATGACCTTTGCCATCCCAACACAGTGAGAAATGCAGAAACAAAATCCACACATTCTTCTGTTTTGATTATTCAAACTCTGTTTTCCATGATGATCTTGGTATTAACACTTATCTTGACATCTTGGACACCTTACCTTTGTGGCATAAAGAAGATGAATGGGTATTTTATTAACTGTTCTTCAACTAACTCATTATGTAGGAACCACAAGATTGTAAAAATTTCACCAAAACATGATTTGGCAGAAGTTTAATATACACAGTTTGCTGATGTTTTCCAGCTCTTCTAGGAGTCTTAGAAAACCTTGGCCTGTGCCACTGTCATCAGCTCATGCATTGTAACTTTCAAACTCCACAAGGTTTGAGACCCTACATTTGATTGTGATTAAAGCACCTTTTCTTTCTAAAGGCACTCTACCCAAGGAGTTAGCTGCAACTTTGACAAAGTGGAATAAGCATATTCATATATTCTAGGAACATCAGTTTCAACTAGAGATTTGTATTTAGCCAACATGGACTGCATGTCATTTATGAGTTAGGCATTGTTATAGGTGATAGGGGCACTTCATGTTTTCTAAAGTTAAAAATAATGCTGTACATTAAGATAACTTAATTTGGTAAAATAATATTTGATAGGACATCAGATGAGATACATTTTTGATCCTAAAAGTGAGAGTAATATTTGTAAAAAAAATTTAATCTCCCAAGCTTCAACAGGTACTTTCCATAAAACTAAGGAATTGTGATAAATTACTTGTTAGACATCTAATAGACATCCATGTTTCTTAGTTAGGGTCTAGTGATGTGATGGATACTACGACCAAAAACAACCTGGGAAAAAGAAAGGGTTTATATCATCTTATAGCTTATCACCGAGTGAAGTCAGGACAGGAACTCCAGGCAGGCACTTGCAATCAGGAGAAAAAACAGAAGCCATGGAGGGGTGCTGCTTACTGGCTTGCTCTCCATGGCTTTCTCAGCCTGTTTTCTTATTCCAGCCAAGACCACCTGCTGAAGGTAGCACTGTTCATAGTAAGACTGGCATTCCCACATTAATCAGTCAAGAAGTAGGAGCTAGAGGGACACTAAAATAACACAGCCCATAGAATCACCCAGGATTCATGTGGGGTTCACAGAAACTGAAGAGACAATCAGTGAGCCTGTATGTGTCTGACCCAGGTCCTTTGCACATAAGCTTTGATTGTGTATCTGTGTGTTCTTGAGGGACTCCTAACAATGGAACAGGAACTGTCTATGACTGTTTCGCCTGCTTCTGAGACCCTTCTCCTCCTACTGGGTTGCCTCATCCAGCCCTAGTATGAGATGGTATGTGACTTAGTCTTATTGTAACTTTTTATGCTTTCTTTGGTGAGATCCCTGGAGGACCTGCTTATTTCTGAATGGAAATGGACGAGGAGTGAATCTGGGGGAGAGGGAAGATGGAGTGGAGGGACTGGGAGGAGAGGAGGGAGCAGAAGCTGCAATCCAGATGTAATACATGACAGAAAAATGAATAAATCAATTAATTAAAAAAGAAAATGTCCTATAGACTTGCCCCCAGGGCAATCATATTAAGGTATAAAAATTAACAGCCATATTGTTCTACAAATGTTGAAGTTATTTTTTTTTCCATTTGTGCAGGGGTAACGCATGGTATTAAATATGTAAGGTCTTAAAAAAAAAAGAAGAAGGGATTTTGAGAGCCCATCCCATATGAAGGGATGCTCTCTTGACCTGGACACATGGGGAAGGGCCTAGGCCTGGCCCAGGATGATGTGGTAGACTTTGGGGAGCCCCTTTTGAGGGCCTTACCCTGCCTGGGGAGTGGAGTGGGGATGGCTAGGGGCAGGTGGGATGTTGGGGGGAGGGGAGAGAGAGGAAGAAGGGATTGACATCTGAAGCAAGCTTTTTCCTAATTTGAACTAATAAAATAAAAAAATTAAAAAAAGATTCCCTCTCCCAAGGTATGTTAATGTTTGTACCAAATTGACAAGAACCCACAGCATATCATGGTCTTTCTTCTCTCATCACCTTGTCTAATAATCATTATACTAAGACTAATTACAGACACTAACTCTTCAGTATCTGTTATATGTCAGATTCTTGAAAAAATGTAACATTAATAATAGGAACAATAGCAAACCCTCAGTCATCACTTTGCAATATTTCACTGATTTCTTCTTTTTAAGCCTATGAAGTAATTTATTTGCTGAACATTAATGTTTGAAATCCTGAGTTACATGGGCTAAAAATTTGATACAAAATCCTATCTTTTCTCCCTAGTGTCTTCTATTAAATGGTATAGAAATAATCCTATAAGCAGAAATTTTGGCTTGCTTCCTGCCTTAGGACAAAAACAGTGTGACTCTCAGGTATAATGTCGGTAGAAAACCACAGGGAACACTGTTTCTTCTGGCTGCAGGGCTTGGTAGACTTTTGAAACTTACTTTATAATGGCTCATACTCATTTACTTTTTCATTAATTCATGTACTTTGACTTTGTTCTTATGATTTTAGTTCACTAGGTGAGATGCATAAGAAGAGTGGTTTCTATATTTTATTAAGTCTTTGTGGGGTACAAATGAGTTCCAAGGCAATAACTCAGACTCACTGGCTGCCTTGATTGGAACTCCATGGAAAGTTAGAGACTGCAGAGTTGAAAGATTGAAATTTGTTTTGTTTCAGCATGGGAAATATAAGTCGACAAGAAAGAGTCCTTCCATGTATATTTCTTATTACATCCTTCCTCCTGGGCTTGAAGAAGGGTTAATTCTCTCTGTCTTTGCATTAGCTTTCGTAGTACACGTGTGTCCAACATTCCTCTTATAAACACAGGATGATGATTATTATATTAAGTCCCACCCTAAGCACTTCCTTTAATTTTTTTAAATCCCCTTCTATTAAAATAGATTTTTTTCACTCATTATATTCTGATTATTGTTTCTTTCCTCCAATCTCTCCCAGATCATCCCCAACTCCCCAACCACCAGAATCCATACCCTTTCTTTCTCTCTCATTAGAAAACAGACATCTAAAAAATTAACAAGACAAAATAAAATCAAACCATAATAGGAAAAAACAAACACACAGACAAATAGAAGACAATTTTAAAAGAATAAAAAAAGCACATGAAACACAAATACAGACTCTAAAATACACATATCACAGAAAACACATAAAAACAAAATCAGAAACTGTAATATATAAGCAAAAGTTCTGTAAGAAAAAATGCAAATCAAGACAAAGCACTATGAGAAAAAAAACCTCCAAAAATACATTTGTGTTTGTTCTTGTGTTGGTCATCTATTGTTCACCATGAGGCCGGCTCTTAAGTATGGTTTGTATGCCCAGTGAGACTCCATTGGAGAAACTAATTGTTCATTTATAAGCAGTTATCATTCGGCCATAGTCTGGTTTAGGGATGCTAGTCCAGTCTCAGTGAGTTCATGTGTGTCATTCCTGTTTCGTCTAGAAAGCCTTGATTCCTGGGGTTCTTCCATTCCCATTGGCCCTTACAATGTTTCTATCTGTCTTCCTCAGAGTTTCCTGAGTCCTGAGGTGAGGGATTTGATGGAGACATCTGTCTAGGACTCAGTGTTCCAAGATTTTTCACTGCCCGTTGTCCAGTTGTGGGTCCTGTATTTGTTCCCATCTACTCCAGGAGGAAGCTTCTCTGATGATGGCTGATCAAGATTCTGATCTTAGATTATAGCAGAATGTCATTATGAGTCAGTTTATTGCTCCATTCCCTTAGCATAACAGAAGTATGCTAACTATTGTGAAATATTATTTTAACTAGGCAAAGATATATTTATTTAGGGTGCAGAATATTACTTTAACTGTGTAAAGGTATATTACATTTGTTTAAGGATGTAATGTTTGAATAATTATGTAAAGATGTGTTGTGTTTGCTTCACCTTGTCTGCCTAAGGCACCTGGTTGGAACAGTCAATAGTTAGGCAGAGAAAGGATAGGCAGGGCTAGTGGGCAGACAGTATAAATAAGAGAACTCTAGGCTAGAGCAAAAAGAACAAGGAAGAAGAAGAGAGGAGAGAATGAGGGAGAAAGAGGGGACACACATAGGGCAAGAAGACAGGCAGCCACTAGCCAGTTAGACATGAGAAGCAGTGAAAATAAGATATACAGAAAGAAGAAAAAAAGTCCTAAGGCAAAAATTAGATAAAGAGAAGCAGGTTAATTTAAGATAAAAGAGGTAGCCAGAAATGAGCCTAAGCTAGGCTGAACATTCATAATTAATAAGAAGTCTCCGTGTCATGATTTGGAAGCTGCAAAAAAGACAAAGCCTAGTACACCTAGATCCATGATTTATCTAGTCTCAGGTTCTTGTCCATGTAAGCAGTGACAGCCATGGGCTCCATCTCATGGAGCGGGTCTTAATTCCAATTAGATAATGGTTGGTTACTCCCACACTCACAACCAGTTAGTGTGGTTACTATTCCAGTATTGTGCTGGTGTATCTTGCAGACAAGTCACCATTGTAAATTGCAGGTTTTGTAACTGGATGGCCTTTACCTTTCTTCTATAAAGTGTGCACGGTGCTTTCTAATACCATAAATTCTAGTCTGTAGGCATGAAGGCTCTAGGTAGGCACAAGCTAAACTTCCACATGTTCAATGTGTTATGTAAGTGTTATCTTCGGCAATCGTGATTTGCCATCAGTTTGTAGAGAGAAGTGAAGAGCCTTGGCAATAGCCTGGGTTGATTGGAGGTTTGACCAATAATGGAGTTAGCTGTAATCCATTCCCAGTACTGAAAGTGTCATTTGGTCTGGTCGGGGCTTTCTCTCCCTGGTTATTTGGTGATTCCAACTTAGAGTTCTTTTATATAAGTATGTATTTTAAGAAGCTTCTACTGTATATTAGGTTTCCATAGGAACCCCCAGGTGACTTTTTTTAATGTTGGCTCTCCCCATAATTCCTTTCCCATTGAAGCCCCTCATCCTGGTCCATATTTATCCAACTATAACAGTCACATTATAAAGTTCTAGCTATTAGGATTTCAACCTAGGAGACAGAGAGAGAGATGTTGTGTGATTCTGTGCATATATGTATCTCTGTCCGCAGGTGTTCACACATGTGCACATGCTTATGGATACAATAGGCCAATGTGGAGTGTCTTCTACATTCGCTCTCCATGCTGTAATATGAAAGAGAGTCTCATCCTGAAATGGGGCTCAGGCATTCCATGATGCTGTCTTAGAAAAACAAAGGATCCCAAAACTTAAAGTTAGACCATAGAGCCTACATTAACCACACAGTTTGGATCACTGTTAGCACCAAAATAAAGTTAATTCTCCCACACATCTAAGAAGCAGCTGTGTAGAGCTGGATGCCCTTTGAACCACCTCAGTTCCTCCAGTAGTTACCCAGTGCAGTGTTTCTCAATCTGTGGCTCATAACCCTTTTACAGGGGCACATAAGATTATCCTGCATGTCAGATAGTTATATTAAAATTAATAACAGTAACAAAATTACAGTTATGAGGTAGCAAATAAAATAATTTTATGGTTGGGAGTCACCAAAGTGTGAAGAACTGTATTAAAGGGTCTCAGCCTTAGGAAGGTTGAGAACCACTGACCTAGAAGCAATAAGTATCACGTTACTAGGTGGCCAAAACTACTTCTCATCTGGATATCAGTTGCTGGTCCCAAGCCTTAGCTTGACATTTTTTATTTTGTTTTTTATAAATCCTAAATTCTTAATGTGTACATTTTATTAAAACTATAAATATATAGATACTTTAAAAGGAACAATGTTGCCCCAGTTTTTAAATAGCTAAGAAGAAATGTTATAAAACAAGTTTTTTTTGTAATAGAGCTAAATTTATGGTCACAAGCATTAAATGGAGAAACTGTCATTGACTAACTATGATGCATATAAGTTACATATTTTCTGACTGGTCTTTGCAAATGTTTAATTTCTGTGTTGGTTGAGTATAGCATAGGATCGGAGTGTTGGTATAACACACCACTTTGAAGAAACAAAGAGACAGAAGTGGTCTAGTAGGAGATCTCTATCTACAAGTCAGTACTCAAGACAAGATACATCTCAACAAAAAGCTACGTAGAAATGATGCCTCTTATTGTTCTGGTTCTGGTTTTGTTTTATGATTTGTTTGGGGATATTATTTGGTTTTAGCCAGAATGACCTTTTTATTCATACTGTTCATGGAAAGTTCTAATTAATTATTCTATTCTGTGTTCTACCAAGGATTCTGAAATATTCTGCAATCTTATTCCTAGGCATAAATTATCTTATAATTGAACATCTTTATATGGCACTACAATTTCTAATCAAGCACATGTTTATTTTTCTTTATCTTAAAAAATTGATGCCATATATTTGATACTGGATTATATGCAGCCAGCCATTTAAAATACACATACTATTTAGAGTTAACATTTGATCATTTAAAACATCAAAGAGCCATATACATTTATATCATTACACTCTCTACTGAATTTTTTCATATCTTTAAAAATTAATACAGTGTAATAGGGCAGCTGTCATGAATTTGAGTCTTTGCTCTGATCATTCATGTCTTTGAACATAATGTGTTTATTTTGTGTTCCTAATAATGCAGAATATTGCATGGCATACTGGAATTTCAGAGCATTATCTCTGAGAAAGATCTGTCTTTCTTCCTCTTAGCCTAAGTAGAGCTTTTAGAAGCTGTTAATTGCCTAATACCAAATTTTGATGATTTTCTCTTCATGTCTTAGTAAATCCTTCTCCTTGGTTTCTTTGAAGATCATTTCCATTGTGTTAAGATATTTGCATAAGAATATTTTTAAATTAAGAATTGGAAGAGAGACTTGTACTACAAACAGATTGATAATTGTGATTTGAAAAGTTGTCATTGTTTTAATAAATAGCATAGTGTTTATTATTAAGATAGGATTTTTAATTACACTGGCAATACTAGAACAGTCCCAATAGCAATTATGTGATACTTTTAGACAGTGTGTTTCCCCATTTTATTGATAAAATAATTGTATTAAATCAAAAGGCTATTGTGCTATCCAAATAGTTCCACACTGTAAATTTCTTCATTCAATTATTTTAGAATCTATATTAAATACTCAAATCGCTCCCAATGCTCTATTGTGCAATCTTTAAAGTATTTCCAATTTAAAATATTAATGAGTGCATACTAATAAATATTAAATAAAAGTATTACTCATACATTTTAAGTTCATTTGAGGGCATAGACTAATTATAAACCACATGGCATTTAAATCCTTGTCTCTTTGGTTTTATACTCTTTGTTCCCTTTACTTTATACTATGATTTAATTAAGGAAACTAAGTTTACCATTGTGTTACTAAATCCATAAAGTATTTTATGATGCTTTTACTCACTAGCTACTACATTCAGATATACTCAAGATGCAAAAGTAAATAAAAATTTATTTATTTTCAAGAAAATCATAGTTATCATTTGTATCTACTAATTATATTTAAAGTAGCAAGCCTCTGTATCACTGACTTTAGGCCAATAGCAGAAGTTCATGTATCCAGCTGTGATGATGGAGAGATTAATGAGACTTTGAACAAAAAATGTTGATTCAAGTAGTACTGAACAAAAGTAATGTCTAAGAGTAGACTTAAGGAATATTTTATTTATTTTTATTTAGTGTGTGTGTGAGAGAGAGTGAGTGTGTGTGTGTGTGTGTGTGTGTGTGTGTGTGTGCACGCACACGCACGTGTGTGCCTGTATGTTTGCACGTGTGTGCATGTCATACGTGCACATGTGTGCCACTGCACATTTGTGTATATCAAAGAACAACTTTGTGGATTGTGTTCTGGGAACCAAACTCAAGTTGCCAGGATTACAGGGTAAGTTCCTCAACCTATTGTGCCACCATATTTTTCCAAGGTGCTTTGAGTTTTAGCAGGAGTGCAAAAAAGAGAAAGAGAAAACTGACATCTAAGACTGTAATGTGCAAGGTGTCATGCTGAATGCTTCCATGGCTAGTTTCCTGACAATGGTTACTAGTCTAAATGGTACCATTGTAGGAAGGGAAGGGACATGTAAAAAACAGATAGGCTGTATTTTATAAGAACTAGACCATTTTGTAAAGACAGATTTTTTTCTTTTAAGTGTGTGTGTGTGTGTGTGTGTGTGTGTGTGTGTGTGTGTGTGTGTGTTATGTGTGTTTTTGAGAAGAGGTGTTTTTTGATGCCAAAAGAGGTTTCAGAGTCCCTGGAACTGAACTTTCAGACATAGTGAAAGATTCTCAAATTAAATGGCAGTTAAATGTTAGCAAAAATAAGGGAGTTCATCTGTCAATGTTTCAGGCATTTTTTCATTTGTAAACATGTACTGAGCTTACATTTAAAATATTATCATTAAAATTACAAATACTGACAAGACACCCAGGTTCCTGAATTATTGCAAAACTTTCTTTTGTTCTCTGTTATTTGCACACAAACACAAAAGTATAGACCTACATACATATATGTGCATAAAAATTCACAAATTAAATGCATATTTGCACAATAAGTATTTGATATAAATAACATTTTTGTCAAATGGAACTAATATATAAAGCAGAATTTTTCAAAAATTCAAAAGTTAGGTACACTGTTACCTTGTGTTAAGTGTACTAGAGGTATTTTAGTGAGTCCCACAGATAGTATTCACTGTCAAAGAATCCCAATTAGCTTCAGTAAAATTAGTAACTTTAGTATAATTTCTACATTCTACATCTGAAGTATGGTAAGCATTTTTGTATTTTATCTCTTATATATCAGCAGTGATTATAGTCATCATTAGCCTCACTTAAAGCTATATCCTCTTTATAAATAAACTTCAAATATGTTAGCACTGTTCGTTCAAGCCTCATAAAACTCGGGGGTGAAGTTCACTCTAGACCATAAATGATCAAAACATGTATACTAAAGATATTTTTAATATAAAGTAACTTACTATAAAATTGATGCACAGATAATATGATTTTTATATTTATGTGTCTAACAACAATTTAGTGTGTGTGTGTGCATGTGTGTGCTGTCCACTCTCTCCATTTCTATTCACACCAGGGAATTCCCATAGCTGACAAACAGCTTCAGTAATGTGGTGGGATACAAGATTAACTAAAAAAAAACAAAAAATCAATGCCTGCCTTTATGCAAATGATAAAGGGGCTAAGAAAGAAATCAGAGAAACAACACCCTTTACAATAGCCACAAATATATAGTATCTTGAGGTATCTCTAATCAAACAAGTGAAAGACCTGTATGACAAGAACTTTAAGTCCTTGAGGAAGGAAATTGAAGAAGAGATGAGAAAAATGGAAAGATATCCCATGCTCTTGGATAGGTAGGATCAACACAGCAAAAATAGCAATCTCACCAAAAGCAATCTACAGAGTCAATGAAATCCCCATCAAAATCCTAACACAGTTCTTCACAAACCTCAAAAGAATAATCAATTTCATATTCAAGCCCTTTTTCTTTAAAAAAAAGTCATATTTCTTATTATTATTGTATGCTTAAGCTTCCCATCGTCCTCATCTGCTAATAAAGCCAACATTATTTCCTGATATGTTGAAAGCAAATGAAATCCGTGGAGATGTTGCATAAAGTGTGTATTAGGCAACTTTTTTTGTGAGAATATCAACTTCTAAAGATCAAATAGGTTTGTGGTGGAGATCATAGTTTCAAAGATTTCAGGTGATGATCTGTTGCTATTATAGCTGTGGGTCTGTGACACGGCCTCTTGGCAGGAGAAACCAGTAGAGAAAAACTATCTATACTGTGACCAGTACACAACCCAAAGGAAGAAAAAGAAGAAATTAAGGTCCCACTATTTCCTTCTAGACCATGCTTCTATGACCCAAAAATTAACACCACACCAGGCTCATTATCTTTCCAAATCCTGAAGTTAGAGGCAATAAGATCCTAACTACAAAAATAGGGTCAAAGAAAATAAGGTAAAATGGCTAAACATTGTTTTTAAGCATATGGCTATTCCAAATGAGAATGTTGCCATCACATTAGTTAATAACTGACACTTATTAACATTGATCAAAACCATAAGCTCCAGATAAATGAAAAGCAGATGCTGTTCTTTAGAAAAAGAAATCTAGATGAGTATTTGGCAGTATTTTATTTATTCCAATATAGACAGAATAACCATGTTATTCATTGCCCAAATTTGAATAATTTTGAGAGATGGCTGTTCTCACACTGCATGATGTTGGACAGTTATAAGCCCTGATGCACAGCCAAGTTGTTAGGTAGCAGCCCCTTCTGCTTCCCAGTGTCTGTCTAAGAGGTAAAATATCTCCTATGGCTTTCTGAGAGAGCTTGCCCATGTAGATTCCTTGTTCAGGAACTCTATGAGGAAGTAGGGTAACTTACTCAACCTGGAAGATTTGGAAAACTGAGAACACTGTGATGTTAGTCTCTATTTCTTCCTTAATTTTACTGGGAAACAAGAATGCTTTTCTTTGTTGTAGTTCTACAGATTAGGTGGCTGTAGATTGTTTTCAAGAACTGAGAACAAAGGAAAGCAAAACCCATTGAAGTTCTGTGCAGACATTTAGGAGAGTGTGACTTTGCAAAGGCATCCAATGAAGAGTCTCCAATTCTGTGAAATTCAATCACTATTTTCTGCACTGATTAAGCTGGAGAAGCGAAGGATTTTTTCCTTCTTGGTCTAGTATCTACATTACAAATGATTTGAAATGGGATGCCAACTCGGGGAGTTCTCTTTGATTGCTTCAAGGAATTTTGTGGTCAAAACCAAGATTTATCTCTCTCCAGTAAAAAAAAAAAATATGATAATTACATTACTCAGATAAGATGACAAAAAAAATTAAATGTATTATTACCTAACAATGAACCTTGCCTCAGTGATCAACCACATCATAGTAAGGAAACAAATATTGAAGCAAATTGCAATTGAATATAAATAATAGAAACAAATAATCCAATTAATACTTTGAAAAAGAATGGAAGTAGAAGTCCTCAAAGGAAAATATACATTTTGTGATGCATATATGGTTCGAAGCAAAAGAGAAGATATTGAATATTTTTACTCAACAGGAGAATGCAAGGAATGCTGACAGAGTTGGTTTTGTTTGTATTATTTTGAAATGCTGCTTACTGTTTTCTCCAGTCTTATAGTTGTTTTGTTATTTCCCTGGGTAGAGTTTTCTGCCCTTTATTTGTGTTCAATTTTGTATTGTGCTGTTCCCCAGTTGGTTCTCTGCACCAATGTATTAATCATTCCCTAATAATCTTTCTGTTGTGGGATTGGTGGCGGAGAACATTTTAAATTTATACGTCATAACTCCCTTTGAAAACAGAGAAACATGAAAATATTTCAATGGAACACTTGTTTGGCAGCTTTTATAGTAGCTAGAGGAGTTTGTCTCTTGAATTTTTAGTGCCTTTTGTGTCTGTTAGTTCTAAATCCTATTCTCCTTTCCTAATCACTTAGCAAGGGTTTCTCTTCTCATTTTGCTATTCCATTTTTTCCTTCAACAGAAGCCATTAAGTGTCATCCCCATCCTGTGGAGTATTAGGGGTTTATATGTTATCTTATCTGATCTTGTCAGATGGTGTTTTCTTGGCATTTTAAATGAAGTGTAGACAGGCTTGTTTTTTTAATGGCAATTTCAGATTCACCAAACTTAGAATCTGTCATTTGCCCCATCCATCTACGTTCTACATTGCCTGGATTTTTTTTTTCAATCTCTTTTCACTTAAAGCAGAACACTGGCAACCACATGCCCATGTCCTAATTTGTTGTATTTTACCCTATTATTTAATTTTATTCTCATTTCAAAGAGTTGTCTTTGGGAATCTTATGTCTTGAAATTATGCTCAAGTTCTATAAAGTTTTAGTTCTCCCTCCTTGTTGTCCTGTAGTTTTAGAGAAATTGGGTGGAGGGAGAATCTTTGCAAACCTACTGATGGCAAAATCTGCAATACCAGCTCATGGTTGAATGCCTGAAAGTGAAAAGTTGTGGAGGCAAAAGGTATATTCAGTTTAAGAAAATGACTTGAAAAGTGGATGAAATGGGAACCAAGAATACGAGAGGCAGAAATATTCCTAGAACTTCTATACAACAATGGTTCTCAACCTATGGGTCATGACCCCCTCTGGGGTGTCAAAAATACTTTTAAGGGGTCACCTAAGGCAATCCGCATATCAAGTATTTAATTGTGATTCATAAAAGTAGCAAAATTGCAGTTATAAAGTAGCAAAGGAAAATATTTTAATGGTTGGAGTCGCTACAACATAAGGAAATCAATTTAAGGGTCACAGCATTAGGAAGGCTGAGAACCACTATCAGTTCTAGATCACTTTCTGACACAGTGTATAAATGGCAAAACCTTTAACATACTCATGCAACTTATTTATGTTTATGGATATTTAAGAGAGGAGGTGAAGTTTTCAAGTCCAATATCTCTATGAAAAAGCAACCATGAACAGTGAGTCTATTAGAAGGCCCTCAAAAAATAAAAAGAATGCCCTCATATGGATTGAATTTTCTTACAGCTAAGCATCATGATAATAAATTAACTACAAGAGGAAAATTGTAAGCATTGGAAGAGTTGGGCTGTTAGCTATATTTTGGAAGCAGCAATGGCTACAGAGACATGTCATTTTCCCTTTGTGTGCTTGGAGATTTATCTTATGCCTTAAGTTGCCTGTTCAAGTATTCTCGTAGTGAAAATTCAATCCCATCTAAGACTGTAGCTTCTCATATATTTGAAAGGTAAACACTAGGGAAGGGAGAAAGTGAAAGGATGGAAATGAGACATGCTTAGAGAAATGGAAAGTGATGGATCACTTACTCTGGAAACTGTTCATTGCTTATCACATAGAAGCCTGGGTTATGCACAGTCTGTTGATAACTTTTCAAAAATGTACGATTCCCCATCACACACCAGTACCAAGAATTTAATCATCTGAGTCAATTAATAATCACTGAGGACCTTAACTGTGCCAGGTGTGTGAAAGCAAGATAAAAGATAAATAACAAGCCATCACTGCCCATCTTCCTTTAGAAAGAATGTTAAGTTGAGTAGTTAATGGTCCCGTTTTAAAGACCTTTTACACAGGCTGGTATATATATAAAGGCTGGTATGGAAAGTTTGGGAATGGTGATAAATGCTATGGAAATAGATAGGAAGTGGCAGGCAGTGGGCTTGCCTTTACAGAGGAAGTGAATATTTCAAAATGACTACAATTTTTCACCAAGTGAAAAGATGGGCAAAGAATCTAACCACACAATTTCCCCTAAGAATTTATCCTGATGGCTATGAGGCATATGAAAAGACACTCATTATTATTAATCATCAGTGAAATTAAAGCCATAATGAGGTGTTACATTATGCACTTAGAATAGCCATTGTTTATAAGTTTGAGGTCAGAAGTAAAAAGAAGGAAATCATTGTTCACTGTCTGCAGTGTAAATAAGAATATATTGCTGACAGTTTTTAGTTTCTGGAAGAGGTTTTCTCTAGGAGTATAGCCTTGGGAAATTGATCTCTCCATAGTAGAAGACCACACATCAAAGTATAGTTGGGCAGAAAAAAATTGGTCTTGAAGGCAATCAGTATGTAGGAGACTCAAAACCCCAAAGCAGAACTGTCATAGCACTTAACTAGTCCACTGCTGTGCTTATATCCAGGGGAAATGATGTCAGTGAGCTGAAAAGGTGTCTTCACTGAGCATGGGCTCATTGGAATATCATTCTCAGCATTATAGAGGAATGACTCCCAGTGGAATATTACTTAGCTATAAGACAGGAAGAATCCTTGCCATTTTCAATGTGATGGATGCTGAAGACATTAAGATGTGAGGGAATAAGGAGGGAAAAGACAGAACCTATATAGTCTTACTTATTTATACCAAATATAACCACATGTATAATAGAGAATTCAATGATGGCTAGCTACCAAAGGCAAGGGAAGATGAAAAGGGGGGATACGTTGCTTAAATAGTACAAACTTTAAATTATAATCACTGGTAGTCTTAAGCTGCAGTATGATGACCATTAATTGTCAATAGTTTATTATATAGTAGATTTCTATTAGCTCTTTAAGATGTGTTTTCATCATGTGCATCTTCCCAACTCCTCACAACTCACTCAACCTTCCCCACCCTTTAAATTTTGTGTCATTTTTATAAATCCCTCAAGACCAAATTTGTGTTGCTCAAATTTCCTTAGCCAGTTTATGAAAATCATTTCATGAAAGTGAAGAAACAAAACATCCATCCCATTGTGTACTTCAAGTGCATTTCAGTTTGTCAGTCATAGATCTGCTTTACTGGTTTAAAAAGATGGGAGGGGGCATTCCTGATTTCATTTCATCACCATTCACTATTTATATCACTGTCAGTATGGCAGCTCCCAGGTTAATATTTACTGAGTGCACACATTGTGATATTGCAGGCAACGTGTGTGTGTGTGTGTGTGTGTGTGTGTGTGTGTGTGTGTGTGTGTGTGTGTGTGTATAAGAAAAAATACCGGTAAATATTTCTGCTGGGTTCCTTTTTGGTCTATTCTTGGAGATAGACTATTACTGTCTTGCCCTGTATGAATTGAAACATACCGTATTGCCCACATAAGCATATAACTCATTACAGTCATGCTTCCATAGACGCTTGAATTTTAGATTTCCAGGTATATCCCTTGTACCTCTGTGAGGATCTTCCATAGGCAAGAGTATATAGCATTCACAAATTCACACAAAGAAAAAATATTAAATGATAGTAAGTAAATTTAAGTGCTAAAAGGTTGAAATCTGTTAACAGATTGGAAAGAAAATTTGAAATATGATCATACAGACAGATTAGTTACACTGAGGATTCAGATAAAAATTCCAGTCCACAATTCACACCACCAGAGAAGCTAGGAAACAAGGAAGACCTTAAGAGAGACATAGATGGTCCCCGGATAAGGGGAAAGGGACAAGATCTCCTGAGCAAATTGGGAGCATGGGGTAGGGGAGAGGGAGCTAGGAGAATGAGAAGGTGGAGTGAGGAGGAAATGAGGGAGCAGGAAGGTTGAGTTGGGGAAAGAATAGAGGAGAGAAAGATAAGGGACACCATAGTAGAGGAAGCCATTGTAGGTTTAAAGAGAAATCAGGCACTAGGGAAATGTCTGGAAATCTACAAGGATGACAACAACTAACAATCTAAACAACAAAGGAGAGGCTACCTCAAATGTCCTCCCCTGATAATGAGATTGATGACTAACTTATATGCCATCCTATAGCCTTCATCCAGCAGCTGGTGGAAGTAGAAGCAGACACCCACAGCTAAACACTGAACTGAACTGGAATCCATTTGCAGAGAAGGAGGAGTGATGAGCAAAGGGGTCCAGACCAGGCTGGTTCAGGTCACAGAAACACCTGACCTGAACAAGGGGGAGCTCATGGTCCCCAGACTGATAGCTGGGATACCTGCATGGGACTTGGAAATCTATGGGGCCTCTTGTAGTTGATCAGAACTTATCCCTAGCATAGGAATGGACTTTGGGAACCCATTCCAGATAGAGGGATAGTCCCTCAGCCTAGACACACAGGAGAGGGCCTAAGCCCTCCCCCAAAGCATATGACAGACTCTGAAGATTCCCCCATGGAAGGCCTCACCCTCCTGGGGAGGAGAAAGGGTATGGGATGGGTAGGATGTTGGGGAGGGCAGGGGAGGAGGGGAGGGATAGGGAACTGGGATTGACATTTAAAACAATCTTGTTTCTAGTTTAAATAAAAAATGGAAAAAAAATAGTTCCAGTCATACAAATGGCATTGTCTTGTCTGAATTTTATCATCAATTTTCTCTTGTATGTATTCACTTGTAAAATGTTTCAGTGATTGTTCATTAAGAATGTCATGGGCCAGACTTAGTAGACTTCCTATAGCAGGCCTTACTCTCTCCATGGAGCAGACGGGAGGGGGAGGGAGTGGAGGGAGTGGGAGAAAAGGAGGGAGGGGGAACTGGGGTTGGAATGTAAAAAAATGAATTAATAAAAAGGGGAAGTAAAAGAATGGCATGGGCCAGCTTCTTGCTAGGTGGCATTCATGGTCAGAAAGACTGATGCCATCCAGGTGGTCTTGCAATTGGCTTTCAGGTTAGACGGGCTAAACTAATACTGATCCATAAGTAAGTTAGCAAATTGCTGAGGGCAGAAAAGAACCAGAGCATGACAAAAAATAAAAAGGGGTTGATGGGATGGTTCAACTATATTATTGGTGCTGGCACTTTCTGGGGCCTCCAAGTAGCCATGCTGCTGGAGCTATGGTGGGTAGTTGTTTTATTTTTGTTTTTCCAATGGGACCTAAATTTCTACTTCAAATCCCAAAATCCTAGAGAAATGAACTTCCCAAGATGTATGGCTCCAAAATGCGTATTACAATGTGGCTATAAGGTAGGTGTAGTAATATACATCAAGCGAAGCACTCAGAACACTGAGGCAGGAGAATTGTTAGTTCACAGCCATCTGGGATACATTGGAGTGCAGTCCAGCCTGAGTGCCATAGAGAGACTGTCTCAAAATAAAAGCAACCAACTAAATGCATGACTATTCTTTGTTATACTAACTGTTATAGATTTAAATACACCTGTGTAAACTGCTTTGCAAAATATTCTTCAGAGCAAGATTCTAAGGAAGGGAGAAACAAAGCTTATATTTAGTTGTGTTTATAGGCCTGGATGAGTAGAGACCTGAGATGAGGGACATGAATTAGGAACTCAAGGAAGCAAATAGAGACACATGGCATCCTCAGCATTCTTCAATGGGAATTATGGCTCTGAATGAGAAGATGAAGAAGTGAAGGACAGAAAGGCAGTTGCCTAAAAAAGTGATGTCCAGAAATCTCTTCTTGTTTCTCACTTCATTGAAGGCATTCCTGGACCAGGCAGGGACACCTACACCTCTTACACCTATAAGATATTGCAGCTCTAATTCTATCCCTGTGAGTTTATTGCATTCATGAAAATCACTCAATAGAAACATTTGCAATTAAGGCCTTAAGCACCAGAGACAATGAGGAAATCAGGTTAACATGACTGGGTAAACTGTTGGTTTTCAACTTAAAAAACTGACAAAGCAAGATAGCTCAGCAGGTAGAGGAACCTGCTGCCAAGCCCAATGACCTGAGTTTGAGCCTCAGGATTCAGGACTTGACATGGTAGAAGGAAAGAACTGATTCCTGTCTGTTGTCTTCTGACCTTCACACACACACACACACACACACACACATGCATACCAAGGTATGACTGTGTGCACGTATGCACATGCTCGCATGTACACACATGTGGTTTTAAATAACTGAGTAACACATTAAGAGAATTCTGACAAAATTTTAGGTTTTTTATTTTAATAATAATATATTCAGTATCATCATGTTGCTCAATCTTCATTCCTAGCATAAGGTTTTTAGGACTTCTTGCATAATTCTAAAAAAATGCATAGAATTCATTTTTAACCAAAAACTGTATATATTTTATATACTTCAACCTGTTCTATTGGTGAGCATGTTTGAAGCCTGAGTTTTCCAGGGGAAAGACTAGTACTTCTCTCACTGTTTCCGTGTTCAACTACTGTGACACTCTTTCCTTTTGCTTCTTAAGCTATACACCTCCGCTCCCATTTTTGTGTTTCTGTGTGTGTGTTCATGTAGGGTTACACATGTGTCGATGGATTCACAGACACATGTGTAACCTTGTGTGTGGAGGTCAACCAATAATCTACAGTGTTATTCTTTAGAAACTTCCCACCCATTTGTTACATAGAATTATGTGGCCTGGAATCTCAAATGGGTTACAGTAGCTGGAACAGGAATTTCCAGAGACAGGTCTCTAGCCCGCCTTCCCCACACGTAGCTGCCATGGCACAGATCATAAGTACACACCGATGATTTGATTTTGTGTTTATCTTGGATACTGGGGACTGAATTTTGGTCCTCATGCTCATGAACCAATTACTCTACTCTCTGAATTGTATCAGCAGCCCCTTCCTTCCTTTCTGTTTTCTTTTCTTCACTACTTGCTGCCTCTCAGATTTCCTCAATAAAAGTGGCCCAGTTTCCACTAGTGAAAGTTTCATGACATATGAACACATGAGCTGCAGTAATAAGAGTGGCGCAGAGAAAGGAGACAGAACACAATGTTGGGAATGATTACCAATTATGGATTTATAAAAGTTTACCTGCCTATTAAACATCTGCTACCTGGTATGTAAACTTACACCAACATCTGTGCTCTTCTTTTCCAAAAACCACAAAACAGAACAATTTTACCTATCTGTGAAGTTGCTGTGAAAATAAAATATTGTAGACGACATATTTAGCATCATGCCTCGCATGCAGCAAAGTTTTAAAGAGAAGAAAAAAAATACAGCACGGATTAAATACAGGGAATTATTTCTATATATGTATTATTTCCCCCAAAGGGTGAGATGAACTATCTAAATTTCAGCTGAAAGTACTTTTGCCATATGCAAAATGGTCCAACCCCTCAAAGCCCGACTTTTAACGAACCCCCTGTTGCTGCCTGCTTGCTGAGACCCTGAAAATGGCTGTAAACAGAGTCACCCAGCAGACATAAGCAAACTTCCCTTGTCATTGACAAGTACTGTGTAAGACTTATATTATTTCTGATTATTTGCTATGAACCTTTATCTCTAATCCTAATGATGAAAACTGACGAGAAAAATATTTACATTGAAATTTCTGATACAGAAGAAATCCTTTATATTAACACCAATTTAACATTACCAGCATGCAAACAGTAGCTTTGAGAGATATATGACAGGAAATCATAAAATAGCATGATTAATTTTCTTATGGTCATCATTTTAAAATACTATTTTTAATTTATTTTTTCAAAATTTCACATCTCTCTATATATATGTATATATGTATATATATGTACACATATTACTTTCATTACATCACTACCCCAAATTATTGTTTCTTTTCCCCTTCCTCTGTCTCCAAACCTCTTTGAAGCAAATTCCATTCTATTTTTATGTCTTATGTTTGTTTCTGGCTCACTGCATTTCATTAGCATTGCCTGCATGAGCATGGGTGGAGCCTATTTATTTGAGCAAGGGCAACTTACCCATTGCTTCAACATTGAGTAATATGATCCCCCCTCTCCCAACAAGCTCCCTATTGATTTACACAGTGGCTGCTCTAGTTTACATCCCAGTTGAGGACAAAGGTTCCATTTTGTCCATGTGATGGACAACATTTGTTTACATTTTCTCAATAAAGGCCATTTTACTGGAGTGAGATGGGCTCTCGATGCAGCTTTAATTTGCATTTTCTTATGGCTACTGGAGCTGAACATTTTTTAACCAGCCATTTGGGTGGTGTGTTTTGCAAATCAGCTCTTCATTTCATTGGCCCAGGAACTGTGAATTGCTTGGGTTGTTTGATTTCTTATTGTCTGGTGTTTTGAGGCTCTGTTTCTATTCTAAATGTAAAGAAATAGGAAAACTCTAATAATATTTTAGCTTTATTTTCATAGCAACAATAATGAATTAGACAGCCAGAATTCACAGCATTTTCCAACCTTTCCTATTGATTAGTAAGCTACATTTGTACAAACAGTTTAAACGTGGGTGGCCAAGGCAGTATCCTGTGTTTGGTAATATTTATATTTCTTAATATAGCAGCTAATACAAAGACTGCCCAGTCATAGACACACAAGCCTGTAAAGTGGTACCAATGACTATTATATTCCTTTTCAATCCAAGTTCACCATGCCGTATCTGTTGCTTGGGCAAAACAGATAATTATACACTCACAAAAACATTGTCACGAAACATTCAAAATAGCTGTGCATGACAAAAATAATGAACTCACGAATATATATATATATATATATATATATATATATATATATATATATGTCAACACACACAAACATATATAGACACACTCTGCTGTGTCATTATATAGGAAGAAATATCTAACATTATCTATACTTAATAATAGCCAGGAGTAGACTACATTGCATTCCTAGGTTTTTTTTTCTCACTTTTTCCAATGTTTTGTCAAGTTCAGGAATCTCTATACTCTCAGTTCCCAAGAACTGCAATATATAGTTGCTTATGGAGCTAAGGGTTTCAGCACCTGATCCATGGTTTGGGGAAGTAAAACTCTAAATGCTTGCTTGATTTCTCTCTGTGTGTCTGTGTGTCTGTCTGTCTGTCTCTGTCTCTCTCCTTCCCTCCATCTCTCTGGATATTACCTTCCTTCATTTCTTTCTCTCTCTCCTCCTTATCCTCACCTCTACTTCGGTTGCTACTTGTGCCCTTGGAAACCAAGACTTAAAATAGATACCAAATTCTAGACCACACCTAGTTAAATACAAGAAAAGTAAATTCCCACACTGGCTGCCTAGATCCACTTATCTCTTGAAGTTAAAGCCTGGAAAATTATGACACTCTGAGTCTGAAGCTTTAAGCCTTTGGTTCTGCTGACCTAACCCTCATGATTTGGGCAAGCATAGGCCTGGGTCAGCCAGGACAGAACTTTTCTTTACAGAACTGTGAGTTGTACATGTGTAGAGATAAATGGTCCCAGGTAGGTTGGTAAGTAACAGGAGAACTTCATAGAAATACAAGTAAAAATGGTATCTGATTATCAAGAGCTTGAGAATATGTGTATTGTATTATTGGGTGTGAGCTTCATTGTGAGTTCTGAAATGGTCTGTAGTATTGGTTACAAAATTCAGAAAATACTATATTTAAGTAAAAAAATATGACATGTAAATTATACTTTAATAGGCTATTAATAACTGAGTATAAATTCATATTCAGGTGGTGAGAGTATATGTATTTTATAACATTGAATAAAAGAAAACATAACCTTGCCTAAACTGCAAGGAAAAGAACTGAGTTATAAGGCCCCAGATAATAGTAGCAATTTCTCAAAGGCTGATGTATGCTTTAAAAAATATAGAGTCATACAATGAGGCATATTTACAAGTTCTCGCCATTTCTGAATTGTATAGAGGGCAATCTAACTCTAGTTGTTTGTCTCAAAAGCAATGAACCCATTGATCTCTGAATAAGCATATCTAGTCTTTACCATACATATTAACAATACATGTTGATATCTTGGGTATCATTACAAATAATTTCTTCTGTCCATTACTATGTAAAACTAAAGCAAACTTTTAATGCAATTGTGCACCTCAAACTATATTAAGTGGTATCACTGTTAAAGGGAAAATATCAAAATTAAAATGTATCTCATTCTGTAGAAAAATTTAGTCAAATTTTATCTCATTGGTATTAACAAATTTGGTTTCTATGTTTATACTTTCCCCTGGGAAATTGACTTTCAACGAGTTATGAAATGTGAAAATATAACAATAAGAGATAATGCAGCATTTGTAAGTACATCTTGAGAAAATGCTTGTTCTTTCTTTCACCTCTGCTGTGTGATCTGTGATTATTGTATCACTGGGTACTAATCAGATCCATTTGTGCAGCACTGTCAGCTGGGGTGAGCATATGTCAAACAGCAGAGAGATGTAATCATACTCCATCCAGGTAGTGGGAAGTTAATGCATAGCTATTATTCATAAACCATATAGACAAAGGCAGAAGTTCTTAGAAGGATAGAAAGTCATAGAGTTCACTTCTAAATTATATATTTAAGATTAAAGACTGTCTTTGCATTTGAAATTATCAGAAATTATTTACATCACCTCAGAGTCAGATAAAAATATACCAGCAGCCTCCAGGAACACTGAACAGAAATTTGGAAAATGGAAACAATATCTGGCAAGATGCCATTTTAATGGGTTTATGTGTCTAAGAGATGTCTTCCCTCAAGACAATGCCATGGGGATCTCTGCCTCAGACAATGTTTATGGTCCAAAGATTACTTAAGGTTTTCTTCACATAATTCCTAAAGTTTATGTGTCTGACTGTGTGCTTTGACTCTTCCTGTTGCATGAAATAAGGCTCACTTATATGTAAGCTTTCAGTCACACAGTACTCACATACCAACTGACTTAGAAATACCTTTAAAATGTAGCTGGGGAAATGACCGAGAGATCAAAGCACCTGAAGTGTAAGTATGTGGCCCTGAGTTGAGAACCTGTGTAATTGTGATATATTCTGTGTATGTGTGTGTGTGCAGGTATGTGTGACTGTGTGTTGTGTTGTGACAACAAAAGATCTCCTCCAATTTTTGTTTATAAAAAGCAATATTTCTAGAACACTTTTGTTGTCCATCAGATTCCATAGCAACAAATCTGTTCCTTTGAAATCAAGCTTCCTGAATGGATCAGAAGCTGATCATGTAGCGCATGTAAAGCCCAAGGCAAATGATGAACATATATCAGCAATCAATGCTTCTACTTGAGTAATGTATGTGTGGCATGTACTCATGAACTATTGGCCAAGGCAAGTCATGCAGCCATGCACAAGAACAAGGAGGGAAGAAGGCAGCTGCTCAAGAGTCATACTTGACATGTCCATGGACATAATTCTCAAAAATGAAGAAGCAAATATCTGAACACAGTGTTATCTAACACTGGACACATTTTTGAAAATTAGTATTTTAAACACTTCTATTTATGTGTGTGTGTGTATTCCATGTGTGTAGATACCCTCAGAGGCCATAAGGCATCATCCAATCCTCTGTTGCTGGAGTTACAGGTAGTTGTGAGTTATCCATCTGTGTGCTGGAAATAGAACTCATGTCCTATCTCTGGGTCATCTCTCCCTCCAGGCAAATCAACATTCTTAAAGTATGAAATCATCTTAGATGATTCCCTATATGTTCTTTAATAAATATTTTTATTCATTTAAAGTGATCTACTTTTAACATCTAATTCAGCCTTAACCTCCTTGATGAAAAATGTATATAGTTTTGCCTGGCATTGGTGGCACACGCCTTTAATCCCAGCACTCAGGAGGCAGAGGCAGGCAGATTGCTGTGAGTCTGAGGCCAGCCTGGTCTCCAGAGCGAGTGCCAGGATAGGCTCCAAAGCTACACAGAGAAATACTGTCTCAAAAAAAAAACAAAAAAGAAAAGTGTATAATTTCATAATTAGAATATTTATGTTTCAATATTCATGACAACTATTTGCATAATTAAAACACTGAAGAAATGTATTTGCCCTAAATCTGCAGGTTCTTTTTAATTTTGTGCAGGCTAATTAATATTTTAAGGCATTATTTTGGTTTTATTCATGTGTGTGTATCTGTATGTGTGTGTGTGTGTGTGTGTGTGTGCACGTGTGCATGTGTGTGCATGTGCACATGTTTGCAGGTATCTTTGGAGGCCAAAAGAGGGCAGGGCATCATGTGGAGTTGGATTACAGACAACTGTGAGCTATCAGATGTGGGTGTTGGGAAACAAACTAGGGTCCTCAGCAAGTCAACATGTGTTTCTAACCACTGGACCAACTCTCCAGCCCCAATGTGGTGTTATTTATAGAAACAAAGAGTGAGGAGAAACTGATTTATCATGTTTCTCCTTACTGCTAAAGGAGAGAGTCTGAGTGAAAGGAACTATGTTTTACAATAAGTGCTATGAATAAAAATACAATACTTCACATTTTGTGGAAATTATTTTTAAAATAATAAAAGAGTTAGTGCACTCGGCTTCTATCTGCCCTGTTTTCCCCCAGGACAGGTTCACAGCTTGCATTTGGAGTTGTAAGTATAATCTTTAAAGCGTAAATCTCTGAGTTCAGCATGGCAAAGGAGATGAATGGGTTCCATTACTGTCGTAGGAGGCAATGGTGTTAAATTCTTTTTTCATTTGCCTCAAAAGTGAAGCCCTAAGCAAGTTTTGCAAATGGCAAGAGTAATAACAGTTCAGCCATGAACCCAGGACTCCCAGTGTTAATGTTCTAATTCATTATAGCAACTCTTTCTCGAACTGAAGTCATTTTCTAAATGCTTTCTAGGCCAAGCTGCTTAGCATTTTTTTAAATCTAGATTTTGGTTGCTTTTGTTACTTTCTCTTTTTATTATCTTTATGTCATGAGATTACAAAATAATTTTCTATATAATTTTTCAAAGTTTATGAGAATCTTCCTGTTTAAATAATTATATTTGATGATGAAATGCAAGATTTCCACATCTGAGAAAATTCATGTAGTGTTCTATAACCTGAAGAAAATAGGGTTAAGTTTAATAGCTTTAGAACAAAAATCAATGATCATTGACTTAAAAATATGTTTCATTCACTCACATACTACCAGTAGGGTGTACATTCATGATGTAATGAAAGAGTAATAACTGGGCTTGTGAAATGGCTGTGTTGGTCAATATACTTGACACAAATCCTGGGGACCTGAATTACATCCTAGGACAGTATATGGAGAAAACGGACTCCCACAACTTGTCCTCCAAATACCATGTGGACTCTGCGGCATGTGAACATAAATATATTTAGCAATAAATGAATATATTTAATGTGTAAGAGAAAGGAAGAAAAAGAAGTGAAATCCACCATTAACTCATCTAAGCTGTGAGAAATGGACAGGAAGTCTGCACTGATTCACTAGATGCTAATTAAGAAGACAAATAGAACCAGACAAATAATTCAAGGTAGACTACCCTACTTCTACCTGTCCATATTTTCACCTTCTTGTTCCAATTAAATACTTATTTTCTTAATGGAATTCATTTCTGATTTCCTGTTTATAATTTTCTTATTTATTTATTTACTTTTATGTTTAAGAACTTCATACATGAGTACTGCATTTTTATGCTGAGACTGACACTCAGCTACAGTCATTCTTCAAATTGGCTAAAGGAAATCAACAGAAACTCAAATTTAATTTCAAATATTCTGATTTTGGTATGGCTTTCAAAGTCAATTGAATATTTATTAACAATTGTTTCTGTTTAAATATGCTTTATTTTTTCTTAAATACATTCTATTACACTGTGTTAAAGTGTTGTGTGTGTGTGTGTGTGTGTGTGTGTGTGTGTGTGTGTGTGTGTTGTTTGTATGTGTGTACATATGCTGTGCAGGTGCCAGAAGAAGCCAGAAGAGGGTTGCAGATCCTCTGCTGGTGGGAACAGCTTTGAGCTGCCTGATTAGGATGCTGGGAACTATACTCTATTCTTCTGAAAGTGCTATATATATTCATACTGCTGACCCATTTCTTCAGTTCCTCTCAAAATATTGTAACAACTCCAGCAAAAGAAGCAATTGGAGATCTGGACATTTAAGAAGGTTGCCCAAAAGTTCAATAAATAAAAGGAAGTCTACAGTATTTCAGGTCTAAATTCTGAAGATGCTTATCCTACTTTGCCCATTAAGCCTTTACTGTCCAGTAACAAGTTTAGATTTTCTTTGAGAAATCTGACTGGGTTTTTGTTGTTGCTATTTTCTTTTGCTACAGGTGTTTCTCCTTCATGCTCAGTAGCTATTTCAATTAAACTGCCAGGATACATTTAACACTCCCAAAAACTTGTTATGTAGAGGCCAAGCATAGCCAACCTTTTATTAGAAGTTTGGAGAGCTAGCAATGAACATGCAAATGCTTTTTCTCCATACATGATTTTGCCCTGTAAATGAACAGCACTAGAAAAGTCTTTGGTGCCTCCTAGGGAAATCAAAGAGTTGGTTGGTTGATTTTATGTAGATTTCAAACTGAGTTTCCATAGGTGCTGAAATTAAAAGACATGAAATTTTGCTTTGCAAGCTCTTCAAGGAATGAGTTATTAGTGGCCTACTGAAATGCCCCCAGTCATCACTTCCCTAGGCTTTTAATGGTTGTACTAGATCTAAATCATAGCTTGCATGAGCAGGGATACTTGCTAGTTATATTAGACCTGAGTCAGCACTGTCCACAGCTGAGCAAGATCAGTTTATTTGGTGGCTCCCACCCAACAGGAAAAGGGTTGCAGCTCTCTCTCTCTCTCTCTCTCTCTCTCTCTCTCTCACTGTGACGATGATAAACCATTTCTCTTTTGACCTGATAGAGATGCTTCTTGGAACATTCCATTGTCCTGCTCTTGCTTCTAGTTTTAACTTAATTCTCAGGAATGTGACTCAGGTTTAAATTAAAATCTTCTTGTAATAATTTAAAATGATCATATGATTTTTCAGATTGAAGGCAGTGGGTAGATAATACAGCTTGTGAACAGAAGTTCTTTGAATTGGTCCCATTGTGTTCAAAGTATAGAAGCCTGGTTGATGGATTAGAAATTTGTGCTTGAAGAGGGTAGGACTGGGGTAGATTAGAATCAAAATTGCCTTGGATATTTTCACTGATATATATATATATATATATATAATATATATATATATATATATATATATGTGCCCTAACATCATTTTGACTATCAGATAAACTAAGCAAACCAGTGACTTCCAGCCATAAAAACATCCCAGATAAGTTTCCACTTTGCTTACCTGATGTCCATTGTGTTTGATAAATGCATTGATTACAGTTTTCTCTACTTCAAACATTCATAGGAATCACTCCATAATGAAACATGTCATTGAACTTGAATGGTTATGTGTCTGGACTCAAAAGAAACACTGATATGGATTGTCCTTTTCATACAGGACTTAATAAAAGAGGGAGTAACACAATAGACAGATGGGCAGAAAGCAGCATACAGTGGTTCATATCATTCCTAAAGACTGGGTGCTACCTCTTACAGAATTCAGAGAAAATAGGGAGGTTGAGATTGAAAGGTTTTTGTTTTTGTTTTGCCTATGCTTGGCTGTTATTACGAACAACTAGTGAGTGCTCAACTACAGAATGTGAGAGAGACAATTAACATGTCTCATGGTAGCCATTATACCTGTCCCATGGTAGCCATTATGAAAGGGCCCTAGGGCAGTGAAATCAGGTATCTAGAAAAACAGGTTACTTTATTTGTAGAATCCAAATTACTATAGTCTATGGATTACCATTGTTATCTGTAAGGGAGGAGTTTCACAAGGTGATATGGTGATGACCAATAAGGAGAAATCAGTGACCTTTTGCTATGGTCAGTCATATTTAACTCAGAATATGCTATGTTTTCTTCCTTAGGGAATGAGAGAGTTTTTTCTAATTTCCATAGTGGTTGGCATTGATAAGCTCAAACAATAAATTTAATAACAATTGTGTATTTTATAGGGTGACTTCTCCAGGCAACATAGTGTTATAGAAAAAAAAAACTCACAAAAACAAAAACAAAACAACAACAACAACAAAACCTACCAAGGAAGCCAGGGATTCATAATACTAGACAATTGGAGCCTCTATCCTATGCTACTAAGGACTAGTATTTACTATTCAGTCATAACAGTGCAAAAGCAAAGAACAGGAGATAGATCTAAAAAATTTTGCTTTCTATTGTTATTTTAGATTTTCTTTAAGAAGTATCCATGTTACTAAAAATTATTTGAAACAACCAGTTCTATAGAGCAAACAAAATCTATTTTTAAAACAATCACAATAACCCTTTAGAGGCAATGGTTCCTCTAAAAACATCGATATTTTATTAACTATTCCTCTTCTGCTTTTAACTACTTTTCTAAGTGTGATGTATGTGTATAGTTCTTATAGCATATGATATGATATAGTCAGTAAATAATCTAGTATAGGATAATTATTCCATCACATATTCTTTAGGATGAAGACAGGTGATGCTGTTTCTTTATATTTTCTATATTCTGTGTTTTCTATATTTTTAAATATATATTTGTGAACGTGGCAGTATTTTAGTGTCGTAAAGGGACCCATTACTTTTCAAAGTGTAGAAATATAGAATAAATGTCTATTGCTGGGAAACAGATTAAATAATGAAGGAGCAGTGGGAGAATTACAGAAGAGATACATTTGATAAAGAATTTCATTGAAAGGCAGCACGTTTCAAACACAAGAGATAAAAATAATTTTAATGAGAAAGAGATCATGAATATCAATCTATGGTAGTTGGACGTTATAGGAAAATATTTGCAAGTAAGTGATGCGAGGTTTGAACTATCTTTCAATACAATATGTCATTTTTTTCTAAACATCATGGACTGCCCTAGGCAGCATCTACTAAATTAAGTCTATCACTTGCTGAGTTAAATTTATATCTCCAGTACACAAAATACTTGGCATAAAATTCCAAGGAAATTACAATGGAAATCCACAGATCCTTCTTTTACATTGCCATTCTCCAAACCTTCTTTTTCTGATATGAATGTTTATTAATGAACATCACTTACTTTCATACAAAATATATTATATTATGATATTATGCTTCCTCTAAAATTAAAAATCTTGTCTCCATAAAATTAAAAACATTAGGAATTTCACACTTTTTTAAAAATAAAATGACACATTTGGTTTCAGATGTGGCATTTTTCTCAATTGCTTAAATGAAAACATTCCTTACCACTTGTTTGAATTATATGAGACATTTTTCCAAAATGACATTTATGAGCAATACTTTCTAAATCTGTAAAAATCTGTTGAAACTAAAACTCAATTTAACTTTGGGAAGAGATAATTTAATATTCATCTCAACTGCTTAAATTTTGTAATAATTTCAAGAATATGTGTACAATAAGATTATTATGTCCTCCTAAATTAATATTTAGGTGTGAAACATGAGGAAATTATCTTATCCAGTATAACAATTTAAAATTCATGACCCAAGTGAACAGTAAATAAATATGTGCTGATTTTTAGAATAATAGACTACTAATCAGGAAATTATTGATAAACACACACACATACACACACACACACACACACACACACACACACATACACACACATACACACACATGAACATCTCTACCATTATATTATTAAAGCAATGTGTAGCTCTATCCTAAAGGGAAAATATAGACTACATTGTTTTGTGAATTTTCCTGGGGCTATGTGAAAGGAAAATGCCTATTTTTTTACAGATAGAATTCTTATACCAGACCAAAGAAAGAATTTCCCTCAAGTCAAGGTTGACAAATCAATGATTTTATTGGACTTACTTGGAATGAATGAAGGAGGGGTTATTTACAGGAACATGGTTGACTAAAAGGCATTGTATTCCAAAAGCCCATCACTTTTGGAATGGATGAGGACCCCCGAAAACTACATCCTTGTAGGTCCACGAACAATTTGCTCCCAGGTTCACCAAGTCTTCGCTTCCCCAAGTGCTGTTTACTGCTTATAAAGTAATGTAGATGGCTCTTGTGGACCTTGTAAATTTACAAGCTTCCTGAGTCTTGTTTGTTGTATGAGCTTCCTTACACTTGTAAAGAGTTTCATTATCTTATCTAATCTTCTCATTGTCTCTTCCACAAGGGAATGAGTGTTTTAGTTTTGAAGAGCCAACTAGCCAACAACCCCCACATCAGCAAACAGCAAAATGGAAATAAAGAGAAGCCTTATCATTATAATTGTCACATTATTTATATTTGGGATGATATCTTAAAATGACATCTCCAATTTACAAAGTGGTCCCTAAGTAGATCACCTTCAAAGAGCCTCCTCATCTATTGCTGATACCCTAGAGCAGTGGTTCTTAACCTTCCTAATGCTGAAACCCTTTTGTATAGTTCTTCATTTTGTGATGATCCCCAACCATAAAATTATTTAATTGCTATTTCATAACTATAAGTTTGCTACTTTTATGAATCATAATGTAAATATCTATGCTTTCACAGGACCCCTGTGAAAGGGGAGTTAGCCTGAGAGGTGATATGAACCACCACTGAGCCCAGCCTTATTTGCCCACCCTCAAAAACTAGACTTAGTAAACAGCTGTTACTGCAGACTGCCATATCAGGAGATGGGAGAGAAGGTGACAGGCTCAGCTGTCCAAAGGTGAAGAATTCGCTGACTTTCGTTAATACATCCCTGAGCTCCAGCTTGGTGGTAATGGACAGCTCTCACCAAGAATATTGCCATGGTTCTTTGCTCTCCATCTCTCTCTCCCTCCTCCTCTAATTCTTTTGCTTGGGTTCAGAGGTTATGATAGATTTTGGGTTTAGGGCAGGATTTTAAAGACACTTGGAAATTACAGGGCACTTCCTTATTGCAGAGCCCCAAAGAAAGCTGGTTTATCCCTTGTAGTATATACTACCTGGTGCTCCAGGAATTCAGGACATATTATGAAACTCTTTTGGCCTGAGTTACCTTAAATCTCAAAATTTAATTCGATAGGGTCACACATGTGAAATCTAATGAAATAGGGATTGTAGGTTCAAGGGAGATTTGAAGGGATGTTGACCATTCTGACCATTGGTTTTACTTCCTTCATTGAGATCCTTTTCCTGGGTGATCCCGCATTGATTATATTTTGTTTTTTGAGAAAGTATCTCGAATAGCCAAGGCTGACTTTGAGGGACCAAAAATTCAAATTAATAAAAGTTTAAAAACTTAGGCCCTGAAAAGGGAACCTCTAATGATAAAGGAAAATTTAACTCCCTAAGTCAGGAGTGCCCTGACTGCCTCCTGATCCCCTGCTCTCAGAGAAGGAGAGATAACTGTCCATCACTCCTGTTGAAAGACCCCTGGAAGCTCAGGCCTCCAGGATCTCAGCCCAGGAATAAGGTCACCCCAATCACCAGGCAGAGTCGAAAGCTTGATGCAAACTGCACTAGGCTTTATTACAGTTGTGTAACGAGCTAACCCCATGTTAGCTCTGGTCTTTCATCCACCCACCATGGTGGATGGCTAGAAAGACAGCTTGAAGCGTCTGCATAGAGATCTTATAGGGCAGTGTAAGGGGAGTGTCTATGGGTACGCACACGCTCAGTATTGGTGTGGCTCCAGGCTTGGAGGGTTTGCCCTGTGTTGATTGGTTAACTGGTTGTTAAGGCCCATAGGCCCTCCCAGGGTGGTTGCTATGCTCTGCGAGTCATTGCTGTGCACTTGTCTGTAAAGCACACCCAGAGCCATAAGGCATAGCACCACCAGCTAACTTCTGATTGGTTCCTTGCCACGAGGCAGGCACCTAACCTCCTAGTGACCAAGGCAAGGTCAGACAAGCAAATGTTTGGCTGTTATGGCTGCTGAAATGGGGAGCTGGTCCCTTCACTGTTAACATTCCTTAACTAATTGCTGGTCATAAAAATCTCGGGGGTGGGGGAATAACTGACAGACCCTGTGACTCTGTAACCTTTCAAGCCCATGGAAACTCTGTAATTTGTGGCCTTCAACTGACCCCAGCCGAAAATGTTTTCTTTGCAGATACATGAGAACCTGAATTTATGACCTTAACAGGAAAGGGCCATTAGGGTTGAGGAATTCCACCCTGACAAATGGTTACCAGAGATAGAGATGTAACTGCCCTGAATGACCCATGAGCCCCGAGATTTCGGTTGGCTGCCTGGAATGAGCCAATCAGAACTGTTACCTCGCTCACCCCAGATCCCATCTGTTTGCAGTTTTTGCCTTTAAGAAGCCCCTAGACCCCAGCTTGGGGTCCAGCTCCTCTGCTCCTGCATGAGTAACCAGTTGGGCCCCTACTCGCCCATTACTGAATAAAGCCTCTTGTGTTTTGCATCAAGTCCTCACCTCTGCCTGGTGACTGGGGTCGCTGCATTCCTGAGTGGTCACCCTGGGGTCCCACGGGGTGGGGGAGTCTTACAACTTCAAACTTACTGTATAACCAAGGACAAACTTCAACTCTTGGTCCTTCTGCTTTCCTCTCCCAAGTGCTAAGATAAATGGTGTATGCCACTATTCCCAGCTCAAAGGGTCCTTTAATAGACAAATTAGTGCAGATATGATGTTATTTTTTCCTTTATAGCTGTACTTTAGAAACTGAAGGATCCAACATAAAAGGATGCATATATGTAGATGTGTGGGGACTTCCACTTTTTTTGTAAGCTAACAGAGAGCCATCCTCCTGAGTTTGCAGCATAGATAAAGAAGGGGAGTTGAGCCAGAGCACACCTCCAGTGAACCATTGTTCCCTGGTTCCACTTGTTGTGTAATAGAAAGGGAACTTATTCCCTTTCTTTACCGAGGGTCTGAGCAATCATTGCTCCTTTGCAAATGAAAGCCAAAGCATTTTTCTTCCACTTTTTACCTCCAGAAAGAGTATCATGTAAGCATTTTTCATCCCCCAAAGAGGCTGCTATGGAAACGATGGGTGACAAAGGAAGAAAGCCAGCTTCATTGTGCTTTAAACAAAGCAAGGGCATTTCCCCAAGATTGTCAGTTGTACCTGGAGCCAACAAAGTAGTGACAGAAAATTATACTACATGGTAAAACTAAGGAAGACATCATGAGAATTCTGTTTGGCTAATTACATTTTCTCAAGGCCCATAATTAAAAGTTAGCCCCAGGGCAGTCAGCAAGAGAACGGATTTGCTCTTAACCCAAGGTGCTTGTGAATTGGCAGTTCCTGCAATCTGCTTTTGCTCCTTTAGGTCAAAGAGAAGAATCAATGTCACCTTAGGAATGAATAAACATCCCTCCTTCTGATTGTACAAAGGGGTTCATAACTGTAAAGGCAAGATTACATACAAATGGAGAAATTGGCTTTGTGGAAGCTGAGTTTGCTATGAAAAGTCACAGCTGCACTGTATTACAGGATAGTGCTTTGCCTTAGAGTAAAACCACGCCAGTTTTGCCTGTGAGGTGCCCAAGATTTCTACTCATTTTTTTTTTTTTCACAACACAGGGTCTACAGGCCACGGTACTATCTCCAATGTGTGAATGGCCAGTTTCCACAGCAAGCTCAAAAACTTATTTGAAGCTCTTGCCACAGATCTGTGTGCCTTGGAAGAGGGCACTCTACCTGATGGTCACCTTTGCCTTCAACCACAAGTTCTCTTCATATTCCTAACAACACAGAATAAAATAAAACATGCCTTAAATAATCTGATGTACAATGACTCATCATGCTCTGTGTAAAAACAAAAACAAGAATGATGCTTTGCTGCCTCTCTTGGTGGAATTTATTTTTAACATTCATTTATTTATTGTGTATATAATGTCTGACTGCACATATACATAAAGGCCAGAAGAGGGCACCATTTTTCATTATATATGGTTGTGAGCCATCATGTGGTTTCTGGGAATTGAACCCAGGTCCTCTGAAAGAGCAGCCAGTGCTCTTAACCTCTGAGCCACCTCTCTAGCCCAATGTGGAACACTTTAATACAAATTAATAATAGAACTTATGGGAACCACACATACTGCTTGTGTGAAATTTCTCAATTGTCTCATACTAATCAGCAGAGAGACAATTTTAAGAAGTGCTTACAAAGGACATTTAAAACTTCTGTTGAAACTTATAGGCATTGTCTGTGAGCACAATCCATGCTCAAGACAATCTTGGAAATGAGACCTTGGGGCATTGTGGGCATAGGTTCAGAGATGAGACACTATGTTTACCCTTAAGGGTCTCTTCCTTATTATTTCCCCTGAAAGCTCTTGGTCTAATAGATTACCTCTGCTGTTGGCAGGGATAGAAATCCAATATTTCCTTGCACTGATCAGATCTGAGCAGTTCTTATTTATTCCTCTGAGCTTCCTTTGATCCCCTCTCTCAGGTCTTACCTAGAGAATGCATGGCCAGAATGTCCAGCAAATGATTTCTAGGTAGCTCCAGGGATCCACACTCTTCATTATCCTGGGACCCAAACTTCCAGTTTTCTCCTCTCTTCTTAGACTTCAGCCTTGTCTTCTGTTCTAACCTGTGTTACCCACTGTTTAAACCCAACGAGATGCCAATATTTAGTTAGGAGAGACTTGGGATCTCTTGAGGCCTGAGACCTAAACTTACCAGTTTGTGATGTCTGAAATCAGCTCCTGTGTCTGTTTTATCCATTTGACATTTGTTTGGTTGATAGCCCGATACTAGAAGGAATTACAGGTTTTTTTTTTTTTTATACTAGTGGACAAAGAAATAATTTCATTGGAAAAAATATCTCCTCAAATTACTGGACAATTGATAGTTACTATTAGGTTAAATTTCAGTATAGATGGTAAGCTACAGTAAAGGAGAAAACCCAGCCTTGCCCTCAGACCCTGACTACTTAGAACCTAGTGTTAATGACTGAACACAAATAATGCCTACATTTAGAGACTGACTAACCCCCTCATGACTCAGTGTACCTCACCTAAATGACCATACTCAAAGAAGATACTCAGATGGCTATTTCTCCTTCTAGGTATGGAGCTCACACAGATGGCAGACAAGAAAAGACCAAGAAACCTCTTTTAAGTGTGCTGAAAGAAGCTCTATTCTCTGAGAATTCACCTGGTGTCTTTCTCTTTTTTGGGGGTGCATTTTTTTTCAAGACAGGGTTTCTATGTGTAGCTTTGGAGCCTGTCCTGGCACTCGTTCTGGAGACCAGGCTGGCCTCAAACTCACAGAGATCTGCCTGCCTCTGCTTCTCTGCATTTTTAAAGGTAGAGTTTCTTTAATACATCTTGTGTCTCTTGGATTTTTTGATCTGTTCAACATTGTCACCCTCACACTTTTGGCTCATCAGTCTTTGTGTAAGCATCTCTCTCTCTCTCTCTCTCTCTCTCTCTCTCTCTCTCTCTCTCTCTCTCTCTCTCGTGTGAGTGTGTGTCTACAAGTTCATATATAGTAGCTGTGTGTTAGGTCTCAAAGACACCCAGGACAACAAGAGGCTAACTACAGTGTCTATTTTCCATACAAGAGCAAATACCAGCTGCTAGGCTCTCTCATGGCCAATACCTCTTACAGAGTCCCGGCTCCTCTCAGACTTTTGCAAATAGCCCTGTTCTATAGGCATTCAATCAATCACTGGTAAAATATTAATTGAATATATTTAAATTTTTTCTCAAGATTTTAAATGCAAATCAAATGTTAAATTTGTTCAGTAGTAAAAGCTGTGACCACTGGTGAACTGAGGTGCCTATTTAACATATCAAAGCAGACCCAGCTGCCAGGTTCTCCCATCAAATAAAAAAAGAGAAAATAACAAAGGATCTATTTGAGGCAGTATGGCATGTTTCCACATTGCTATAGTATTTTGTGTAAAACTAAAGGGTTTCTTTTATTGATGTGTGCTCAGTGTCAATGTCTAAATGCAAGGCCCATATTTACCTGTAATTCCTTTAACGTAAAAGTATGAATAGCTTGCAAAAGCTCAAGGCTTATAAAAGATTGGTTTAGAATTCAAATATCTGTGCAGAGGTATCTCTCTCTATGTATATGTCTCTCTCTCTATATATTTATAGACACATATGTATGTACATATATATACCATATATTATATATTACTGTGCATATTTACAAGTAATAAGTTTGTGTGAAACAGCACAGGCTACGTAGTCATATTTAAAAGGTAAAACTATGAATCATGAAAGCTTTATTTTTTAAAATTTATCTAAGATTAAATATTTTTAAGCTATGTTTCTAATTTAATTGCATTTATAATATGCTTATTAGAATCTTTTGAGACAAAGGAAAGGAATACTGGTTTTAGAATTAGATTATATAGGTTAGAAACTATCCATTCCTGACTTTTGTAACATGATATTTTATAGCATAAACTAATTTTAGTAATTATAAAGTGAATGGAATGAGATTGAAGTTTCAGAAGACCTGATACATCTGTTCCTTTTCTTTCCATATGTGCTAGCCCATTGTGTGAATACAACATACAAAGTTTATTAATATTATATACATTGAATATCACTGGCATTAAATCTCCATATGTTATAGAGTGAAGTTTTACATTCATGAGTACAGTAGAGAAAAATGTGAGTTATGTATTTGCCCTGAATATTTACATGATACATTTAACTACATCAAGTTTATTCATTCTTCCAAGTCAAGTCTCAATTTCCTTTTGAAATACTTCTAAAATCTAAATCTTATTCTGCTAAAATCTGGGATGTCTTCAGAAGACTTTCTAGTGACTCAGTCAGTGCGTGTTAGGTTCCTTAGTGCCAGTCATTTCCAGAAAACATAGACTAGCAACAAGATGGGAGATGCTCAAGCAAAGTTTTCACACACTAAGGAAACACCTTACACTTGGGGGGAGGTACCCTCTACATAAATGACATTAGCAGAAATATGTAAAGCTTGACTGCATTCTAAAACACAACTAACTAATGTACAAAATGGATGGAAAATATAATCCACAGGTATGTGCATATTTTTCAAAAGGAAAGTAGTAGGAAGAAAAAAAAAAGTGGCAAACGGTTTCAGCTCTTCTCTGTAGATTTCCTTATACTATTTACAAGAATTCTTGTTTTAAGGTTTTTATTTTTATTTGTGTGTGCGTGTGCGTGTGCGTGTGCGTGTGTGTGTGTGTGTCCCCCCATATCAGCAAGTGGAAGGCTTCAGAGCTCCCAGTGATTCAGAGCTGCCTGAAATGGGTGCTGGGATCTGAACTCTGAACTCTTCTGGAAGCGCAATTCAGTGCTGGCAGAGCCAGGTCTTAAAGGATTCTATTAACAGGCTATAGGTAGAATTTTAAGGAGCACTTCTACAATATTCATGTATGTTTTCCTCCTGCACTCCCATTAAGTTCTTCCAACACAAAATGGTTTTTAATCATGTGAGCCACATGGAGGACAATCTTCATGTATCAGGCAAGCTGATGTTCATGCACACCCTTGATGGAAGGAGAGAGTCCATAAGCAGCTTGGACCACTCCACATCACATATTTGAAGATTTTTGTGTGTGTGTTTTTTTTCTGTTCTCGAGACATTGTCTCACGGTGTAGTACTAGCTAGTCTGAAACTTACTACATTGATGAATCTGGCCTCCAACTCATGGAGGTCTCCCAACTTTCTCCCCCAGGTACCAGGGGAGATTAAAGGTTTGTGACTCCAAGTGACACAGTTTGACCACAATTTTAGGGATTTCATGGTCTCAGAATGACATGAGTTTCCTAAATATTCTGACTTTCAAATTTCCACACACATTTTGTCTTTGGCCCTAAGGAGGGTTTTGCCATAAAGATTCCATTCTCTCTATTTCATACTGCTGATTTGACTGTTTTCATAGCTTTCAATGCTATCCATTTTTTCCAAATACATCTGTCTGTATAGATTAAGTGAATAAATATAAAGTTATAGATAAGAAGTGTGTAGCTGTTCCAAAGACAGGCAAATGTATTATTGTATTACCTGGAAAGAGTTATTTTTCAACTTAAAATTAATATCATAGACAGTTTGGAAAATTTCAGAAATTACAAAATGCAAAAATGTAGCCATACATCTGTGCAATATCTAAATATTTATATATCTTGTATTTATTATTTTGTCAGAGTTTCTACTTTATATAATTCCAATTACACTGGTTATTTATTTTGTTCCTTTCTTCTTGTTTATAGGATTTTTTTTTCAGATGACCACAATTCGGAAAAACTCTATTCCCAATGCTGATTTTCAGCTCTATGAAATTCAGTGCAGACTGCAATCTGGTCACCAAATAATGACATATGGGAATCCACTTCACTGAGCCATTGTTTTGTATCAGATAATACTGAAAACATTTTAGGCAGTTCCCAGTCAATAGCAAAATGATGTTTTGGCTTGGTTTCTGCTCAACTACTTTCCTATGGCCAGCCTCATACCTGGATTTTTTTTCAGGAAATGCACACTAAGTTTGTATTGTTAACTGAGTAGAAGGAGACAGCCTGACCCAAGCATGTGGGACTTCGGAAGAAAACACACTGAAAGAAAACATGTGATACCCACTCTCTGCTCAAATACCACAATACTGTTTGTTGTCCCACTGGATTCAACCATATACCAGAAAATTCAACTTACCTCAGAATGTAATTCCCATTGTGAAATAGTTTAATGTTTTAACCAAATAAGTCTTTTCCAAAACTTCTAAAATCTCTAAATTAATTTCTAAAATGCTTTGCTTAATGGTATACTATAGGCAGAAAAATAAGCATAACATTAAACTTTTTTTGTTTTTTTTAAAAAGAGTTGTGTTGGTGTTGCAGTTGAGACCTTTGAGTTTTATTAGAAAAAGATTCTCCTCGGAATATAAAGTAGAGAAATGATGAAAGTTCTACATTTTAACCAATCTAAAAATCTCCATATGCTTCTTCAGTTCTTCCTTAACTTCCTAGTACCATATCTGTAGTTAACAATGGATGTATTGATGTATGATTGTGTATAAAATTATAATACAATAAATAATATGTATATAATATATGTATGCTAGATGTAATATATAGTTATCAATTTTAATTATTAATGAATAATTTTTAGTCTTGGAGATACTAATGTGCATATTCCTAGAACATCTGATTTTTAGACTGATTCTCTTTAATTTTAAATTTTTTCTGGTTTTTGAGATTGTAATATAATTAGAACATTTCCCCATCCCTTTCTTCCCTCCAAAACCTCCCATGGACCTGTCCCCTTACTTTTGTCACAATTCATGCCCTCTGTTTTAATTAGTTGCTGTTACACACACACACACACACACACACACACACACACACACACACACACACACACACTCCTAAATAGATAAGTATAACCTGCTTAGTCTGCATAGTGTCACTTGTGTAGCATGCTTTCAGGGTTGACCAGTAGGATAAAGAGTTAGTGTGCTCTACCCCGTAGCTGTAGAGTTTTCAGGGAGGTCTGATATCTACAAACTAATGCATCAACCTCAGTGCTGCTGTTTCAAAGTGGTAGTAGTCAGCATATAGCAAAAAAAAAAAAAAAAAAAAAAAAAACTAAATTAGATGTTGCTTGAAAATCCTTCTTAGCTCTAAAGATTGTGACTTAATACCCACAAAGAAACAAAGCACTAAGAATGAAATACACAGCACAATGACGGTATCATTGCAGAGGCATTAATAAACCTTCTAAAGAAATCCCACCTCAAGTATATCTGCACTTTGCACTTTTCCTTATACCTGGCCATTAAAAACTGTAATATCTTGAAACTTTCAGGACTTGTGATCGAATGCTATGCAAGAGCCTGATATTTCTTATTCACACAAAATATCTTCCATCTCTAATAGTGCCTATTTATGTGGAATATGAATATCAGATTATGAAGTCATCGCATGAGACCTTGAAATTCACTGCTCACTTAGGTTTGTCAGCTAGAAAAGTTTGAACATTTTCTCTGAAGACTAATCATCATATTACATGAAAAGGATCCTCAAACTATTCCTTGGTGTTCAATATTATTTTCTTTGAGTTTTCCATGAAAGTACAATGAGCATTATGTTCCAACTGATAACTAAGTGATTGAAGTATCTCACAGTGTGAATTTGAACACTGTGAAATGTTTTGCACACTATTTCTTAGTGATTTAATTGACAGTGCCTACTGCATGGTAAGTGCCATAGCTCATTCAGAGTCAGCACATTTGAAGTCAGCCTAGATTCTCATTTTGGTAACGTTTTCAATAAAATGTTAGTATATTTATTTAGATGTGTTGTAGCTGACTTCTTAGTTTTCACTTTGCTACTTTTTAAATCCTGAATTTTTTCCCTCCATTTTGCTACTCTCACCACACTATTTTAAAAAATAACATTAAAACTTACCTGCACACATTGCAGGCACATAGTGCTTTGATTTGGCTATCTCTTGAATGTATGCCAAATATATCATATTTTGGAAACTTGTCTTCAGTATGATGATACTGAGGGTTGGTGAAACCTTTAAAAGATGCTGTAGACTAATTGCCACTGGAAGAACCACTCTGGGAAGGCATTAAGATGGTTCCCATAGAATATTTATAATTTCCTATAAGAGCAAGTTATTTCACAAAAAGAAAACTTTGCCCTTTTCATACCCATGACTTCCTGCCTTTTTTGTGTGAGCTTTCCTCTCTGATACCTGGTCATGGTGCCACCTGCTCTGATGTGGAATAGACAGAGGATGACTTACTGATGTTGTTTGGGCTTCCAGCCTCCAAAGCTGAGATGTGCATGTGCCTCATTTCCTCCTAACATACCCAACCTCAGATGCAAAAATGAAAAAAACATCTTATTTAGGATCCTGAAGGTTGTCTCAGAACACTTGGAAACTAGGGTACTCATAGCAAAATCATTAACGAATAATCTGGCAATATGACCTACTGTACTCCTGTGAGTAGTGAAATTTTGCTCTTTTGACACATTTTATAATAAAAACATACTACTTAGAATGATCAACTCTAGAATCTAATTGCTTCCATTTGTTTCTTTGCTCTAACATTCCGTTGCTTTTTAGATTTGAGTAGGTTAATTCATTGTCCTTTGTTTCCTCTTCAATATGATCTGTATATTCACACTAGCATGTATTTTGTAGTAACTGTGAATATTAAATTAATTGACTTGCATCATTTGGCAGTAAGGTTGTATAAATCATTGCTAATATTCATAAAAAATTTCAAAGTTAAATGAACATGTAGTTCTACAAATCTCAATACTTCATTGTGTGATTTGAGCTCCATGCTTTATTCTGGGTACTGGATGGATATTCTTTGATGAGCAGGTTATAATTACACTATTAATTATCTAGGTTTTGCGAGACATTTTTGCTGTGTGAAGGAATCCATTAACAATCCTATTCTGACTTTCAATATCAGCTGCAATCTCTCTCAAAAAAGTTGAAGTCAGCTTTTATTTTAAAAGTGCCTTAAAGATTTCAGTGAGATAATTTAGTGTATTGGTTTAATGGAACTCTCATGATACAGTAGAATAAATGGGCTGTTAAGAATATTGAAAGAATTAGGGAGCGGGGAACTTAAAGCACTATCTTCAACTTTTCTCCAACATTATAAATGTAACCATTAACACACAGTTCCCTGTTAAAATACAGCATACTTGAAAGATCGGGTTTTTTTTTTCTTTTATGATTTAGAAATGGTGTTACAATATGTTCAATGAGTCTTGGTTTTATACGAACAAGAGCACTTTCAAAGCATAACTGGGATGATTTTCCTATGGAGCTAAATTACCTACTTAATATGAAATTCAAGTAAATTGTCATACAGAACTATCTAGAATTATCTGTAATACTGGGGTGGATTTTCAGTCTTTCCAGTATATAATTAATGAGAATAAGTTAGTGTTTTATAAGACTAAAGCACATTAGAAAGTTCACCTTATAATGATAACCTCAACTTATTAAGAATATACTCCGCAGATGACTGCATGTGTAACTTCTTTTATTTGATTTCATTTAATTCCTGAATAATAGTTGTTGCAGTTGAGGTCAGCACCACTCCCTATATGTTTTTCTCTGCTTCTAAAATAAGCAGAAACAGAGGTTCATGAAATTCACTTAGGGTCTGAAATGAGAGTTCCTGATACACTGAAAGCAATAGAGACAGAGTACCTTATATTCCAGTCACCTCAACCTCTGAACAAATATGGGACTGAGCACAGTACGCAATGCTTGTGTGAGCTACATGAGAAAACCTGTATCATTACGACAGCTGAGAGCATCATACAATTCTCTCAGAGATCCATTTCCAGTTCTCCCCATTGACACATAACAACTGCACATATTTATATGGCTAATTTTGCTTATTATCATCATCTTAAAATTGTTGTTATGATAGCTTGTTATACCTCATTAACTTGTTTCATTTGAACACTGAGTAGTATTCTGGTTTCTGGATGCTGTATCATGTGTCTATTCACCTGCGGTGCTGGCTAGTGTTTATTTCAATGTGCCATGAGGTAAGGTTGTATGGGAAGAATCTTAATCTTGCCCATGAATTGGCCTGTGTGTAGAGAATTTCTAGATTAATGCTTCATTTGGAAGGGACCAGCCAATTGTGATTGTTGCTACTCCTGAGATGTATAAGAAAGCAGACTGAACAAGCCATGTGGAGAAATCTTGTACGCAGCATATCCGCACAATTTCTGCTCTGGTTCCTGCCTTGAATTCCTGTCCCAACCCCCTTTATCTTGGACTATGAATGTGAGAGTACAAGCTAAATAAAACCCCTCCCCACGTTGCCTATCATCATGGTGTTTTATCACAATAGAAACCCCAAGGTACCTACTGAAGAATACCTTGGCTGCCTCAAAATTTTGCAGTTATGAATAAAGCAACTGTGAACATTTCTTATAGGTTTTTGTATTTGTGTAATTCTTCAGGTCCTGTGTTTAGATTGCTGTGAGTATGGCTGGTTATTGTATCTTGGAAAGTGTATGAAAGTGTGTTGTCTTAATATAATTATCTCAGAAATATTAATAAAACTACATCTTTATTTGATGACTGTTTCTTTGCTTTTTTATTTAAGACATCATTTGCATAGTGACAAAGGTTTACATTTTACATCTATGCCTCTGTGACATTTTGAATTAACTTTTGTAAGCTGTGTAAAATCTCTGTTCAATTTTTTCTCCCTTTCTTCCTTCCTCTCTTTTGTCCCTCTCCTTTTCTCTCCTCCCCCTTTACTTTTCATTCTCATTGTCTTGTTAGACCCCCGGAAAAACTCAGGTACCTGGGGTCCCAGGCCACGACTGTGGTCACCCCAATCACCAGGCAGATTCAAGAGCTTGATGCAAACTGCATGAGGCTTTATTGTTTTTAACAAGCTAACCCCATGTTAGCTCGGGTCTTTCACCCACTCGCCATGGTGGATGGCTAGCAAACACACCTCGAACTGGCTGCTGAGCGATCTTGTAGGGCACTGTAAGGGGAGTGTCTAGTGGTACACACAGGCTCAGGATTGGTGTGCCTCCAGGCTTGGAGGGCTTGCCCTGTGTTGATTGGCCAATTGGTTGTTATGGCCCATAGGCCCTTCCAGGGTGGTTGCTATGCTCTGCGTGTCATTGCTGTGCACTTGTCCATAAAGTATACTCAGAGTCATAAAGCATAGCACCACCAGCTAACTTCTGATTGGTTCCTTGTCACGAGGCAGACACCTAACCTCTAGTGACTAAGACAAGGTCATAGCGAGCACGTGTTACTGTCATGGCTGCTGAAATGGGGGGCTGGTCCCTTCAGTCTCTCTTGTTTCTTCTTTGGTCACACAGATGTCCAGTTTAAATATTTTAGAAAATTTTCACTTCTACATTACAGCGCTGAAATATTTTAGAAACTAACTTCTACACTACATAAAAGATCATATCAATTTTTGTATGAGTTGCTTCTATATGTATGAAAAATTTTCATCATTCTGTGTTGTTTATTTTCTATGAAAAAGTCTCCTTATGCTATTTACTGCTTCATATTTGTTCTAAGATTTACCATTGTAGTCTTGAGTGAATGTTCCTAGTTATTGTTTCTGTCTTTTCTATATTACTATGAGTGTTTCATTCTTTTTGTTCAATTAATTACACCATTCTTCTTTTAAAAGTTAATATTTTCTTTGATAATTTTTGGTATATTTATTTTGCAATTTATCAAATTCTCATCTAAAATTGTTCTTTCTATATATTTCTTTGCTATAAATTGGAAGCTGTCTTTATTTTTAATACTATAGCTTTATAGTACAGTTTAAGACTGAGGTGGTGATACCTCCAGTAGTCCTTTTGTTATTCAAGGTTGTTTTTGCTCTCGTGTGTGTGTGTGTGTCTTCATATGAAGCTAAAATTGCCCTTTCTGATTCTGTGAAGAATTGTGTTGGAAATTTGGTGGAGTGTCGGGAGCCAAATATTATGCTATTAGAGAATTTCTCAGGGTCCAGACCTTCAGTTCCAGTATCCAGGAGCTCTAGTCTCTGTTGTATTGCAGATGCTAGCTGATTTGCTGTTGAATGGCATAGCCTCAGTGGAGAATGTCCTCTAATTTTTCATCTCTACAGAACTAAGCATTTGAATAGGCCTGCACCAGGCAGAGGGCTAGGTCTACCTGAGTAGAGACTGTTTGGAGGTATCTGCAGAGAGGTTGAGGAGAAATGGCCTCTGGTGTCAGGGGAGAATGGTGAGAAAACAGCTGAAGAAAATCCTGGAATAAATGGTACACTCCACTTTGCAGCATGGAACTGAGAGCTCTCCAAAGAAGACAAGATGCCTGTGTCTGGTCTTTATCGCCGTTGGGTTGCTAGGAATTCCCAAGCCCACACTCCCCTACTGGACCTTCTGGCTTCTGTGGTTTGGGACCGAGATAAGCCGGGCTACAACATTGGAGTTTGAATTTAATCTGCAGATCACTTTTAGTAGGATGGTCCTTTTCTCTATATTACTACTGATCCATAAGCATGAGACAACTTTCTATACTTGATACCTTCTTCAGTTGATTTCCTCAGTGTTTTAAAGTTTTTATTATACAAATATTTCACTTGTTTGGCTAGAATTACCTCAAGATATTTTATTATTTTTGAGGCTATTGCTAAAGGTATTGTTTCTGTACTTTCTTTCCCAGTCCATCTATGATTTGGAAATTCCTGGTTTTTGTGTGTTAATTTTGTATTCTGCCACTCTACTGAAAGGGTTTATCAGGTGTATAAGTTTCCTGGTAGAGTTTTTAGAGTACTTTCTGTTTAAAATCTTATCATTTGCAAAGAAGACATTTTGACTTCTTCCTTCTTATTTGAATCCTCCTGATCTCCTTTAGCTGTCTTTTTGCTCTAGTTAAGACTGGACGGTTTACATTGGATAAGTATGGAGAGAGTGGACAACCTTGCCCTCTTCCCAAATTTAGTGGAAATGCTTAAATTTCTATCTGTGTAGGTTGATATTGGATAGGAGCTTTATAAATAGTTTTAATTATGTTGTGCTCTGTTCCTTGTGTCCCTAGTCTCTCCAGGACTTGTATCATGATGGGATGTAAGATATTTGCCAAATACCTTTTCTGAATCCAATACAATGACCATAATTATTTCTTTTATTCTCTTTCTGTGGTGGATTACATTTATCAGTTTATGCATTTATGCATCTCTGAGATGAAGCCAACTTGATCATGAGTAATAATTGGTTTGATGTGTTCTTGGTTTCAGTTTCCAAGAACATATTGTTTTCTGAACTATATTATTTCTTAGTTTATATAATAACAACATTTATCTTCCTAAGGTGTTTTGTGGAGCTAATGAGATATTTATCTATATATCCACAATCATTGTTAGATTAATACAATTGTATGGACTTAAGGAAAAAATACCTTTAGAGCTCCAGAATTCAGGTTGTAAAGGATCCCACTCAGTAAACTTTCACTTAATGTGAAAATAAATATGCATATTTTTCTCTAGAAAAAGTAATTCAAAAAATAGGAAACTTGCAGAGATTTTTCCAGTATTCTTTAGACTTTATAGGACAGAGTTATCTTTAGTTTCTCCCACACCTTACATAGTCTATGCCTAGTTGGTTTCCAACCCCAGCTCTATCGACATTTTCTGAGATTTGATATGAGTTAGTGGGTGGAATACTGAGATTCTCTGACTTGGCATTTAGCAATCACGACTATGTTTGCTTCAATGATTTTAAGTAATATAAGTATATATAAATCAGCATATATAGCAAATATGAATCTAAGGGTTTTCTTTTTTTTCTTTTTTGGAAACCTATTGAAGTCCCCTTGCAGAATTTAAGTATTTGTGGAAAATGGGGAGAGAATTACATCCTGAAAACAGAAAACAGCCAAGCCATTTGAATTAATTTTGGCACTGATGTACTGGACAAGTTCACTTAAACTAGTGGGAAATACAAAATAAAATAAACTGGGTGATTCATTTAAAAATCATTGTAGCAAATGAGTCATATTTGTTAAATAAGAAACAGAAAAATAAAATCTGAAAGTTACAAAAATTATTGTAAGATCCAATTCAGGCTGGTGAGATGGCTAATCAGGTAAAGATACCTAGTAACAATCCTGATGTCCTGAGTTAGATTTTTCTGAACCAACATGGTGGAAGAAGATAACTGACTCCAATTAGCTGTCTTCAACCCTCCACATGCACACTATTGCACAGGCAAGGCCCTCACACACATATACACACAAAATAAATAAATAAATAAAGAGGGTTTCTCTTCTTGACATTTCTATTTGTGCAACCCTCAAATGGTAAAAGAAGAGAGAAATTTCCACAGTATTATATTCTTCCTTTTCAAATGTATAATCTTGCAAACGACTTCTTGACATCACATATAAAAGAAATAGTCAAAAGTAAATACTTTTCCAGTTGAAGAGAGGGAAGAGGAAATACATGAGCAAGGGAGGTCAAAATCATGATGGAGAAATCTACAGAGACAGCTGAACACATGAACTCTAGGCCCACAGCTGTGGGACCTCCATGGGACCAAACCAGGCTGTCTGCATGTAGGAGACAGTTGTGAAGCTTGGACTATCTGAGAGGCCCCTGGCAGTAGGACCATAAGATCTTATTAGAATACTGTGATCCAAATTAATCTGAAATTGTGTCATCTCTACTAAAAAATAAGTGACATGAAGGAAGTATGTGAGTACAAACTGGAAATCCTAGCATTTGAAAGTAGGAACATAATCACCATGTTGTCTTCACTCACAAAGTGAGGATAAAGCCTTCCTGGGCTACATAAAACCCTGACTCAAACAAAAACTGCAACAAGGAATGTGACTTGACAGTTCAATGAATATCAATTATAAAGGGTCGGTTTCCCATATTTGTGGTATCTTCAGATCTTCAGGGAAATGGGATACTTGCTTTTACATGGCATGTTATGTCTTCACACTACATTTTTGAAGAACACATATAGCTACTGTTCACAGATGATCCCCTACCCATAATAAGGACTGACATATCCAGATTAAGAAATGGCTCACTTGGAGGCCATTGTTTTGGGATACACTTCTTGTTGGTGGAAAAGGCATAGAAGCAGCACTGAGAGGCACTTCATTTGGGATCAAACTTCTCATGTTCCACTTGCTTCCTCTTCATAATTCAATCCAAGACAAGAGTCTAAGGGTCAGTGCTACCCACATCCATGGTGAGTCATTCCTCTTCAGTTAAACCTCTCTGACAACACCCCCAGAAGTGTGTTTCCATGGTGATCTAAATCTAGTCCAGTTGGCGATGAAGATTAACCACCAGAGCCCACATCCTAAGTATTTTCTTTTGCACCATCCTATTACCTCACTCCCCCTTCTCTAGAGGACTACCACTCAATAAATCATTAGTAATCTTTGCTTCCTGCCCTCCACCACCATTTGAAGAGTGCTTCTTTGACTCGAGAAATGACAGTTTCTCTATTGCTCAGAGACTGGAGCCTCCACCTGCATTTCACATTTTCTCTTTGGAAGCCAGAGGTTCATAACTGCTCCCACAGCTAAGCTTTCCCAGATGATCTGAATGTCTTGGCTTCTAATATTAACTGATGGTTAACTGATATTTGCTTTTCATTGTGAGTTTGGAAGGCAGCAAAATGGACCAAGAGAGAGTTAATTTTGGGGAATATATTTTTTCTGGCATTTCAAATGTCAGTATGTTGTCTTAGGAGATTTCTATGTCTGTAATATAAAAATGCTTGTAGATAGAGCAATACACCGTTGTTTATGTTTGTGCAATTTTCTCTCAAAACCAAGTGCAAATATGCCATATGATGTTATGCTATCTAGTAGAAACTACTCTTTTCTCCTCTTGCTCCTGCTCCTCCTCCTCTTCCTTTAATTTAATCCAGGACATAAGACATTTTATGAAATAAATTGGGGAGATATCAGAATAGCTAGCTAGTAGAATTTTTAAAAGATGAAGTGAATCCTATGAGGAATTAGACAGGAAATGGAATGGAATACACTGAAAAAGTTGAAGCTATTGGGGGCACACTGGAATAGGTGACCCATTGCCCTATCCCAGTCTGATATCCCATTACCCCCTAACATGATACAGTAAAGAATGGTGAAGAGGAAAGTGGAAAGCATTGCTCCTTTCATTTTTAAGTTAAATGCAATCTCAAGATTTCCATCTTTTATGTCCCTGAAAAATAGGAGATACAGTGACATTTAAGGTTGACCTAAAATTCCTTAAGTCTTTTATTATGTTTCTCTTGCTGTACTACACTTAAAAACCATATCAATTCCAGAAGGAAACCAGAATACTTTGGCAACTTTTAATTTGAGATGTGATGTTTCAAAGTAGTTAGTTAGCATCCTGAAGAGTTTAATAGAGGTATTTACCAAAGCTCATGAAAGGAAACTTGAGACCAAAATTCACATTACATCAGACTTCCCTGAGATATTTTAGGTTCTGACTATGTAGCACTTTATTATTTGTAAGATCTTTTAAAAGCTCTATGTTCATTTTTCTTTCTGCTTTGCAGGTAGAGGTTTAAACTACAGTCATTTGAAAACTTATTTTTTCTTTTTACATTTTACCACAGATATATATCAAATTCTTTTCTAAAAACACAATAAAAATAATACATTTTAAAAATTCAATTATGATTTACTTTTAAGTTACTTTTTGGACTAAAATATGAAAGCCAAAATTCATGTAGCTTTTAAATTGGGCAAAGAGTTCCTTTGCAGTGTGAATTTTGTGAAGTTTTAATTTCCACTGCCCCTTATAAAAATATAGAATATCTAAAAAAAAAACTTCCCTCAAAATATATCACAGTAAAGAACTTTTTGAAGATAAACATGGTATGCACTCACTCATTTTTGGTTTTTAGGCATAAAGCAAAGGATCACTAGCCTACATTCCACACTGCCAAAGGATCAAGGAAACAAGGAGGACCCCAAGAGAAGACTGCATAGTCCCTCGAAGAAGAGGATGAGGACAAGAACCTCTGACCAAATTGGAGCACTGGAACAGGGAGAGGAAGGAGAGTCTTCATTCAGTTGTTGTTCAAAGCAGAAACAGAAACCCATAGCTAAGCACTGAACCATACTACTGGAATTCAGTTGTGGAGAGGGAGGAGGGTTGAGCAAAGGAGCCAAGACAGGGATGGAGAGACCTGCAGAAACAGTGGACCTGACCTACTGATAGAATGGAGACCCTAGTCATAAATATGGGGAAACAGCATTGGACCAAACAAAACCTTCTGAATGTGGCTACCAGCTAGGAGCCCAAGTCAGTCTATGGGACCTCTAGCAGTGGAGCCAGTCTTTATCCGTAGAGCACAAATGGACTTTGAGAGCCCATTCCCTATGGAGGGATACTATTGCAGCCCAGATACAGCAAGGAGGGTCTAGACCCTCCCCCAAACAATATGACAGACTTTGAAGGTCCTTAGTAGAGGGCCTCACTATCCCTGGGGATGATTCAGGGGGTGGGTTGGGGTGGGTTGGGTGGGGAACATGGGAGGAGGGGAGGGCAGGGGAATGGGGGATGGATATGTAAATATGAATAAATAAAAATAATAAAAAATTAAAAAAGAAAATTCCAAAGCAAAAGCATTATATTATTTAAAGCTCAAATATTCCACACTAGGAAGAACATTTAATACCTTACACCATTTTATGGTTTAAAACTTGTAAATTAAGTTACTATACTAGAGTGATTCTGTTTTGTCAATTTCTTTCATATATTCTTTGCCATGTTCCAGTCTGTATTAGCCCCATGCTGCATGGGCCATCTCTTCTGGACTGATGTCTTTGGGACTGTAATTGGAACCAGCCCAACAGCCCTAGGTCCAACCCTGAATGGGGTGTGTGTGGACTTGGGGAAACTAACTACCCAACAGCTTTAAGGATGAGACAGAGACATCTGTTCATATCAGGAAGACTCCAAGTCAATACTGAAGGCCATGGTTTATTGAAGCATCATCTTAATTAACCACCCATAAGTGGGGGTAAAGGCAGAAGACATCTATTATCATGTGTAAAGGGCTGATATCAAATATTTCCCTTAATCCTATAGACCCTCCTTTATAGCACATATTCAAGCCCTTGGACACTCCATATCAACACATCTCACTAGCCCTCAGGGTGGGAGTAGACTAAACCTGGCCCAAGTCTTTTATTTTTTTCCTCCATTTTTTAATTTAAATTAGAAACAAGATTGTTTTATAAGTCAATCCCAGTTCCCTCCCTCTCCCATCCTCCCCTACCCCCCCACTGACTCCTTACCCATCCAATTCCCTTTCTGCTCCCCAGGGAGAGTGAGGCCTCCCATAGGGGGAGGGTCTTCAGAGTCTGTCATATCCTTTGGGATAGGGCCTGGGCCCTCCTGTGTGTCTAAGCTGAGGGACTATCCCTCTATCTGGAATGGGCTCCCAAAGTCCATTCCTATGCGAGGGATAGTACTGATCTACTACAAGAGGCCCCATAGATTTCGGAGGCCTCCTCATTGACATCTACATTATTAGGGTCTGGTTCAGTCCGATGCTGGTTTCCCAGCTATCAGTCTGGGGACCAAGAGCTCCTCCTTGTTCAGGTCAGCTGTTTCTGTGGGTTTCACCAACCTGGTCTGGACCCCTTTACTCATCACTCCTCCTCCTCTGCAACTGGATTCCAGTTCAGTTCAGTGTTTAGCTGTGGGTTTCTGCTTCTGCTTCCATCAGCTGCTGGATGAAGGCTATAGGATGGCATATAAGTTAGTCATCAATTTCAATATCAGGGGAGGGCATTTAAGGTAGCCTCTCCTTTGTTGCTTAGATTGTTAGTTGGTGTCATCCTTGTTGATCTCCAGACATTTCCCAAGTGCCTGATTTCTCTTTAAACCTATAATGGCTTCCTCTATTATGGTGTCCCTTATCTTTCTCTCCTCTATTCTTCCTCCAACTCAACCTTCCTGCTCCCTCATGTCCTCCTCACCCCTCCTTTTCTTCCTTTCTACTTCTCCTAGCTCCCTCTCCCCTCCCCCCATGCTCCCAATTTGCTCAGGAGATCTTTTTATGACAGAGAGAAGGGAAATTTTCTTTCTCCCAAACATGATGAGGAAGTTAAGGAAAATCTTACTGCCCCTAATAAACCACCATCTACCTTCTACTTTTGCTTTATATGTGGCTAGATGATAAGAAAATGAAACACAAGTGTATCCATGAAGGATATTAAATTGGATCAAATATGTCTGAACTGTACACCAAAGATGAATCATAATCTAAGCTATGAGAATGAGAAGGGAAGAAGAGTAGGGATGGAGAGGACATGAGGGAGCAGAAAGGTTGAGTCAGGGGAAGAATAGAAGGTAACAAGAAGGGAGATACCATAGTAGAGAGAGACATTTTAGGTTTACAGAGAAATCAGGCACTAGGGAAATGTCTGGAGATCTACAAAGATGGCACCAGCTAACAATCTAAGCAACAGAGGAGAGGCTACCTTAAATGCCCTCCCCTGATAATGAGATTGATGACTGACTTATATGCCACCCTATAACCCTCATCCAGTAGCTGGTGGAAGTAGAAGCCATCACCCACAACTTATCACTGAACTGAACTGGAATCCAGATGCAGAGAAGGAGGAGTGAAGAGCAAAGGGGTCCAGACCAGGCTGGTGAAACCCACAGAAACAACTGACATGAACATCACAGAACTCTTGGTCCCCAGACTGATAGCTGGGATACCCAGCATGGGACTGATCCAGACCCCAGGAACATGGATTCCATTGAGGAAACCTCAGAAATCTACAGGACCTCCTGTAGTAGTTCAGTACTTATCCCTAGCATAGGTGTGGACTTTGGGAGCCCATTCCACATAGAGGAATACTCCCTGAGCCAAGACACATGGGGGTGGGCCTAGGCCCTATCCCAAAGGATATGATAGACTCTGATGACACCCTATGGAAGGCCTCACCATCCAGGGGAGCAGAAAGGAAATGTGATAGGTAGGGTTTTAGTGGAGGGGGGGGTGGTAGCGGAGGACGGGAGGGAGAAGGGAACCGGGATTGTCAAGTAAAACAATCTTGTTTCTAATTCAAATAAAAAATATGAAAAAATTAATTAAAAAAATAAAATAAAGACATAATAATAACAAATACAATTAAAAATCTAAGAAAAAGTCAAGCTATGAAAACAATCACATACTATGACTGGGGTATAAAGGGGAAGAATGGCCAACAGGCTCAAAGAATATGAACCAGATTACAAAGAGAGGGAGAAACAAAATGAACAACAAAAAAGGAGACTAGTTGACTCCTGCAATGATGTCTGTGGACTCTGTATATGCTCTGGTAGTTGCATGGCAGTCTTGTTTCTCACAAGATTGTGGATATTACTATTAGCTTTAGCATAAACAGGTTTTTGTATAAGAAACATTTTAGATAAGAAGTTTGTGAAGAGAATAATTTTCTTAAATGTAGCTTCTAAGATGGGCATGGTGGTACATGCCTTTAAGACCAGTACTCAGGAGGCAGAGACAGACAGACCTCTTAGTTTGAGTTTGAGACCAGCCTGTTCTACAGACCAAATCCCAGCACAGCTTTGCAGAGAAACATTGTCTCAAAAAATGAAAACAACTACAACAACATAAAACATAGCTTCTATAATTTTTAGCTGGACAAGAAATGTTTATCCTCTATCCAAAATTAACTATATTGATTAATCCTCATCTAAGAAGTTTATTTTTGCAGCAGATGAAATCTATCACAGAAGTCTACAATGGGTCAAAATGCAGAGAATAACAGACCAGAGGGTACCCAACCTAAATTGGTACATCTATAACGCAAGTATATGCAACTCCTACGTTAGATGGTCAGGGGTCTTCATGAAAAAGAGGTAGAAAGGCTGGAATATACAGAGGACTAGAATGTCTGTTATAAGATAATATCTTCCATATATGACAGGAAAGCTACATCTATGAAATACGAACAATTTGGTAGATTAAAGAAGACTAGCATATTGATCAACCAAAATGGATGAGTGAAATCTTACAAGGCCCCACACGTAGATGCAATAAATACACACACACACACACACACACACACACTTATATATTCATGTAACAAGAATAATTAAAAGGAGGTCATGAATTTGAGAGGATTGGGGGACATGAGAAGACATGGAGTAGGAAAGAGATGAAAATTTAAAAAAATAAAAGGAATATAGTTCATGGCTTTTGAGGGGCAATTACATAGATGTTTAAAATCCTAGTGTTTAGTATTCTTAAATATGTATATATATGCATGTATTTATTCAATCAGGAGATAACATTAATTTACTGTACCTAAAAGATGTTTAGCCTATAAATATTACTAGTTCTTTTACATTATGATTAACTTACACGTTCATTTGTTTTAACAAAATCTGGAAGTAACCTTACAATTCTAGCCCATTGAGAAAGTTGCTGACTTTATAAAAAAAAAGGTCCAAAGTATTTTCTAGAAGAGTGCCTTATATTTCCATACCAGTAAAGCCAACACTTCACCCAACAAAAGTAGGTCAAAGGAAATTGTCTGCTACTGTGAAACTTCTGACATCATCTTTTGTTTGTTTATTCTAAGGGAGATGAAGATATTTAATATAAGCCTCATGACAGTTCTGAACCTGTTAATATATGAACACAATTTTGTGTTATTTACAGTATTCGTATTTAAACATGAATCCATTGATTGATTCCTTCGACAGTTTTAGTCAAGACTGACAAAATGCCTTCTAGCTCCTATCCTATGCCCAAATTCTGTAGAGTCACTAACAATGCAAGGTCTTTCTTCTACCTTAACTCTATCTATGGCAACTGCACATTTCATTCTCACTGATTAAAGTCCAGAGCCAAGAATAATCCCTAGTAATTGCTTTCTTATTCAACTTGCATTCTGACGCAATGTTCTAGTGATATTCGTACTGAAATGTCAGCCACTTGTCTCCCATTCATTTCATTTGCTACAAAGAAAACAGATTTATATTACTTAGTAAGGACACAGCTCATAATCACAAGTGAAAGGTGTTGGCATCTATTATTATTTAACATGACTTACAGTGTTTCTTCATTTCATCTTTTGTCAGAATTTCAGTTGGCATTTTAATAAGGGTAGACTACAAAACCTTTTCATGATAAAAAAGACAATAGCTGGCAAGAATGCCCATTGTTAATGAGCCCTTGAAGTCATGTGAAAAGGGGGGAAAAACCTTTTCTTAGGTTCTTAGATGATAATTTTACAGTTTTAAAATCAGTTGTAAATTATCTTTTCATAGATGCTGCAGAGCAATAAGTTATTGAAGATACGCTCTAATTAGGAATCACTCTGATTTGAATGAGGAATGATCAGGGCTTTATTTCTATGCCTGTTACTGAGGCTTGAATGAGAACTGTCTCCCATAGGTTCATATGCCGATCACTGAGTACCCCAGCAGTGCTACTGTTTGACGAAGTTGTAGAACCTTTAAGTGGCAGCACCTTCCTAGAGGAAGGAGGTTGCCTGGAACAGCGTTGAAGATTTATAAAATGGCTCCACTTCCTGTTCTCTCTTGACTTCCTGACTACTGATGTTCTGTGACAATTCGACATTCAGCTCCTACTTCCAACTCTCCTCCACTTTCATGTCTTCCTTACCCTAATGGACTATATTTCCTGCAGCTACAAGAAGGAAAGACCATTGAGAAGAAAGTATTTAATATATCTACTTCTTTTTGGTGAGATTTTCATTTGTTTGTTTTCCTGATTTAATCTGTCACCTGCTCCAAAAACCACAGGTTTATCAGTATTTAATGGATAGGACTGATGCTTCCTTGACCATTTATTGGCTATATGGTTAATACCTGTGAATCTACTCTTCTTCATTGGGTATCTGCTGTCTTACATATAATGGGATAATTAAATGCACTATAGTAATTGTGTAATAAGATTAAAGTGAGAAATAAGTGAAAGGTGAAAAAATATCCTGTCTTCAAGGTTGATTTGTGTAGTCAGGGCTAAAAGACAGAAGTTACAGCATTGCTAAATGGGGCCTGTTTTAAATTCTTTCCCCTTTGTTTATAATGAAACAAACCTAGATTTTCTTGAATTCTTCCTCATCCTCTCCAAGCTTACAACACTGTTCATTTTTTATACCTACCTCGATTATTGATAGTTCCTCTAATGAACTTGTTTGATAATTCTTGTAGATTTATAGTGTTAATATTGTATGCTTTGCATACTAAAACTCTTTACTATTTATTAGAATGTTGTTATGTACATATAATAATCAATAAATACTTCCCTTCCTTTAAAATCCAAGTCAGGGTGAGAACATAGTTTAAAAAAATGGAACCACTCCTGAGATCCACACATTTTTACATAATATACATACAAACATGAGTTCTCAAGAAGCTCATAGCCCACATTGTATCATAACATCTCTGACTATCTACTGTAAGATGTCCTTGAGCCCAGCCTTAGTACAGATATGGAATCTCTGTCACTAGACAGACATAGAAGACGCAAGGAAAGTAGACTATACAGAAAGTAAAAGTAAAAAGCAAGAGGAAAACATAGATGAACAGAAATGGGGTAAGTTATAAGAGCTAGCAATAAAAAAGATAAGTTAAGGCTGAGCATTCAAAACTAACAATAAGCCTTCATGTCATGATTTGGGAGGAGGTTGGTGACCCCAAAGAAAAATCCTGGTACAGTGTGATCTTTGATTACACAAATATATCAGATAATTCCCAAATCAGGGTAAGCCTAGATATCCTCTCAGACTCTATTTTATTACTCTTAAAACATTCAAATCCTTTTGTCTGTGACCTGTACAGTTCCAATTCATTTTCTAGGGTCATCCTGTAGCCTCGAGCACTACTGCTGTTCTAGAAATTACTCCTGATTCTCATCATCCCCACTTCCCATGCTGGGCTCTATTTGCTTGTAACTGCCATCGACCCTTAGCTTCTAAAAAAGTGATGGTTTTACTTTCCAATGCATGAAACCTACTTCCATCCATGCTATCACAAGTGACAGGTTGTTTTTTTTTTTCATAGTATTCCATTGTGGATATATTGTGACTTACTTTTTGTTAATACATTATTGTAATAGTATCTAAAGCCAATCAACATATACCATAGACTATAATGGGTTTTATTCTCACAGATAATGAAGGGGATTCTGCAGATTCTTAATACTTCTTGCCAATAGTGAATTGAACCACAGTGAACATTCGTGTGGTCATGTCTCTAATGTCATAGTCTTTGGATACGTAAGTAATACTGAGACTCTTCTACCATATCTTAGTTCTGTTTTGAACCTTTGAGGAATCTCCACACGGTGTTCCACAATGGCTACATTAATTGACATATCCCTTAAATAATGCACAACTGTTTCTTGTATCCATCATCCTCTCAAGTACTGGCTTAGTTCTTCTGACAATGTTGTTTTTTACTGGGGTGAGGCAAAATCGCTTTTGGTGTCTGTATGCATTTCCCTGATGAGAAGTAAGCTTGAACATCTTCTTGCATACCTCTTAGCCATTTGGATGTCTTCTCTTGAGAGACATCTTAATAAGTTCATTGCCTGTTTTAAAAAACAAAGTTGATTTTTGCTACAAAGTTTTAAGTTGCTGATACATTCTAGAGAATGACCTCAGGTCAGATTGTTTGCACAAAATTATTTTTAAAAGTTTATTAATACTGTATAAATTAGTTACATTCTAAATTATGACAAAGCATGTTGTTTGGCTTCCAGTTTGGAAATCATACAGAAGTAAAGGGCACAAAGGATTCTTCTTCCTATAGTGTATGTATGGCTATTTAGTTGAGATTATACTCAATTTACTAAAAATGTAGTATGATTGATGAAAGATTAAACTATATACATATTTGTCTGCCAGTGGCTACAATTTGTGCTTACAGTAGGTAGTTTGGACATGTTTGAAAGACTAAACCTCACAATTTTTAAGCAACTTAAATAGCAATTTGAGACAGGAATTGGTCTTCCTGGGGTAATATGCCACATGGTAGATGGGTAGTTAGTCTTTCAATTCAATTATAGATTATTCCATAAAACAGACTCCAGTGGAAATGGAAGAGTTTGTTTCTGAAAGATAATTCATGTATGATACCACACTATAGCCTGAAGGGATTATACTCTATAGTATAAAAGTAGAAATTGAACAGGAAGCAAATCCTATCTCCTTTCCTTTGATCATTTCACTTTTAGAGAGACACAGTGTCATGTAATATATAGACTACAAATAGACTGTCATAATAGGGCTGGAGTAACAGATGTGGGAGTGTCATTTAAATGAATTGGAAAAGCCATTTAGAAGACAGTTGGGAAGATGGGTTTTATTTTACAAAGCAAGAATGGAACAAAACCTATGTTGCGGGACAAAATAAAATAGCTGAGGGATTTACGATCTCTAAAGAGGTCGCTATAGTGGAAGTAAATATTTATTTCTGTCTTCTGAACAAGGACATGTCAGAATTTTCTTTGCTATGTCTGGGGGAACAGACACACTTTTCACTTCTATTAAACATCACAACTTCATGTCAGTGGGGCAACTAGATGTGCCACTTGGGGTACTTCTTCTGCCAATGTGAATGCCACAAAAATACTAATACAGATGCTCAAGCCCGCATCTGATAGTTCCTTGCTATTTCTACCATTACAATTTAATGAAGGTTACATTTTTACATGGGCTATTGCTATCCCTCCAAGATAGTTAATGCACTAATCTGTTCTTGAAATAGGCATATAGAGTGGTGTTCTATGATAAAAGCTTTACTACAAAGGAATAAACTACCGATAAAGGCAGTGAACAAGGGTCTTGTTTTGGAAAAGGCTGATGAACCTTAAAGTGTTTTACTATATGAGACAGTTGTGTGTTAATTTGGAAAAATATTCTTTCAATTCAGTAAGAACACCTTCTTGGCACTACTCCAAATACTGAGTGTGAGGCTGCCGTGGGATGGATCTGAATGACATGGTGATCCTAAACTTCTATAGAAATACACAGTCATTTTCCGAATATGCATTTATCTGAATGTGACCAATTTAAATTTTATATTGCATTGCATTTTAGATTATTTATAATTGAATGAACTCGTTTGTCAGTAGTTTTTTCTGCTTATATAAAAGGAAAATTTAAAGCCATCATGGTTTCATTTTTTAATAGTTATGCAACACATGACTGCTGCAATTTCACTCCACCAGGAATGAATGGTCTGAAATCATTTTGACACTAACTTCATACATAAAAAACTTTTGCTAATAACCATGATTATTTTTGTCTGTAAAGTGGTTAAATATTAAGTAAATATGTCTTAAAACTAAAAGTATGTCTAAAATTTATGTTGACCCGTAGCTAACCCTTAGAACCAAGCAACAAGAGTAATGCTATGCATGCTCTTAAAGTGTGCTTGTCAGAGAATTAAATACTTCACAACCTGAAATCCATTAGCACCATTAGAGCAAAGTAACCTGCTGTGCCAAAGTCACACTGTGGCATTCTGAAAACTGAGAAAAATCCATCTCTGTACTTCCTTTGATGTTTCAGGTCAATGTGGTGACATTGGCCACATTGGTGCCGTTTCTTGAATCTACATAGTAACACAACAAGCATTTCTTACTCTACTCATTGGAGGTTCTAACTTTAGAACCACCTGTCCTGAAGCACAGGACTTGAATTGTACTCTTCCTTTGGCTGGATCCCATCAATTCTTGTTTCTATTTAGCTGTGGAAGAATGCATTCAGGCAGAAAGCCAATTTGTATCCTGCAGGCATATTGTCCTTGAGACCTGTAGACTTATATAGAGGGAGAAAGTATTTTTAGTGTTTTAAAAATCATAATATAAAGAAAAATGAAGCTGGGTGTGATTGGTTATGGCTATAATCTCTGTACTCTAGAGGTGGAACAGGTTATTGAGTTTGATGCAAAGAGGTAGGAGGGGGAGAGGCAAGTACAAAAGGAAGGGAATAAATAAAAGATAAGTTGTGCGTTCCCTACTGGCTACACTGCAATTTCATACCCATGTAAGATTAAATTCTCAAGGAAGTAATTATTTAACAGGGATTTTTTTTTCTACCCCTCATGCCATGTTTGGCTAGCTAGGACTCTGAACTACTGTGCTAGTCTTATTCAACCTCTGAACAGAAACAATGGCTCTTTCTAACACTGTTAGTATTTCTTATCTATTATATTTATTATTCTATAAAATATATTATGTTTTATGAATTAATTAATTGCAAAATTCAGGCCAAATACACTTTTTATAGAACTTCAAGGTTTTCTTCATAAGTAGACCAATATTGACTTCTAGTTACATGGCATAGTGACCAAGGAGACATTCTTCAAGTCTTAATACGTATACTACATAGATAAACAGCCAATTTCACTTTTCTACAATTAAACACTGAGCTACTGGCCTTATATTTATCAAGAAAACAATTAGAGTTATTTGCCAAGTAAAATTTATACTATCTACCTTAATAATGCTGACATAAAATTCAATTAATCATTGATTCTATCTATGAGTGACAGTAAACACTTATACCATTCATTTTTCTTTGCTGAATATATGTACTTTGTGTATCTGAGTGTTTTTCTCCTCCTAAAGGTATTATGTCATCAACTTAGGTTGATGAGTATTTCACATGATTCTGATTAACATAGCAAGATTTCATTCTATTGTTATGATTTTTATGAGTAGATAATCTCAAATATAATGTATACTATTTTCAATCCATACTGATTTCATTTATAAATATTATAATATTAAAAACATGGTGTATATATTAAGAATTCTGGAAATGTTTTGGAAATTGCTATCACGAATTTGTCTTTGTCTTTCTAATTGTAAGTATACATACTTTAAAAACTATGCAATTGAAAATTTGCTTTTTATAGCCTCTGAATGTTAGGTTGTATTTGAAAAGCTAGCATATTTAAAGATCTTAATTTTTTCAAATATTTATTTATAATACATTAGTGTTTTTCTTAAGAAAACTGAAGTTTGAAACATGTTTCTGAAAACATATAAATTTGGGTAAAGAAATAAGGATTATATTAAAATACAATTTAAAAATAAAAAAGATGGTGTAGTTTGTTTTTGGAATTATGATCTATTTCAGGGGTCATGTCCCCTAGTGATAGGACAGAGGTGACAACATGGCAGTCAAATTTAATTTCCAAAGTTTAAATGAAAACCTGATTCCTCTGTGGACATGCTTAAAATGTGGCTAATGGTCTGACTGAATGAGTTTATTCTGCCATTTTTTATGTTGTGTATATTATAACCATTTTTACAGATAAAAATCCAGATGGAAGGCTGAAAAATTTAGGGATTGTGAAGCTTAGTTTCTGATTTCTCATAGCCACAGATATTCTATAGATTGAGAGATTTCTATTACTGCAGTAAGTCCTTAAGATAATCAACTTAGAAAGAGAAAATGTTTATTTCTGTTAATGGTTTTGTATGTTTCAATATAGAGTTGGTTGGACCTAGTGTGTTGGACTTCAGTGAGGCAGTATTCATGGGAGAAGTGAGCAGTGGAATGAAAACTTTCTTTTCATATTGAGGATCAAAGAGAGGAAGGACATAGGGAGGGAAGTAGGGGACACATGGGGTTGCATAGAGCTGTCCAACAGCATATTGCCAACAGATTTCCTGGTAATCTAGCTCCTAAATTCTGCCTGACCCATCTTATGCAATGTTCCCTGATTCAGAGATACATGAGAAATTTGATGTAGATGAATTCTTTAAGGCTGGATCCCCATGATCTGTTCTGATCTCTGCATTGCATCCAGTTTGATTTTCTGTGATAGTCTCTGTTAGCTCTACAGAAAATCTTCTTGGATGAACTATAAGAACTACACTTACCCATGATCATAAGAATAAAATTTAGAATACAGTTGTTTTTATTAAGGAAAATACTGGCAATTCAGTGGAAACACTTTGCCCATAATTGACATCATGTGGAAGTTATACTTTATTCTCCCATCTCATACAAGCCTCTTTCTCTCTCTCTCTCTCTCTCTCTCTCTCTCTCTGATTCTGATATTTTAAGAATATTTGACTCATTGAAAAGGAAGTTTGAGTAGATAGAATCTTAAAATCAATTGTTTCTGTAATCATCACCATTGAGACACAATCACCTCATCCTCTTGTCTATCCATTTGTTCACTGGTATTAATTTTGAATCTGGTAGCATCCATATTATCTTCAATAAAGCATCTTGAATAGTGCTTTTTCCCACAATGCCATGCAATATAATGATAGAATTCTGTTGTGGAAGTCTGGGGGAAGAATTATGACCCCCCCATTCACTAAACACATGTGGGTCAAGAATGATGACATTAAGTTTTACATTTTCTTCATTAAACTCTCATACCAGCCTTATGATTTATTCTTCCACCTATTTAAAATCGTGACAAGATCATCATTAAAGCAACAAGGTTACATGGTTAACAAGGCTTTATGATGTGCTAAAATATGGCATTTTGTTAACATTGGCAATTGCTTGTCATTGATGAAGTACTAAGGTTGTGTGTAGCACCATAGACTCACCCTCATGGCATTTAAAATGCTTACTATAATATTAATTAAAAAGACATAGCAAGTAAGTTACTTTAATTTTACCTTCCCTAGATTTCTAGAAGCAGGCTTGCTTGTTCTCTCTGGTGTGACCCTGCTGTGTGGGAGACACTGCTACTTGAGATCATGCAACTGGGGTTTGTCTCTGTGCTGTTGATATTCAGATTTCAGTGAAAATAGAGGCTAGTGCCTACACATATCTCTTTATCCCAAAATGGCTTGCAGCAAGATACCTAAGAAGTTGCAGGTATGCACAAGGCAAAGTACACACATGCAGGACTTTCAGTCTTAATGAGCAGTTCCTCCCACTTGTCTCTATGTCAAAACTTCTGCTTAATGTTAGCTCTATCAAACAAATGAGCCTTTAGTGCTTGCAAATACCATATCCTCATATGTATTATTTGCCTTTCTGTTGCTGTGATAAAGCACAGCCAAGGCAAAAAAAAAGAAGGAACGGTTAAGCTGAAAGTTCACATGTTCTATGTCAAGCACAAAAAAGAAAGAGAATAGAAAGGGGAAATAGACTACAAACACTCCAAGCCCACCCCTAGTAATATACTTCTTCAGAGGAGGCCCCACCTCTCCAACAGTGTTACCAACTGGGAACCAAGTACCCAAACACATGAGCCTATGAGGGATAATATTTTATATTCAAAAAACAGCAAATAAAATATGCAATCACAAACTGCAAGTTCAGTTCCAGTAAGTCTCCACTGTTTACTCATGTTAATAGTCATTTATCAGCTATCTTGTAACATATATATATGTGTATACACACACACACACACACACACACACATATATATATATATATATATATATATATATATATGTACATACACATGTATATATAGAACATAAATAATATGCCTAATTTACTGATGTATGAAAATATTGAGTTTATTGATATTTTCTAGCTGAAGTGTGTGCACATGTGTGTATGTGTGTGTGCATTTGCACAAGTGTTTTCTTAGTAGAAATTACTATAAGCACTTCCCTTGTAGGGCATCATCTCTATACTGTGAATATTGCATTTGGCTGTGGCAGTTTGAAGCCATATGCAAGAATTCCAATGTTTACAGTCCTTTTATTCTTGCTAATCCGGAAAATTTGGATTCTCTCTCTTGACATTTCCTTGACACTGTGCTTAAGTATTTCTCATAAGATATTCTTTCATCTGCTTCACTTACTATGTATTCCTGTTAGTTTTTGTATAATAAACAAGTACTTATTTGTATGACAGAGAGGAAAGGCAAGTAAACATTAGTAATCTAAATCTTCTGCCATTTCTTTTTAAATATGCTTTCTTGTCTGTTGTGCTGTTACCAATGTCTCCATTTGTATGTGTGATATCACTAGTTGTAATTTGCATGCTATCGAATAGAGGAAAATTTTGTATTTTTCCTCTGATTTTAGTCTAAAGTTCTTCAACAAGATACTATATTCACAAATATTTCCTACTAATTGCATGGTTTTTAATTTTTTTATTTTTCAAATGTTAGAATCATAAAGGGAAAATTAGATAATTCAGTATTACCTATATTTTGTCGTGTAATGGGAATATTCTTAACATTTAAACCTGAAATTCCTTCAGAGGTTCATATTGTGAGCAATTGCATTACAGTACAGCCAGTGAATACTTTGGGGAAGATAATGAGATGTTTAGGGGCTGGTGTCTAGCTGGCAGAATAGGAACTGGAGACAGGTCTTTGAAGATGACAGCCTGGATTGCCTCACCCTGGGCATGTTTGCTGCTGCTTCCTGGTCTGCCATGACTGCTCTTCTGAACCCCTTTCTCTCACTCACTTGAATGAGATGCTCTATCTGCCTTCTCTGCATTGAAGGACTCATTGAAACCTTAAGCCAAGGTCAGTCTTTCTCCCATGAGTAGTTCCTGAATTTATGTGGTTGCAATAGTAAACAGTCATATATGAATACACACACACACACACACACACACACACACACACACACACACACAGATCATGGTAGTAAAACAGTCATATATAAACATACACACAGAGAGACATATACTTCCATATGTGTATATACATTTCCTTTTTACTCATGTCATGACCTTAGTAGATATCTTAATATTTTATGTATATTGTATGAACGAAAACTTCATGTACATGTAACCCATCAGTCAGTACAAAAACACATTCATTGTGTTATGTTCTATCATCCTGCATCATTTTTTATTTTACCTAGCACACACTTTTTTGAGCCGTATTAGTTACATTATTTTGCTGTGATGCAATATCATGCCCAATATCAAGTTGAGGAAGAGAATGTTTACTTACCTTAAGGTTCCTGGGGAGAGTCCTCTGAACAGGGAAGGTTCGTGGTGGCTGCAGGAGCTAGAAACTGGCTGGTTACTCTTTTATCTATACAAAGGAAACACAGAGAGGAAAGCAGGGTGAGGTTATAAACTCTCAAGCCCCATAACAACTGTTATACTATAACAAGATACATTTTCTTCAGCAATGCTCCATCTCCCAAAATTTCTATAATCTCCACAAGCCAGGAGCAAGTGTCTGTACACCTGGGCCTATCTGGAACATAGATACATTCAAACCACCACATATGAGGGCACTTGAGGCCACAGTGCAATTTTTGAATGTTTCCTTTTCCTTTCATATGAGGTATATATAATGAGTTATTTATCCTCTCACCATATTCAAATAGCTCTGATCTTCTGCTATTGTATATTTAAGCATACAGCTAATTTCACTTTGGCAAAATCAGTTCCTAGGATATCTATTTAGACAAAAGTCTACAAATTTATATAACACAAAACAGTGACAGTTGCTACTTTGGAGGTGGTAACATTTTACCGTGACATTACACATTATTTTTATATGAACTACTTGTAAACACATTTTTGTAACAGATAATGTTTTCTAAATATCGTGAGATATTTGAAATAAAGATTGAGTAATGTATTTAATAAATCTATATTACAAAAATCATTTCAAGGCAAGATGTTAGAGATTGTTTCAAGTCACAAATACAAAACAATAAAGAGGAAGAAGAATAACATGATGAAAGGAGAGAGTGAGTGGTGGAAACAGGAAGCATGTGGAAGCCTGATGATTTAGAAGATCTAATAGAGCAAAACCATGTAAAGTCAATAGGGAAAGCCAAGGGACAGCAGATTGACAGATTGCTTGACAGATTCAGAAATGGGTAGCATCTTCTTCTACAGGAAGTGCATGCAAGTATGCCTGCACTGGGTATGTGGGCATGTGTGTGTGTGTGTGTGTGTGTGTGTGTGTGTGTGTGTGTGTGTGTGTGTGTGTAAATTGGGGAACAGACTTAAGAAATTCAACTTCCTTTGTACATAGTCTGAATCCCACCTCATTCTCTACTTTCCTGCCCCAGGGTATTAATTCCCTTATGATAATACAAGTCATGTCTGGAGTGAAGAGGTGGATATGAATAATTCAGAGAGGCAATGCTGTTCTGAAACTGGGATTGCTGAATATTTTCATAATAAATAAATGTTCAGACTCCATAGATTCTTTCTCTACAGTTTCTTGTATTTCTCATAAACAAAAACTAGAGCCTAATAAAGAAACTCCATTTTTCCCTTACAAATTTAAGCTGACAAAGTCAAAAGAGATAAAAATTTAATAATGGAGGGACACAATAAAATGTGCAGCAACCAGTTTTTTAAACCCCCACAGAAGTAGTTATTTTTTTCAAGAACTTGACACTGGCCTTGGGGTTTTGTGATTATTAAGCCCAAACAAGATATCAGGACCTCTGGTCTTCAAAACTCTGATATGTGTATTCTCGTAGGCCTCTAAGGTAAGCAGTTATACAGCAGCAAAACCTGATGCATGGAAGGTCCTGATGCATTTGACTTGAGCATCCTTTCATAAGGTGCTTCTCAAATGTGAACAGCCAAAATCAGGCTGAACAAGGTTGGAACTTCCACTAAGCTTAAGGCAAGAACGAGTTAGAAAGACTCCAAAAAAAAGTGATTGAAGGCAATGGGAAACAGAAAGAAATTGCCAAAATGTTGAGTACGTGATGTCAGGATAGAAAAAAGTAATTAAGGCTGGAACATGGAAAGAAGGTCCCAAGTGAGATTCCCTCAGTCAAATGATTTACTAGAATAAGTATGGAATCTGCACATATTTGGGGTTAGATAAAGACAGTTGGTAGTCAATGTGAACACATGAAAGCCAGAAACTAACATTGCATACCTTCCTCTAGTGTATGGCAACTATTAGCCCCAGAGAAGATAATCAAGTCAGAACCTTTAAAAATAATAATAGGAAAATACACAGCCCAGGCTTTGCACAATATTTTATAAGAACTAGTGATTTCTATTATTAAATTAATGTAATTAAACTTACAATATATCTAGAATTGGTTTCTAGGAGAAGAGAAAGGTACTTGTGTCCTGTGGTCAAGTGATTTTATTGCAGTTACAGAGACCTGTATTTCCATTTCACTTAGTAAGAAACTAATTAACCATAACGTCTAATACTGCAAAGAATAGCGAAAGGATAACTGGGTATATTATTGTATATATGAAGGTAACCAGTAGAATAAACAGCAAGCAGTTAATAATCAGAACTGCTTCAGAATAAGGAAATCAGGTATTTGTGGATTGCTGGTTTGCTCAAGAAACCTTTTAAAATTGACTCAAAATTTATGCTTTGCATAACTTGTAATAGAAAGAAAGAAATTATTTTAAAGAGCACAAAAATGCTACTTTCAGCTAATATTATGGAAAATGACTCAAATAGCATAGGGTTACTTAAAATGTAATGTGTAAAACTACACTGGTTCAGTATTCTAAATCCCAAGCTCCTTGACAGTCTAAATTTGTCTGAGTGTACATTATGATGCATTCCTTGTAATATCCCACTAGTTTCATTCATATTGTGAGTGTAATTTAGTGTGTACCTATGTGTGCTTGTGACAGAAGTAACATACCACTTGGCTAAATTCTCTTAATATTAAGTTCTTGGCATCAATACAATGGTAAAACTTCAATGTTAAATGTGCAGTAATTTCAGCACAGGAATTAGTGCCTCTCTGTGGACAGAATTTTAAAAATGTAAGTGTTCAGTACACGCCACTTGAGGATATATCCTATCTTTCTATATGTCTATTTTTCAACCATTTACCACATGCCCAACTACCTACATATGCATAGCAATCATCAAGTTATTTTAGCTCATCAGTTCATATTTAGACATCCAATTCTAATCTAACACTTCAAGATTCACTGAAACCTTCCTTTCTACCTATTTGTGATATTTATAATCAACACTGATATGCAAAAGCTTCATGATATATCTGTAAAGACATGTTAACATTTTCACTCATGACCTTGTGAGAAATGGACTTTCTAAATATATAAAGTACTTATGTACAGTTTCTTGTTTCTTTAACAGTAAACATCCATTTGTTTGCCCAGAGTTTCTTACACTGTTTTGCTGTTTCTTCTCCACCACAATTAGTAGTATGGGGGAGGGAGATTGGTAATGTAATTAGCTTCCTTTGTTCCTATCTTTATAGCATTGGATGATAGTTCAATCTTGTTAATTAAATATTAATAAATACTGATGCCACAAAGAGTTTATTTTAAATTTAGAATGCCATTTTTAGTTTTCAAATTTTTGTAATAACTTGTAGGTACCAGATGCAGCTTTTCTGTAGACTTTGTTGAGTGGGTGAAAGGAAGATGCCATTACCTTATTTGATATGTAGATATTATCTCCTCTCTATAAAATGCTAATTCTTAAGATGACAATCCAGCACCAGGAAAACTGTCACATTTATGAGATAAAAAACAAAAGTCAAAGTGCCAAAATGTTGTTTGACATTACCAAATCCTCACAAAATTTTAAAGAGATCTGGTTTGCTAAAATGATTTTTGCCGTAGCTGGTCTTACAGTGATTGTTTTCCACGTATATGGAGCTATGTAAACAAACCTTCCAAAGTTTACTTTCATGTAATAATAGCCCTTGATCATATTGATTAAAATGTGTTTGACTTCAGAGAGGTTGAAAGCAACATCTTTCAACAGAAACCAATACATATCATTTTTTAAACTTTAATACCTTCTAATACAGGAGAAATCCATTGAGTGATTTCATGAGAATGACATTCTAAAAAAAGATAAAATTATTGGGGCAGAAAACAAATGACATCAGGATTTGCAGGGCTTACACTAACTTCAATTGGGAACCAGGGAATTTTGTACTGGAATAAAAATGTGCTATATCTTGATGTTGATATCAGGTACTTGAAGGCATACATTTGTCACAGTCATCAAACTCTATCTTATACAAAAAGGAGAAGTTTATTGCTTGTAAGTTATATCTTAATATAAAGATGTATATGAAATGCAAAGGATAAATGAGGAAGTATAGTGTATGGGAAGGAAGTTTAATGGAAGTCATGTTGTGGATACAGTTGGATCCATGGTACCGAATATCTGAACAAAACTCTGTTTTGACCTTAGGCACTGTAAAAGAGGACTTCTATATTCATGGGCGATGATGTCATTTCTAGCAGCAGAATTTGTTTAAAATGAGACTTTGTACATAGAGATAAAGAATTTGAAATATTTTCCAAATGGAGACAGAGGCAATGGGAATGTTTTTGTTTGTTTGTTTTGTAAAGGCGATGTGAGATGAGCCAATAAATTAATCCTGCAATAAGAGAGTTAGGGGCTATTTGGGGACTCATCATGTCTGACTTAAAAGGGACTTATTTCCAAAACTCATTCAGTATTCTGATTACCTTGCATACCTGAGACATATTGAGAAGACAAAATCCAGTGAGTGTCTTCTTCAAGCCCTTTCAGAATTAATGTAAGGTTAGGGTACTGTCAGTGGTCTGAAAGTCCAAATGGAATGAGGCTTCCCCTTGTAAGGCCTGCACTGTGATCTTACTATGTAAGAAGACATGTGTAACATTGACTTATAGTTTAGAGATATCAAGGTAAGATTCTTGGATTTTTTTTTTGCCTGGATGCTAGAAAAATGCATGGATGTTGGTTAAATTGGGATACTCTTGGGTCCCTACTTTATCAGGGACATCCCAGTGAGGGGATAGAAAGCATCACCCTGCTAATGAACCCGTTCACCAATAATGGTGGCAAAGCCATTGATCCAGCTTGGAGGAAAGTACTACTGTTTGTTAACCACAAGTGGCTTCCCAGGTAGCCAAGGGGTCCCAAGTTCTCTAGTACATGCTGTCTGATGGGGACTGAGGAATCCACTGCTTCTTGCAGGAGGAATATGCCAGAAGTAGCATATGTGCCCACTCTGTATCAAGAAGGCCTAGATAGATGTGTGAGGCTGGTGCAGTACAGCGGCCATAAGCTACATAATGGCACTGGGTAGAGAGCAATGGGTTTAGAGTTTGAGAGAGTCATTAGTTATATGGAAAGTCCAGTATATGGCAAGAAATAATTCCCTCCCCAGACTATAGTCTAGAACTGGCAATGTCGATTCTTTGCTTCAGAATCCATTTAATATTTATTGCCAACATGGGGGATACAGAGATTTCAATAAGTAAGATAAGGTAGAAGGATAAGGTCTCTTCAGCAGCTGCTCTCAATGCATGGGTTGCCACTCCTTTGGGGGTCAAATGACCCTTTGACAGAGGCCACCTAAGACCATCAGAAAACACAGATATTTACATTAGGATTTGTACTAGTAGCAAAATTACAGTTAGGAAGTAGCAACAACAATAATTTTATGGTTGGGGGTCACCACAACACAAGAAACTGTATTAAATGTTTGTAGCATTAGGAAGGGTGAGAACCTCTGCTCCTCACTGAAGGACTCTCTGAGTGTAAAAACAGATTTTAATTTAGACACATTCTGGAGTGTTCTATTGTGGAGTCCAATTAGACTGGAGAAGAATTATGCATTGTTTAAGCAATTATTTATGCTCAGAACGTATACAGCAATGTGCAAGAGAGCCTTTGTTTAAAATTTAGGTTACTGGGCTTCAAGAATGCAAATCAAGGACTCCTAAGGTCCTCCAGAACATGACCATTGACAACAGCAGGTAGGGAAACAGTAGCACCAATGACTCCCATAGTAACCAGCCCCTTCAACAAAGTTAGATTTGTACTGATTCCCTATAGTGGGAGATCCCAAACTGTACCCTCCCCACAGAGTCCCATCAAACACATGGACCCACATGGTGTTGTTCTGACCAATACTGAAACATACCATTGCTGATGAAGTGACAAGGCACTGAACCTTGTTAGGAACCATCCTAAGTGTTACTTCACTATATTAGGTCAGGTTCTCACAGTCACACCCAGAATCCACCAATATGGCCACTTTGCCAGTTAACTTACTCTAAGGATTCTCTGACTTTACTTTTAGAAGCTAGAATTTCAAGTGGAGGTCAATATTTATGTGGGTTTCTGGGAGTTCAAACTTTAGTCCTTATAATTGTACATTAAGCATTTTTACTGCTCAATGAATTCCTTAGATTCACAACACTGAGAGTGGGCAGATGAAAAGTAATTCATTGCATCCAAATAAGAGAGGATACCAGGCAGGACCACATAAAGGCTTACACCAAGATACAGGAGTGGGTTTAGGTATGACAAGTGGGTTGAGTTAGCTAGATGTCTTGAACTCCCTATAAATTAGTTTATATGAAAATGTTCCAGCCCCCAAGACATATATCTTTCTCTTGTCTGATACTGGATTCTGAGTTTATTAATGGTCACACATGTGGTACAAAGTGTGGCAGCCCCCTAGTGGAAATGATTGAACTTTGTACTAAATTAGATGCTAAGAGGTGGTATCGGCAGACCTCTACCTACCTACAATCTCAATACTGAGTTCAGATGCCATGCCAAGCAGACAAATGAAAACAGAATTTAAAGCAGCCATTTGATCTTCATGAGTCAAATCTTGCCTTTGACACTATTTTTGGAAAATGACAATATATACATCAGCTCTGTGGTCACTTATTTACCCTAAGACATAGTAAGAGTGTGAAAATAAGAAAGCTCTCATATTTACGGTTAGCCTCATAGGATAGAACTATAGATTACAAGGTCAAGAAGATACATGTTGTTGAAATAATGTCAAGTCAACTGAATGTATTGTTTGGTTAACTTCTCTGTGAAAGAATGCCCCATTCTGTACCTCCATAACTTAGGCATGGACACATAACTTTTCCTGGCCAATAAAATGTGAAGGATATATGGTATTTACTATCTCCTTGGAGAAAATTTAAGAAATGATGGATCTTTCAACATTTCTCTCTCCTTGTTCTTGGAATCATAGAAACATAAGTCAAGACAAAACCTCTAGAAGTCTATGTACCTCCAGGGCGAATCAACCAGAGTTCACTATTTGGCTACATAGCATACGCAAGAGAATAATGTATTTTTAATGACCCTTTCGTGTGTCTCTTCATTTTAAATTTGAAGGTTGTTTTTAATAGTATAACTTAAGGGAACAGTGAGAAAGAGCTTAAGAAAATAGTTTTTCACCCTGAAAAACAAGATAAAGTACCTGCTCCACTTCCTCTGAATTGATACATGATGTGTGTTTCTTTTCTTTCATCAAATGAGTCCTGCATCTCCACATGTTTATAGCGAACACCCTTAGAGCATGAGATCCTTATGGTAGATGTCTAGGTAGTAGGCACCAGGCACAGGGTCTCCTCTTTGATCAGACTACACCATTTCCTTTTTATTTTTAGAGACAGGCTCTTACTATGTATCCCTCATTTCTCTAGAACTTCTATGTAGACCTAGGTAACCTTGAATTCAAAGAGATTTATCTTATTCTACTTCATAAGTACTGAGATTTAAAATATTTCAGTGAATTTTTTTTAACAAAAAGGACTTTACTGATAAGTGTATTTCTCATATATACATGATCTGTTTCAGGAAAACAGTAATCCAGACAGAAGTAGATTAGAACTTAGGCCTACACAGGGTCTGCATCAAAGAACAACAAAACTGGATAAAAGACAAAACAGAGGAGGAGGACCTTTGATCTTTAAACTATACAAATTATGGAAGAATAAACTGTGGAAGCTTGATGGTAAATGACGGCTACTTCATTTTCAATACTTTTCTGTCACAGTGGTAGTTGAATGATCAGCTACTGAAAACACCATAACAAGCATGGTATAATCATTTTATTTATAATTATTGTAAATGGGAGGGCTCATCACACATGAGTTTAGCTACCTATCCTGGTTCTCTCAAGGCAATCCTGGTTGCTTATTTAGAGGCATTTCCCCCCTCTTTTACCTTCAAAAATTGATCAGTTTGCATGGCAGGTTACATGGTCAGTCAACATAAATTTGGACATATTGCCATAATATGGAAGTGATGATGGTGATATAGACAGTATAAACAATTATATCAAATGCCACAGAACACAGCATTTCCTTTGTGTTTCTTTTTCATATAATGAGTCATTGGCATACTTGGAAGTTTGATCACACTTAGGGAAATAATTAGAATGTAACTTGGTTTAAAATTCTGTTACAATTTCTCCAAATTTAAAAGGTTTGAGAAAGAGTTTATGAAATCTTAGAATGTATTGTGGGTTTAATACTGACAACCCTTTTTGCTTTTGTTGCTAAGTGGGGGTTGGAATCTCTCCTAGCATCCTCCCTGTGCCAGATGCCTTGACAAATGTTGATAGGAGAAGATAAGTCTGGTGCAAATCTCCTACTACTCAAACAAACTGCCCCATCACCAGTCACTTAGATCAACACATATCTGTTATCTTCCAGTTCTGGTGATCAACTGTGTTGTGTACAATCTGGAGTTACCTGAGACTTCAAAATCAAGAAAAGGCTCTCAAGTATTCCTGAATGTCTAGTTAGTGGAGACACAAAAATGGATCCAAAACCAGAGTTTATTTAGCACCTGTAATTTAAATTATGGTGAATAATATATGCTAAAATTAGAAACTTCATGCTTTTTGAGCATACTTGGTGTGTTTATGGAAAACAGATAACCAAAATAGCCTGAAATTCAGCAATTGGCCATTTCCTGCATCCTGATTACTTTCACATTTAGGTTTCCAATGTATAAATCATAATATGTGGACATATTATGAAGTTTTAGTATTTAATATAATCGAAAATTTTACAAAATACTAGCTACCGTGAGCCATGGGGATTAGGGAGTAAATCCAATCTCCTTCAAGATAGAACATTATCTCTGTATGTTATTAATGGAAATAGACAACTTTCAGACATTTTCAAACTATAAATAGGGGACAATATGAAAAGTCTAAGGCTCAGGCCTTGAGTTCTTATCTGATAGAAAGTTTAATCATGAAATCAATATTTTGTGAAGGAAAATTCTAGCAAGCTCTGTGTGCCTGGGGAGAATATTTCATGGCTCAGTGACGCTGCTAAGTGAGTGAAAACCACTGAGGTGGAACCTGAGAAGGGACTTCGTAAAATCAGCGTTGAGCTGTTTTTACAAGTTATTGGGCGACGCAAATTACGTTTTTTATCTAACCTTCCTGATTTTTTTTTTAAAGCTCTGGTGCTTATATAATGGCTCATCAGCACAACTTGTATGAAGTTATTTTCTAAACCTTCTTGAATTTATCAAAACCTAATTTTACATTTTTCAAGTTATTTTACACCATCATTGAATGAGATTAAATGACATGGACATTTGGTCAGTGATGGGGAGGGAATCACAGATCCCTCCACCATCCTCTGAAGTTAATGGCAGTTCAGGGGTTCTGGAGGACAGGAAGAGATGGTCTTCAGTGAGGCAGCCACTGTGAAGTTACTCAAGTTGCAGTGAACAATATCACACCTGTGCCCAGTAAAGTGGCCCTCCGTTACACAAAATGAGCCAAAAAAACAAAAACAAATACAGAAAAACAAACCAAAAACAGCATGGAAATAGGAGATCAAGTGGTAATGGGGGGACCAGTAGGTGTGGGAGAAGAATAAGACAACATAAAGGGTGAGCATGACCAGAACTTATTGACATGTATGAAACTTTCATTGAGTAGATTAATTTATAAAAGGGAAACCCTGTTAATTATATACAGAGACGTTTTCCCTTGTAGTAGTAATAATAAGCTTTTTAAAATCATGTAAAAATCAATGTGGGGTGAAAACACATGGCCACTAATTAAGAAAAATGATTAAATTTGATGCCTCTTTTTAAATTGAACTGTGGCTGTGTTGACCTGATTTAAGGGATGTGCATGGCCACATCTCTTCTCCGTTCCATTGAGACTTCTTACTTTTCCCATGTCATCATACCAATTATTTTTTTTCATTTTTATTTATTTGTTTACTTATCTGTAAAAGTTGCCTTATCTTTTTAACTGAGTGATGGAGCCTCAAGTGAACATCTCTTATCACTCAGTGAAGCCTCTAGTACTGAGAATGGGTTAGATCTAATGTAGTCGTTTGCCCAAGGGACCACATGGATCTATACCCAAGTAACCCAGGCCAGTAGCAAGTCCATTGGTTTCTCTCCATAAACTGACTACAAGGGCCTGCTAAAGACAACTCCCACGTAACTTATTGAACACAGAGCAGTCAAGCTGGTGCCTACCTAGAACCTTGAAACTTCTGACTAGTTTTCATGGTACTAAAAGATACATCGTGTGTATGATGAAATGTCATTACCCAACTAGTCACAAACCCTTCAATCTACAATGGTGACCTGCTTGCCAGATGTGCTAGTGCAATAGTTGCACAAATCTTGTGGGACTAACAAACCAATATCAGATTGGATTTAAAACCTACTACATGAGATGGAGCCCATCCCTGACACTACGAGGGTAGTAAAGAACCTGAGACAAGTTAGGGCAGGACCTCAGGGAAAAACAAATATTGTTGTTCTGCTAAATGAACAAAGCAATGAAAAGACTCTTATGTATATTCTGCTATACTCATAGATAGTGTCTTGCTCAGGCATCACCAGAGAAACATTCTCTTGCAGTAGATGGGAATACATACAGAGACCCACAGGTGAACATTGTACAGAAAGAGACCTTGGAACTCCCAGTCCTCAATGGGATGTCTCCATCAAACCACTACCCTCTGAGCTCCTGTCCTCTCTATTCTGTCCTGTGAATCCAGAGATTCATAATTTCTTAGGTACAACAGCAAATCACAAATGGTTATGACACTGACCAAAAGGTGAATCTGTTCCCATCCCCATTCACAAAATGCATCTGTGCATTAGTATCTCATTAAATCCATCACAGCACACACTTTCTTTTTTCTAGATAGGGTTTCTCTGTAACTTTGTTGCTTGTCCTGGAACTTGCTCTGTAGACCAGTCTGGCTGGTCTCAAACTCACAGAGATCTGCCTGACTCTGCCCCTCAAGTGCTGGAATTAAAGGCATGTTCCAACACCACTTGGCTCATAGCTCACATCTTAAAGTAAGCAGTAATTCTAAGTTGGCAGGAAATGAAAGGTACCTGTAGTAAAATATCCACCTCTCCGCCCACACCTGTAGAACCGACCATGCCCATTTGGGTTGGTCACAGGTGCAGACGTGTGATGGAGGGCAGGACTAGATCTGGGGCCCCCATCCCCAGTGTACTGTCTTGCTTCTGGTTGGGATACAGAGAACAACCTGGGTGGATCCTTGGAGCTGGAACCTGAGGTGATCACCTGCCTCTTTTGTAAGTGCATTCTCCCCAAATAAACTTCACTTAACGGGTACTGAGTCTAGTGAATTGTGATTCCCACGCAATAGGTACCACCCAAGATTCTCCAATGGGAGGCCTGCCTACATTTCTGCAGTAGTCTCGGACACTTAGGTCCTTATGACCAGTGTCAGCTGCCACCCAGAACCTTGCTAATAGACATGATAATCCCTGGGCAGCACACATTCAGAATACATAGGAGGCTGGAATGGGAAGACATAGTCAGTGAAGCTCAGAATGGGAAGATTCAATCAGAAAATGCTTGCTTCAACATTCCCCTAAGTTGGCTCTTTGAGCTCCCGTTGGGTCTGTGTCAGAATTCATCTTGTTGTTCAATTGAATCCTGCCTCCCCCTTTCCCTTTCACAAACATTGATCTCTAATACATTATTGAAAGCAACTTCACTTTAGTGTCTATTGATGACCTCTCTAGTTTGTGATATCACTGACTCCTATGGAAGTGTTAGGAGGAAGTAGTTTACTTGGCTTTGCTTCTAGATGGATTGCACTTAAAGAGACACCTGCAAATGTAACATCTTTACCCATAATTGATGAGTCTAAATGTTAGAATCATTATAACTTTGTATGCTAGAAATCTACACAAAAGGCAAGAAAACGCTACTTAGGATCATTTTAATCAGTCCCACTAGAAATCCCATTATTCTTTTTCAAACATTCTATAAAAAGAAAAAAATACAGTTATCTTTATGAAAATCAAGTTCTTCCCATCATGAGCTATTTAATTATTTCAAAAATGGCAATGTGCCAGGCACTGCATTTAAGTATGTATTCATTGTTGTTAACTAAATACTAAATACTGTAGCAGCCCCTGTCAAATTACGAATAAGAAAACAAAGTAATAGAAACAAGCATCAATGAATGAAAATGAACAAAAATAAAAATAAATGAATTTTGGATGCAAAGCAAAGGTATAGATTAAAATAGCCTGACACCTAAGCTTGTGATCTAAGCTTTCTAATGACAAAACCTAAAATATGGAAGAAAAAGCTCAGTAGACAAAAAGTTAATGGTGAGGATGAGGTTATCAGAGAGAGAAAATCTCAAGGATTACCCCAAAGAAATGCCAGATACCATAGAAACCTGCATGAAATATGATGTAAAACATTTAAAATCATATATTTTAAGTTGCATTACCTGTCTCCAAGGTAAGAGTTTTAAGAATTCCCTAAATATCAACACATTCCTTTCAGAAGCTATTAATAACTTATTAAAATGCAAATGAAAGCTTAATAAATCTCATGTATTTGTTGATTCTCCACACCAGGAAATAACATTTGAATCAGGGAGGCATCACCTCTACTGAAGCTATAATTTATATTCACTCAAGTTTCCCACGTGTATAATGATGCCCTCATAATGCATCAGGATGGTCGCCTTGGCAACCAACACTGAAGCATCCCTTTGTACATTAGTATGTCAGCAGACTCTGTGATAACCAATCACCAGTTGACAAGGAAGAGAGAACTGGAATGCAGAGAAGAGCAGAACAGGAAAGCTCTGGAGGTCAGCAAACAAATGCTACAGAAGAAGGTACCCTGGAGTTCTTGCAGCTAAATTCATTGCTTCTTAAATAACTACACCAGTTTCTACAGTATCTTTCTTAGTATTAGGTATTATACAAAAGTTCCTCACAACTTACTTCGAGAAGTTGGCCTGGGGTGATCTTTACATTTACTCCAGATGATTATTGACTGGTTACATATCAGCTCATGGACGATAGATATTCTTTATAGGGCTTTCATGGCTTATTAGCCACTGACTATCTTTTGAATGAACTGGCAGAGAAGATAAGCACTGGGGTGTTGAAATTTGACTTACTGGCATCATATGTTAGCTGTTGGTTGTTGCATGACTTTCCATGGAAGACATTAACCATAGCACCTCACTGCAGAATAGTTGCACCCAGTCTGTCTTGGTGAAACCAGTGTGTTGCCGTTACTTCCATGAGCATGGATGAGGGGTTACTTATAGGAATAAATACAGTTGCATCACCGAAGAGCCTACTGCAGTATGAATGGCAATTCATCAGAACTGCATCTCTGCAGCTCCCTCCAGTATTCGTAGGGAGCTCTGGTTCACCAGTCTCCTCCCTCACAATTACTTTAGATTTTATAACATTGGGGAGGGGCCTTGTGAATCTTACAAATTTCTGAGATCTGGATCCTTACTAATTCCCTTGGCTTACTGATTCCTATGACTCAGACATCCTCTGCCCTCAATAAGGAAATCTATTGGTTCAAAGCAAATGTCTCCCAACAAAGCTCAAACACTTATCCTGTGCACTCCTCACATGGAGTCTAGATGCTGCAAGAGATTGCACTATCTTCTGCTTTGCCTTCATTGGCCTGACTTTTAAGAATGGATAGAGTATTTTTTCTGTCTGGTGAAAGAACCTAACAACACCCAACATTACAATTTCTAACTATTCTATTATTTCCTGCATTGCCTTTTATTAAAAGGTATAAATTTATATTTCTAGTACAAACTAGATGTTTATTAAATAAATACAATAGAGTTCATGGATTATCCTTTTGATTCCTAGTGTTGAAATTTCTTCTGAATTTGAATCCCCACTTCCTGGTGTTGCTTCAACACTTGGTAACTTGGACTATATTATCTTAAAGGAAATAAATTGAGCATGAGGGGTCGTGTATTATCCTGCTGATACTTTTATCTGGTTTTACTAGGTTTGATTACAATGAGCTCATATTTTGTTGTTTTGGGAATAATTTTACTTTTTGCAACTATTTCCTTTGATGAATCTAAGGTTATAAACTTGAGGTCAGTGGTCTTAAATTTTTGATGATCACATTGAACAGGTAGACTCATTCTCTGTCTTGTTTTAATAGCTCAGTTCCAAAGACATTTATTTGATCTTCACCTAGGCTGCCTAATTTTAGCCCATGGCTGTGTTCTCATCCTGGGCAGATTGACTTAAAGTCACAAATCAATAGAGTGAACTGAATTTTTCACATTCTGCTCTTTGTTCTATTGTCTACAAATGTCCAGAAAAATGGACAAATTGCTTATGTTAACTTAAAGTCAAACCTGACCTCTCTGAAAACAAAATATACAGACACACTACTCCATTATTAGCCCCTTTTCTTTTTCAGAAAGAAATACTGAGTTTTGAATGTTCTATTGTTCTCAGCATAAATATCTTGTTCTTTTTTTTGATGAGCCAAAATGCTCTGGAGTGTGTGAATCAGCTCTGCACAAAATCTGCATAAAAATCCAAGTTCACCTCATCCTTGGAACTGTTCAAAGGCTCTTCAAACAGCATCCTATGTCAGAAAAGGTTATCACCAAATTTATAAATTCCAATGGAGTAACAGAACTACTTAACATGTTGTTATTAAATAACAGGTGTTATGGTGATTTAAAACATTTGGGAAAAGGTGTAACAATAGATGAGGTTCCTAATAATAAAAGTAGGCTCTTGTTTATAATTTGTAGAGCTAATGTCAAAATATTATCCCAATAAAATATTGGAAAATATGTTTGAAAATGGTTGTGTTTCTTTTAAATGTGGCATATAATTTTGTCCCTGTTATTTTTATTGATGTTATGTATTTGTATAAAGGGCATCCATCATGCAGGGAACTTCAAATTTATTTTAGGCCATTATTTTTACAAGAACCTAACATTTATATTTACTGTATCATTTCTCCCCCAAACCAATGCAGTTTCTTTTCTACAAATAAATCTTCTATTATTATTAGCTCAGAAGCTATATCTTAATATGCCTCTTGACAGACAGACATAATAAACATTTACTAAACTGATATCATAAAGAAAAAACAAATGTCATATTTTTTTTAAATTATAAGATGACCTTTTGAAACAAGCCTAATGGTCTAATACTAAAATACGTAAAAGACATGGAAGACATTACTTTTCATTTGTCATGTACTACAACCAGAAGCCTGGCATTTGTATTTAAAAGGTCAAGATGGATGGCATAATTGTATACTAAGGTTAACACCCACTAAAATTTAAATTAGATATTCTACAAGTATATAAATTGGATTTAATAATGGCCTGAAGACAATTGATAGCACATATGAAATTTCTCTATCTTAATATTTCTAGGTCACATGCCAGGGACTCTACCATCAAATGAAAGATATTTCATCTCAGAACTTCTCTTCTGGGACATATTTGCACATGCATTGAAATATCTTTAGATTCTAGCCTGGCTTATGAATACACCTTACCTTTAAAACACCACTACAACAAACTCATTTTCTGGTCAGTTTTTTTTTTTTTAATATGGACCTTAGTTGTGCAAACTTCTTTCTGCCGGTTATCAGCTAGTTCATATTTTAGAGTTTCTCCACTCTCCAGGCACAGCATGAAAACAGTCACGAAAAACACACAAACAAATGTGTTTGTGGCTGTATTCCAAGAGCAATGTGTTTAGGAAGCAGATGGCAACTGGATGCCTGAAGTCTGAATCCTGATAGAAAACCAGCACAGTATAGCTTTGACAGATAAAAAATTCCCTTAAACTTTAATGTGCAAATTATCATATAATCTATTTTGAACAATATTGCTCATGGGCCTCAACTGAAGGAGAGTCAGTTCCAAATATTGTGACCAGCTGCCTGTTTACTAAAGCCTCTTGAGACAGCAGTGTTCATATGCAATAATCTTAGGTTGTCTGTAGTTAAAATGATTTGTGGGTGATGTTAGAATAAAAAAATATGCATAACAGTTTTCTCTATAGTAGGACTTAACATGACTTTACCTACAATGAGATGTACCATGACTCTTCAAAGGAAGAAAGGACATTATTTCTAACCTTACTTTGTATATAAATAAGCTAGTTCATTTGCTTTTTTTCTACAAAAAAAAATAGTGACATGTTCTTTCCCTCACAGAGACACTCTTTGTAAAAATGTTACCTTTAGTTTAACTTTTGAGGAGGCTGATGGTGATTTAATTAATGAAAATACTATCAGAATATTTTTTAACTTCTTGCTATATTGGATTGGCAAGAATCCATATTAGTTTCCAAGAAAGCTATAAGTTACCCCACAAAATGTGTCATAAGTCTTTACCTTAACAGAAGGCTTAGATTTAAGGTAAAACAAAAACAGGCATACAGAAACCCATTACTATTGAATCTCCTAAAATAAATATTTACAAATACATAAAAAGAGATTAAAATGGAGTCATCTTATGCTAATGCAATAATACCCCTGCTAGACACCAAATGTTAACATATAAAAAACCCAGTGCCTGGAATGGCCTACTTCTTTTGGAGTAGTTGGTCAGTAGGCCCCATAGACCCCCAAACATTACAATGTATTATAAAGTTCTTGATTATCTTTAGAACTCAATGGTAAGACTGATGGGGAGATGTCCTTCTGTATAAATGTTTCTCTTATTGGTTAATGAATAAAACACTGTCTGACCAATGAGGCAGGAAGATAGGCAGGACAAGGATGAGGAGAATTCTGGGAAAGATAGGCAGAGAAAGCCTGCCAAAGACAGTTGCCATGTAGGCTGTCCAAGGAGTAACAGGTCCAGGCACTCTCCTGTAAGCCAAGACCATGTAGAAATACATAGGTTAGTAGTTATGTATTAATAATTAAGACAGAGCTAGCCAATAAGAAGCCCTAGACACTGACCAACAGTTTATAATCAAAATAGCATCTCTGTGTTCATTTGGGGTTGGAAGGTGGTGGGACCTGGCAGGACAAGAAAAACCGCCAGCAACAGAAGACCCTTTTGCTGAAGGTACCACATATTTGAGTCAAATAACACAGAAAAAAATTAAGCTTCATTTTCCTATCTTAATGTTTCTCTATCTTGATATTTTAAAAAATTATGTTTTGACCTGGAAATTTCATGACTATTGGCTAGCTTTCATAGGACTGGAAGATGTGAGCATGCTACTAGAGGAGAAAAGTAACCATCAATCACGCCCAGCTATGAAACTTGTCAGTTACAATAATTACTGTATGGCAAGGCATACCCACTGGTACAATAGTGGCATGAACATTATGAGTTACCAACCACCGTCTAATTGGTTTTAGGGCTTACTATACAAGTTAAAAATACATATATTCCACTATCCCTAGGAAAATAAGCCTATGGCTAGAAAGGTCGTAGGCCATAGGAGAGAACTTAATAAAATTGAAATGAAGTCATTGAGATGCATTCCAAATGCCTTAAGATATGTCATTTAAGGCAGGTACATGTTTTTTCTTTAAGAGAAATCTGAATTAGATAAGAGAAAACTGAATAGATAAGAGAAAATGTTTTATAGGAAAATATAAAGGCAAATTAAAAGAAATAATAAACACTTCAGATTTATTTTCTAAGGAAAAATGGATGTTATGAGGTTATGAGCAATATGATCCAGTGACTAACAGGGTGAGCGTTGAAATAAGGTGAAAGCGTCATGTAGATCACTTCATGATCTCCTGGCATGTGACACTGACAACAGGACACAAAGGAAGGCAAGATAAGAAGAATGTGTTTCAACTCCCTCACTAAAAATGCAAAGATTAATAAGCTGCATTATCAATATATCCTGAACGTCAGATAATTGAAACTACATAAAAACTCAGCAGAATTTATGGGTTAAGTCTCAACTAACTTTGGGGCCATTTAATCATGAACATACTCCTTGATTTGAGGAATAATTTGTCATAAGCTCAGAACAGTGAAAGCAGGGTGACCCCTTGGTTGGATACTGACCATGCTAACTTTATTCTGCTTTGTTAATCACAGGAGGTTAAGAGTGGGAGTAGATTTCCAACTTCCCGAGAATTTAAGGAATCATAAAATTATCCAGATGAATTATCACATCATTTATAGTTCACACTCCTCACTTTATAGGTGCCCTGGATATTTGTTTAAGGAAACAGAGCAAGTTCCTCAACATCTATCTCTGTAATCTTTTCAAAAGATGATACGAAACCATCTTTGTTTGAAGAAAACATCACAGCATTAGCAACAAAGTACAGAAAATCATCACAGGAGTACAGGAATCTTACCTCCTCTCCCTCTGATGTTCTCTGTGACATTTTGACACTCTGTTCAGAAACTATGCTTATTCACTCACTCAAAGATCTAGCCTAAAGAATGTATCAACTATTAGAGTGCAAAACAATGAGACCATATATTATGAAATAAATTTAAAATTATATTTGCTAAATTCACTCTTAAGATAACTTAAAAATTCTGAGCTAATTTTCAAACTACTTAAGCATATTTTAAAATAAGCAATGCATTAAAACAAGGCCTAAATATGGAGCAACAATGACACTATGAGCATATATTAAAAACCAAATTAGGCGTGTTTAACTGTGTCCAATATTTTCACTCAGTCGTGATTTAACAAACACTAAAAATTCGTGTCTTGTTCTAAGAATATGTCTCAAGTGGTTGAAGTGTTTGCTGGATGAGGACCTGATTTTGGATCCCTAGCATCCACTAAAATTCTGGTGTGTATCTCTAACCATAGAGCTGGAGAGACAGAAGGTAGAACTCAAGGAGAGAGGGGTAACTGGCCAGCCTGTCTTGCCAAAATAGAAAGCTCCAAGTTCAGTGAAGAAACCTACCACAAAAAATAAAGTGAAGTGTGGTTGTGCAAGTAGTCAATTTGACCTCTGATATCCATAAGTTTATGAGCAAGCTAGCATATCTGTACACACACACACACACACACACACACACACATACACACACCACACCACACCACACAATCATATTTCATGTCCTTCCAAAACATATAGAGATCTTGTTGTTTACTTAGGTATTATATTTTGAGAGAAATACTCACTCATAAATCCTGAATATTATTATGTTTTTCATTCAAACATTTTCTTGGTGTTTCTCCCTTGAAGAATCTGGATGTGAATTATTTCTAGGCCATGGTTCAATCTAGGATGACTTCATTCATGAAACACAATGAAGACATCTTCTCACACCCAAACCCAACACCTGAAACAGACATCCCCCCCCAACAAAGTTGTCAACTCAAAATAAGCATGGAAGGTTGGCAACATAGTGCCCTGTGGTAGAGTTGGCATAGCCACTCATGTCTCCCCAGGATCTATTTAAATCATAACAAAGGAGTTACCTAAAATAATCCCTGAATTTGATCCCTCACAGTATAGGATGCCTATATAAACAATATTCCATAAAACTTCTTATGAAAACATAATTTAAAACTTATGTACATTACAACACAAGTGGAATTAAAAGGTTAAGATAAAATCCAATTTCAGGAAAAATAGATAGTTGAAAAATATTAGAGAAATATATATTAAAGCCTAATGCAGGTTCTTCTAAAAAACAGTAAGAAATAAAATAAAAGTAAGTATTTCCATTGTGATTGGATGCCATTGTATAGCAAGCAACTTTACAACCTGATGGCTTAAACAATAACCATTTTATTAGAGAAATAATGAACCAGGAAAACAGGGAGTGACTTGTTGGGAACACATCCTAGTCTAGTCTCACGCAGGAGAATTCATCTCGTGTCTGGCCTGGTCTAGAAGATTGATAATAATTTCGCTCACATAAATGTGACAATGCTGGTTTATTGTCACACAGAGAGCTGGAAGACCGTGAATCACCGGTGTGCAATTCATTCTCCGAGCCTCTGCAGGCATCTCCCTCGGAGACTGATTACCTTGACTTCACTGTGGCTTAGAGATGCCATTCCTCTTAAAGATGGTGCCTGTGAACTGGGCGAGCACCACTTCTGCCCTCGTCTTAGTTCCAAGCATTCATATAGTACCTAGGGTCAATAGCAAGGTAACATAAATCCCCACTCAATTAAAGGATGACGATTAATTTTTGGAAGTGTTTAACTTCCTATGGAGACAGGTTACACACTTTAAAAAGAATAAAAACAATTTAACAAGAGATTAAAAATAGCCATGATGCTAAGATTGAATATAAATACTGTAAGCATTCAGGCATTATGCTGGCCTGTCCTTGTCACCTGGCAGAATGCACTCAGGAAGTACCCTGGTCAGCCCAGGATGATTACAAGTCTGCACACAGGTGCAAAGGACCTCTTTGAAAGAAAGATACCTGACTGCTCACTCTCTCATTTCTGCTGTTTCTCTGGAGGGCAGACAGGCCCTTTCCTGTCTTCCCCTCTTCTCTTCTGTCCTTTCTCTGTCTCTGTGTCTTTTTACTTTATTTTCTTACCCCCCCTCAATAAAACTTTCAATATGAGTCACATCTACAGGTGTCTGTTTCTTCATTCTCCCGCTATCACCCACCCCTGACCACAATCCCTGAGGTCCCAGCGCGGAACCTGCTGGTCACCTGCCATCTCAACCCATTGTTCTTTATTTCTAAAAAATATCAGTCTTTACCACTCTCAGACTAGTAGTCATGCAAAGGGACAAACAGAAACTTATCTTGAAAAAATAAACTAAAAAATGATATCTATTTGAAATTTTTGTTATCATAAATCACATTCTGCTACATTGATAGATCAAGGTCTTACTCAACCATTATCTAAGAAACTGTCTCCTACAGTAGATGGGAACAAATACAGAGACGAGGTGCAGAGAGCGAGAGATCTTGGAACAGTCAGTCCTAAATGGGCTATCTCCATCAAATTCCTCCCTTCAGGACTCAGGAAAACACATTGAAGACAAGGTAGAAAACATTGCAAAAGCCAGAGCGGAAGGAGAACACCAAGGAAATAAAGTCTTCTAAACATAGTAGGACCCATGAATGTATTAACTCACAGAGACTGAGGCAGCATATACAAGACCTGCGTGGGTATGTGCCACATGGGTCCCAGCTCTGAGAGGAGAGATGGTCACAAGCTTCCATCCCTAGCCCAGAAATTATCTCCAATTGATTACTATTCACAAATCAAAAATTAGTTTTCTCCAACTGAGTCCCATTAGGTACAAACCAATCTTAAGTCCAGTCCTCATGGACAGCAATAGATTTATGGACTCAATTTTTGTTTTGTTTTGTTTTTCTCATAATGCTTTGTTTGGGTATTTTATTTCTGTTTTTCTTATTTCTTATCTACAGGTTGTTTTGCTTGTACACTATGGTTTCTGATTGTGTGCCTTTAAGGGGATTTCTGTGTGTGCCAATGTACCTGTCTCTGTGTATATATATGTCTCTTATGCTTTTTTTGCACTTTGTTTTTCTGTTTGTATGTTTGTTTTGTTTTATTTAGGTATGCTTTTTATCTTCTTCATCTATGTGATACTTATATGACATATATATCGTGTTATATATACTACACATATAAAATAACATACAATCTATATTGCAACATGTATTTATACATGCACATACCTAGAGTGTATTACATATTTCCTAATTACAAATTTACTCTTCATCAATAATCTGCTCAGTATGACAGTTGGTTTTGATTTTCCACTTGACATAATGTATAATCCCTTGAAAAGGATTCTTAATGAGAAATTGTCTGGAGTAAATTGGCTTGTGGATATGCCTGTAGGGGTTTTCTTAATTTGGTTAATTAACTTTGGACAACTTACTCTGAACATGCCTACACCATTTCATGGGCTTGACCCGGAACTACATGAAGGGAGTTGGGGTAAGTGGAGCATTATTATGCATTACGTCATTGCTCTCTACTCTTGACTGTGGAAGTACTGTGACCGGCTGCTTCAAGTTCCTGCCTCTTTCATTTCCCCACACTCCAATGAACGTGCCAAATAGATGGGGGAAAGTCCTGTGAGTCCTCAACCCTACACAAAGAGCTCTATATGTAACTGAGGAAAGCTGAAAACAAAAGAGGAAGGCCATGTCAACTGATTGTTCAGTTCCAACAGCCCTGAAAGCACACATACAGGTAGCATTATATGAATTGAACAGGTAATATTTGGAAATATGTTCTTACATGCATATATGAATAATTAATAAAAACAACAAATAAAGAGGCTGTTAATTTGAAGGAGAGTGAAGAGGGTTGCATGGGAGGGTTTGGCGAGAGTAAAGGTAAGGGAGAAGTGCTGTAAATAAATTATAATCTAAGAAAATCTACATGAGAATTACATGGTTCTGAAAGTTCTAGCTTAAAGAGTTATGAGAAAGAAAATAATGCACTATGCAAACATGCCAAATGGGAGGTAAATAGCTAGTTTTAAATGATAGAGTTTGCATGTTTGAAATTCTGAAGTTAAAACAGTTAAAACAGGTAAGATAATTAATTGTGTGGCATGGCTAGTTATGCAACTGATATGCTGAAAATATGAAAACTGCACAAACCACAATAATGTGAAGTTATTAGGGAGCAAAAGAAAAGTTACAATTTTAGAAGAAAAGTGGTAAAATCTATGCAAAGAAACGTCTCCAACATTCATGGTTAAAAATGAACCATAGACATAGAAAAGCTAGGAGGAGAACATCCTAATTTCATTTCTGTTGCCGTGATAAAATATCCAGAAAGCAACATAGGGTAGGAAGGGGTTTATTGGGCTTACAACTCCAGGTCACAGTTCATTGTTGCAGGGAAGGCAAAGAGGAAGTTAAAGCAGCTGCCCATCTACAATAAGGGATAGAGAGAGAATAAACCCATGGGTGCTTGCTCTCAGACAGCTTCCTCCTTGCTTATACTGCTCAAGAACTCTTGCCTACTGCCCACAGGTGTGGGTCTTGTTTCATTAGTTAATAATCAAGATAATCCCTAACAGATATTTCTGTAAGCCAGTAAGAGCTAAATAATCCTCAGGAAAACTATGGCCAGATGATTGCAGGTTGTATCAAGTTGATAGTTAAAATGAACCAGAAAAGAAAAGGGACACAATGTGTGCAAGTTAACTTTATCCAGAAAAACAAAACCAGGTAAGAGTGTATGTAAAACTAGAAATCTATAAAAGGAATTAAATCACATTAATATGGAGCTTTGTACACTCAAAATCTGCAATGTTGGATGCCATAGACATATATGTTAACTGAAATTTGACAGTATCTGCCAAAATTATAAGCAAATGTCCTTTAACACAGTAATTTGTCTCAGAACAATACACCCCTTAATTATGTAACCCAGGATACCATTGTTTGAAAAATCAATTCTCTACTAATGTATTTGTTAGACAATGTCTAATAAATATGATATAGATGTGATTCCTATATAACTTATATATTTATGTTTGATAATTATATTCAAGACACATCAACTGAGCAACATAAAAATTACATCCCAGATAATATACCCATGACCCTCCTCAAAGGAAAATAAGTACTTATAAGTGTACTTGTTGCAACATAGAATAATGCTAAGAAAAGGTAGAGAGAAATAATACTACATTCTGCCCCTAATGGTGAACAAGTCCCCAGATTGCAAACATGACAACCTTTTATCATTACATCATTTAAATAAACAAATCTGAAATGTTTGAACTAAGAAGTGGGTAAAACTTCCCACCCACATGTTATCTTATACTCCAAAGGCCCTTAAAAAAGTACAAGTTAGTCCTCACCATCTATAGTCTTCACTTGGAAGTCTTCCTTTGTTTCATGTATTTTGCATATTTCTAAGAAAAGTTTTCAGATGCATATTATAATAGCTTTCCTAAGCTCAATTTAAAAATTCTTAGTTTTATGTTATATCTTTAAATATACCACGATGCGATGCCACTATTATTAATTCTTGAATCATCATTTTGTACTTCATAACACCCTTTAGCACAACTTACTGAGTAGTTTTAACAGTTTTCTAAAAGGTAACAACAATGTCTGTAATACTTTTTTTAAAAAAAAATAAAATTTGAAAGTGAAAATCAGAGGGAGACAGTACTTAGGGAGAACTTCAGCTACAAATCCTGTCTCTTATTCCTGCCTGAATCAGAGGCAATATTAGCTATAAAGTGGCCACTACATAATCATGAGGTAACAATATAGAGAGTATAATCACACTCCAAAAATTAATGAGCAGAAACGTTGACAGTAACCAGCCACACTTTCAAACCACCAATTAACCTGGAACCAAATATTTTTCAGTTCTTGTTAGATGAGAAAAGTAAAAACCAATTAAGATATACTTATTAGTTCAATTTTCTATTGCATTTAACAAGATTTATTCTTAACTGAATACAAATAACCTGTTGTCTTATTTTACATTGCAATGACAACTGTCATTTGGTCTTCCCTCCAACATCTTCATGCACTGAATCCCTCTGCTGCATCAAGAAAAGACTTCCCAGACTGAATTTCCCAGCATATTACAGACAAATTCAAAACTATATTCTTTTATTATCTTTTATAGGTGCGTTTTGCAATAGTGTCTAACTCTGTTCTCCAGATTGATCTTGAAATTACTCTGTAAAGCTAACTGGTCTCAAACTCACTGTGTAGATCAGGCTAGCTTCAAACTTCCAGGAACCATTCTGCCCCAGCCTCCTCAGTGCTAGGATTATAGGTATGAGCTAAGCCTATAACTACATCAAAAGTCTCTCTTTGGGGGAAGATTCAAAAAAGAGATATGCATTAATTATTTTTGTAGCTTGTACTAGGACTAGGCTTCTCTGTCTCTTTCTTAGAAAGAGATATGAAAAGATGACTGTTTTCCTCCTTTGTTCTTTAAAAGTCATCCCTGGCTATAATTCAGCTAAACCAACAAAGCATACTTATTTTTAATTTATGTGATATTTTCTATAATGAACATATGTCCAAAAGGAGTAAATTTCATGAAAATTCTCACAGACATTTCCCTGTAGGTCAAGAAATAGGGAAAAGCAAACAGAAAGGCAGAAACCTTAAATGTCACACTGTGCACATGACTTTTAACTGCCAGCTTGAAACAACACAGACTGCTCAGAAGTAGAGTTTAATGAGGAGATGTTTTAGATTGCCCTATGGTTATGATTGATGGGGACTCCCTTGACTGTTAATTGATGTAGGAAGACATAGGTCATCCTGGACAGAACCACCTGCTAAGCAGGGTCCTGAGTGAGCAGTGTAAGAATGGAGGAATGGAGATGAGCTTGCTGGCAAGCAAGCAAAGATCCATCTGTTCAATTATCCCCTCTCTGTTCTTGACTGTGGACATGCTGCTTTAAGTTCCTATATACACTTCCTCACAATAATGGAGTATGACCTAGAACAGCAGTCTGAAACTTTTACCATTTTCCCCCATGTGGCTTTTTTGGGGGTGGTCAGGATATTTCAACCTGGCAACAATAACAAAAACAAACAAACCAGAACATACCTTTCCCATACCCTCCCTAAATAAATCCGAATATTTTTTTTTGCTTTGAACACTCCTATTTTGTTCTGTCCTGATAATTATCAATGTTCTAATCCTGTTAGAAATGAGAAGTCTTTGTATTCTCTATACCTAAAATTCACTCAGTGCATAATGTAGGTTCTAATGTACCAGTAAGAAAGAGTGCTGTCTTTTGTGGGTAATTTTGTTTTTGTGTTGATTTTAAAAATTTCAAAACAGAGTATGAGCATAGGTGGTTGGCCATGATGTCCTACTAGCTGTTATAAAACAGCATGACCCAAAGCAGCTTTGTGGAGGGAAGGGTTTATATCAGCTTGCACTTCCAGGTCATAGTTCATCATTAAGGAGGTCAAGACATTAACTCAAGTAGGAACTAAAGTAGGGCATGCCCTCCCCCCCTCACTCTGTTTTCTTTCTTACCTAGGCCCATTCTAGATGCTCAGGTATGGTACTGGCAACAAAGGGTGGGGCCCTCCTATAACAATTAGCAATCAAGGAAAATGCCCATGTAGACATGTCCATAGATCAAGCTTATCTAGGCAATTCCTCAATTGAAGTTTCTCTTCCAAGGTGACCCTGGTTTGTGTCAAATGACAATATAAATTTACCAATGCACTTGGTCCACGGTGAGATTACATTGCTCTTTTTCTGGTTGGTTTGCTGCAATAATTCATGAGTTTGAACACATCTCTCACATCATTAAAACAAAACTAAACTCTAAGGGCACTCCTCTATTCATCATGAAGCAGGGAAGGAAACAATGAAGGAAGGTGGCTCAGCAACCCTGAGCCAGATGGGATTTGTGAAGCAATGGAGCATCTGTCATCAATAACTAGGTGGGTAATTAATCAATAGACTTATGCTTAACAAGGGAACCAGTGTCACCAAAATATTCACCACTTGAAAGACTTTTTTTTCTTGAAGGGAAAACATGCATATGTCATCCACACTGAATTCGGGGAACCTATGTGTGGACAGCATGGCTGTATCAATCACTCAAAATGTGAAATATGTCTTCCACATAGACACATGGATCCAGCCAAAGTCTAGCTAGAACATTTCACTTCCTGGGGAAAGGCCTGTTAAAATGAAGCGTCCAGCGCTGTAGAGAGATATAACCCACAAGCAAAATATTTACTGTGAAATTTTGAAAGTATCTTACTATTGTTACTGCACTTTTGCTTTAAGAAGTGAGTGAGTTTACATGAGACATTTGGTGTGAGTGAGTGTGTAAGGAGCTTACTGTTGCTATTGTATTTTTCCTCTGAGTCATGTGAATGATTGTTATCGAGTTTGTGAAAGTGTGTGACTCAGTGTGGGAGCATCTGAGTGTGTTATCATTAGTATGTGAGAATGCTTTCTTTGAGATGTGAGGGTGTGTGAGCTGAGAGTAAGCGTGAAAATGAGTGAGTGTGCAAGTGACCATAAGCAAATTTCTTGTTCTATATATGTATTTTAAAGATTTATTCATTTTTATGAGTGCTTGCATGTATGTTTGGTTGCTGTGTGGCTGTTTGTGTACCAGCAGTGACCAGAAGATGGATTTGGAACCAGTGGACTCAGAGCTACACACAGTTTTAAGGTTTTAGGAACAGAACTCTGGAACACAGGAAGATCATTAAGCAGTCTTAAACACTGAGTCATTGTTCTAGCCCTCTTCTTTTTTTATCATTTTTTATTTGAATTAGAAATAAGATTGATTTACATGACAATCTCAGTTCCCTTCTCCCTCCCTTCCTCCCCTACCACCACTCAACTATCACATACCCTTCTATTTTAAATAATAATTTGTACTAAAAATGTATTTTCTTTCCAAATATCAAATGTTATTCTGAATGCTCATGACTTCCCAAATTCAAAACCACACACACACACACACACACACACACACACACACACACACAGTGAGAGAGAGAGAGAGAGAGAGAGAGAGAGAGAGAGAGACTTTCATCATTCAGCCAGAGGCAAGGGAAGGAGAGGGCAGGAAAATAAAGTGGGAGCCAAGGGTGGGAGGAAGAGACTCAACCAAGACAAAAGAGGTATGAAAATAACACATGGAAGCTTGTAATGATAACTCTTTCTGCCAGCTGCCTGAGTTCCGCTGCCATGTTAGGGCCCCCAAATAACACACAGAGTCTTATATTAGTTACAATGCTGCTGGCCAATGACTAGGATTTCTAATTTGCTAGCTCTGTCTTGCATAACAGCCAGATGCTGGCTCCTTTGTAAGCTAAGGAGATGTTTTTAGTTGATTAATTTGAACACCAGAAGGAGACTTAGGCATCTAAATTATTGGCACTAAGTTTTTATTTGTTTCCTTGTTTTTGTGATTTGTTATGTTTTGTTTAAATTGCCTACAAAGGACCCTCCAAAAAAGTTGGCTGTGAATGCAAGTATGATTGACTACAAGGGCCTGGTGGAGTCCAGCGGTGTACATCAGCACAAGAATCCTTGAGAGAGTAGCTTTTTCTTTTCCTAACTTGTGTTTTATTTTGAAGAAACAAAACAGTGACTTTCTTTTTAGTTGACTGTCACAAAAACCTTCATCCTATCACCAGAAACTTCCTCTGAGATAACTGGTCTTTTTTTTACTGTCCCCAAGAACCATTCACAGGAAAGAGTGTCTTCTAGAGACCACGTTTATTCTTCAGAAAGAACAGCTTACAGAGAGAATGTCAGTTGATCACTATCCATGTTGGCTCAGGCAGGACATCAAGCCCTACCAACCATCAGTTCACAAGGCCCACACAGCTCACAGTTCTTCACTTTGGCCCTAACTACATTGCCAATTCGATCCTGAGCTTGCTCAATTAATTTGATGCTCCAGTGGGGGGTATGGGAAGTATTTTCTTGCCGACTACCATCTCTCAGGGGCTCTGAGGAGAATCTCAAAATTGTCATTTCCTTGTGCTATTTATACGCTGTGTCATTCTTTTGGATCTTTACAGAGAGATAAGAGTGCATGGGGATTTTCTTTAGAAATTCACCCAGGAATCTGAGAAGAAATTTCATACAACTTAATCTTCACAACTACCTGGGGATTGAATTCATTAACTCATCTATTTCTGCCCCAGGAATTAGAATGAGAGAGTAGGCCAATGCTTCTGTCACAAGAAAACACAAAATTATAAACTTCTTTGCTGTAAGGTTCTACTTTCTTAGCCATTTCTATGTGGATAAGAAAGCTGAATATTACTAATAATGCATGCCTTTGCTATTAGTCAGCCTGCATGATACATTTATGACCATAGGTATTCTGAACCATGATTTTTATTACACAGAGTAGTTTTTTCTTCAGAAATAATCCTCCTTTCATGATTTCCAAATTCCCACTGTGAAACGCAAAAGCCAGTTTTTAATATGTTTTGTTCTGCACATTTAATATGGTGCCTTCCATAGCAAGGACCTATTAATCATTCTTACTGAATGAAAAAGGACAATAGACAAGAAAAATGATTGTGAATGTAAATGAAACGTGTCAGGATATAAAAAGATCCTCAGTTTAAAATGAAATTGCTGAAGAAAATAAACCAAAAGACTTAAGGCTTCACCTTCCAGGTGCCAGAATATTTGTGGTAGCTTGGTCCTCCAGAGACTCAGAGCCAAAAGCAGAAAGCGATTTATTATGGGCAATTGGCTGGCCCAATTATGGTGGCTACAAAGTCCTGGATCTGCCATCTACAAACGAGAGACCCAAGAGAGGGGGTACTGTAGTTCTATCCAGGCTCAAGTTCAGCAGAGCATAAAATTGTGGGAACAGCAATTTTATTTTCTAATGGGTCACTAAGGACAACAGTGAGAAATGACTCTCTCATTTATACCCCTTAATCTCTGGACCTGTGAACCCTTGTGGGAAAACATGTACATAGTATATGGAACATTGGTTCAGCACAGATAGTCTCAGAAGGGACATAAACCAAATCTGCAAAGGACTGCCACAGGGATGGTACTGTAAGTCCGTTTTCAAGTCCACTGAATTCTGGCAATCTATTGGAAGATGCAGAGAACATGACCAGCTATAGGAAACATGATATAATGAAAGGAATTTGATGATACTCAAGGTACATGTTAGGCAGAATGATACAACGTACAGGAATGACAAGTGTGGGCCCATTTTCACACAACTTTGTCTCTAAGGTGGGTTCCATGGCCAGATTGAATGCCCTGTAGAATAACATAATGGTGCATATGATATCCACAAAGGCAGTTTGCACAGAATTGTGTGCTCTGTCAATTTGATATCCAAAATAAATGTTTACACCAGTAAGAACAGAACATATCCCGTCCCCAGATGAAATTGGTTCAACATAATCATCTGGCCACCGCACAGCTGGAAGATTACTCCAGGGAATAATGCCAAACTAGGGATGCAGGATTAGTCTTTAATGAAGACAAATTGAGCTTGTCATGGTGGCTATTCCAGATTGGCCACATTGAGTCAAAGGCCATGTCAGTAAGCATACATGTAATTCCATTCTGGTCACAACTGACCACTTTGATCATGAGTCTATTGTCTAGTGACAGGGATCCCTAGAGGGAAAAATGGTCTTAAATCCCCAGGACAAGTCATCCTATTCTCTTGGCTGAGGAAATCTTTCTCTGCAGTGTGGGCATACATTTGTTATACAAATATTGCCACTCCTTTTCACTCCTTCAGACAAGTCAAACGGGCTTCTCAAATTTTTTAGCACTATTTTCCCAATATCTTCCTTCCAAACTTCTAGCTAGGCAGAGCACATGAACTCATATAGGTCAAGTCAACTCTCCTCTCCAGCCAAGTGAGTAAGTAGGTGCCCTACCTAAGATCTGGACTGTGGGATGTTTGTCATTCATCTCACTCCTTCAGATATGTCCCATTGATATCTGTGTTTAATGCAGAACAATGTATGACCAGGTCTCATTTTTCTGTTCCTAATTCCATTAGTCATAAGGAATTATCCATGAACCTGTAAGTTTAGGTTCAGAGGAAGCAGGACAATAGGGGTACATACAAAGGCATGGGAGCCCCTTCAGTCCATATCTTACCTATACTCTCAGAGCCTGCTTGAGTCAAATCAGAGATCTACCACCCATGCTTAATGAAAGATGGCTGTTATGAAATCCAATTTTATGGCTTGATGGGGCATATGACAAGATGGACCATTGAGGTTTCATCACAACAGGGTGACCCACAATTAAGTACTCATTATCTAGTAAGGTTCAATGAGGCAATTGAGCCAAAGTCTGTCTGTTAACAGGAAAGAAGTAAAAAATGGACCAAGGGAGGCTAAATGTATGACCAGTGTGTGAGCAACACATGAGTAGACTGTGATCATTGTCTGTGTTGTACCAGAGGGGCATACACATAGCTTGTGAGCCTCCCATTGTCTCTAACTATCACATACCCAGGGAGCTAAGCAACTGCAATAAAATGACTTCAGGTTTTGAAGAGGCCCAACTAAAATTCTTATAAAAAGCCTTCCAATGAACTATAGCACATCAACTTCCCTGGTCTTTGCTTCTCTGCTCTTTTGAATAGTATTGCTTTGTTCACTCCATGTCCCCATCCTGTATGTCTCCTTGTGAGAAAACTAATTCCAGAGTCATTGACTCAAGTTGATGTTTGGGGACTGTTGTTTTTCAGTCATAGTCATTCAATCAAGTCCATCTGGGCTAAGAAAAGTCTGGACACTCAAAGACATGCACTAATGTCATGTTTAATACTGACAGATGCATTGACCTGTACTGATTCTGTTGTACATGAATAATACAATGCTAACAGCCTTTTCACTGTATTCTCCTTTTGGAGCTACTTATCTAGCCTATTTATCAAAAGAGGAGCTGGCTACATCTGAAAGCAATACTGGGAGCCACAACTGTTCAAAATTTCACTCTGTGTAAGGCTCCTTAAAACAGCCCCCCAAATGAAATAAATGTCTGATATATGTATTTACCACTTATCACTTAATATAGCCTGTCTTTAAGTATATGTATGTTAAAGGATGCTATTATGCTTTGTGTTTCTTGTGTGTTATAATAATGATATCATACACATAGCTAAAATACATTCTGAGATTTATCATATATCATCTATGCCAGTTTTCTCTTTTTAAAGAATGGTATCATTCTAGTGGATAGATATTTGACAATATTTAAATGTATTCTTATAAGACCTGAATGTCATCATTTTGGAACCTTTCTGAAATTCCTCTTGATGAAAAAAAATAGTTTCATAAGCAAAAATAGCACTTTCAATTTTCAGAGAAAATGTTTTCTTTTATGTACCTTAAATTAAATATTGGTGACTGTTTTATAATCTTTGTTTTGATCTGTTGTATCTCTTATGACCATCATAAGTATGGTGATTTTTTAAATTTAATTAGGGTTTTCTTCCTTTTCATTTATATTTATTATTATTTACTGTGTCTAATACTTAATCTATCACTTGTCAGTATCTTTGAGAATTTTTTTGTATACACTAATGTAACAATTGTTCTTCATAGTCAACATATTTATACAAATGCCTTACCATTACTGTTATACTTGGTATGATATTAATAATCTCACATAGGTTTTACCTTTGATCTAGTTTTCTTCTGTATAAAACATTATAACCATCAGAATTAATTGAATTTGTGGGCACTTTTGTGCTGACTAGATTTATAACAACTTGACACAAGCTAGAGTCATCTGAGATGGGGGAAACTCAATTGAGAAAATGTATCCCTAAGATCCTGCTGTAGAGCATTTTTTTTCAGTTATTGATGGGGAAGGCCTAGCTTATTGTGGGTGGTGCTATCTATGGGCTGGTTGTCTTTAGTTCTATAAGAAGGCAAGCTGAAAAAGTCATGATGACCAAGCCCTCTACATGGCCTCTGCATAAGTTCATGTCTTAAGGTTCCTACTCTGTTTGAGTTCTTGTCCTTACTTCCTTGGATAATGAACAGCAAAATGGAAGTATAAGCCAAATAAACCCTTTCCTCCATAACTTACATTTTGGTTACAATATTTCATCATGTAAATAGAAGCCCTAACTGAGACAACATTACTCAACAATACTTTGAAAAGCAATTAATTCATGGGTTTTATTTCAATGGTTATTTATCCAATACCATATTTGTTTAAATTAAATTTCTGTTTTAGGATACCATTTTAAAATCTTTGAAATATCATTCTACTTATAATTAAACCTACCTTCAATGGTAGTAAGTGCTATTTAATTGTCTTTTTTATTTTCTAATTACATAAATATAGTTTTCTCAACAAGGCTAAAGCCATTAATGATTCAATGAAAAGGGATATACTTGGAAAAGGGGATCAGTATTTCTTTTTAATTTTGTATATATTATTATTTATTATTGCTCTTTCACACCACCTCTCATGTGTGCAAACAATCACATGCACACCACAGAACATGTAAGAAAGTCAGAGGACATTTTGAGCAATTAATATTGTTAATAATTATGTGTTATGGCAATAAATTTCACATCTTCAAGATTACATGGAAAGTACTTTTACCTGTTGAGCCATCTAGGTAGATGACAATCAAGAATTACAATATGAAATAGGATCTGTGTGTCTGTTCTACCTCTGATTTTAAAGCAACCTTATACACATTATTCTGGATAGCTGTTACCATGCATAGATATGAGCTCTACTGACATAAATGTTACAAATTCTTTGGAAATAGTGTTTTTGTCATTATAAGCAGCTAATCAGCCCAATGGTTTATGCTTCTGTAGTTTGGAGATCTTATGGTTTGTGGCAAGTATAAGTGAGACTCAGCTATAATGGCACACTGCAAGATCAAACCCTAACACATGAGGAATTTTTGTAGTTTTAGAGGACCTTGCTACTTTCTTTTATTAGAGTACAAGACTGGCTTGATAATTCTTTGCTTGTGAATTCTAACAACAGCCATGATTGCACCATGTAATCATGTAAACTCAATTATATGTTCTCAGGGAAAATATAATAAAAAATGTGCTTGAAAAACTAAGTAAATCTTTTAAAAAATTATTATTATTATTATTATTATTATTATTATTATTATTATTATTATTTGGTTTTTCAAGACAGGGTTTCTCTGTGAAGCTTTGGAGCCTATCCTGGCACTCGCTCTGGAGACCAGGCTGGCATCGTACTCACAGAGATCCGCCTGCCTCTGCCTCCCGAGTGCTAGGATTAAAAGCATGCGCCACCAACTCCCGGCCCTAAAAAATTATTTTAAAGACCACTCGATACATATTTATTTATCCTTAAGTATTGGCATAATCCTTTGGTATACTGTATGAAGATATGTCTCTGTCCTTCTTCACCTGCCTAAAGCACCTTCTGATTGGTTTAATAAAGAGCTGAGTGGTCAATAGCTAGGCAGGAGAGAATAGGCGGGACTTCTGGGGAGAGATGGGGACTCTGGGAAAGAATCTGAGGTGCAGGAGATTTCCCAGCCAGATGTGGGGGAAGTTAAACATAAGGACAGTACTAAGGACAGTACTGAGGAGTGGTAATGATCCACATGGTTGAATGTATAAAAACAGGTTAATTTAAACTAATAAAGATGTTAACTTAACTTTTGAAAGCAAGTTGGAAACAAGCCTAAGCTAAACCCAAGCTTTCATGCTTAATTAGAAGTCTCTGGGTCATTATTCAAGAGCTGGCCGTTAAAAGGAAGATAGGTTACAATTAAGCAATTTTTATTCGTTTTAATTTAGTGTATATAACAGCCTACCCACATGTATGTATGTGAACCAGATGTGTATCTGGTGACAACGGTGGTTTGAATATAGTTTTGGATACCCTATAGCTCAAGTCACAAAAGGCTGTTAGCTGCTGCATGGGTGTTCAGAAAAAAACCCCTATCCTCTGAAAGATCAGACTGTGCTATTAACCATTGAACTATCTGCCCTTCCCCTCCTCATGCAGTCTTTCCTGTCACATATATTAGTAAATAATGACATCACTTTGAATGAGTTCTAGTCTTAAACATTTCTCTACTTTCCTTGTTTTTAGTGCTATAGTTTACTTTTGTTCCTTATTGCCTTTATTATCATCATTCATTTATTCTTACTTAAATTGGTTTTCCTCTTGACAATTCTGAAAAAGCAAATGTTGAATGTGAATCATGTAAGAAAATCAGTAGAAGATTATTGTGTGCTTTTTAAAAAATTCAAATGGAATGAGCAAATTTATCAAATCAAGTATAGCAGAAATCTCTTGAAACCTGAGAAATAATTAGTGTCACTCAAAGATAATTTGTAGGAGCCAAGATATTTCTAATTAATAATTGACATTTCAGTAGAAGTAGATACATTAAATACATGAATTCTGGAATATGACTGAACCCAGAAGAAGAATATTTTGACTTTTAAAGTCTAAATTCTGTCAAGATTTATTATCTTTGAGTGAATCAACTAATGAATTTTATTACAGATTTAAGGAAAATGATTACACAAATATAATGTGAGTTCTGGAAGGATCCACTTCTGAGATATTTTGCTTTACACTAATTGTCTTGTGTTTATCTAGTTGTGTTTGAAGGCCATCACAGTGGTTCTGTTTATTCTGATATGCATATACACAATCAGTTCATTTATGCATATTAATGCTTGAATGAAATAAATTCTGTCATTGCTACAGGCAATATTGTGTGATCAAAAGAAACTGTTAAGGAGACTTTTTCAGATCACATAAGTACTTTTTTCCCTGTCTACTTCATTCTCTATTTGTCTGTAGGCAAATATCAGAAATGTAGTTTTACAGGTGGTTTCTCTCTCTCCTGAGAATGATTTCCTAAATATTCTCAAATCTGATGTTACAGAACTCCACACCTGTTATTTCTATTGCCTTTGGTAATTTCTCTATATTTAAATATTCCTTCTTTGTGAAATATTAAATACAATATGTGGTTGTTGTTGCTGTTTTTACCATGTTAGGTTAAATTTTGGTGCTGGAACATTATACTTTACTAATTATACTTCTCTAATTAATACTAATTGAAAGACCCCGAAGAGGCACTTTCGTAGAGGGAGACTCACACCCAGGAATCAGCGAGGCCACGAACTGGATGTAAAAAACAAGAGGCTTTATTGGAGACGCGGGTACCCGGGGCGACTTAGCTTTTCTGAGGCCAAGCGCGCCGAGCCAAGGGAAAGGGGTCCTTATATAGGGAAAAAGGCGCAAGCTAGGAGCAGGGATTCTATTTGATGGTTCAAATGAGGCACAGAGCCATTCCAGATCAGCATATTCTCAAGGTCTGGTGTCTGGTACAACAGACTTGATTCCTCCCTCCGCGCCCAGGTGGCTGACCTTGGGGGCGGAGACCTTGGGACGGAGTGTTTCTCAACGGGCGGGGCTCAGGGGCAGGGCTCCAGGCCGGCTCACTTGGTGTTCGTTCTCAGTGTGATTGATGACTCAAGAGAGCTGTACCCTGGAATTTCTTAGCTCAACTAATGACATAATGTCTCTTCTCACCAGAAATTGGTATGGCTATAAACTGCTACAGAGTGGGCTTGTGAGTCTTGTAATTTTCTTGGACTTTCTGGGACTTGCACATTTTCTTCCTGTGTCCTAGGAACCTACTTCCCACATCAGGAAAAAAAATTTTCCATTTGGGGACGTTATCTACATAACAACAGGACTTCTGATACAAGGAAAGATAGAGGCTAAACTACTAAGAGATTATTTATTACAACACATATAAGTCTATTTTACTAAGGAAAAGAAAAAAGACTGTTTTGGCTCATGGCTTGTGAAGTTGAAGATCAAGTTCTGATATGGTAATGTAGAATAATGCATATTCGAATTTAGTTATTATTTGACTTACATGTAGTCAACATATCTAAATATTCCATTATTGATTTAACTTATTTTCTTGGGGTTTTTTTCACAATGCAAAAGTGCAAAATTCAATGATTTAAGTAATGGGAAACTATTGGATAGAGTTACTGTGAGATAGATGGTCAGTGACAGTGAAGGTCTGGGATGTGTTATAAGTGATTAAAGGGGTGTGTGTGGCAGATAACTTAGACATTTCCAGATGATGAAATAAGCCAATGCAAACATCATTTATAAGATACAGGATAGGGAAAGGGTTGAGTGATATATCATTTACTTTGCTTCATGTATATTAAGTTTAAGATTCCTGGCATGGAACTGAATATTAGAAGTCATACTCAAATGTTGACCAGAACTGAAATTGCCAGCACAGAGTCGATAACATAGTTAACTGGTTTTTATAGAGATACATTCAGAAAAAGGATAATTGTTCAGAGCTAAAACATCTAATATTTATTCAACGCAAGAGACAATAAAGCATACTGTTGGAGATATGAAAGTGGAGCGTTCAGTCCCAAAAGATATAGAAATCAAAGAAAAAGATGCAAGCTTTTTCTTTCTTTTAAAAAAATCAAGTGGTGATGAATAATTTGTAAAGGTTATTTTCAAATTAGTTTAGATAGAAACCTTAATTGCATTAATTATAGTTGACCTAGAGAATAGAGTGGTTAAAAGACACTGAAAAAATGACACTTTAATATTCTAAACAATCGATTTGAAGAAAAACTGATAGGGCAGTAGCTAGAAAGAGAAAAAAAATATGTGAAGCTGCAGTTCTATTTGTTCTATTTGAGTATGAATTTACCTTGCTTTGCACAAATGTCACATAGACTACAGGTAGAGGGAAGGACATAGGAGAAGAACAATATGGTAATTAGAGAAAATTTCTTGAGGAAAAAATCTTGGAGAGGGGGCACCAAGAGTTGTTTTACCTGAAAACCAAATGCAAATGTGAGGTTATCCCATACTTGAAGCATTTAAATTTTAAAAAAAAACAACTACATTTACAAGAGTGGAACATATTGCTTGATATTTAAATATTTTATGATAATGTAAACACAAAGAAATCAAGAAATTTGGTTATATAAATGGTAAGACTGTAATTTGACCAAATATCATAAATATACATAAAATGTTAAAATAACAAAACCCTGTTAGTGTTGTAAAACACAACACAGAGTAAATAAAATATGTTAAAATAAAAGACAAATATATTCTTAAAATAAAAATCATAAGTTGAAAGTACCAAGAAAGGCAATGGCTACATGTGTTATAGGAGGCAACAAGAGACACTTGTACCCATTTAATGAACAAAGGGCAAACTGCATAGATACCTGTTTACCTATCCACTAGAGGTGGTGTAGTAGGCATTCACAGCTATCACTTTGCTTTGAACACTTTGCAGGGATGGTAAGGGGTAGCACAGAGAGCCTTGTGTAGTCATGTGATAAAATCTAGTTCATCAGTAGGCCTCTTCATGTGGGCAAAGACATCCACAGGAGCTTCTTACCTTTATGCTCCAATTTTTATTCTCACTTTGTATAAACAACGAGAGTTAGAGCTTGGTTGTGCTAACACCAGTTGATACTGTGGTTTTAACTCCACCCTGAATTGCTTATACTTGCTCTCGAATACTTGCCTTTCATGTAATTGACTCTGATTTATTCTGGAGACTGTTTTTCACTAGAAGGATGTAGGATAGGTAGGGAAACATCCATAGAGGAGTAGAATTCAATAAGGAGAGGTGGAGAGAATTTTAGGTAAGAAGAAGCATAAGCATTTCTAGACAAAATACTGAAGGAACCAGCTTCCCTTTTGGCAGCCATAATGGTCGAACATGTGCTTCTATGACCTTGTCCTAGAAACCAGAAAGTCAGATGCCTGTCTCGTGACAAGGAACCAATCAGAAGTTAGCTGGTGGCGCTATGCTTTACGACCCTGGGTGTGCTTTACGGACAAGTGCACGACAATGACGTAGAGAGCATAGCAACCACCCTGGGAGGGCCTATGGGCCATAACAACCAGTTGACCAATCAACACAGGGCAAGCCCTCCAAGCCTGGAGGCACACCAATCGTGAGCCTGTGCGTACCCCTAGACACTCCCCTTACGCTGCCCTATAAGATCTTTTGGGAGACCCAAGGAGCCGTCTTTTCTAGCCGTCCACCATGGCGGGTGGGTGAAAGACCCGAGCTAACATAGGGTTAGCTCGTTAAATTACAATAAAGCCTCGTGCAGTTTGCAGCAAGCTCTCGAATCCGCCTGGTGATTGGGGTGACCGCGAACCTGGCCTGAGACCCCGGATACTTGAGTTTTCGGGGGTCTAACAATACAAACAGGAGAATGTTTAGAAAGTGTGTTCAGTGCTATGCATATAGACAAAATGTCATCTGGTCATTTAAGAGAGCACATAGCTGGAAACAATAGCAGTGTCCTCACTGCTGTTATATGTAAGAGAAAAAATACACCTGGATTTTGAAAGCTGTGTTTAGATTTCAAAGCTTACTATTCTTCACATTAAATGTGCATCTATCCGCTGTGCACCAACTTAAATTTCAATTCTTTAAAAAGGGAGGAAAGGGGAAAAAAAGATCTCAGAGAAACAGATTAGAGAATAGACAAATAACTCCATCATAATTCAAAATAAATCAAAGAAATTGCTTCCATTTTCATGAAATGCTTCAAAAGGCTTGTTGTGAAGGATATTATCTTCACATCTAAAATGATCCTGTCTCCCTCTTCTTCAGCAGAAGCAGAAGTTCAACAGAGCACATGCAATGGCTGTTGTGGCCCGGTATGTGTCAGCCCCAAGCCATGGTAGCCATGAGGTTCAGCCTGAGTGGGAGACCGTGGACTTGGGAATTTCTAGCATCCCAATGGCGATAAAGACCAGACACAGGAATCTTGTCATCTTTAGAGAGAGCTCTCAGTTCCATGCGGTAAAACTGGAGTCTTTATTCAGCATCTTCCTGGCTGTTTCCTAACCATGCTTCCCTGCCCAGGAAGCCGTTTCTCTCTCCTCCAGTAGACCCCTCTTCCTGGTATCTCCTAACTCTCTCTGTCCTCATTTGTCCCATATCCCTAGCCCTCCTCCCTGGTGCAGGCTTATTCAAATGCTTAGTTCTGTAGAGATGCAGACTAGGAAATATTCTCCACTGAGGCCATGCTATTCAATAGCAAATCAGCTGGCATCCGCAATGTAATTGTAGGCTGGGCCTCCTGTTTACTGTAACCAGAGCTTTGGACCACCAGAAATCCTTTAATGGAATTTTCCTGGCTCCCGACAAATGGAAAAGCACAGAAGAGTTGGGGTGCATTTTACATTAATTTTCTTCAAAGGTTAAAATCTAAAAATAATAAGTTACAGCTTCCAATAGTTTGGGATCATTTCTAAACCTTGACAGGTGCCTGAGAATATGATTTCATGTACACTTTTCAATGTCACACACTGAAAAGTTAGCAGCAAACATAATTTCAGACATCATGATTTATCATACGTCTTGATTTGTACAGCCCTCATTTAACCTTTTCATGTTCAAGGGATGAGTGGATTCAGACTCATGTAATAATGAAATCTCTTGATGTCAAGATGTACAAAGCAATGACATTCTGCTTCCATTCTCATAAGGGATGCTCAGTGACATCTAAGCTGGTGGATAATTGACACTAATTGGTACTCCTGATTGCAGCGGCCGATCTTCTTCATGATATCTATGTGTGTTGAGTATTTTGATACTCTCCCCTATTAAATGCATGTCTCTGTGAAATCAGCCCTCTGGTATCTACAACTGAATAATAAACATGTTTTTATCAACTTGTTGTGATATCCTGAAAATGATGTTACAGCTTTAACTTTAGAGATGTATTCAGAAGTAATGTAGAAAAGCTGTGGACTACAAATAATGTGTTCCTTTTAAAGTTTTTCTTGTATTCATTAACAGGCAAGCATGATTGTAAAAAATTACTCTGTCTGAAATATAGTGACAAATGATGTCAATGATGTATGAAGACTGCAAGTTTCTCCCCTTTAAAGTGATATTTAAATAATTGAAATCTTATTAGATATGATTTCTTCTTACTATCTTCAAATAATAAGCCTTTCCCCAGTGTACTCCCACAACATTGCCTAGTCGCAATAAACATTTTTAACAGTTACGTATAATTATATTGAATGGGTTCCTCACCATGTATTTGGCCTCCCCCCTGCTTGAAAATGTAGGTTATTCCAATTTTGTAATTATAAAGCCAACTATGTTTAATATCTCTATATATTCTGATCTTCTCAATTTTTAATCCATTTTACTATAAACAGTTGTAAATTTCCAGAATGTTATCAGAAATTCTTACCATTGGAGGTATGTTACCAAACTGTAGCATCAATCCACATTCCTCTTGCTTGCCTTAAAATTAAGTACTATGGAGACATTCCAGTCTAGGCCATAACTCTTTCATTTCCTCTAACTATATTTCACTGATGGCGAGGGAGAAGATGCCTTGCTAATACGTTCACTTGATGGTTCTGTGAGTAAAGGAATATTAGAAGCTTTTGCAACTTCAAAATTGAGTGACACTGTGTTTACACTTACTGTTTTTAAGACTGAAATTTCAACTTCATATGAATCAAATGTATATCAAAGAAACAACAAATCTTTCATGTGCATGTGTGTTGTTGTGTATGCATGTCTATGTAAGTCCAGGTGCACATGTATAGGGATTTTCATGGCGGCCAGAGAATCACATTGACTCATTCTTCAAGTATGGTCTCCCTTGTTTCCTGAGACTGGGTGTTTTATTGACCTAGAGCCCGACTGAGTCAGCCAGGCTGACTGGCCAGTGAGATTGGAAATCAATCTTTCTCTGACTCTCTAGAGCTGGGATTACAAACATAGATCAGCAATTCCTGTCTGAAATAATTCCTCTAGGTTAAATTATCTATTTTAAAAACTTATGAATTTGTTTAAGAATTTTGAAATTTGGAGTAAATATTTGTTACAACCATGTATTTTTTTTATCAAGTTCACCATTCTTTTACTGAAAAAAGAAAAGGTATTTCTATAATCATGAGAAAACTGTAGATCACTTATAGTACTTAAGATGTTTAAGCTATTAAAGCTAGATTTGAGTGGCCTCTAAAATTTACTAAAATAAAACACAACAGTTACAATTATCATCCATAGCCCATCTTACTTACAGTATTTTCATACCTATAGACCTGGGGTCTGGAGAAATATTTATTTTTTCGTATTACATAAAGATGTAAGGTGCATAATGTTTTGATTGAGATCATTGGCAAGTTGTTTAACATCACCTCAGGTAACACAGAGCCACAGCCCAGAATCCCCCAGGGGTATTATGCTCAGAGTACCTAAATTGCTCAGAGTACCCCAGAGAACATTAATTCTAAATAGATTCACCAATTAAATGCCATCACCAAGGCAATTCACTTGGTTAGAAGCATGATCCCAAGAATACCATGAGGCATCTGTAGCCTGGCTCTCCCAGTATCTTCCCCTTCCTCTGTCTCTGCCTCTTCTCTCTCCTCTCTGCTCTCAAGTTAGAATTACCAGCACAAAGAATGTTCACAATTATTCTGACTTCTCCATCTTTTTTGTTAACATTTTTAAATAAATAAGAGAAAGCCAAGAATTAATTTAATCAATTCAAGCTTTTACATGTGTCCTCAATCACTGGAAGTGTATTTGAGTTCACTTACACTAAGAGGATACACACATAAAGGATTCCATTACCTTGACATCCCAGTGTCACCACAACCCAGAATACTATAAGTATATATGCTCAAATTCACCCTCAGGAAATGGTCATGGCTTTTTTTCTACATCTTTGTGCAACCATAGCAACTCTTAAAGAAAATCAATAAGTATATTTTTAGTCATAGCATTTGTTTATAATATGTAGTAAGCAATAGTCTTTTAATCATCATTCTGGAATCTTTTCTATATGTTCAATTCAGTACTTTTCCAGGAACATTTTTTATAACCACTTTAAAATTACATTTATATTTTTGAATACTTAGTTATTTATAAATAAATGTCTTTAGTTCCCTAAACTCTATCATTAAAAAAAACATGAGGCAGCTTATTCACATGGAGTCTGCAGGCCTGGATTAAGGTTCTCACGCTTGAGGGACAAGCACCTTACTCCATCTCCAAAATCTATGTCTATTCTCCACTTTTTAAATGTGTGCATTTGGATTTTCATTTACAAATTTAAATATTATAGGAGAAAATCCTAACCAAAATAATTCTTCATTATTTATTTAGGACATTTTGGTTACTTTTTAAAATAATGCTAAGCGTATCAGTGCCCAGAGTGGTTAATACACTGTCTCAAAATTACATAAGATGAATTCCCATCTTTTTTGATAATATACTTTCTCTTTTATCACATAATAAGATGATGTTTAATAAGTTTGATTTCTTGGCAGCCAGTTCTTTTTTAATCACTCTGGTCCTCTAATTTGACATTAGTTTCACACTATTTAAGTTAGGTCTCTCAATGCTCTTCCTTCTACATTATAACTATTTTTGTAGTCTGTCTTGTTCACTTTTCCTGGTAAGATTCAGAATCATTTGGTGGAAGTTTCAAAATAGATTCTTTTGGCCTTCCCAGGAGAATTGAATTGGTTCACTAATGAATGGGGCCTAAGTTGGAATGCTCAGTCAAAAATAAGACACTACCTTGATACAGTTTCCCCTCCCACTTCTTCCCATCTCCCTTTCCTTCTGGATCTACTCCATTTTTGTCTCTCAATCGAACAAAAAGGCTTCTAAGAGATAACAAAATAATCATAACAAAATAAAATATAAAATAAAACAAAAATCACAGTTGGACAAAGCTAAAAACAGAAGGAAAAAAATGTTCCAAGAGAAGGCACAAGAATCAGAGACCAACTCATTCACACACTCAGAAGTCCCATAAACAGAAACTAATTTGAAAGCTATAGCATATACCTAAGGACTTAAAGCAGACCAATGTTGGTCCTGTTCTTGCTGTTTCATCCTCTCTGAATTTGTTTGAGTTTTGCTCAGTTTATTTAGAGGACCGTGTTCTCCTGGTTTTCTCCATCCTACATATTCCTCAACAGACAAATGGATAAAGAAGATAGGTTGCATTCACACAATGGAGTATTACTCAGCTGATAACAAAATGACATTATGAAAAATGACATTGTAGGCAAATGGATGGAACTAGAAAAAGATATATCCTGAGTGAGGAAACCCAGACTGAGAAAGATAACTATGGTGCATTATCTGCAATTAAATAAATAATAACCAATCCACAGTAGCAGGGAGGTCAGATATCTACCTGGGATATGGGGAAATAGATTAGATTTTGTGAGTAGACTGGGGACTAGAAGGCTGGGGATGGTAAAGGTAAGATTAAGTGAGAAGAGACAGCCAAGATAGGGTTAAGACAGGGAATATGGTAAGAGACAGTTAGAACTGAGGGGCACTTGAGTCATGGTATTGAAACCTAGTAAAAACTTCCTAAAACATATGAAAGCAATCCTAAAGACATCTCCATACAATGAGAGAGATGGCATATCAACTGGTCATCTCTCATTACCAAAAGAAGCTTCTAGTATGTCTGGGTTAAATCCAATTGAGTTATTGTTAAAAGGGGTGAAAAGGAAATTCTAAAAGAACCTAGTCAGTTGTCAAGATAATTGGTTTCTCTCTGAAAAAGGATAGTAAGGTACTATTGCTGAAGATAGCACCCACACAACTCATTGAACCATGCCTACATAGAACCTTCAATCCCATCTTGTAGTTGTCTTTGGTATTAAAAGGTATCTGCAGGCTACCAAAGGAGAAATATAAGCACCAACACAGCCACAAACCCTTTGATGTATAATGCTGTCCTACCTGCAAAATATGCTAGTGCAATGGTGGCTCTAAACTTCAGGTAGAGAGAAACCAATGTCTCATTTGCTTTAGGATCCGTCCCATGAGATGGAACCCATACCTGACCTAGCTTGGGTAACCAAAAACTAGAAACCAGATAGCCTGAAACCCTAGGGTAAAACAAAATGCTAATGATTTACAAAAAGAAAAAGTATCAAAATGACTCCTAATGACATTCTACTATAGTCAAAGATCAATGCCTTATTCTGCCATCATCAGACAATCTTCCTCCTGCAACAGATGGGAACAAATATAGAGACCCACAGACAGACATTATGCAGAGAACAAGACCTAGGAACACACAACTCTAAATAGAAGGATACCATCAAATTCCCACCCCCAGAGGTCATGGAACATCACAGAAGAGGATGTGGAAAAAGTAGGGAATGATTTAAAATTTAAATATATTAGTCAAAAATCATTCAAAATCAATCTAAGCTATAAACTCTACTCATTTAAACAAAATAAATACAAATTCAGCTATTTGACTCTGTCAGTTACTTCTTTATGCACTAAATTCTCAGAGGGGCTTCAAAAACAAAAGATAAATCTCTTAAGTCTTTGCTTAAAAAAAAGAGTTTTAGAGAAGAATCTGATCACAGAGGCAAAATTGATGTAGTGAAGAAAGATAGCTTCATCATTTAATTATTGGAATAAAGGGTATAAATGTTTGATTGTTGTAATTGATTTTTATGAGTTTCTTCAATATTGACCAATATGATAAGATTCAAGAGCAGGTTTATTGCTACACTTTGGGGTAGAAGAACAACTAATAAAGACAGCCTCCTGATTATTTGGTCTGATTAAATGAAAAAGTAAGGAAATACAGACTCTTTCATTTAAGGACTGTGGGCCTCTTACCCTGGTACTTGGGAGGCAGGCAGAAGCAGGGAAACAGATAATTGGAAATCAGGCTGGCCTACTCATCAAGGCCTTATGTCAAGGTAAATAGATAACAGTATTAATAGTTATAATGTGGCTATAATTATTGTGTAGTTATAAATATAATCGTTTAGTAGCCCAATAAATATATTGAACTCCTTCCAATTGACCTCTAACAAACTTGACCATTGGACATTTTAATACCGTGATCATTGATCTATGCTACTAATTAGATGGAATCTACATATTTCACAATCTATGTGGCTAGTGTGTACTTATGAAAGTACATGTGTTATGTGTTGATTCTAGTTACAGTTTGAATGTAGTTTTTCAAAATGACAATGAGCCAGGGACTTAAGTTTTTTTCAAGTGAATGTGTTGATCCACTTATGACATCTATATTGATCTTGTGTGTTGGGTTTCTGCTTTCCTAAGGTACTGACTACGTATTTTGCTTCTAGTATTTAAAAGGTTCTGTTTTAAATGGGTATTTTTAATCTCTATAATGATGTGTTTATCTAAGTTGCCCTATTGCCAATAAAAACTCAGCTGTCGGATATTGGAGTAAAAACCAGATAAATCAAGAACGTGGCAGAGGAATGACCAACTGACCCTCTATCCACACTTCCCAGATAAAAAGGGCCACCAAAAACCCAAGTTCCTTCCTTTTCTTTCCTGTACATCTCTCTGTATTCCTGGCTTCTGTGTGGCTAATTCTAGTAAGCTAGTTGCTGACTCCAATTCCTGATTCAATAATGAAATGTTAAGAATGCATTTTGAGGAATATATGAGCAAGAGAGATCAAGATCATGATGGAGAAATCTATAGAGACAGCTGAACCAAGCTTGTGGAAACTCATGAACTCTGTACCAACAGCTATGGAGACTCCATGAGACCAAACCAGACCCTCAATATGTGGCAGACAGTTATGAAGCTTGCACTATCTTAGGGGCCCTTGGCAGTAGGATATAACTCTGGTACATAAGCTAGCTTGTTGGAGTCCATTCCCTATGGTTGGATGCTGTGCTTAATGCATGGGAGAGGGGCCTGGTCCTGCCCCAACTTAATGTGCCAGACTATGTTGACTCCTCATGGGAACCCTTACCTGTGAGGAGGAGTGGAGTGGGGGAGGGCTAAGTGGGAGGTGAGGGTATTGGGAGGAGGAGTGGGACAGAAAACTGGAGTTGAAATGTAAAATGAAACTTAAAAAATAAAAAAATATAAAAAATAAAAAAGAATGTACTTTGCCTTCATTTATTTATTGTCTAGTAATTGTGAGATATGAACATTGGATTTTTATAAAAGTTTTCAAAACAGATAAGTATTTTATCTGACTTTTAAAAGTCTTTTATTTTATCAGTATGAGCCCCAATATTGTTTGTGTATTTGTGCACAATGCTTACTCAATTAAAATAATTCCTATATAAGAATTCATATACACTCTTCATATCTATAGATAAATAATCCATCGGGGATTTAAATTCTCCCTTTAGGATTTATCCTTAAGTTCATATTAACCAGACATCTCTCTAGTCATGTGCCTTAAAAGATATTAGAGTTGTTCTTTGTTCACAATTTTTCTGATTTTCCGGGTGATGTAATAAAACACCAACATATAATACTCCAGTCCTCCTGTCACTACACTCCTGAGGAGACCAGCTTCTAGTGGTTCTCAACCATCCTAATGCTGTTCCTCATGTTGTGGTGACTCCAAACTTAAAATTACTTTGTTGCTACTTCACAACTGGAATTTTGTTCCTGATATGAATCGCTTTCTTAGGCAACCCACAGGTTGAGGACAACTGTTATAGGCAGAAGGAATTCCAATATCTAAGGCAACAATGGGTAACAGCCCTCTCCTTACTTGTGTGTGAGCAAGAAGGGAATCTCCACTGTGCAGCCTCTGAGATCTGAGAGCTGTCCCATCTTTTATTCTAATCTTATTAGCAAGGCAACTGCTATCTGCAGTCACCAGAGATAATGGTCTTTCCCTTAAATCTCTACCTCTTATTCTGTGTGAATTCATTAAAAATAGTGAAAATAACACAATCATATCTTATTGACATTATAGTAATATTAAGTGAGTTTTTAATTTATATCCTATATGTGGGGGTAGAATACATGTGTGCACAGGGTACATGCAAAGGTCAGGAGAGAGGTCAGGAGACAGCTTGTAGGAGTTAGTTTTTCTGTTTCCATAATCTGGGTTCCAGGAATCTCCTAATGTTTGCCAATAAGCGCCTCTACCTGTTGGTGAATTCATAAGTTCATGGTTGCTTTGTTTTGTTATTTGTTTGTTTAAGTTTGTTTTGTTTTCTTTTGAGACCTTGAAATTTTCTATGAGGTCTAGTTCATTAACTTGTACAATTTTTCAGTGTGTTAAAGTAAGAGGACTCTACCAGGTATTATAACAAAAATGTCTACTCCACTCAACAGGATTAGAAAAAGCTTGCTTTATCCAGCCCAAAATAAAGTTCATTGCCAAAATTTTCCATCTACAACCATGATAAATCATTTACATGAATATATATATATATATGTATATATATAATAGTGTCTCCTATAAGCTGTCTCCTGACTCTCTCTTCTCTCTCTCTCTCTCTCTCTCTCTATATATATATATATATATATATATATATATGATGTATATTGTGATCCACACACTGACTTATTAGGTAAATTATAACTGAAGAAAGTTCTACATACAGCAATTCCAGGACTATCTAATGAAATTTAAAATTCACAGAACATGAAGGGAATTAACAGGCTACATCAAATATTGGAGGCTCACCTGCCCTCTTCTACTTCTCATTGTAGCATTAGGAAAGTGAGCCTCTTTTCCTTCTCTTTCTTATTCCAACTACTCAAGGCAATGGATTTGGCCACAGCCGTGAAGAGCTTTGAAGCTGAACTAGTGTATCATCTGAGAACAGGCTTCAGTCAGATTTCAAATGGTTCAAACACAGGCCAGAATGGAACCTCATTCCACTTCCCCAAACACTTTTTCTATCTTCAAATAGACATTTTTTTCCTTTACAAGCCATGAGTTTATTTCAATTATGCTTTTGTAAAATACATTCTTTATCAACATATTTTGGGCGTTGTTATAGTATGATGTCCATGCAAGCTTTTACAACTACACTTTGAATTGATAGGATTTTCCTAATTTGTTCCTTCACTGAAAAAAATAAATAAGTGAATAAATGCATAGAATACAGAAGCTAAGAAAGAGCCAAGCAATTACAGTGCATGCTGTGGTTAGTCTTAACTAAGTTGCTTTGGAAATTTAAGGACATTTAACAACTAAAAATATCTTCAATAGGAAAATCTTTGAGCTATGAAATGGCTCACTGAATGTGAACAGAAAAATGCCTGGTAATGATTTAAAGACCGAGTACCTGTAACATCGTTGTTTCCTTTATTGTGTATTAAATACACTAGCATTCTGTGGGTTCCAGGTTTACAATGTTAATAGAAAATCCAAGTCTGTGAGGGTGTCTGTCATATTCTAAAGGTATTTCATCTTGCTTGGTATGAGAATTGGGAAGAGAAGGGAAAAGGTTTCCCTTGCATATTTAAAATAAATACACTACTATTATGTATTCAATCTATAGCATCATAATTTTGATGTACACAGTTTAGTTTATATTTCCTAAAATGCTTAAATCTACACCGATTAAATTAGATATGGCACATTTCTTAATATTCATTGAAAACATAATTGTTTTCAATATGTTTTAAACATAATTCTTTTAAATTCTTTGAAACATAATTCTTTATTGTTAGAGAATTTCGCATCATGCACCCCAATAATCCTCACGCCCCTCCATTTTCCCTCACCTCTGCAAAAACAAAACAAAACACATACAAAAAACCCTACCTTTCTCATCAGTCTTTCCAACACCTCTTCATTCATTCTAGTGGTGTTGTGTGTTGCAGTATGACATGGAAGTATATCCATTTGTCCAATAAGCCCCACCTACAAGATGTTTATTGCAATGAGCCATTGGTCTGGTTCAAGTCCTTTGCCATACCATCATCACTGGACCCTCACTGAAACTCCTCTTGAAAATCCTGCTGCTGCCCCAAGTCCCAGACATCATGTGGTTATTGTTTCACAGGAACAGTCCCTCAAGCTCTCCAGCAGGTCACAGTTGTGGTAGCTATTAGGATGGGCCAATTCAAAGTCAAGATTGTGGGTCTGGGTGGTAGTTGAGCTGGTTGGTCTGGGCAACCAGGACTGCCCCATTTGGTGAGGTGTGGAGCCAACTCTGTTAGGCTCATGCTACAGGGACCAGTTCTCCCACACCAGTGATGTAGAGTGGGGCTAATTCTCCTGAATATGGGGGTCTGCCCTCTCATGGGGGGCCAGGCCAGCTTTCCTGATTCAATGTGAACTGAGGGGCAGGGAGAGCCATCCTAGGAACAGAGAGGGGTGGGGCTGGCTAAGCATGGCCCTATGATTTCAATATGCATGGTTCCTATGACCCCCTGTGGCAAAACTGGCCATGAACATCTTTGCAGGTCCCAGAAATGGCTCTAAGCAGCAGCTTAGGAGCAGATGTCACCATAGCACTGGTGGAAGAAGGCCCTTGAAAACCAACATAATCTCAGGTGGCTGTCCAGACCCTGAGCATCTACACAGCCCTCCTTGGCAATAGGAGCCATGACCATCATGTCAAAAATATACCAGCATTTTTGTGATTTAGCCTCCATTCTTGGTTTCGCCATCTGTAACCAAATTTTCAATAGGAAGACATATGACTCTTGACTTCTTCAATGGCCACCTTAATGGTAAGAAGCACTCTTCATTGGTAGCTAATGTATATGTTGCGATAAATCTTTCTGCCAAAAGCCGCCTGAGCCCCACCACCACCGCGTATGAGCTTAACGCCAGCTGCCCGCCAGAGTTAGGCCCAAATGAATACACAAAAACTTGTTATTAGGTTCAAAGTAGTTTGGCCAATGACTAGGATTCCTCATCTGTTAGCTCAGTCTTAATTATCATAAATCTATATATTTTATAAGACTTATCTTATCGGACGCCTTATTGGCATCCCTCCTTGCCGGTGGATCATATCCTGCCACTGGAGGAGGAAGGGGAAAAAAAGGGGCCCTTCCTGTTTCTCCTTCGCTTAACTATGAGTCTCCTTGCTATGTCACTTCCTGCCTGGATCAGCACTTCTTTACTACATTTCCCAGAATCCTCTTTGACTCCTAGTCCTGTATAACTTCCTGTCTCATTGGCCAAACAGTATTTTTTTCAACAATCAATAAGATAAACATACACAGTACATTCCCCATCATGTATATGGTCACACTGTCTGTGACTCTATAGGTGAAGACACACAAATGTGGGTTTGTGATGCAGGTGAACTTCAATCCCAATCACCTGGGTAGTTACGTTGACTCTGTCCCACGGAAATCAGAGTGTGAAACAAGTGAGCACACATACACACATGCACAAATCCACACATATGAAAGAACTGAATGACACTACATGTGCCCACACTGCCTCAGAGAGGCAATTTTATTTCCCCGACTTTCTTCCTTACCTTCTTGACCAGTAAAGCTATCAAATGGCTTGGAACCCTAAATAAATTCCCTCTGACAGAGGAGAGGTTTGGAGTTTAAGAACACTTATAAGAATGCTTTCAAAGGCTCTTATTTTCTCTCCCTCATATTTTTTCCAATATGATTGATGTCAAGGACAGTCATTCCATTAAGGAAAACATCTCACCCTTTCATTTTGTGTACTTGCTTTCTGGTCCTGAAAAAGCAGTCAAAGCATGCAGAAAAAAAAAAAAAAGAAAGCACATGAGGCTGGGAGTGAGAAAGAGAGCAGAGAACTAAGGGGAGGTGGGTTTAATCTATGGATGTGATCAATAAGTATTGTACAAGTATATGAGATGTCCAAAGAATAAAAATATATTAAAATTAAATACAATAAAATAGGTACAAAATGTGGTTAAATTTTCCCATTGCCCAGATTATTTAGTTGTCTGTAGCTAACATTTTATAACACATTTAAGTTTTCTGTGTCAAGTGCTGTTTAAAATATTGAAATTATAATTGAAAATTGCATCATTCACACCTTATAGAAATCTGTGAAGAGTTCAAGAGTATAAACCTTCATAACTTATTTTCAACCATGTACTTTCTACTACTGTTTTCTTTTTGAAGCACTGAGCTATATCTATTTTTGCTGTCTTCAACTACGAGATAGATAACACATTCATATTTAGTTAGGAGACATAACACTCTGATCACATCTAGAAAGTTCTTTACACAGCTTCATGAATAGTGCATGTACAATAAATTTTAAGGGGTGCTTTAAAAGCATGGTATGATTTCAAACTATTGTCAATCAGTTCCTTCAAAAGGCTTAGAAAGATATGCACACATGTTTGTGTGCCCTTGTGTTTCAAGAGGGGGAAGAAAAATGACACACTGAAAATCTGTACCGTGTGTATTTCAGGTGCACAGCACGACATTTTAATGCATATGGATGGTAAAATGATGATGGCAATCAAACAAATTAACATTTCCATCATCTCCCATACTTCATCTGTGGTACAGACCCCTAAAAGTATATTTAATACCATTTGCATTACAAAATATAACTATATCACTTGTGTTAGATATGACATCTCTCTACTCCTTCATAATTTCACTTAATTTCTATCTGCTGACATATGTCTTCCCATTCCAGCCTGATAACAAGTACTCCATACTCTACTTAGTATTTCACTTCATTTTAAGATTCTATATGTAAATGACATCACATACTATTTTTCTTTACAGAATTGTCTTGTCTGATTTAGCTTAATGCCCTCCCAGGTGCAGACACCATTGTGAATGGCTGTATTTTTAAGATGTACAGAATGATTGATAATGTCTCCTCACCCATCACCACCAAGGACTCTTCCTGTTTTCATGTCTTACTCATCATGAATAATTCTGCAGTGAGGATAGAAGCATAGAATTTTCTGTAAGCTATTGATTTCACTTTCTTTTTATCTGCACCCAGAAAGGTAATTTCTGGGGCATGTGAGGATTCTATTTTTAAGTTTCAAGTAGCCTTCAGGTAGAATGTCTAATGACTCTGCCTGTATGCATTCCCATCAGCAGTTTTCTACATTATTGTTAGGCTGTATCTCACCTCTTTGATACTTGCCTAGCTCCCAGGGACAAAGTGACATTTCACTGTAGTTCTCATTTGCATTTCCCTCCTGATACTGCTGTTGTGACTGTCAGCTTTCCATCATTGTGACACAATATTAATTACTGCAATAATCAAGTTAAAGGAGAACTGATTTACTCTCCTCAGGAATTCAGCTGAATAGGTTTCAGGTTCTGGCTGTTTGATTCTTCTGGCTGGATAGACTTAATGATGGAAGAGTATGCCAGAGGAAAACAAAACAAAGCAAAACAAAACAAAACCTTCTCATCTCACTGAGTCTGGAAGTCAAAAGAAGAAAGAGTCAGAGCCATATTTTCTTATTTGTGGGTGTATCCCAAGTGATGTAACTACCTTCCACTAGGCCTTCCTCGTTCATGCCTGTATTACCACCCAAATGAGGTTGATGACCAAACTTTTAGTACAAGGACCTTTGTGGTACTCTGAAAGTATAAGCCATGGCATCCTGCAAGAGCCCCCTGCCTCTGACCATTCCTCTCCCCCTCCTCCATCTGTCTCTTTCTTTCCTCTCCCCTATTCCTCCCATCTCTCCCCTCTCCCTTTCTCTCCTCTGTCCAGTCTCTTCCCCCTTTCCCCTTTCTCTTCCCTCTGCCTCTCTCCTCTGTACTGGGAAAATAACAAGAGGACATTGCACATACTAGGCAATAATCTTGAAATGGAGATACATGCCCAGGCTATATTACTATTTCTTAAAGATTCCCATATTTATTTGCATTGTTTCCTTAGGTTACTTTTTAAATAAAAACGAATGTCATAAAGGAAACATCAGCAGCTCATAAAAATATTTGCTTTTGCAGGAATTCTGAATTTTGTTGCAGCTCATGGAGAAACATATCTAATAAGATAAAATATGCAGGTACAAGTGATCAATTTCTAGAGCACAATGTAAGAACTGTCATTAAAAGTTGTTTCATAAGCTGGTTTTTCAAAACCACTGTGTGAAAACTAGGCCTTTAGTTACAAATGGGTTCTTAAAAGAAACTAAATGACAGCTTTTACTCTATACCAAATATCATCATGCTGAGGACTTGAGAGGGGGGATGGATGCTGGGATTAAGAATATGTTCATATATATGCACACATATTATATATAATTTAAAATATTAAAGAGTTTTCTATGAAGAAATTATGACTCTTGGTATGAGATGAAGAGGATATTTGAGTGTCCCTATAATTCTGAGTGGATTAAGTGCAATGGGGCTAGGCAAATCCTTGGAAACATTGTTGTACATAGCTGGAAGAAAATCTCAGGGCCAATGTGTGTATTTCCCACTTGACAGATGCAACCTGACTCAAAGGCACTGAACAACACCAGGATAAAGATCACACCTGAACCTCCAGTTTTCAATATTGATCTGAACCTTGCTTTGCTGAAGTCTTCTTTTTTTTCTATAGTGAATTTCTTTTCTTCTACACGCACATTAATTTCATGTTACTTCTTCTGATCCAATCTGTATCAGTTATATTTTTTTCTGGAGTAATTGATCTATGTAGAACTGGAAGTAGTGGTACCAATAGATATCCTTGTTTTGTTTATGATTGGAGGCTGAGATGTGTGGTCTCTTGCTGCTGATTACAGTTCTCATCATCATCTCACCACCACCTCTTCTTCTCATACTGACCTGACCTATCAGAAATGGAAGTACGCCTTCTACTTTTAGTTTGTGCAATTCCTATATAAGTGAGACAAAAAAATTTCCCAGGTATTTTCCTGTGGTTAATGACATGACATTAATTTTTGTTCTTGGTTGATGCATTTATTACAATGTATTAATTGAGCTTCAGATATCAGAATAACCTTTATTCCTGAGCTAAATCCTACTTGCTTATATTTGTAATACTTTTGATGTTATGAACACACTTTTGTTCACAGCGATGGATTAAACCCACATGTAGGGACACACCTGTAGTCCTTGGAGTAGATGTGGCCTTGTTTGAAGAAGTGTGTCACTGTGGAGGCAGGCTTTGAGGCCTCATATATACTCAAGCCATGCTCAGTCTCTCAAACTACTTCCTGCTGCCTGCACAAGAAGTAGGACTCTCAGCTACCTCTCCAGCACCATGCTGCCATGTCCCACCATAATGATAATGGACTGAACCTGAAGTGTAAGCCACCCAATTAAATGTTTTCTTTATAAGAGTTGCTGTGGTCATGGTATCTCTCCACAAGAATAGAGACCCAACTAGGACAATCACTGAGTTACATTTTTGACACAGAATTGTGATTTCAAATCTTTATCATGAAGTACATTGCATTAGGTTGGTTGAACTTTTTCTTGCTATACATTTGGTTTTCATTTAAGGGTAATTCTGGCTTCAGAGAATTAATTCAAAGAGGTTCATCCTTTCTAATTTTTGGAAATAAAAAAGTGCTCTAAATTATTTTTCAATATTTAGTAGAGTATACCAAGACACCATCTGGTCCTGGATTTTTCTTTGTAGAAGATATGTTTCTTACTAGTAAATGTCTTCAGTTTTTAAAAATCTTCCCAATATTTGCTACTTTTTTGAGTAAGCTTTAGTAATTCTCATCTTTGTAGGATTTTCCAAAAATCTGAATTATGTAATTCTTTTTTAATACAGCTTTTCATAATACTGCATCATGGTCTATTTCTGTGAGGTTGGTGGTTGATGTCTTTTCCTGAATTTTCAATTTTAGAAGTAGAATTTTTGGAGTAGAATTTTGAGAACTTTTTATTTTTCCCAGCATGTTTACACTTCAATTAATTCATATTCCAAAGCTTATTCATATCTTCCCTCTGCTTACTTGATAGATAACTGCCCTTCTTTTTCTGGGTGTTCATGCAGAAAATCAGGTTATTGACTTGAGATACATATTCATCTTTAATATATTTATACTTCAAATAAACTTCAATTATTATTGCTTTATGCAAAATCTGTTTTCCTGTGTTTATGATTTAATGACAAATTAAATTTTTCTTTCTTTTTTTCTGCTTCATTGAGAAATAATTGGTTTCTTCATTGGTAACAGGATTTCCAAAGCTCCTGATAGGGCCCAGTACAACAATTCCACACTAGGCATTTCCAACTGGGTGAAGACTTTCCTGGAGCATATCAGAATAATATTACTAATCATAGTATATTATGATCATGTTTCAGGCCCAATGCTCATTGCCATCATAAAGGAAAAGGAAGATGTACATATCTGGATCCAGGGAACTGTCAGTTAGAAGCTAGTCTCTATCAATAATAAAGGAATGATGGTAATGTCTACTTATAAGCATTAAACAAATATGAATGAAGATTATTCCATTTTATGACTGCAGGTCACTAAGATAGAAGATACTCTCTTACTACTGCCCCATGGCAGTCTGTAGTGGAATACCTTAGGGACCCAGTGTCTTAGATACCCTGGGTTTAATTATGTCCTTTGAGTTTTTAAGGTGCATCTTGACAACAATGAACAAAAGTTGACCACCCTTGCTTGGGAAACCAGAGTCCTTTCCCAAACTAGTGAGATAAATACAGAGTGTCTAAATTAGTGGCTTGTAGCCTTTATCTAAAGAAAAGATAGAAAAAGGAAAAAAGAAAATGTTCAGGTTTTTGAGTTACAATAATAAAAAAAATAAACAGGCAAGTTTAGCTGTAAGAACCTGTAAACACTTGCCTGGAGGGAGGAAAGAGATAATATCCTCTTAATGAGATATTGCATTATTTCATTAAGGAGATAATTATTCATCCCACCTCCTTAATATTTATTCAGGTGAATAGCCTTTCCTGAAAGGTGATCTCCTGGCTAAGTGATTCACAGTCCAGGTTGTCTTAATTCTTAAGGGAAGACACAATAATATCTTTATCATGTCTCCAAATCTATGCATAATCAAAAGTTTGACTAAATCTATGTGTAATCAAAAACCTGACTCCAAGAATTTCATACCAGTAACAAATCATGATAAATACTTGAAATTTTAATATATTCATTTTTGAAAATATACCAGCCTCTCTTTTGGCTTGAAATGAGGAGATTCAATAATAATTGTGTGCACTGTGTTGCAAAAATCTTTGATCTCTCACATGTGAAGGAGTCAGTAACTAAATCCTATCAAGCAATAATTATTAAATGTTCCAGAGAGAAACTCACAAATATACTGATTATTTTAACTGTTAACATAGCAACAGGACCTTACCTGGAATGGCAATCTGTGTAACAAGAATCACCCAAGTGATGGTATTTACTTTCAACGTTAAGACAAAATAATCAGGCCATGATCATGAGTCTTATTATTTCAGATCTCATCCTTGCACTTTGGTACCTCCGCTGTCTAGTTCCTTTAAGTTCCCAATGACCTCTAGGAGCTTAGAGTTGGAGAAACCAATGGCCAATTATATCTTATTGCAAAATATGTCTTTTAAGATTTGACAAGATCTAGGAAGGTAAAAAGTTCAATCTAGCTTCTCTTCCCCTCATGTGGTCTAACCTCCTCAATCACTACTATGTCCCTGTACAGTTTAGCATCTGACTCTTCCCTCTAATTGTTAGCTTATTTTCAGCTTTGAACTACAGCTCTTCTGGAAGATCATGTCTGAAATCTGATCTCTGGTTTAGAGACCTAGCTGTTGAAGATGAATGAGTGAAACAGCTTCCCCACTGTCAAGATTTGTTCTCTTGTTAAAATAGCAACCTGTACCACAGTATCTTCTGCTCCTCATAAATAAAAATGTTAATGAAAATATATGACTGTGAGCACAATATACATTTTAAAGCTGATTGATTTGCCCTGTGATCATAGACAATTCATATTTGATCAAAATGAATTCATTTTGCTGTTCAATAATTTATCTGAAGAAATTCATTATGTGGACTTTGAAATATGTTCTGCGATGGATAAAACCTTGATGAGAAGATCAAATTTCCTCTGCAAACTTATAATTGGGTTAGATATTAGAGCTATGATCTCTCACTGTAATTCTCCTATCATTTCTGTGAATGCAACTCCATCTCCCAAACTAGCTAGAGTAAGTGATGTACAGACTTATTCTCTAAAGGCAAACATCAGAAAGATTACATATTGGTGATGTATTTATGTGAAGATGGTGTATTTATGTGAAGATGACCATTTGAAAATGTTAAAAAGTCCATCAAATCACCAACATGTAGAGGTGATGAATAGCATGTGGCTGGGGCCTTGGATGGCACTGAGACCCACATGCTTTGCAGAACCAAGACCTTCTGTAAAGAAAAGACAGTGGGAGGCTGATTGCCTCTCAGCCTTACATCCCACACTCAAAAGAAAACTGTCTTTTTAACTATAATTTATAATGCATTATGTAATTTGCTGCTACAGCAAGCATGCAGAAAGTATTTGTTTAATTTGAAATTTAGGGACTGCTGAGAGTGGCCCAATTAGTGTGACAAAGCCAAAAAAAAAAAAAAAAGTCTTTTACTTTTCTTCAATCTGTGTATTTGATTCCAAACAGGAGCATGCTTTTTCCACATCATCCACCGTTACCACAAGCCACTTCCTTTATAAGTGGAGTTCTATTAATCACAATTTCGATGTTCACATACACGAACAAGTTCATTGTAATGCTGCACATTCCCCTCCACACATGCTTTGCCTAACGCTAATTCCTTAACTTGTCTATATTTGATTTTATGTGTATTTTGTGTGATTGTATGTCTGTATACCACATGCATGCCTGCCGCTGCTTTCAGAGGCTGCAAGAGAGCATCAGATACCCTGGAACTGGGGTTATAGACATTCTCTCTCTCTCTCTCTCTCTCTCTCTCTCTCTCTCTCTCTCTCTCTTCTCTCTCTCTGTGTGTGTGTGTGTGTGTGTGTGTGTGTGTGTGTGTGTGTGTGTCCATCTGTCTCTCTGTCTGTCTGTCTGTCTGTCTTCCAGTGCTTTGAAGATTCATCCCTATGGCTAGCTTTCACAGTGCTGAAAAGGATAAATCCATCAATTTAACCCTACTTTGAACCCTGTGAACTAAACAAATAACCATCCAGGCAAGACCTGTCCATTGATGAAATAGTGGTATGAATGTCATGAAAGTATTCAATCACTTTCTCATATGATTTAGGGCTCACTCCAAAAACTTGAATCCTTATCTGGCACTGTTATCGGGTCCAAAACCCTATAGCTAGACAATTCTCCACTCCTAAGCAATATCCTACTTCTATTACCCTGATTAACATAAATAATATTAGACCAACTAGATAGATTAACTCATATTGAGTATTAACAACTCAGTTATTAATATTTCAGTTATTTTAACTTGATGTACCTTTAAGTTATATGGTCAAATTTTTTATTTTTTGCTTTTTTGAGCCAGGGCTTCTCTGTGTATTCCTAGCCATCCTGGAACTCACTTTCCAGACCAGGGTAGCCTCGAACTCAAAGATCCACCTGCCTTTGTCTCTTAAGTGCTGGGATTAAAGTCATGTGCCACCACAGCCTGGATATGACCAAATTCTTAAATGAAGTTTCTTAGATAAATATTAGTATTAAATATTTGTATCATATCAACTTGTGAAGCTGAAGAATTTAGGTCATCAGTAGTTTTTAATACATATATATATCAAAACATTATTTTGATACTTGTAAGCAACTTTAGTCATAGCCAATAACACCAGGCAAGACTTCCAGTAGAGGTATTGGAACACTAACCCTGCCACAAAAGCCTAGAGCTGTAATTTGTCCTACCTACAAGAAGTGCTGATGTAAAGGTGGTGCAGAAGTTTTGGGAGTGACCAACCAATGACCAGTCCTACTTGAGACCCATGCCACAAGAGGGCACACTCCCCTGACACTGCCTGGAGGGCTGGGACCCAGATACTAGTCATCAGAGTGGCTTCATCTAGCAACTGGAGGAAACAGATACAGAGACTGACAGCCAAACATTAGGCTGAGTTTGAAGAATCCTGCAGAAGAAGGGGAGAAAGGACGGGAGGAGCCATAGGCGTCAAGGAATTCAAAAGAAAATTCACAGAACCAACTAACCTGGGCTCATAGCAGCTTAGGACTGACCTAGGCCCTCTGCATATCTGTTGTACTTGTGTAGCTTGGTCATCTTGTGGGACTCCTAACAGTGGGAGCAGGAGCTGTCTTTGACACATTGACCTTCTTTTAGGAGCCTTTCCCTCATACCGGGTTGCCTTGAGAGCCTTAAGAGGAGGAGGTCTTACTGCAACTTGATATGCCATGTCTGGTTGATATCCATGTGAGGCCAGCGCTCTTCTGGAGAGAAACAGAGGAGAAGTGGATGGAGGAGGGGCAGAGGAAGGTGGGGAGAGGGACTGAGAGGTCAGAAGGGAGGAGAAACTGCAGTTGTGGTATAAAAAAGTAAAGATGAAAAAAAAAGTCAAAATTTAAAAAAAGTTTTAAGTCTGCCAAATCGATATTATATGGAAACATCAATATCTCCAACAAATGGCAACAAAGTAAGAGAGATAATAGTAGCTATTATTGTTTTTTTTTTTTTTTAGATATTTCTTAGGGAAGTTCCTTGTGCCACCTAGTTTCAGAATTGTAAAATATGTGACAATGAGGAACCTTAGTCAACCTCTTAATTTATTACATCAACTGCATTTGCTTGATCTGCCTGTGGGCGTGTTTCACACAAACTCAATTAAATGTCTGTTCTGTGTATGATGGAGATGCTCAGTACTCCACTCATTTCCTTCCTCCTTGCTTCCATTCTGTCTTCTCATCTTATCCTCGTCTACCTACATACTCAATATTTCATTCGACTACATTATCCTCAATTGCATGCCTCAAAATTTTCTTAACTCCACAGTAGGGGTTTCTTCTTATTATTATTTTTCAGGTGTCCTAAGCCCTTTAGCTTGAAATATTTGGCTAACTTTTCACTGGTTCCCATTCCTTTCTGGGCAGTAAAGTTCTTTTTCATTCCTGCTGTGTTTCCTATGTGTAATCAGTTCAAATTCCCTTGCTCTCATCTTTGAATCACCTTCTGTTTCTTGCACAGGTAGAAGAGAATGTATACACACATGTGATCTTATATAAAGCTCCTGATAATTGTTTTTTTTTCTGTTTTTTCTGTTGTTGTTGTTGTTGTTTTTCAAGACAGGGTTTGTCTGTGTAGCTTTGGAGCCTATCCTGGCACTCGCTCTGGAGACCAGGCTGGCCTCGAACTCAAAGAGATCTGCCTACCTCTGTCTCCCAAGTTCTGGGACTAAAGGCATGCGCCACCAACTCCTGTCGATAATTCTTGATATTAGATTAGATGCTCTTATCTGAATTCTGCAAACATAGAAAACATTAGCAACAAATTGAAGCATTCTGTTTCAATTTTGAAAATCCACATCTTTTCTCTTGATGAGCAGGACCTTAAGATCTGAATTGTTAAACTAAATTATTCCTGACTTTATCTTCCTGACTATCACACTTCATCTTATTTATGAAAGTGAATAATGTCTTAACTTGATTCTTTTTCTCTGAGAAATATATAGGCTTTTATATTCTGAATTTTGCTATAAATATATCCATTTTGCTAAGAGGGCTGGATTGTAAATATACCAGATACAGGAATGTCAAAAAACATTTTTGATAAGATTTAAGAGATTGACACAGTAAGTAGCCATGAGGTCCAGGCAGTTTGTAGCACTTTCATTGGGAGACAACTGCTCAGGACTGAATCTAATGATTGTCTACAGCATTTTGCTTGCAGATTGGTCTTAGCCTCCTTAATGAAAAAACACAAATCCCTGAAAACTAAGTTCACAGCCTCGCTTGTAGAATGTAAGATTTGCTGATATGAACATTTGGTACTTTTAAAGACATAAATAGTGAAATACTTGCAAACATCTCCTCTAAATGAAAGTCTTCCAAAGATGAGGATTGAGTAACTTCCCAGTGTAGACAAATGTACTTCTTTCTGGTGTGGATCTTGGTCTTGGTCTTCTCAGAAAAACCAGAAGTTTTTGAGCAAGAGAAAAGTCCAAATCTCAGTGTGTGTTTTTTATTATGAACAGTAAATATTTGTCTCAAGTTTCTTTCTTTATAAAGTAATAGCCATTATACTGAGAGGATAGGAAATAACAGATGACCAAGATCTTGAAATTCAGCTATTACAATACCATTTTTCTACTCCATTCAATAAAAAACATAGTTATTTGGGCCTTTGGGTAAACAATTATTTTACAGATGTCACTAATTCGCAGAGTAATGAAAGAAGGATAGAATCCTTTCATTGTATGGACTTCAGAACTCTTTTAACTGAATCTATACTTCCTAAGAATGGAATTAGCCAAGGCAGTAATGTAACAACTAAAAACTAGGCCTGTAGTAGTATATGCCACAGATCTTCTAGTTTTGACAATTGCATAACAAAGTAAGTGGTAACAGCCATTAGCTTATGAGGTTTTTCTTTTCTCTATTTTCTGTGTTTTCCCATGGCTATTCTGTGTCCAAACAAAGAAAGATCCTATGTGTCCCTTTCTATTATAAGGACACTATCCTGTCTATAAAGGCTCTCTACTTTAGACTTAAAAGACCTTACTCCATGTACATTCACATTGGGAGTTAATATGTATTTGAGAAGTTGAAGTACACTTGATTCCATAATAAGAGTAAATCTTAAGTCAATGAATGAAAAATACATTATCTAAAGGAGAATTCCATTCATGAGTTCCATCCAGCTTATTATTCACTCGTCCATTTCATCCCTGACACCACACACACACACACACACACACACACACTCACACACCACACACACACACACACACACACACACACACACACACACACACACACACTGATTTCTACCCAATATTGGTTGCACATAATTCCCTTCCTTTGGTAGACCATAAAATCCAGAGCTTTGATCATAAAGGAAATTTTTGGACATATTCTTAGAAGGTCACAAGACATTTTACATTCTATAACAAGCTTATTTCATGAAGAAGAATTTGCACCGTAGGCCAAGGAGGATAATGAAGTTGCAATAAGCTCTGGTATTTAACACTGGGTGCTATTTTTTGATCTATGGCATATATTTTTAAATTTTGTTCTATAGGATAGAAGTTCTGATCAAGTTGATAGTGCTTTTGGCTTTTTAGGCATATCCTCCCTTCATGGCCTTTAGATGGTACCTTGTCTGTAGTCACATGGGTTTCTATAACAGAATTTGGGAGAAACACACTTCAGTATATAGCAGTGCTCAACTACTTTTCTGCCTTGTAGCTACTTTGGGATTCCTACTTACACAGCTGAAAACTGACTCATGCATTTTTCACTGTGCCTGGTTTTTGGAATCCCTCCATTAGAGCAGCCTTAAGGTAATCAGACTTATCATTTGAAGGGATTAGAAGGTTATGGTCTTGAAGACTAGCATAGTAGCTGACAAGTGTTTCTTCTGCTTCATGTTATCTATCAAGCTAGTCAAAGGCAGGCCCACATTTAGACTGAGATGAAAAGAAATAAACTTCTTGAACTCTGTATATGAGCAGAAGCATCTACCAATAGAACATAACATCTCTCCTTTTAGAGGTCTCAGACCCTGACAAAAATCTCTCTTCCCAATGCCAATCAAACTAAGGAAAACTAATAGAAGAATGAAGAATAAGTTTCATAGATAGATATTTATGAAGTCAAGAGGCTTCTCTTTTTGAATGATGGAATAAATATTGTCAAAAATGAAGTCCCAATGAGGACTGAAACACTCAGAGAAAAACACAGACTAGAGTAGTTCAAAAGCCCCATGCTCAGTCTCATTGACTGTATCTTCTCTGTAATTCTTATTCATTGTTCTACACTTTCATCATGCTCATTAAAATTATACCCTGCTCTTGGACTTTCTGCAGAAGAAAGAAGAAAGTGGTTCTGTCACTAAGGGGTGGTTAATCCGAAGAGAGATAGATCATCCAAGAAATACAATAAGTCAAAAGTTATCTGCATTAGAGACTGTAACAAGGTAACATGAAAATGATAGCTAATCTCAAAAGATGCAGTGATCTTGGTAAAGTTCTGTAGATGTTTATGACTCTGTAATACATATGCACATTGAAATTATATAAACCTCTGTCCATTATCAGAGCCTACTGAAGTCATCCTTGTTTTGCAGTGAGTATAATGCAAATATGTAAGCACTAACTTACTGTGAGTGGCTGGGTAGGATTTTTGAGTCCGTGTGTAGACATACACTTACACATTCTTAACAAATCACAGTATGTATCTTCTCTGGATATGAGAGCTTCTTCCAGATTTTTTTCTGACTCTAATGTTTGACAGAAGTTGAAAATCATTGTTTGCTAGCTTCATTTCTTACTGTTATCCTCATCGTGAGTTACCTTCAGTCTCATATTTTACAGCTTTCTGAAAACATTCCATTCTTTTGTATTTCCATGTATTTCTCATTGTCTTTATGTGATCCGGTATTCTATCACCTTTTCCTTATTCCCACAGAAATCCTACACTCTCAATGCTCCTCCTTCAGTGGATAGTTTCTTACCAGCCAGCCTGTGAACCTCACGACTCCACCATCTGGCCATGAGCTATTTGATAGGATAGATTGTGTCTTGTATTCATCTCTAGGGGAAAAAACCAGCAGTAAATATTTTTTAAATGATTAAAGGAATGATATTATTTCACATTTAGATTTTAGATGCAGAACTCCTTTCTGGCTCTGACTACTGTGAAATTTAGATTTTGAAGGAACTTGGCAAAAAATCACAAATTAATCTCCATATGGTCTTCCTGCAATGCATATGCAGACTGAATTCCAAGGAGAAGCCTCACATCACACAGGCCTTGGAATAAATGAATAAATATGCAGGGTAAAACTAATAATCATTTTTCATGAAATGTATTTTTCTCATATGAAAGAAATTGCATCAAATATGCTATAAAATTGCTTTGGCTTGAGGTGTCATTTAGACCACTCTTCATTTGGAAAAGATATACATGATTAAGTAAATTGGTCAAAACGTCTTTTTGAAAAGATAGCTATGACATTTTCTTTTGTAAACTAAAAATAATAATTTGAATGAAAATTAACCTGATATATGACATGACACCCATGATAGGAGAAGCATATACTACTAGCTGAAAGGATATATGCATGGCAATGTGTTTTCTTCTCAATGTGTACCCTTAGAAATCATTTTTAATGTTCATAATATAATCAATTAATTTCCCTGTTTAAAAACAAGAAAAATGACATGATATTTACTTTTGTCCCATGTAGTGATGTCTTTGATACCACAATCAAGTAGATTTAAATGTTGGTCAGTATACAATCAATTAGTTTTTTGCAAGCACATGAAATAATTTGTAACTAGCTTAAAGTGCAAGAGACATTGAAAAGAATATTGTGTCCTGCAAAATCAAAGGTAAGGTAAGATAGTTAGATTTAAGACATTAATAGATGATGCCTCTATGTTATTGTCACTGACAAAATGTAAATTTGTGAATAATTTCTAACTCTTCTATGCAGCTGACTCAATTCTGAATATCTTAAGTCTCCATCCAATATCATCAAGGACAGGAAGGTAGAACTCTTTAATATTTTTAATTGGGTTATAAAACATTTGTGAGCCCTAGATAACAAATATTTCCTAATACCTGGAATAGTAAGAAATGGGCAGACTTCAAGATTAATACATATTTTTAAGATATTGGAACGCAGAACACAATGGACACATGAGCTTATTTCAATTCTGAGTTTTTGGCACTCTAAGTTATATGATATAAAGAGTGATGGAATATTAGAAGACATATTCATTTATCTGCATTGTATGTGAGCAGTTTATACCAAACCATTATGGTATAATAAATAAAGTAATATGTTGGTGCTGTGTAGGCAGTGTTGATTTATACCATTCAAATTGTTTTTATAACAGAAGATTCAACAATTATGGGGTTGGCATGACAAAGGATAGCTAACAGTATATTTTGTTTTAGTGGCCTCTGAGGCAATAGCAGATGAAGCAGAAACTCAAGAGAAGAGTGTGCCATCTGTTTTTAAAGGAAAAAAAAAACCTAGACTCCTTCAGATACTCATCATTTGTGTTGACTTTTCTTTTTTAATATGCATGCTACCATTTAGAATATAAAAACATTTCTCATCAAACTTTTGAAGCAATTCAGATCAACAACAGTGCATAATATTAGGATGCAGGAGACTGGGAGCTGCTAACAAGCATGAAAGCTTTTGTTAACAAGCAAGGGAGCCCATTGGCGTTCCAGAGGCATGAATATGCTTGAAAAGGTCTACACATCATATATGTTACAGTTTACATATCACAGCTTCTTTTAAATAGGCAGCCATCTATGTTGGAAATCATTATTGCCCTAAAACTAACTAAAAACTTACAGGCAATAGTCAGGCTTGCAGGGGGATGTCTAGGATCTAGCACTGAAAAGGCTAAGGTGCATATACTATCTTGAATGTGAAGGCATCCTGAGCTGCAAAACTAGTTTCAGGGAAGCCCTGGCTACAGTATGATATACTGTCTTAAAGAAAAAAAGACAGACAGAAAGAGAGAGCAAGAGAGAAAGAAGAGAAAGAAAGAGAAATAAAGAAAAAATAAATGTCAAGAAAATGCCATTGTAATATTTTAATACAAAATACTCCAAAATTTCATATTTCCATGTATCTTATGAAAATGAAACTATGTCATGTAGTTCATTTTCAATATTCAAAGATTGTTATTCTTAATATGTAGAAAATAGTAAATAGATGGCTTTCAGAGATGTAAAATAATACAAATAACATATATGTGTTATTTAAGTTTTGAAGTCAAATAAATGCAATTGGAAACATGTCAGTGAAGGTGCTGTGGTACATAATTGAAATCTCACCACTCAGGAGGAGTCAAAAGATTTCAAGTTCAAGGCCAAACCGAGTTATATAGCAAGAACCTTTCTCAGAAGATAAAACAAAACAAAATAACAAGACAGAAAGAGAGATACAGAGAGAGACAAACAGAGACACACACAGAGAGAAACAGAGAAAGAGGTACAGAGACAGAGAGGATGACACACTACAATTGTTCTGGTAAACACAGAAAAGGACCTGAAGTTAGTACTACATAAATAATATTCATTGTTAAATGTTTTGTTAGGTAGAAGGAATTTTTTATAAATTCTTAATGGAACCTAGAGTAATGGTTCTGGTCTAGGAGCAGACACATTATTCAGTGGAATGGCTTGAGTTCTCATATTTAAGCCCACACTCCTAAAGTCACCTGATTTTTGACAAACAGTCCAACAATGCACATCAGAGAAAATACACCATCTACAAAAATAGTGCTCCTCAAACTAGATAGCTACATGTAGATGAATAAAACTAGAGTGTTATCTCTCAGCCTGAACAAAACTCCAATCACTTATTAAGGTCCTCAACATAAAATCTGATACAAAACTCCAACTACATATTAAGGTCCTCAACATAAAATCTGATACCCTTAATCTAATGGAGAAGGAAGTGGTGGATGTAAACTCAAGTGCACAGAAAAGGATTTTCTGCTGAGCCCTGATGCATTGGCATTAAGATCAACAATTACAAATGGGACCTCATGAACCTAAAAACATCCTTCTGTACTACAAAGGACACCACCATTAAAACGAAGAGACAGCAGAATAGGAAAATTCACTTTCAGCTTATGAAGAGGGAGTTTCTGTCCCACCTGGTGCTGCAGCTGTTTAGTCCCAAATAAACACACAGTGGCTTATATTAATTATCAACTGTTTGGTAGATGGCTCAGGCTTCTTATTGTGTAGCTCTGTCTTAATTACTAGCCCATTTCTATTAATTTATCTATCTCCATGTGGTCTTGGCTTACTGGAAAATGTCCAGGCATCCTTCCTTCCCAGATTCCAGTGGCTACATGGAATCTGCCCTGGTGACTGCTTCCCTGCCTTTTCTCTTCCCAGAATTCTTCTCATCTGGTGGTTCTGCCTATACATCCTGCCTGGCTAGTGGCCAATCAGCATTTATTCATCAACCAATAAGAGAAGCATATATTCACAGCATGCAGAAGGATATTCCCCCATCGAGCTAACATTTGACAGAGGTTTAGTAACTAACACCAAGGAATCAAACTGCCCAATTAGAAAATGGGGCAAGGAACTAAGCATTTCTCAAAAGAAAAAAGTACAAATATCTGAGAAGCAGGTTTTTTTAAAAAATGTTCAATATCCCCAATGATCAGAAAAATAAGAATTAAATCTTCCTTGAGATTTTATTTTACCCAATCAGAATGTTTAAAATAAATGATGATAAATGCTGGAGTAGATGTGAAGAAATATGGACATTCTTTCACTTTTGGTGGGAGTACAAACTGGTGTAGCCATTATGCAAATCTATATGGAATCAATGGAGGTTGCTCAATATACTAGAAATAAATTTACCATATAGTCCATATACACCACTCTTAGACATATATACAACGGTACCTCTATCTTACCATAGAGCTATCTGATCACTCATGTCCATCTTGGCTGTCAACTAGAGTACATCTGGAATTTACTAAATCCTCCTTCAATTAAGCAAAAATCCCTCACTGGTGTGCCCTCCATTTTTGGATTTTAGTTAATTCTAGATGATAGATACCACTTTAAAAAGTTAAATCAGCATTAGATAAACCATTTAAATAGACCTATATCCCCCTCTAAAAAGAAATAGTAGCAGTCATTAAAAGTCTCCCAAACAACAACAACAAAATCCAGGACCAGATTGTTTTAATGAAGAATTCTACCAGACTTTCAAAGAAGAGCTAATACCAATATTCCTCAAATTACTCCACCAAGTAGAAACAGGAGGAACATTGCCAAATTCATTTTAAGAGGCCATGGTAACCTGGATAACCAAACCACACAAAGATTCAACGAAGAAAGAGAATTACAGACCAGTTTTCCTCATGAACATTAATGTAAAAATACTTAACAAAATAATCACAAACCAAATCCAAGAACCACATAAAAAAGATCATCCAACACGATCAAGTGTAGGATAATTCAGCATATGAAAATATGTCAATGTAATCCAACACATAAGCAAACTCAAAGAAAAACAAACACATTATCATCTTATTTGATGCTGAAAAAGCCTTTAACAAAATCCAATACTCCTTCATGATAAAGGTCTTGCAGAGATCAAGGATACAAGGGACATAACTAAACATAATAAAGAAGATATACAGCAAACCAATAGCCAGCACCAAATTAAATGGAGAGAAACAAGTCCACTAAAATCAAGGACAAGATAAGGTTGCACAGTCTCTCCACATCTATTCAATATGCTACTCTAAGTTTTAGCTAGCAAAGTAAGACAACTAAAGGAGATTAGGGGGATACAAATTAAAAAGTAGGAAGTCTGAGGACTCTTACACATCCCTAGAACAAGGGAGAGGTTTGACTTTATTTTTTTTTAATAATCTTTCAGGACTGGTAGAAAATTTGCTAGTGTGAGATATAGTTCAGCTCACAAGGAGCATGGAGGATCCATGTAGAACAATAAATAAATAAATACGACAGCTTCCACACCATAGCAAACCTGATGCTTTAATTCTGTTGAAAAGTCAGCTGGGAGGAATGTTTCAGATTACTAGCTAAGGGTTTCTAACACATGCTTGTAATCTTAGCATTTGGAAGGCTGAGACAGGTGGATTGCTGATGTTCTCAGCCAACCTATGCTGTATATTCTGCCCCAAGAATTACAGTTATTCAAAAACATTTAAAGAGAAGTAGATGCTAGTGGCAACTGTGGTGTACCATGAATATTAAAGGATAAAGTTTTTAAAAAAACATAAATTTATTATGTTGTAAATCCTTATTGGGTTAGTCACTGCACAGGCAAAAGAAATGGAAACAATTCTGTGACAGTCTTGGGGTGCTGCTTTGTTATGTTGCTGGCTTTGTGAGATAGGTGTGGTTCACTATCTATTTCCACTTTTCCCATACTTTCTACTTTTCCAAAGAATAATTAGAAAATGTACAAGGCTGAAACCCATACTTAAGGTTGAGACTTCTGTAATGGTGACTGAAATCACAGCACCTGTGACTCCTCTATTTGACCCCCGAGTTATATAAAGGCATCAATACAGAGTGAAGAAACTTGAGTCAGCCATGCCAAGTGTTACCTTAGGAGCATCCTCCTGAGAACTGAAAAAAAAATTTTAAAGTTCCAGACTTAATATAGCTGAGTACGTTTCCTGTACTCCTATGAAAGGTTAGTAATTAAATACTTTCTCTTGTGAGAAATATTATTTTTATTCCTTATACATTACTCAGATTTTGTACTATATGGAATAAAGTGGAGTTATACAATAGGCTTAAAGTGTCTATAGTATTGAAATAAGTAGAGTGTGGTGTGTGCCTCTTTCTAGCTTAAACTATGAATGTTTTCAACAATTTTTTTCTAAAGAAGGAGATAATTTCTCATTCAACCATCTCTGACTTTTGAAGGACCATACAGTCAGAATCATACAGAAATTATATCAAGGTGCAATATCTGTATCAGAATATCTAATGTGACTACAGCAATATAAAATTTGAAAGTAGGCTTTGTTTTCTGGTCATTATAAAGAAAAGACTTACTTGGTTGAATTATTCAAACTTTCTATTTTGCTTTGGCAGGTAGCATTGACCATTATGCATTTTTTGCTGCCAACTATGACGTTATGCTTGGAAAAGTATTAAGCTAACTTGGTTTGGATATTTAGGTATTTAAATAGCTTTCAATAAACTTTGAGTATGGGAAGAGTGAATTCTGTGTTCCATGATCAGGAGCCAGTGAGAGCTGCCATTGGTTTATATGTTGATGCAAATCTCTTTAATCAACATATGATATTGATTCTGTGGCACAAAGCTGATTTTCAGTTATGTCTTCACTGCCTGTGAGTCAGATGAATAAGACAATGCAAAGAAGTAATAGCAAATAATGTATGAAATGGGGGAGGAGGGACATATGGCTCTATCTCTCAGATTGTTGTTGCAAAAGAATGAAAACCCATGTTCAACCCTCCAGACCCACATTTAAAAAAAATGCTGACAGTGGTGGTATGTTTGTAATCCCAGTATTGGAGAAGCAGCAGAAAGTCAGGGGCATTCCTGCGATTTTTGGGCCAGACAGTGTATAAGAATATGTGAAATAGCATTCTTTTTTTTTTTGCAAGAGTTGTAATTTATTTGGAAAAAAGCCAAAACCAGAGTCCCACCTTCCTGTAACCAGTCTAGTAAGGTGTCTCTAGGTGTCTCCCATCCACCAACCATCTTCTGACTCCAGCTTCCATCACTCTATTATGATGCTGCTACTTGGGTGAGGGGCTCCTCCAGGTACTGTACCAAGGCCTAGGGATTTGGCTTTCAGCATTCCGAAGTCTACAGTCTCCTTGTCATACATACATAGCAGAAGGCTGGCCACCCGAGTAATGGCTACATGGCCCTCCATTCAGTCCATGAGGATAAATTTGAGATGTCTTCATTAAACGCTTGGTTCCCGTTCTGGTCGTAGGCGGCCCAGATGTTACTGGCGATGGCCGCAGTGACCAGGGCATCTGTGTCCCCATAACCGGAGTAGGCCAGCAAGGATCCCTCATTATTCAGCAGCAGGGTGCTTTGGACTCCCCCAGTGTTGGCTTGGCTTAGCACCTGCTCAAAGCCTTAGAACGCAGCATGCCTGCGTCTCCTAACCATGAAGATCGAAGGGGTCTGTACCAGGTTGGAGAAACCCACAAAAACAGTTGGCTTGAACAAAGGAGAGCATATAAACCCCAGATGCTGTCTCGGAAGCCAGTACAATCCCTGAACATGGATGTCAATAAGGAGGCCTCTGCACTCCGGGGAGCCTCTGGTAGTGGATTAGTATTTTTCCCTGATGTAAGAAGGGACTTTGAGACCCCCATCCCACGTGAAGGGTTACACTCTGGCCCTGGACACATGGGGAAGGGCCCAGGCCAGCACAGGAAGATTTGGTGGACTTTGCAGAGCCCCGGTTGGGCCCTGCCTGGGAGAGTGGATGGGGTGGGGGGTAGATTGGGGATGGGGGAGGAGGGATGGGGGTGAGAGGAGGGAGAGGGAGAAGGAACTTACATGTGAAACAAGCTTGTTCCTTAACTTAAACTAATAAAAAAATTAAAAAAATAATAACAACAACAACAAAATGATCGGTGTTGTGGACACTTTAAGCCTGGAGAAATATTCTTCACACTCTTCATAAACATTGTTACCTTCCCAAAAGAGGCTTGAAAAAACTTCTTAGGTTTTTAAAGCCTTTGAAGTGGGCATCTATGATTTCTGTTGAATGTAAATGTGTGTACCGCTAGTTATTCCTGGCAGATCTTAAATAAATATTTCTTCAAATTAAAAAAAGAAAAGAATATGTGAAATATGTGAGTCCTATGTCCTAGTGATAGAGAGCATGGTTAAACAAGATGAATGGCTTTTGACCTAAACACACACACACACACACACACACACACACACACACACACACACACACACACACGATGTTCAAAATGAAGAATGAATGTGGTATTGTATGCCTCTAATCACAAGACTGACTGAGTCAGTACAATTTTAAGTTGGCCTAGGTACATAGTCAATATTGTCTCAAAGATGGGAGAATAGGAGTATTGCGATGGCTCAGCAAGTAGGAAACTTCAGACTAACCATGGCAACTGAGTTTGATTCCCAGAATCCACAAGAAACAAGGAGAAATCAACCTCATACTAGTTGTACTGTGACCTGTTGAGTATCCTAGGGTGAGCATGCACACAAACACACACATAGAGAAAGACAGAGAGGCAGAGACAGAGACACTGAGAGAGACAGAAGGAGAAGGGGAGAGAGAAAATCATGAATTTTGTTATTAATATATGTTACGATAAATCTTTCTGCCAAAAGCCGCGGAGCCCCACTGCCACATGTGCACTTTACACCAGCCGCCCCCCCCCCCCTGAGTTAGGCCCAAATGAATACACAGAAACTTGTATTAGGTTCAAAGCTGCTTGGTCAATGACTAGGATTCCTCATCTGTTAGCTCAGTCTTAATTATCATAAATCTATATATTTTATAAGACTTATTGGACGCCCTATTGGCATCTCTCCTTGCTGGTGGATCACATTGTGCTGCTGGAGGAGGAGCGGACGGGAAAAAAGAGGCCTTTTCTGTTTCTCTTTCGCTTAAATATGAGTCTCCTTGCTATGTCACTTCCTGCCTGGATCAGCACTTCTCTACTACATTTCCCAGAATCCTCTTTGACTCCTAGTCCAGCCTAACATGCTGTCTCATTGGCCAAGCAAGTACTTTATTTAACAATCGATAAGATAAACATACACAGAAGTATTTCCCCCATCAAATATATGTTATGTTGTATATTGTATTCATTGACGTTAAAAAGAAGGGAGAAGTCTAATGTGGAAAAAGCATTGAAAAGAAATTTAAATGCTAAGCATAGTTCATTATTGGAAGGTGAAGAATGGAAACTGTCAGAGAACTTTTCCAGGGTAGAAAACAAAAAAACAAAAAAAAACCCACAAGTGTTCCATGAGGCTCTGGGCCAGCTGTGTGGCTTATGATGTTAGGGCAAACATAGGGTTTCCAATGAGCTTGATCTTGGAGATGTGTCCTGGGTACTCAACTTGACCTTGGCCCCAAAAGTCTTTTATCCATTCCATTATTCATTATTTCTCACTTGTTATTTATACATCTTTCCTTATGTCTTCTCTTAATTTCTTTTATGGTTGACTTTTTGGCTTGAAATTTCATAAATTCACATTGATAGCTAAATGTTTAATGATGTAGCCTATTCAATTGCTTTCTTCTTAAAATTGTGATGATGCATATTTAAAAAATCCCAGTCTGGAAGTAAATATTAATATATATATATATATATATATATATATATATTGTGTGTGTGTGTGTGTTTTGTATCTAAAATTATATAAAATAATTGGAGCATCTTAAATGCCTTATGGACTCTATAATCCTGTGTAGTGCTGCCATTCTTAGAGCCCTAACTGTATTGTAGGAGTTTCACGTAAGGAACTTTTGGAAGTTCCTGAAACTATGGGAAACTTTCTTACCTCATTAATGAGGTTAGTGTATGTTTAAAATCAGTTTTATTGATGCATGATCCCTAAAGAGTAAAATGAAATTAATTCAAATATGCAAATATTCAATTATCCAGAAAAGATATTCCCATAACTCCAAACAGTTTCTCTCTGCCCCTTCCTAGGAATTTTCTTCCTAACAATACACCTGGACAGCCATGATCTATCTTTGTGTCCGTATAACTTCAATCTGTATATTTTAGAGTTTTGTGTGGATGTACTTATACAGCAGGTGCCTTTAGAGTATGTCTTTTTTCTTTTTCTAAAAATTTGTTTATTTATGCCACTTGTGGGATTCAGTAGTACATTCTGTATTATTTTGAGAATTGTTCTCTAATTTGGATAAAACATCACCTACTTTTCAGTATCTGCTTATTATTCATTTAACTGCAGTTGGTCATGAATTGGGTATGTTTGAGGACTAACATAAATAAATAGTAAATATTTATAAGAAACAGACTGCTACTTAAAAGTGTGTTACATGCCTTTTGCTGCTGTATGACATCATATCTGAGACTGAAGTTACTGGGTCACATGGCAAATGTACATTGAAATAATAGTAAATACCAAAGTGCTTTCCCAAAGTTGTTATGACATTTGGCTTTTGCTCCTGGAGTGGGTAAGAATTCCAGTTGTCCTATGTCCTTATCAATACTTAACCACTGCAAGTTTTTCCAGGCTAGTGGATATGCAGATTGTCTCATCATAATTCAGTTAGAATTTCCATGCTCAATAACAAACTTAAATATCATTTCCTGTGTTTATCTATTTATCTTTAAAGAAATACCAGCTTTTAAAAATTTGTTCCATAACTTTAGCTGTGCTGTCAACTTTGGAAAAAAGTATCCCAGTTTACTGTGTTGAGTTGGCATTCTACCGAAATTAACAGCCATATTGGTCTAGAAATGTTGAACTTAATTTTTTTCCATTTGTACAGGGGTAACACACTGTATTAAATATGTAAGGTCTTATCTATGTGGGTTTGATTACAAAAACTAATAAAGTATTCTCTAAATAAAAAAAAATTGTTCCATGTTTTACTGGGATTTTAGTTTTGTTGAGTTGTATCTTCAGATACTCTATGTAAGTTCTTATTTAAAATATATCACCATAGATCTATAATAGTATATTATATTATTTCATACACAAAATATATAATGTATTTTAAGTAAATATATTTTACACAATGATCAATACAATATATTTATTATTTTATATAGTAAATCTTTTGCATAATTGTATTTAAAGACAAATATTATCTTATAATTAATAATTATTTCTTTGCAATGTTTGGCAAATTTTGAAATTTTCAACAGTGTATTTCAAGGCAGAAAATTTTACTAACTCATACTTATTCCATTTTTGCTAAGAAGGATTATATCAATGGCTGTTGAATTTTTAGGTGCTTTTAATGCATAAATTTAATCAATAATTGTCAAACACAACAGTACCCAGGTATTAAAAGACAATGAAATAAACTTTAGATGCTAGCTCAGTCCTTATTTAGTGATAGCAGTAAGATGAGCAATGGTTTAGCAGTGTTGCACTGTCCCCAAGGGATGTCTTCAGGAAAGGTCAGATGGACAGAAGGCAGATAGGTACCAGCTCTCACTTTCCAGAACTAGGTGAAGGGGGATGAGACAGGAATAGATGTGAAGAGATCCAGAAAACACATGAATAAATTTTCCCTAGACAAGGCCAAACCACAGTCAAGTTCAGGCTGCGTAGACCCCCTTCTCCTTCAGCATCTTCCCAGGTTTGGAAAGGAAGAGGGAACTGAGATCCCAAGATGGGAGAGATTCAATTCAGAGTAATTATTCTTGATCCCTCTAGCCAAGCCACAGCTCTTGTCAGAATGTCTTTTCTGTGTAGCTCCAGACAACAGATGCTTATCCCATTTCCTTTCCTTTCCCCTTCAAATAAAGTCACAGCAGCTTCTAATTCTGTATGATGCCACATTAGTTGTCCCAGATCTTGTTCACACCATTGTAAATTATCCTTTATTAAATTTACTCTGAACTTCCCAATTTCAATACACCATCTGTCTCCACTTAGAGTCAGATTGGCACACCCTCACACAAACATACACGTGGACACATTTGCACACCCATCAGGATAGCATAGTGTGATGGCAAACTTATTTCTGGATTGACCTTCTTCTCTACAAATCAGCACAGACTTTTTATATAAGGCCACTGTTATGTAGTGCTAAACACAGTCCTCAGAATTCTATTCTTGAGAAACAAGTCATGTGCCTATTACCCTCAACTAATTGTGGTGTCAACAATTGTATAATTATTCCCACTAAAGCATGTTAATGATCCTTACAAACCTTATTCAAAATTGTTTTATTCAAATCCTTACCCTGGCTCTGTCAGTGAGTATATTAAAACAGCAACAAGAACAAACATGGCCCAGCGCTCTAGAATCAGTGATGCATGTGAATTATCTCTCCTCAATCTCTTAACAATACTGTGAGACACAATTTATTTCAAGTGAATAAACTTGAGATATTTGAGGTTGGTAATTTTCCCAGCTTCTCAGTGCTTCTCAGGGAGAAATCGGAATTTTCACCATGAGTTTGATGACAGCATTTGATATGGAATCCCTGCTATCTTGGGTCTCTGACACTGGTGCCTAAAGCTTCAAAGAATGATAGACATTACTATGTCAGTAGTTCTGTTGACTATACCAATAGCTGATCTATGGATGATGATTCAGATGTCTGTTTCAGTGTTCAGCAAGTGTTTGGGAGAAAAAGTGAGATTCTACTCAATAGTCAAAGTCAAGGTGAAGACTGAAGACTGTGTAGGTATCTAGCAGGTGAAGAGGGGATAGAAAAGTATTTCTCATGTAGAGCATCAATATTCATGAAAGCTCTAGGGCAGCAGTTCTTAACCTGTGGCTCCTTCAGGGATGGCTTATGAGATAACTTGCATCTCAGATATTTACATTATGGTTCATAACAGCAGCAAAATGAGTTATACAGTAGTAACGAAATAGTTTCATGATTGGGGGTCACCACAATATGAAGAACTGTCTTAAAGGGTTTCAGCATTAGGAAGGTTGAGAACTACTGGTCTAGGGTATCAACTTGGCAGACTCAAAGAAGCCATGAAGGAAGGCAGTGGTCAGATTATCGTTTATTTAACCACCTAAAAAAGTGTTGGGAGAGAAACAGTTTAAAGAAAGATGGAGAGCCTTGTATAAAATGTTTCAACCTTAGAAGTCATGGGAATCTTCTGAAATTAGGATTGGAAGAGTGTAATCCACTGTTTAGGACTGAGAGTCCACAAATGGGAAGTCTTATCCGCATACCACAACAGATCATTGCTTCAGCTTGCTATGGCTATTATAACACAGTGTCACAATTTGGATGACACAAACAGTAGACTTAGTGTTACTCTGTCCTGAAGTTTTGGAGACTGACAGCCAGGTTAGTGTCTAAGAGTTGGAGTTCCCTGCGGATTATGGGGAAGAATCTGTCCATTGATCCTCTCTGTGGCTTCTTGTAGTCATTGACTTGTCTTGTGAAGCATCATCCTCATATATCATTCTTTCAGTGTGTTTTTATCTCTCTCTCTCTCTCTCTCTCTCTCTCTCTCTCTCTCTCTCTGTGTGTGTGTGTGTGTGTTTCTGTCTTTGTCTCTCTGTTTCTGTCTCTTTGTCTCTTCCTGTCAGAAGTCTTACTGTGGTACTGTATTAGAATGCTACCCTACTACAGCATGATTCATCCTAATTGTCTTTGATGACACTATTTCTAAATACGCTCCCACCTGATATAATTGTGGACAAGTCATTGTCCATATAAAAATATGGAGAGGACATAATTTAATCTATTACAATGTTTACTGAATAAAATTTTCACATTAATTTTATATAACCCTCAACTGAGTTCAACATGTGATGCTTACTGCTTCTATCTCAGTCTGACATACTGAAAAGAGATGAGATAAGCAACCTACACCAGGCATCCCACACCAATATATCATACCAGGCATCAAGCACCAGACATCCCATACCTGACAGCCAGGCATCCCACACCAGTTCCAGAAACAGACAATAGACAACAACAATTGCTTCTTGTAATAGCATCACAAAGGTATTGATTAAATTCACTGCATCTGCTCTTGAGAGGAATATATTTGACAATAACATTGACAAGAAGTTATAAGGAAATAAAAAGTCATTGGAACCCATGAATGAACACAAGAGGTGATCTCTGAGTTTAGGAGCAGAGGGATGGAGAAGTAAATCTGAAGACGAGTTATTTGTTTTGATAGAAGCACACTTAGAACCTTTATCCCTTTCTCTGAGAAAAATTATGCCAAACACTGAATATATAACATAGGGAGAAATTTGTTTCCATTCTCTTCTTCTCCATTTCTTCCATTAATTCTTCTAAAAGAAAAAAAAGTATAGCTTTGAGGAGGCCAAGAGCACAGCAGGCCTTTTTGTGTTTGTATGTTATATCAAGAGCCTGCCACTTAGCAACAAGTCAGGGAACAAAGGAAGAGAGCTCACAGGTCTAGGTGGAACCCTCTGACTTATTCTTTCTACAAAAAGATAATTGACCCTCTCTGTAAATCATTCTTATATCTTATACAGAGAAGTAATAAGGGTTTTGTAAACACAGACATCCAATAGAAAATTTCCTGTTGTGTCTCTAAGAGTTAAAAGAATATTGATGGTATTGAGTGCCATTTAATCTAAGCCTTAAGGCTAAATATGCTTCTTGAGACTGGAGAGATAGTTCAGAGGTTAAGCGCAGTAGCTGTTCTTCTAGAAGACACAGATCCAATTCCCAGCTTGGGAGAGTGTATAAATCCAATCCCAGGGAATCTGATGCCTTCATCTGGCGTCCACTTGCTCCAGGCATGAGAATGATGCAAATACATACATCCAGGCAAAATACCTACACTAATAAAACTATTGCAAAAATTTAAAAAAGAAAAAACTTCTAAAGAAGCACCCCAGGTGGAAATAACTGTTAAGAGACACAACAACTGAAACATAATCTAAAGTCGAATTTCTCTGAAGTGATCATTCCTATGGTCTCTCCATGCAAGGAAGGAGTAAATGGTAATCAGGAAATATACCCCATGATTACATAAAAATTTACATATCCAATTATGGAACCCCACACACAATTAATATAATAATGAATTAGAAAAATAGCCCAACAAAGAAATAACCCAGGACAAACTGACACACTCAAATTTAGGCCAGGAATTTGGGACAGTTGTGTTTAAAATACACACTGAAAAATATTAATAGAAGCAGCATCCCTTGAGATCCTATTTGAAGTTGACATCCATGTCTAGCATCCTTCAGCTACAGGTGACAGCTGAAAAAATTATGAAGTCAGGGTTTCTGGAATTGAAGACTTAGTTGATAAGAACACAATATGAGAATTAATTCAATAAAGTCATATAATGCCTCAGATGGATATTGTATATGGGCATCAGTGATTGCCTGCACTGCAAATATTTTGTCAAGTTTGATTCTGATTATATATTTGGTAGTTGCTGAGTGGTTAAAAGGATATGTGAAAACTTGTACCAAAAGAGATAGAAATGCAATTGCTTAGTAGTAGGAGATGATAATTTCTCTTATCTGGCTCCCATCAGTATGAATGGCTTTCCACTGTGACTCTTTTGTATATTCATAAAACAGGACCAACACAACCTATGAAATAATGTTATAGGAGAAGCAGAATGGTACAGTGGTTTGCTCCCAGGAAAGCTCCTCTTGGTCAGTGGCCCTGGGAGGTAGAATGAGGAGTGAAAATGTTACTGAATAGAACATTTTTCGTTTGTTGCTTCAAAGCTAGTGTTACCTCATAGATATGTGTTCATTACAGATATTTTGAAGTAAATATTTTTGTGAGTTTTTCCTCATACTGGGTTTTAAGAAAAGAAGAACAGAAGAAGATAGCAGATAAAGCTGACAGGGGGTGAAGCTTGTATGACAACAGAAGGCACAGGTGAGCAAGGTGCATTCACACCAATGGCCTGAATTGTAAAGTCCAGGGTACCCTAACATCTGGGCAGCCTGCATCACACAGCTGAGATTACCAAGCCCATTCACTCATACATCTTTAAAACTCTTTGTTTCTTTAGCCTGAAGTTGCACTCTTATACCAAGGCACCCTACCAATCCTGCCATCTCCCTTCTTATCACTTAATATCGTCAGCTTTTCCTCTTGCTTCCCCTCCCCCCCAAACCCCCGCCATACAGTCTCTCCTCTTTGGTTTCTATAAGCTCTTTAACACACTCAGTTATCAGGCTTCTGTTGTGATATTAACTATGTTTTTTCAAATATCAGAACTTTTTTTTTATCTTGCATGAAAAGTCCCTCTACTCTTATCTCCTTAAAAATTCTTTTCCACAATAAATAAAAGCACAGATAAAACTTTTCTATCTGGGGCAGCATAACTAAATGGGGTTCAGAAACTTTAAAAATTGCTTTCTTTCTGTATAAGTTTGTATAATATCGTCGCACAACAGGAAGCACTCTTTCAGATAGGAAGAAAGCTCCCTAAGAAATTGCACAAAGAGTTTTGTCTTTGCTGTGTATGCACTGTGTGATCAGCCACCTGCTTATGCAGTGATAGAGAAATAAGAATTTGTAAAACCAAAGGAAAGTCCACCACAAAGTTTGGTTCTTAACATTTATTTCTTCCAAAGTTAGTATCTTCATAAACAAAACAACTCTTCTATAATCATTGCCATCCCCATCAAAGAAGGAGGCTGCTAGTAGGGAAACAGGAGTGACTCACTAAGAGTCTCCCATTTGCTGAAGCCCACTAGCTTTATCTACCAGAGAGACAGGTAAGTGAAGTTTCTTCCTCCTTTTCCCATGCATGGATGTATCATTAATGGAATCTGGCTCAGGTCCCTAGACAGGGTGAATTCAAGAAATGTATTTCTAGGACCTTATTATAGGGCAGAGTTTGAGGTATAAAGTGGTGCTGAGGTCCACAGGTTGACAGAACCCCAAAGCTAAACACCCAAGTAATAAAAAGCCCTAAGCCACTGTTCATGCCTGAGGAAATATACCTAGTGTTTTCTTGTGTGTATAATTCTAAAAATTTAATTTCCCATCTAGGCAGGGAGACATCCAATTTAGTTTGAGGAGCATCCTGGCCCTAAGGATCATACCATGGGAGGCTTCATGATAACTCTGTGGACCACCTTAGGGAGTTAGCACCTTAGACTAAAACAAGAGGAAGGAAGGTGGAGAAACTGTTGTTCACAAGAAAACCTAACTTGACAAAGCTCATGAGTTGTTGCACTACCTGACAAGAACTTTTACAATTCTTTTTGGTCTTTTATTAGGGGAAGGATAAATAGGTCCATCTCTAAGCAGGAGATGATTGAACTGGGTTGGAGGGTGGGAAGAAATATAGGGATGAAAGTGACAGTATGACAGACATTTTAGCTGTGAAAATATATACTGGAAATTTATCCCATATTGCAATATGTTGCCTGTGAAAATACCTAATGCTGACTTCTCTTTGGGGGGAGTTGAAAAAAGGTAATAATTCCTCATTTTACTTAGAAGTTAGGAAATCAATAGCTAACATGTGCAAATAAATATTCATATATTATATAATGTTAAAATATAAATTATAATGATAAACAGTTCCTAAATTTATTAGACACACGTTTCTCTAAGTGGGGGACATTGGAGTGTGGTAACAATGGGGTTTTATTGTAACTCTTAGAGAATAAAGTATTTACAATGATTTTAAATCAGGAGGGAAAAAATACAAAATTAAAAGTACTTTTATCAACAACATTGAAGACCATTTACACAGTGTACAACTGATTTTAAGAACACATCCTATCAATGATGGGAATCCAACCAGCTTGTCTGTTTCTTAGATGAGATGGTAGGAAGAGAGACAAAATGCGGGAGAGTGAGAAGCAGGTTGCATTTGTGCATATAAATGTGGTACCTCTAGCTACTTTGACAGCACATACGTAGCTAAAAATACATGCACACATCTAAAGATGCTAAGCATATCTGCCGCCATATGCATATGCAACATACTCACATCAAAGTTAATTGATGTGTTAGCACTCCAAAAATAAGGACCAGATTTTATAAACGTGTCTACCTTATGGATTTCCCACTGCTAAGCTTTAAGAATGTACCGTGCCATTTATCCCTTTAAGCAATTCCTACTCAGAGCAATATACAGTTTGATTTGGCAATTGCGTTAAGTTGCATTTACTCAGATCTTTTCAGCCTTATACACAAGCCTTATCATAAAGGATAATTCTCTTTAGAATTTGCTATCCAGAAAAGAAATACTACTGCTACCATTAGTTCTGAACAATAACACCTCTTTTACAAGTCGACAAAAAATACCACACTCAATACAGACAATGTGTGTGTATGTATAATTTTTAGACACAGTAAACATTACATTTTTATTTTGAATAGTCATCAAGATGGTCTAAATGTTCTCTGCAGTATGAGTAAACATTAGAGGTTTTATTCTTCTAGGAGACTTAAGGAATGGCCCTCCAGTCACTCAGCACCTACTTTAGATAACCATTGTGGTTCTTTATCCTTTTATATTTAAACCTCCCTTATCCCTCATTATAATTTCACAGCCCAAGCATGTCTTCTCCAAGAACCTAGGAACCTAGGATAGGACATGAAATAAAAAGGCTGAGCTAAACACAGCCTGAACCTCCTATTCTTTATGGTAGGGTAAAGAGTCTAACTTCAATCCATTAGCAAACACAGGTGACTCAATCATCCAGTACTTTCTCACTAGCGCCCTCCAGTGTTCCAAATGATAGTCTTTTACTATTTCTTTTATTTTTGATTCTATAATATAATCACATCATTTAGCCTTTCTCTTTCCCCTTTCCAGACTCTCCCATTTACCTTCCTTTGCTGTCTTTCCAGTTCCTGGCTACTTTTTTTGTTGTGATTATTGCATGCACCATCTTTTCTTCCAAAGGAGCGGAACTCACTTTCTTTCCTATTTCAGTACTCCTGACAAATGCCCTCATTTCCTGTGTGTGTAACTCCATCTGGCACAAAATTTGGAGTTTTCACAAAGTGTATGTTGTAATAAAAGTTTTTCTAATGCTTCATAGGATAAGTCTGTTTGTTTTTTAGCCCATCATTTATAATCATATCATAATAAAAACTTTCGTTTGTTGTTAATAGGTGTCCCAACTCTTAAAATCTGGTTAAAATACACATTACTCTCAGCAATATCTGGGAACATGAGTTTTGTTATTTGTTTGTTTTTTTTCCCCTGAAACAAGGTCTCACATAGCCCAGGCTAGCCTTGAACTCCTCTTTATTTTTTGTCAGCCTCCTAAATACTGAGATTGCAAGTGTGTACCACCATGCCTGACTGACTGGTTCAAAAGTATTTTTTTTCCACCATGGTATATGCCTCGGAAATGAGGAATTGTGGGGCAAGTCTCAATAACCTGGGACTTTAAAAGTGTAGCAGATGGTTCTAGTGCATGTATAATAAATCTATGTTCTTCATGACATAGTTTACGACTGTCGTGGGTGATGGTAATAATAGAACAAAGACAACATAAGAGACAGTAAGCATTACTCATTTACTTTCCATATTTGTTTGCTTGCTTGGGTGCCTGGAACTGAGACTTAATTTGTTTTGTGTCACCATGATACTGACTAGTGATGGTGAGTGAGCCAATCAACTCTTTTCTTGTCGAAATCTCCCACAATGTCACTTAAAGTTCTATTGGCCACATACCCAAAAGAATCCAAGTCCTTCCTGTTTCTAATTGCACTTGTTTACTGTAAATTACTCTTATGAAAATATCCCCATCGATTTGCCTCTGCGACTGTGGATATAATTACATTTTGACAAGAATACAAAAGTGTTTCCTTTAGAAAATATGGTTTGGAGGTTTGATTTTTGTGTGTGTTTGTGTGTGGATTGTGACATTTTTCAGCTTGATTCTAATTGAAATTTCTTTTGTACTTGTAAAAGTGACAAGTTGACAATCTTGTCATATGTACTTCCCCAGTCTCAAGACAGGTGCAAAGCAGATGCTCCCAGGTTTCCTTGGCTCTGAACCTTTTCAGAAGCCATGCATTTAAGGATAAAAAGAAATCTCATGTAAAGCCCTCACAGCCTGCTTGGGTCATGCTCTGGTACCTGTCAAAACCATCAACTAAGTCATATGCAAATGTCTTCCAAATGGTGCTGTTGACTTTGTGTTTAGGAAGTGAACTGGAGGGTTTCCTAACAATAGTAGAAAACTGCCTTGAAGGAATGCTGTCTGCAAATGCTTGTCAAAAATCCATGAGAAGGTAACAACCTGGGACATCAGCTCGCTCCTGCCAAGTCACTCATACAGAGCTGACAGCTCTCAAGTGTTTCTGGTCATAATTACAAAAAGAAATGTCTAAAGCAGATACATTTAGCAAATACATAGTTACTCCAAGAGTGCAGAAGGTTTCTTGTAACCGTATTATGATATATTTGACTTTCAAGTTATGCCTCAAAGTATAAAGTGGCTTTCACAGGGTGTTTGGGCTTCATAAGATCTTTGCTTTCTCATTTTATTATATAGATATAGAAATAGATATAGGTATAGATATAGCTAGATACATATGTAAGATAAATCATAATATTGAAAGGAGCAAAAGAGGAATACTCAGGCCTTTCTGCCTTAACTTTGGCATGACTTTGACACTGCTGACCCCTTCTTCTACATTGCTGTTTGCCAAAAAAGTTGATACACTCAATTTCTCATAAGCATAACAATATGATAAATATGTATTGACTTTCAATTTTCTGTGCCACTATTTTATAGTCTTACTCTGTAGGCCCTTTTTACTGCAAAAAAAAAAAAAAAAAAAAAAAAAGTTTCTCATTATTGTCCTGAAGAAAGGGCAGAAAGAAAAAAAATCTCTTCTGGTGATCATACATTATTAGAGTACATTCAGACTTTAATGACTACATGAGCATGTATTCATCTGTGACTTTGTGTGTGCATGTAGGGGACAGAAGGAAGGAGAGAGAGGGGTGAGAAAGAGAAGGGGAAGAAAGAAAGAGGGTATGAGCGTCTATGAGACTCTAATCATTGTGCTCTTGTATGTCTCACACAGTTGGCCTCCAGGATCCTTCTGCTCAGCCACACAGAGGCTTCCAGATAACGGACACTATAGATGTGAAGTGTTCAGTACCTTCTCTATTATGTAGTTGTTCACACACACAGCTCTCCAGTCTTTTTCATGTTGATGTCCTGACTTGAGCATTTGTACATTGTATGGAATGCACACATCCATGATTCTAGCAGAATGCATTAAGATACAAGGAGATTTAATATCTAACTCTTGGGAGGATATATTTATTTATTTATTTTTCTCATAACTGCCAATCATTTCTATCAAACAGGAACCAAAACCAAGGGACATTGGTGCTGATGCTGAGGAAAGAAAGACAAGCAGAAGGAAAAGATGTTGGACACCCTGTTAGCATGCAGCATGTGGTCATTATAAATGTGTGGATGGGCTTCCAGCAAGAAAGCAGTGGGCACACAATGAGATAATCACCACAGGCTTTTTTATTTTATCCTTAGCTTCCTCCCTTAAAATACTTTTGGATATTGGGAAGAACAGGGGAGGTGGGGTGAGTAGGCCCCCATATTTGGACAAATAAACCCCAGATGGTATAGACATATTTTCATTTTCTCCCCCAAACTGAAGAAATAGTAAAATGGAGATGGTAAGATCTCAAAGTGAAGGGATAGAAGGCTCATGTATGGTAGAGGCTAAGAACAGCTCTAGTGGATTTTTTGTGGTTTCTTGCTCTTGTTTTTCTGTGGGGTTTTGGGGGAAGGAGTTGTTTTTAATTCCTAATCCTAGGAGAGTGCATGTCATATAATATTTACATAATAAAATTGAGCTGTTTAAAGGAAAGACAAATAATAAGAATTACATATCACATTAAAAGCCTTGTTTTACAACAAGGAATGCCAGGTGAAATGAAGCTTCATAAAACCTTTTCCTAACTCTTCAGATTTAGGCGCTGGGTGTTGCTGTGTGTGTGTATCATTCTTTTTTTTTTCTCTGTGGCTGTCCTAGAACTTGTAGACCAGGATGGTCTCTAACTCATGGAGATCTGTCTGCCTCTACCTCCCGAGAGCTGGGACCCTTTCTTTAAATCTTCCTAGCTTATACTTGAGCTTGGCCTGGGATCTGTGTCTAAACTCATTGAGTGTTGACCTTGATATATACTTATTCACCATTTCATAACTATCTTCCTAGTAATGCAGACTGATAAAATTGGTTCTTTACTCCATGCAAGCACAGCTTTTGAATATTAGTTATTTGTGATGTGTCTGGTCAATAACTCCCGAAGGGGGCAATGAATTCATATTTTCTTGTGTTGCTGATTAGTTACATAGAATTACTGCTTCTGTGTCTACCATCAAATTACTTAAATATATATTATGTCAATTATATCTAAAAGAGAGCAATAGAAAATCCAACACCTCGAAAGAAACTTTTTATATCTTCTAGGAGCAAAACCCTGAAACCCAACCACAATGCTTTGGAGTCCAAAATGCATGTTGTATATTTAACTAATGGAGTCTGTCAAAAGACAGAGAGATGATAAATAGTCCCCTCTAGAAATGACATGTTTTGTATAGTTTTCCATCATTAAAAACATTATGAATTATAAATTTGTTAATGAATAATTTAAATGCATAAAGGTAAACACTGAAGTATGAGAAAGAAATCTTCATGGGCTGCTCACTTCACCTCACCAGTATCAATACACTCTTGTTTCAACCCAATTATTCATATTTTGCCATCATTGAGTTATATTAAAGAAATTTCCCAAGCATCATGTTGTTTTAGACATATATATTTTAATGAATCAAAGAATTCCTGTTGTGGACTTATTCAAATAAATACCACCTGAATTATCATCATTACTGCAATATAATTATCATTGGGTACAACACTTGGTTTGATTTTTTTGAGACAGTGTTTCATATGGCCCAGGCTGGCCCACAACCTACTGAATTGAAGATGGCCTTCAATTTGTCTCTATCACCAAAGTTCTGTGCTTATAGTCCCATTCCACCATTCTGTATTTGAGTACAGTGTAGTTGTTGTCTCTTACTCTGATTCTGGTTTCTTCAAACATCATCACTCTAGTTTCTCCAAGGTACACCTCCTTCCTTATCAGGAGGGAGACCCTGTATTGCCATTATCTGGCTCAATTATCTCCTTTTCTACATGAATCCATAATTGTCCATCAGAAAAAAAAAATAAACCCTCTACATTCCTGAGAAATGGAAAAGGTTCTTCCTGTCTCCATGGAAATTTTAAATCAAGGAATTGATAGGAGTCATGAAAGTTTCATGCTCTGATGTTTGAGAAATTAAATGGTTGTGCTTCATTATAATTTTTTAGATTATTTAAAACATGTCAACCAGGAGACTCAAACATCCAACACTCTTTCTGAGCAGAATTATTTCACTGAAGTCTCTGGGTTGAATGATGGTAGTGTTTACTTAGCCCTTCTCCTAGGACTTGGGTTTCAGAGAAATCAAAGAACTCTAATTCATAAGGAAAACCACTTTCTACAGAAGAACTTCATCAAATAAATCTACAATGAAATCAGTTTAAGAATCATCAGCTTTTGCAATTTATTACCAAATGAACTAAATAATGTACTCAAGCTAACACATGCCCTGAAGAACAAATTTGGAAATGAAAATATCCACTGTGGTAAATTATAATACAATGAATAAAAATTTTGTAATGTTTGTATTTAGTTAGATACTGTACTTCAAAATTAATTCTTATAAATGACAGTGTACAGACTGATAGACTACAATTGAAAGTACTCACAATTGAAAATACTCATCTTTAAATTTTCCTTGACTGATATTTTAATCTAAAGTTAGTCAAGGCCACAGACTTAACTTGCTGTATATAAGAAATTTATGTGCTAAAAATGTAAAAGAATCTAATAGGGTACTTCAGCAAAACTTAAAAGCAAATTGATTATTTTTCTTCATTTCTTAAAATCAAATCTCTTCTAGAACAAGAGGGATTTAAAAGGCTGAGATGGTAGGTTGCCATGCCTAATGACCTGTATTTGATTCCCAGACCCACATGGTAGGAAGAGAAAACAGATTTCTGTAAGTTTTCTTCTAACCTCTACACAGGTGCTTTCGTACATGTTCAAGCATGAGGACACACACACACACACACACACACACACACACACACACAGAGAGAGAGAGAGAGAGAGAGAGAGAGAGAGAGAGAGAGAGAGAGAGAGAGTATTCTTAAGCAAAAATCTGGTTATCTTCAAAATATTGCAGGAAAAATATTCCAGGAAGATTGAGGGAATTTGAATGTAAATTGAGTTTAAGGTGATATTAGGAACTAATATTCTAGAGATTGCTGTACTATAAAGAGCTTTCCAAAGTCACAAAAATGTCCTTTGCTGTGACCAGCACATTGTTTATTTTCAATCTTGTAAATATAATGTTTTAAGTTGGGTCAAAAGTTTATTTGTAAACTATTAAAAAGCTCTTAATTCTCTAAGAAAAGATTCTTAATTAAGATAAAAAATTATGATGGTATAACTTTCACCCATGCCCCACTGTGCCACCCTTAAATGTTGAGGCAAGAAAAAGTATTGAGAAAATGAAATCATACTTCTTGATTGACCAGGAGTAATAAAGCCCTTTAACCCAGAAGTCTCAAGTTTTTTGAAGAAATTTATATAATGTGGTAGGAGATTTCAGGTTGTGCAAAATTCTACTCTTCTCCATCCTTGACAGTTTTCATGGTTTATCTGTTCTTTTCAATACCTGTTTCAACTCCAGTTTAGATTCTATTGATTGCATTTGCAAGTTTAGTAATTTTTGATTGAATGTTAGTTCCTTTGATAATTTTATATGTATATGTGTATTCTTGGGTTTAGGTCTGAGTTTTGTTATTATCACTTTCATCCTTTCAGGTTTGATTTTTAAGACTGATGACAAGACTTCACCTACCTACTCCTGTAGGTAGACACTCCAAGCTCTGCCTAGTGCCACATCTCATGAGACTTCAAGGATGGCTGATAACAACAGGCATGCCTCTCCTTTCCATTCCTTGTGAATTCTTTTCTTGGCCACAGGCAGTTTCTTTATAAGAATGCCATTCACAATATGATAGTTCAAATGTACACATTTATTGAAAACTTATTGTATTGTCAAATTATGTATGAAAAATGTTTGTAAATATACTATGAATTCTGAGATGTCAGAAATTACAATCTAGTTTTCTTAGTGTCTTGCACAGATCCCATTAAAGTGAGCATTTGCCAAATGGGTATGGCATTCTTTCCTCCACAAACATGAAATACTTAGTTTAGTTTAGAGCTAAATAAAATGCAAGTGGCAATTCCAAGATACCACCAACTAATTAAATCTATGCACTTACTAAAATAATATACACCACTCTCTAATGAAATAGTGAAGTAGAATTATAATATTAGATTACATGATGAACTTAATATCAATTATGTACTACAGAAGTACAAAACAGATTCTTAAAATTAAAAAAAATACATTGGCAATTTCAACAGTAGAGAAATATTGTTTGTACAGCATGTCAGATACAGACTGTAAACAACCTTTTGTTTTATCATTTGAAATAGTGTGTGTGTGTGTGTGTGTGTGTGTGTGTGTGTGTGTGTATTTCATTAAGAAAAAAATTCTTTATAACTAGGATTCAGCTGAGTGAAAGCACTAATGTCTGTCATTAAAATGTTTCAGGTTTAATCCCCAGCACAAAAAAAATGTTCTTTTAATATAATAATAAGTTATTCAGAGAGCAGAGAATAACCATTGGTTGGAGAGATGGCATATATCCAGATTATAAACAACTCATTTCCAAATGATGTCATAACATTTATGTGTGGTAAAAGGTCTTTGTGAGTATAAGGAACTGAAATTTCAGAAAAAAATTGACTATAAATTTATACTTCTATGTCTGTCTTTAGATATCAACTGCATTTGAAGAGAGATTTAGTCGATTCTACTTTATTTCTAATAAGCATCAGGAAGAGATCAGAAATAATAGAAATGTCCTCAAATACCTACATGCCACCTGCTCTCTGAAGAGCCACATGTATTTGTTTGTTACTTGTGAAATAGTATCTGACATTTGTAGCAATCTTGCTGTTCACAAGTTGTTTTTGTTAAAATACTTACACTTTGGGAAACAAAATTTTTACACTGGAGAACTTCCCACTACTATCTGTCAAATTTTTTAAAAAAGGAACATCCATATGTGGTGTTTCTTTGTGGCTTCTTTTCACAAGGTCCTACTGTCAGGTTCAGCTGATGAGTTCGAATATGCCAAAGGGAGAGTGAGGATTTAGAAAAGAAAGAGACAAGAGACAGAAGAAGGAGTTGGGAGGGTACTCGGTGACTACTGGAGACACCCCAAGTTTATTACTCGCAGTACTTATGTACCGAGATCAAAAGGGGAGAGCAAAAGACTTCCTTTCCAAGACACAGGTAACAAACAAATGCAATTACCTCCCCAATACCTGAAACATCTGGTAACCATTCCCTAAGTCAAACATCCTGTAATTTAGTCTTAAGGGTCAAAGACATCCAGTAACCTCACCATTGGTTAAACATCTTATAGTTTAACCTTGAGGAGCAAGAATAGGCTTGAACTCTCTGACATGAAGTCAAGATGGAATGGAGTCAATAGCAATGGGCCCTAACAATATACAAAACAAAAGACATACATTGAGGGCACAAAACCAGAGGCAGGAGAAAGAACATCCCATGTCATCCCTGATCATGATGTGGCTAGTTCTGCAGATGACAAGTGACTGACCATATGCTGATATTTGGGTCATACACAATCATTCATGTGAAGCATTCTCCTATAATTTTTGTTCACATTTACAATATAAAGTTGACTGTGAGTCTACCCAACAATCTATACTTGGCTTTCTGAAGATACTGGGAACAGAAACAAAAATTTTAAATGTCAAAAGCACTGACTGAGAAACTAACTTATGTACAGATCATTATTGAAATTGAGATATTCACGACCACAAAGAGGATCATGGGGTTGTCATTGCAGCCTCACTCCTGTGAGTCACTGAATCACCCTTCATCCGTGCTTTCTTTTAATATGCCAGAAAGTTGAATTAAAAGGTCATTAAATTTACTTTGAAACTCTGAGTTGTTTGACACTCTGGTTTTAAAAACTAAGGAAAAAAATATGAGCATAAATATTTTACCAGATCATAAAACATGAACTATATCTTTGAGCATATGGCCAGTCTTTCATATTATCATGAAATTGTCAGTAAAAATAAATATTCTTTATAAAAAAAAGGAAATACAGTGCTTATAAAATATGCTGTAAAATAATTCCTCATATGGAATTAACATTTATCTAGTGTTTATTTTGTATATAATATTTGTCACTCATTAGGTAGGAATATGTATGCAATCATATTCCCAACATTTTATTTATTTATATTTTAGTTTTTAGAGACAAAGTCTCATGTATTGCAACCTGTCCTCAAATTAGTCAAGGATGACCTTAAATTGATCTTCCTGCCTCCTCCTCCCAAGTGCTGGGATTAAATAAACAAAGAAATGGCACCCATTCGCTCTCGGAAACCAAATGACTTAAGACACAGTTCTGAGGGAGATCTGCTAATTCCAATGAAAATTCTGATTTTGGATAAACATAGGCTCTACTTACATGAGGAAAGCTGTCTTTTAGAGACCCATGGATTTCAATAACTATCAGAGTCAACATCTGCTAATCTCCTACTTTATGAAGATTATGTTCCTTTTTCTTAATTTTCTCTGTGACTTAAACAGTGGTCAGTAACAAGTTCCCCCATTGAATCGTTGCTTCCTCAAGATTAAAAAATGCCAATATCTCTAAAACGTTTCAGTTTCATGCTAACTTAATGATGATACATGTCTAGTCCAATAATGAGTAATCTAGATGAGAAAATTAATAATAGTCAATTACATTCTATCTGAAAAATAGAGACATTATTATTGGTGTCTTACTTCTTTTCTTACTGCTGTGATAAACACCATGACCAAAAGCATCTTAGGTGGAGAGGCTTTATTTTAGCTATAGCTTATTGCCCATCATGATGAGAAGTTAAGGCAATAACTGTAGCAGTAACCTAGAGGCAAGAACGGAAGCAGAGGCCTTAGAGCAATGGTTCTCAACATGTGGGTCATGACCCTTACCGGGGCTTGAAGAACCCTTTCAAAGGTTTGCCTGGGAGCATCCTGCAATCAGATATTTATGTTACAACTCATAACACTAGCAAAATTACAATATGAACTAGCAATGAAAACAGCTTTATGATTTGGAGTCACCACAATATGGCCAAATGTATTAAAGGATTGCAGCATTAAGAATGTTGAGAACCATTGAGGTAGAGGAACAGTGCTTACTGGCTTGCTCCCCATAGCTTGCTCAGCCTGCTATCATGTACAACACCAGAACATCTGCCCAGGTTTGGTATTACCTACAGGGAGCAAGGGCCCTCCTACACCAATCATTAATCAAGAACTTGCCATACTGATTTGCCTGTAGGCCAATCTGATAAAGACATTTTCTCAAATGAGTTTCCTCTTCCCACATAATTCAAGCTTATGTAAGATTGACAAAAAAGAAAACAACAAACTAACCAGCACAACTGATATAGAACATTTCAAAACTAAATTATTTTCTGAAAACTAGTCATCGTAGTATTTTACTGTAGTAAGCAGAATTATAGTAGATGAATATTAAGGGATGAATATGACTATCAAATTCTCTTGGAATGATTCAAATTGTCTAAATTATCATGTTAGTTGTTCCGATGCCTGCAAAGTTATAGACATTATTAAAATACTCTTGTGCATATGAGCCATCACTGACTGGAAGGGAGATAATCCTTTCCAATGTGCTTGTTGAAAGCCTTAATTGTTTATGAGAGGTTCTGTTGATGAAAGAGGGGAAAGGAAGAGACAGTATTTAACAAATGATTATTGACTTTAGCCATGTTGGAGTCATTAAATAATTAACCCTGTTAATGCTCAATTTACAACTTGTAACATCATTTTCATATCCTCTCAATGAATTAACCACTTTATACCAAACAGATATTGACTGAAGATGCTAAAGTCACTCTTTATGAGGTTTACTTACCAGTGTCTACAGTGGTAGTGTTCAGGGATTTCTGCTCATTTAAAAATGAAGTTAGTTACATTCCTTGCAGTTTTGTTCCATGATACAGTTTCTTCCATGAGATTCATCTCTTCCCTTAATCTACAATAAATTAAAATGATTTTGTGGGCTGCATTTATGCATCAGGGAGTAAGAAAGCTTGCTGCACTTGCATAGACCTTGGTGATCTTATTCCCAGAACCCAGATAAAAGTGTATCATGAATTCATATGTCGTCATCTCAGAATTGTGGGGTGGAGACAGTTACATCCTGGAAGCTTCCTTACCAGCCATCTATTTAAAATATTAAGCTCCAAGTTCAGTGAGAGACTCTGTTTCTGGGGAAAAGATGGAGAGTGACAATAAAGAATACACAATGTGATGTCTTCCTGTGTACTCCATAAGCATTCGCTCATTCACCCATGCACACATGCACATATATGCACATAAAACAAATACACATACAACAAAAATAAATGATAAGACTATAACAATTGATAACCCCACCATCCAAACTCAAAATCTCTTCACCCTCCCATTTTTATTTCTTTTTCTCCCATACTAACTTGATGCAGGAATAAGACTTCTTGCTCTGAAAATCCTATATTTCTTATTTGAAAGAATATACTGTATGAGTATTATTAAATTAAAATTGTATTTAGGAGGACTAAATTGTCAGATTTAACCTCCTTGAATGTATGATTGATTACACACATGTAACTTCTGGATCCTTTAGTAAAGGCGTTTTCATATGTTTCTATTTTCTTTAGTTCACAAGTAGTTGACATGAGAAGCCATAATGGCTTCAGTAACATAAATACACATTTATGAACACCTTAGAATACACATTTTTAACCCATTCGAATAGTGCATTAAAGTGTACCACTTCATAATGTAGTTGAGCCTACTACCTAACATGTAAATTTCCTACTCTTTAGCATTCACATTAGCCTTAGTAATGCATCATAATATTTCTGTGTTGTTGCTGCATTTATAGACTCCAATGGAAATAAATTATGTTCTAATTGCATATCCCAGTTTTGTTTTCTCCTTTGCTTCCATTAAACATGTGTACAAGTATGCATATTCTTATCTGCAAAATCAGACAAAATGTAACTCAAGTTGACATCAAGCACATTTAACACACTATTATTTAACAATCTGATTTAAGAACAATTACTGATAGTCCTTTGCTCTATGTGTAATATCCATATATGAGTGAGTACATACCATGCTTGTCTTTCTGTGACTGGGTTACCTCACACAGGATGGTTTCTTCCAATTCCACCCATTTGCCTTCAAATTTCAAGATTTCCTTGTTTTGTTTTGTTATTTTCTGCTGAGTAATACTCCAATGTGTAAATGGACCACATCTTCTCCACTCATTCTTCATTTGAAGGGCATCTAGGTTGCCCTTCCAGGTTCTGGCTATTACAAACAGTACTGCTATGAACATTGTTGAACATACGTCCTTGTTGTATGAATGTGCATCATTTGTGTATATGCAAAAGAGTGGAAATGCTGGATCTTGAGGTAGACTGGTTCCCATTTTCCTGAGAAACTGGCATACTAACTTCCAAAGTAGCCACACAAGCTTGCATTCCCACCAGCAATAGAGGAATGTTCCCTTTTTCCACATTCTCCCCAGCATAGACTATCATTGGTGTGTTTGATTTTAGCGATTCTGGCTGGTGTAAGATGGTATCTCAGAGTTGTTTTGATTTGCATTTCCCTGATGGCTAAGGATGTTGAGCATTTTCTTAAGTGTCTTTCAGCCATTTTAGATTCCTCTTTGAGAATTGTCTATTTAGTTCTGTACCCGACTTTTTAATTGGATTGTATGGTGTTTTGGTGACTAGCTTCTTGAGTTCTTTGTATATTTTGGAAATCAGCCCTCTGTCAGATGTGGGGTTGGTGAATATCTTTTCCTATTCTGTGGGCTGCTGTTTTGTCTTGTTGACTGTGTCCTTTGCCTTTGGAAGTTTCAGGAGGTCTCATTTATTTATTGTCAATCTCAGTGTCTGTGCTACTGGTGTTATGTTCATGAAATAATCTCCTGTACCAATTCATTCAAGGGTACCTTCCACTTTCTCTACTAAGAGTTTTCAGTGTGGCTGGATTTATGTTGATGTCTTTGATCCTTTTGGACTTAAGTTTTGTGCATGGTGACAGATAAGGATCTAGCTGCAGTCTTCTACATGTCAGCATCCAGTTATACCAGCACCATTTGTTGAAGATGCTTTCTTTTTCCCATTGTATAATTTTAGATTCTTTGTCAAAAATCAGGTGTTCATAGTTGTGTGAGTTAATATGTGGATCTTCAGTGGATATTAGACATAGAGCAAATAACTACCAGCCTACAATCCAGAGAAACTAGGAAACAGGAGGACCCTAGGTGTGAAATACATGGTTACTGGAAGAAGGGAAAAGGAACAAGAACTCCTGAGGAAGTTGGGAGCATGGGGGAGAGGCAAGGAAGGAAAAAGAGAAAGGGAGAAGAGGAGGGGGGAGAACAAGAGGGATCAGGAAGACTGAGTCAGGGGAGGAATAGAGGAGAGCAAGAAAAGAGATACCTTAATAGAGGGAGCCATTATAAGTTTAAAGAGAAATCTGGCACTAGAGAAATGTCCAGAAATCCACAGGGATGACCCCAACTAAGAATCTAGGCAGTAGTGGAGAGACCGCCTTTGATGCCCTTCTCCTATAATGAGATTGAGGACTACCTTAATTACCATCCTATAGCTTTCATCCAGGAACTGACTGAAGCAGAAGCAAGCATCCACAACTAAGTACTGAGCCATACTCCTGGAATCCAGTTGTAGAGAGGGAGGAGGGATGAACAAATGAGTCAAGACAGTGCTGGAGAAACCTAAAGAAACTGTTGACCTGACCTAGTGAGAGCACAGGGACCCCAGTTATAAAGCTGGGGACCCAGTATTGGACTGAACAAAGCCCTCTGAATGTGGATGCCAGTTAGGAGGCCTGGGCAGTCTATGGGACCTCTCACAGCGGAACCAGTATTTATCCCTAGTGCACAAATGAACTTTGGAATCCCATTCCCTATTGAGAGATACTATTTCAGCCCATATGCTCGGAGGAGGGACTAGGCCCTCCCCCAAATAATGTGACAGACTTTGATGATCCCCACGGAAGGCCTCACTATCCTTGGGGAGTACGTAGGGGTGGGTTGGGGAAGTTGGAGGGCATGGGGAGATGGGAGGATGGAAGGGAGAGGGAAAGGTGGGGATTGATATGTAAAATAAGATTGTATCTAAATAAAAAAACAATTACTGAAAGATTGACGGGTCTTAAATGTAGGCTACTTTGTAGTGTAATTATCTTTAAATATTCAAATAATACACATGTACAGTAATATTGCTGAAGATGATTATTTAACTTATGTTATTTATGGAACAGGAAACATATATGAAGCATGAGTTGTGTTAGGGTAGGACTCGAACCTACAGAGAATACAGATTTGTGGTTAACAGAGTTTCCATTACAATGTTTGTATCTCTTCAAATAACTGTGTTCCTTTGGTTTAACTCATGAGAAGTCTAAGATGTTAACCCATAATTCAATCCTTAATGCATTTGATTACTGGATTAAGCTCAAGAAATTCTTATTGGATTAGATATTGGTTATGCTTTAATTTCTATGATTTTTCAGGGAATCCAAAGCAGATGTGAATCCCCTCCTTCTTAACTAGCTTCAAACTTAGATGTTAAAAGCATGTATATATTATTCATTTAATTCCTCAGCAGGACTCCTTGCCTTTGCCTCCCAGAAGCCCTCATCTGTGGCAAGTCAATGAGCTCATATACAAGCATTTGTTCCTTAGGAGATATCACTTTGGATGGGGGGTTTAAGTGGGTGTTGTGTGTTGGTATGGATGCATGTGGGTATGTGGGTACTTGTACATATTGAGGCCAGAAGAATAACTTCTAATGTCAGTCCTTGAGAGCAACCTGTTTCATTTTCTGAGACAGTGACTCCCATTTGGCCTGGAACTTGATGAGTAGGTTGAAATGTCCAGGAAGTCACCTGCCTTCATCTCCCCAGTGATGCCTGGAATGCAAGTGTACATCACTATACCTGGCTACCTTACAAGAGTTCTGGAGATTCAAGTTGGGTCTTCATGCTCACATAATTTGCAGTTAACCAACAAAGCCATCACTCCAGCCTCTCAACACATAACTTTTGAAACAGACCTGTTGTCAGACACTCAGATAAAAGCTGATCCTGATGATATTTGAAATGAAACAATAATTAAGTCAGATACAAACTTTAGGATTTTCTATTTCATTTTTGTTTTCTCAAAATTGTACCTGTTTTTTTTTTTTTTCAGAGGCAGAGCGAGCAGATAAAGATATTGACAACCAATCACTCATGATCCGCTATCCAAAAATAATGTCTACTACTCATCTAAAGATTTTCTTCGATCTTAGTCATAGTATTTTTACTCAAACAATTATAAGCTAAATGTCATATTTTTATACTTCTTATTCATCATTTTAGAATGGCACATTTTAAAAAATAGTTTAAAATTGTTTAATAATATATTTTTTTCTTTTGAAATGTCATACATGTATGCTCTGAATCTTGATCATATCTACCTCCATGTTCCAGTCCCCACCTCTCCTCTAGGCCTCCCCAACACATTTCTCCCCTCATTGATAGATTGAAGATGGCTCCACAAGGATTGCATAAGGGAAACACTAATTAGAATCATTGGGCTATGAAAAAGAGAGAGATTTCTATTTTTATACATAAATTTCAGAAGAAGGAATGTGTTTTCTTTTAAATTGTATATAGTCATTTAAAATTGTATAGTTTTTGGTATACAACATTATATATTTAAAATATGTATTGGTACATTGACGTCTATCTACATCGCACTAATGAAAAAGAGTTGAAAACTGATACTGAAATTCTAATCTCATTCCTATTATAGTGCTTTAAAATGTACATAATACTGTTTAGATTTGGTGTTTGAATCTTGGTATTTAAAAAGTGAAATGTGTAGTGGGTCAGAATGATGGCTCAATAGGTAATGTATTTGTTGTGCAATATAAGGACCTGAGTTAAATCTTCAGAATTCATGTAAAAGGGTTAGGCATAGTGATGGATGTCTGCAATCCTATTACCTTGAGATGGGTGGAGGCAAAAGGATTACTCTGTTTGCTGTCCAGCCAGTTTTGCCTAATCTCCAAGCTCCAGGCCAAATGAGAGACACTGTATCAGAAAATCAAGCAGAGAACTCTAAAGGAATGACATCCAGTGTTTTACTCTGACTTCCATGTGCATGGTAGTAAGTATATATGGAATAAATGCACTGTTAAAATTCATCAAAGTCCTATATTATATCATTCACTTCTATGAATCTACCTTTCCAAAAAATAACTCGTAGTATTCAATTTGTGTTTATGATCTAGATTTGCTATTTTTAAGCAATATTGCTAGATTTCTCTGTGTAACCATGAGCCATCCTGTTTGCTTGCTTGTGAAGGAAAACCCTTCTGTCTGACCCCTGTGAATTCTCTTTGCACAAGAGGCCACACTACACCCCAGCAGAATGTTTGTTTATTCCCCATCAGAGAAACTCAGGCATTTTTTTTTTTTTTTTATTGAATGGAACAAGTATCTGACAATCAGATTTTTGTCCCAAGATAACTTGTCAAATAGTTTCTTTTGAAATTTTGGGTTTGAAGTCTCAAAAATCACAACTGACAAACCCACCGGCTCTGCAAGATCAACATTTCCCTCATTATAATCTATTTCACCACACAGAAGTGTGATCTTAGGATCGTCTCACTCATCTTCCAGTCTGTGGCTGGAAATCAGAATGAATGGAGATCTAACAAACAGCCCTAGACCCCAGTTTTACATGGAAGAAAAACTCAGGAAGCTGGAAGGAGTGCAATGGAGGTCACTCAGACTGTAGCACCTATGGAGAGATTTGGCTAACTACTGCCTGCTAAGGTCTTTATTCACCCTGCACGTTGACTTCCTGTAGGTGTTTTTCTCTTTGTGGATGAGTCTTCTCAGGGCCATGTCACTCATAGGCATCTTTCCCATTGAACGTGAGGAAGAGGCCCCTGAAGCCTCAAGGTTAAATTCAGAGGCACAAGATAACATACAGAAAATAGGCAAGCAAAATGTCAGAATACTGTTGTAGTGTTGATATTTTCAATGGTTACTAAAGTTTAGCTCAAGGCTTGGGAGGAGATGTAAATTCATATATTGAACTATTTGAAAGTCAGCATGGCTGAAAACCACTACCATTGTCCTGTTGTCTGAACCTATCTGTAGTAAAGGTAATTATTATTTCTTTTCTGTTACTTCTTTATCACACTATTATTTACAATTTTGAATAAATCTGAAGAATATACTTCACCAGCAACATTGACTGTATTTGTAATATCTAATGAGGTATAACTAGGTACAGTGAGGCATGCTGTGTGTAATATGAGGACTGTGAAGGTTGAGACAGGAGGATTTAAATGCCATCTTGGCTGGACTACTTGTCAAGACCTGGCACCATAAGAAAAAGAAAAGGAGAAAAGAAACGGGAAAAAAAATAAGAAACTGTTCAAGTATATGTAACCTATTAGGTTACAAGTCAATTTGCATGAACTATATGATTAGTTCTTCTGAGCCCTGTATGACCTATAGTTATCAAAAACATTGTATAAGTCCTTAGAAAGGGCTTTTAGTTTTATAACATGTTTCTAAGTTAGAAACATTGAGTACTTTATGCCACTTGCCTGAAAGGAAGTTTATCTGATTTCCATGGAGAGAAGCTCAATGCCAATTAGTCTAATTCCATTATGTCATGCCTAAAAGTACCATCTTTTAAAGACTGAAAGGTTTATAATTTATTAAATCCTCATGTTACAGTTTGGTTCCTTGAACTAGAACTCAATTTTATTAATGAAACAGGAGAAAATACATCTTTCTTGAAGTAGAAAAGAGAAAACACCGCCTTTATAGTATGAAAATTGATTGAATATATGTTTGTAGATGAAGATGATCAACTGTTAAATTCTAGAGAAATTAATTTATCCAGGGTTATTATACATATTTAACTGTACATGGATAAAATTTTATTTGAAAAACATCTAAATACATAGTATGCACTTGTGGAAAGACGTGGGACTTCATCTTAGTTATTTTCTTATTGCTGAGAAAATAAACCACCAAGACCAAGGCAGCGTAGAGAAGATAAAGATGATTGGGGCTCACAGTTCCAGAGTATTAGAGCACCTGAGCATCGTGACAGGGAGTATGGTAGCAGGCAGGTTGGCATAGCTCTGAGGCAGTAGCTTAGAGCTTATACCTGATCCACAGCACAAGGCAGAATGAGAGTTAATTGGGAAGTGCATTGGCTTTTGAAACCTCAAAGCCTGCCCCAGTGACACACCTCTTCCAAAAGGGCTCACCTTGTAATCTTTCCCAAAGAGTTCCACAAACCTAGCATTAAAATATATGAGCCTATGGGAGCCATTCTCATTCAGACCACCGCAGACTTTGAGTAGCACTTCTTGCATAAATCACAGTGCTTGTGACCAGTCACATGAATTTTTCCTATGACTTTGATGTTTCTGGCTTGATATTGCCTCTTCCTCTGCCCGAGAAAAAGATGAAATTCAAAGCAAATTAAATGTGGATAGCATACGATTTCTTTATTGTGTAGTCTGGATGCATCTACCCTTTTTGTGTGGAATTTTTTAGGTCTCAGCCCTGAATGTTCGTTCATAAACCGTCATCATACAAAGATCAAACTTCTCAAATTTCATAAGATTCTATTTTAACCCACAGTTACCCCCATTGCTCTTAAAAGAGATTTAAAAAGTGTCCCTGTAGTTTAAAAGGTGTCTGTCATTAGAGATAATTTCACAATATAGTTCTGTCTCTGGGAATCCATTCCTCTCCTGCCCATTCTTAGCATGGATATCTTCTTTCTGTTTGACCTCCAGTGTTTCATTAGTAGTCATCAGGGCATGATGCTGAGAGAGAAGTAATTGAGAAGCCAGGTCACATGAAGGACCACTCTTATTTAAAAAGAGGGTACTCTCATCATGGAATATCCTAGTTTATTATGAGTGTCTACCTCCACTTGGGAGATGCTGCATGGAATAGCTGCTTCATTCAGGGTCACCTTCCCTGTACATACATGCACACTGACAGACACAAAACATACACGGACACAGCCCACAGGGCCTGCTCTGTTTGTGTGTTTACTTAACTGTACGTTTTCAGAAATAAATCAGTGAGAATAAAAGACATAGTCTTAAAATTATATACTATCCTAAAATACAATCACAATAGAGAAGAAGAGCTTGTGATGTGTGCTGTGATGACTTCGGGAAACTCACATAATTTATAAGCTTTTGTTCCACTATAGGACACACAAAAACTCTAAGTCTGCACAAATTGAATCCATACAGATTTTTGCATAACATTTTTCCCATATAATATGTTTTGGTATTTTTTCCGCCTGTAGATAACTGATTTGTAGACTTCGGAAGAAATCTAAGCACAACTTTTGAATTCCAGTCATTGATTTTGAGTTTTTATGTTTTTTTCTCACTCTTGAAGTTTGTCCATCCATCTCACTTTTCTTACATCTATCACTCTACACTGAATTCAAATATTGTACTTCATCACAAAAGACATAATCAAGATGAGATGGAGATCGAATTTCATTGTTTAAGTACATGCAGATCCTGTCCCTTAAAGATTCCAATGCTTGCCAAAATAAAATTGATATAAGTTGTGTGTTCATTTACTCTAAATTTGTCTGATAACTCTAAAATAATGAAATAAATGAAGCATTTAATTTAAATGATACTTCATCTGTTAATGGTATTTGTGCCAATTTTCCATAGCTTTTCATAGTGTTAATGTAATTTGACTTCTGAGCAATTAAGCAGTACATTTAGTGCTGGCAAAATGATTAATTAGAAATATTGGCCAATATGCCAAAGAAGTTAACTTTTCCTTCTCATGCAATTTTAAAGTATAAAATCTTAGGTCTACAGTGCTTGAGGAATGTATTGGGTTTGGGAGATTATATAGTCCAATTGCCAAACTGATGCATAAGTCATGCCCACACTGAAAAATAGTTGCCCAAACCTAGTGTAACTTACATATGTTCCAAGTATTTGCTCTATATTGAAGGCCAACATTTTTTAACAAAATAAAACAAAACAGATAAATAATGAAAGAAAATCTGATATTTAGATCTCATGTTGATATTAGAAACACATTGTTGACTTGGGCCAATTTCTGTTTCCAGAGAAACTGCAGTTTGGTAATAGACTAATAGGTAAAAAGAGATTGTCATGGTTTCATGGAGAAAATACTTAATAGAAGTTTCCCAGAACACAGAGTAGATGGAATGACAGTCAACACAGCTTCTGAGATGAACAAGTATTGCTTCTAAGATTAGATACCCATGAATCTTGATGAGAAGTAGATGTGTATAACAATATAGGAGAATAATTGCAAACAGTAATTAGGTATATAGTCCCAGGATGAAAGGGATGAGGAATTAGATGCATGAATTAGTAGTATATAATCAGGCCCCAAACATAAAGTACCTGGAATTGCACAGTGAATATTTATAGAAAAACAAAGCAAATGTTGGTGAACAGAGGAGAGACTAGAAAAGGAGAAGAAATGCTTGTAGCCCCTTATCTGAAAGTATGCAATGCGGAGCCGAAGAATCAGACATAAAGAATACTATTAATCAAACTCTTCTGTATTAGCCAAAAATTTCACCATCAATTTAGAAAAATTAAGTGATATGCCATACTATAATGACATTATTGAGTGTTGGCAAAAAGTGGTGCCTTTGGAGAAAGGAGGCCCCTAGTGTGTGCCCTTTATCTTGCTTTGCTGTTTGTCTGTGTTCTCCATTTTCTTGTCAGTCATGAAGAAATTTCTTCATCATATACTTCTACTCCATGATTTTTTTTTTTTTTTTGCCTCACAATGATCCCAGAACTCTACCTCCAAATGATCATGAAATAAAGCTTCAGTAATTATGGAGCCAACATCAATGCTTTCTCTCTCAAGCTGTTCCCTCAGATATTTATCCACTGTGATGAGACATGGAGGTTCACGAAAATGCCAGTCCAGACACCAACTGAGTTGCTTATCAAAAGCAATAAGATATTCAATTCCTCTCTGGAATTTAAAACTTAAAACTGGAGACCAAGCTACGATTACGTGAAGAACTGGGTTTTTCAATAAAAGTGACATGGCAAATTGGTAGTGAGCATTTGACTGGAGAAATTGCTGGATTCAAATGCACACCACTAATTGGTTTTAGTTTAGTTTAGTGGCTGTATTTGAGCTACAATCTGAGTTTTTAAAAGTATAATTAAAAAGAGAACTGTAGCTGATCCTTGACAGTTGATATCTGTGCATAAATTGTTTATTATCGGGAGATCTACTAACAGGTACATTTAGTTTATTGTTTGCACTGACAACACATCCTTTTTGCTATGATTCCTGCAGAATAAATGTTACTTGTTTCTTACACTGAGTCATGGTTAGCATTCTGCAAACATTCCTGGTGATAATCTTTTTGTGATCCTCCTCCCCTTTCACTTTCATGTTGGCTTTGGACTGAGGCTTATTGGCAGAAGCCATGATGGCAGCTGGGTCTTAGCCTTTATGCCTGTGGCCCCATTGGAGGTGACTGGGGAATGTCTCACACCTGTGAAAGAGCCTGGGGGACCATGATGACTGGGATTGTGGTTGCAGTGGGGCTGACAAGTACTTTCTGAGATTTACTCTTTATTCATAAGAATAAATCCCTTATGCAAATTCTGACTTTCCAAAAGTTAAATATCAATTTTTTAAACTAGAAGCTTTGCTTCAAACATAAACATTTTTGTATGTTTTATATATACAATCAAAAAATCTACAAGTATCTGTGCCACACTTTTTTTTTTTTTCAAGATAGGCAACTTACCAGGGAGAACTCTCCAAGAAGAGACAATTAATGCTACATGGTGATTTCAGTGGACAGTCCCAACATTTGAGCTTAATGTAATATCAATAAAAGCTGATTTTAAATTTATAATAATAGTGGTTCATTGCAGCTAATTTTATGCAATTATGCTCTATGTGTCTTTATGCTTCTTTATTTTTCTTTCCAGAAGGAATAGCATCAAATTGATCTATAAGTGCTTTTGTGTACAAGTTTTGATAACCTTTTCATAACTCATTTTTGTGCATTTTGTGGAACTAAAGAAAGACTACTGTAGGCTATGTATATCTTTTTGTATCTATGAAATACCAAACACTTAATTTTTAGGAAATATTTCTAGGCTACCTCCTGGAATTTTGGCAAGATTAAACAAACAAAACAACAAACCCAACAACAACAAAAATCAAAGCCAGATAAGCAAACAACCCCACTACACACACCCACAAGAGAAAAACTCCTAGTGTAAATGGACCTGCACAGTTCAAAGCCTTGTGGAACAAAGGCCAACTCTACACACTAGTTACAGCTAATGGCATAGTTCTGTAGCTAGTGAGGCTCTTGGGACAAGGTCTGTTCTGTTAGAGAAAGTAAGTTGACCTTTTATTCTACAATCTAATTTGCATCTAAACTTTCCAGCCAGGGCAGGTTAAGACTCTCCTGATACTGGTCCAGTGATTGGGCAACCCACCTTTTCCCATTAGCATCTGCTTTGAGCCCTCCTCTGTAAACAATATTAGTGGCTAGCTTCCAGAAGTCCTTGCATAGCAGGTACTCTCTTTGTTTACAGATGTTCTTTGATTCAAGATTAACATAGGAAATGAGAAGCTGAATGCCTTGGATGCCTGCCAGCAACACAAGAGGGAAAATGGTTGGTAAGAAAATGAGACACACTTTGGTTTTCGGGTTTGTTTACGTTTTATCACGATAGAGAAATGTGTTAAAGAGAATGCTAGAAAAAGAAGCATAGGAGGGAATCTAAGAAAGAACGATTAAAAGATGAGGAAGAATGACAAAAAATAATCATCGAGGATACAGATTAAAAGCATTTCATAAATGGGCTATTTATTTCTTTGTTGTGCAATGTATGTTGTAAATATAACAGTTTTTATGTGACAATTTATCTTCACATTGCAATGAATATGAAGATGCTGGGCACTTTTCTGTAGTAGGACATTGTCTAGAATAAGGTCAAATCACAAGGGAAGAAGATACTCAGGGTGAGAAGCAAGCTTGACACTATTCCATGTAAATTGAGCACTGGCTTGTTTACATAGGAATGGACAGGGCTGGAGCATAGTCGGAACTTTAAAATGAACTGCACTTTCTCAAAAGCTGATAAAGCCCAGTATAAGCTAGCTCACAGATTTCCCTTGAGCATTAGCTGTGTTTGTGACATTTTGCATAGCATTGACTAAAATACTTGAGAAAACAACAAATAGTAACTTGTTTTGGCACATTCTTACAGAAGACTCAGTCCATCTGGCTGTCTATCAATTCTAGTCCTAAGGTAAAGCAGAACAGCGGGGCCATCGACGGCTCTTCATGTCATCAGCAGAGAGGAAGCAGAGAGAAAAACAGAAAAGGGGCGGGGAGAAATAGCATCCAGGATTCACACCCAGGGTCTTATGACCGCCAGCAACATGCTAACTTTCAGTTCCCCAGAACTTCCCAAATAGCACCACCAACTAGAAACCCATGTGTAATACATGAGCCTGAGACAGAGACACATAGAGAGATTTCATATTCAAACCAAAAGAATTACTCTAAATCAACAAAAACTTTGACTGCAAACAGTTTATCTGTACATTTTGATTTTTCCATTTGATATTTTTATTTATATTATAAACAATTTTATTTTACATATCAACCCTAGTTCCCTCTCCCTCCCATCCTCCCCTCCAACATCCCCTCCACCCCTGTCCCTGTCCCAGTCACCTTCCCCATGGAGAGTGAGGCCTTCCATGGGGGAATCATCTAAGTCTGCCACATCTTTAGGGGCAGGGCCTATGCCCTCCCCCGTGTATTTAGGCTGAGAGAGTATCCCTCCCTGGAGGAATGGGCTCCCAAAGTCCATTCATGCACTAGGAATAAAAACACTGGTTCCATTGCATGAGTCCCTGTAGATTGATTGCCCAGGACTTCTAACTGTCACCCAAGTTCAGGAGGCCTGGTTTAGTCCTATGCTGGTTCCCCAGCTGTCTGGCTGGGGTTTATGAGTTCCCACTACTCAGGTCAGCTGTTTCTGTGGGTTTCCCCAGCCTTGTCTTGACCCCTTTGCTCATCACTCCTCCCTCTCTGCAACTGGATTCCAGAATTCAGCTCAGTGTTTAGCTGTGGATCTCTGCTTCTGCTTCCATCAGCTACTATATGAAGGCTCTCTAGGATGGCATTTAAGGTAGTCATCAATCTCATTATCAGGGAAGGACATTTAGGGTAGCCCATACACTATTGCTTAGATTCTTAGTTGGGGTCATCCTTGTAGATCTCTGGACATTTCCCTAGTGCCAGATTTCTCTTTAAACCTATAATGGCTCCCTCTATTAAGGTATCTCTTTTCTTGCTCTCCCCTATTCATCCCCTGACTCAATCTTCCTGATCCCTCATGGTCTCCTCTCCCCTCCTCTTTCTCCTATCTCCTACCTCCTCCTTTTCCCCCTCCCCCTCCATTTTTATCATCTTGGGCAAAGAATTTACTTTTTTACAGATGACTGTAAGTCCATGGATTTTACTCTTACATTTATTAATCCTGCCAGTTGAGAATAAGACCACTACCACAATTTGAAGCCAAATTTGAAGCAAGATTTAATTAAATACAGACCAGGCTGATGGACTCTCTGGCTAGGTCCATTCCAAGGTTTCTCAGCCATGGCCCAGCCTTATGTTTTGCAGGAGCTTAAAAAAGGCAACACCCAAAATTTACCACATTTCCCATGAGGTTCAGTCAGGGCCAATGATGTATCCTGATGTATTTCCTGTGAACCCCCAGCCCACATGTGATCAAGCCCATCCAGTATAGCCAGGTCAAACAAACTGGTTTAGGGGCCTGAAAACCTGTGACTTGTTGTCTCCCATAAACCATAGCCTCTGGCATCCCAGGAAGTACATTTCCTTGGTCAAGGGGCTTACAGGTTAGAGGCATTTTTATCATGGATCTCTAAGGCACAGTAATTAAAACTTAAAATATAACTTTGGCTCTCATATACTCATTCTGCTTAATCCACCTACACTGGTACTACATTTTAAATGCTCTCCTATTTTAACTAGTCTCTTTCCTTTAAAGACTAATTTATACCCCCTGAAGCCTCCCCCCCAAAGCCTCTGCATGAACTATTTCCTGTCTTGAAAGAGATAGACTCTTATCTTTGTACACACTGATACATTGAATCTGGACTTGATAGATTAATGACTTATTTCCTTCAATTCCTTTGGTGGTTAGTGAGAATTTGAGTCATCAAACTGCAGCTAGTTGTTTCTGCCTGCTTAAATACATTATTTATGAACGAGAATCTCAATGTGGTTTTTGCTGGATGAAATAATTTTAGTAATATACCAGTGTATACACAAATGTTATTCATATCCACAGACTTTAAACTTCTATTATTCTTACAAATAAGCACACATAAATAATTTAATTTTTATGAAAACCCTGTTTCTCTTGCAGAAATCCTATTAACTATAAATGGTGTTAAGTGGTTTCTCAGTTGTTGTTGTTGTTGTTTTTAGTTTTATCTGCATATTTAAAATAGGCATGGACCTAACATTTTATTTCACTGAATCCTAGGTATGTGCTCTCAAGTACATGATGGATTTACAAAGGATTCAAACACTGAAGTGTGGTCTCTCTAGCATCTGTTGTGAAAGATATCCCCAGGGAAAGGAGAAAACATACTTCTTGAAACACACAGAAAAGTAAAAGCACAGCTTCAGATGAAGTCAGTAGCATTCAGTCTATTAAAAATAAAGCAAGAAAGATACATGATTATCAGCAAGAGGAATTTTTTTCTCTCTGCACAAGTTCAAGTCCACCCATAAAAATTAGCTCATTATCACTTATAGTTGAGTTGTTAGAGATGGCCATGATCTCATTCTTGCATTTAAAGGCTTTTATTCTCACACGTAAAGGACAAACTCAACAAAATAGTGAAGCTCAGAGTGAACAGGTGAGATTCAAACTCAATTCAGATGGCATAAACCAGAGGACCACTTCTTTTCTTTCTTCTTCAATACATGCTGTCACATTTGTCCAAGTCAAAATTATCATCTAGCCTATGAGGAAACGCATCTCAAATAGCGTGTAAAGCTGAAGTAGTATCACTTATTAACTTCAAATTCAAAATAGAAAATTGCTTCATAAATTTCTCAAGCTGACCAACAAAGCAAATACCTTTACTCTATCATTGCACCATAAATGTATTACTTAATGAGCCAGAAAGTCATGGTGAAGCCTTAGATTTCCTATCATATATGTATTTTTTATTGTAAGTCACTTGAGAAACTTTTAATCAAGTTACTACAATTTTCTTAGTGTAACTCACTAGAGAATATACAGTGAATCCAACAATAAAGTAAAAACAAATAGTTGAATGTGGGTGTTATTCATCTTTTCCACAGAGTGAAAGTCATAGAAATATTCTTTCAGGTTAAAGTTCAACTTAAGTTGAATTTGTATGGTTAATGTATTTGAAATTTTTTGTTTCTCAAATGTTTACAATTTTATAAATTCTGTATATTTCATTTCCTATGGATTGAGTGATGTCGGCTTTGGTGGGGTTGTCAGATTCCCAGAATAACAATGTTTATATTCTTAAACTTATTTAAAAATTATTAGATTAACTAGGTCCCATCCCCTAACTCCAGCTGGCACCCCTGCTCATGCAAGGGACACTCCTGGTAGTAGACTGAAAGTGGATACAGCCTCCAACACCAGCAGGCATACCCTGTGAGTATGGCAGTAGTCAAAACTGAAGGTCTAGAGGTGGCAATTCTTATGACATATTCCAATGCCTTTACTTATCTGTAATCATGGGGGAGGTACTTAGCTATTCCTCAAAGGAATGCCGGCATCTGCCCCTCACTTTACCCATAGATCTAAAAGGCACCAACTCTTGTACATCACAAGTTTTATCAATCAGGTTTCTTAGTGTATCTCACTGGGGAATACACAGTGAATCCAACAATGAAGTCAAAACAAATAGTTGAATGCAAGTGCTACTCATCTTTACCACAGAGTGAAAGTCACAGAAATATTCTTTCAGGTTAAAGTTCAAACACACTAACAGCCCAGCATCTTCCCTATTCATTTATGTTTATTGCTTTACTCTCAATCAGAAATATCTTAACAGATGGAGGCTGCATTCCTTGTTTCAGTTTCTATGATGTTTCTTTATAATGAAATGGATGTGCTTTCACTGAATGCTTCAGATGTGAAGTAATCTAATTTCATTGTGACCTTCTTTTCCACGGTCTATTAAGGGTTAATATGAAAAGAGATTGCAGTCGTGCAAGACCTTCATATAGATTTAAGAAAAGCACATGTTGCAGACTTCATTTCACTTGTATTAAAGGCAAAACGAGGCAGTTAACACATCCTGCTCAAAGGAGAATTCGAAGAACAAACTAATTTGGAAATTGGGAATACTAAAATAACTTTGCAAATGGAAGCAAAAGTGTTTTTCGCAAGTGGGGGAAGTATTGTCTCACTACGTAAGAATGACTTGGCATGCCTACAGATAAATTTATTTTGCATTCCCCTCAAATGATTGCAATTTAAAATATATTAAAATAAAGCAGTTTCCCTTCACTGTGCTGTCACTCTCCAAAGTTGCAGGGAGCCATGATCAATGGTAGTCTGAAGAAATTTAAACAGAAATTTCCAGAAAGTATCACAACTATTTTTAGGATTTAACATGATTTCATGCATCCATGAGAATCCTGAAACATATTAAGTTTGGATAAGAGGCACTAATGTAGCTCAAATACACAAGAAGTCCAAATTATATGACACAGTATACAATGCTCCAAGACTTGCTATGTAGCTTCCCATAGGAAACACATTATAATCTTTGGCTCATTCTAAATTCCCAAGGATCAAGAGGCCATGCACATGACCATAATACACAAATAGTTTCTTTCATCCTCTCAATTATTGCAACTAACTCTTTCTACATGCCTATGATTTTAAATACTTATTGTGGTCCTTTTTGTTGCCGTAGTACTTTCAAATGGTCCTGATGGCCCTCTCTCCTTGCTCTTTTCAAGCCTTTTTGCTTTTAGCTTTGTTCTCCCGACACTTTCTTGCTGAGTCTTGACACAAGTCTCTGTTTAGTCCACAGAAAGCATTCCCCAGCCAAGAAAATTTTGATCAACTCTTCCATGGGCACTTAATTTGCTTTCTCCAACTGTCAGGGCGCATTAAGATGGCTTTGCTTCATCTTGGCTCAAGGTCAGAGAGTTCAAAACTGTCCTTAGTAAGTCATAAGACCTAAAGGTCAAAGGTGTGGCTATAGTAGGATGTTTGGTCTTGGCCTTGGGTGTCTTATCTAAATAACAACAGACTTGGTCTGAGGTGTGGTTACTTGTGACCCGAAAGGCCAGATAACCAGAAATTAAGTCTAAGGTGTGGTTACCAAATGCCTGGAGAATTAAGGAAGAAAGTCTGTTTGTTCTGTACAGGATACCATGTTACCCTTTTTGGTTGGGGTATATAAGAATGGTAAAGAATAAACTTGGGGCATTCAATATTCACTGGATTGCCCTCCTGACTCAATCCTGTGTCTCTGTCTTTTTCTTAGCATCTTTACCTGACAATTCTCAATCCACACTCCCCCTCTCAGGTACCAACCTGGCAAGTCAGGAGGATTAGGCAGAAGCCCACAGGTTTCTACATCCAACTCCTTAGGATTTTACATATAATTTATTTATATTGCCCAGGCTACCCCATTCACAGTCATTCTAATTTTTTTTGTAAGTACAAAATTACTATGCAGGCCACTTTGTAGTGGATTCAATTGTTAAGGATATCTTCCAAAGTCTTTGCCATTTATTCCACATTTACAGCTTAAAGAGGATTTTGTGCATATACCTTGGGATATTAGCTCCTAAGGAGCCTTTATTTAGCCTAGCATCTGATCTCTTTTTATATACTTTGCTAGCCATTTGTTGCTTGCTTTCTGCTCTAATGAAGTCCTTCACCAATAATATGTCTATTATCTCTTCCTAAATCACCTCTTTTTTTCTCATTGTGTAAATAGATTAGTAGATGATACACAGATAGGCAGGTAAGCAGACAGCCTAAGCTTTAAGATCTGATTTACATCAAAATAACATCACTTCCTTCCACGAAACTAATACACATCCTTCTTTGCTTTCCTTCACTTCTCCATATTCTGATATAAACTAATGATAATTTTGAAATGTAGTTGGTGACTTTCACACTTCTCTAAATAAGTTTAAATGCATATATCTAACAAAGATGTTTACATCTCCTCTTTAGATATTTTTATTACAGTTCCACTAATTTTTCTTCTGTCTCAATCTAAGGTGATGGTATATTCCTATTTAATAATTAACTCACTCACTTTATCCCTTTCTTCATGAGGGCTTTTTTATGTAATTAAGCTACATCTCAGGCCTTGAATTACATAATTATAATTAGAACTTGCAAAATGTACAGAGTAAAATTTAGACAGTGTATGTTGGAATGCAGATATTGCCTGCATTTCATGGGGGCATAATAAAGTGTTGTAAATGCAAGCAAACATGATTTTTCTAGCTTCCAGCTGAGCAAACTTAAGAACTCCATGATCAAGTTCTGTTTGCTCTGAGGCAAACTCACAGAAACTAACAACTGCAAAGTATCATATAAATGTTGTATGTCTATCAGTTGAGCCTCTCCTATCATCCGTGGTGGCTTTATGAGATGATACTAAACATGCTACCAGCACCAGACATGCCTAAAGTCTGATTTCCCAGGCAGTATTCTTGTCAAACCCAAGGCAGGGTCAGCTATTTCATGAAGACTTATTTATATGCATGGAAAGATGGCTCAGCAGTTCAGAGAATGCTTTATTCTTGCAGAGAACCTGAGTTCCATTTCTAGAACTCACACAAGGCAGCTAAGTGCTGCCTATAACTCCATGTCCAGGAAATACAATGGATTCCATGATCACCTGCACTTACACAAGCACAGACTCACATATAGCTCCCCACATACACAAATAATCTAAAAATACAAATAAGTCTAAAAATGATTTGTTTATAATTTGTTAATATTTTTGGATTCATAGAGGTATATGTAAGGGTATATAATTCTCATACATATTCCTCCTTTGATTAAAATCACAACAAATGAAGAATTTACCTAATGAGCTGCCACAAGAACCCTTATAAATAGAAGATTCTTATGGCCAATATGGTTGACCTAGTAGGTCAATCCTTCTAGTTCACTATTTTAAAAGAACAGTGACAACTAACTGATAAAGCTAAGTGAGAGTCTAAACCTTGGATAAAAGATCTAAGTGATTGCCTCTATTTCTCCACATTTAGAATTTGATGACCATTAGTGCAAAGTGTTGAGTTCATAATGCTGATGACAGAAATAGTCATTAAACATAAAACTGCTGATGGGAGAAGAGGGGGAGATGGGCACTGTCTTATCAGTGTCCTCCCAATATCTAGCCTAGATAGCACACATTCAATAGTAGAAGTAAATCTATCCTGTTACGATAAATCTTTCTGCCAAAAGACGCCTGAGCCCCACTGCCATGTGTGCCATGGCAAAGAGATAGACCATTTTAGAATTAATAAGAATAAGAAGGTATAATTAGAGTTGTGGTTTTGATTATTGTTTTAATGAGAACTACTTGTACATATTTAAATTTTTTTGATACTCCTGTCACATTTCTGCTCCACGTCATCATAATTTGTGGTTATTAGAAACAGTGGCCAGTGATTAAAATATACCTAAATACTTTATTAAAGGAAGAACCAAGTTTGAGAGCACTGGTGTAGGTCATGGCTCTCAAACATCCATGAAACACTAGTTCTAACATATAGGACCTGATGAGCCAAGACAACAATTTGGAGGAAATTTCTCTTCTATATTTTATTTCTGGTTAAAAATTGAAGTGAACTAATTAGCTCAAGAAATTCCAAGTTAGAACACACACACAAAAAAAAAAAATACAGGGAGGAAACCAATCAACAGTTTAACTCAACTGCAAACTCTTCTAGCTATAATAATGACTGATTTGGCAATATATGCTCATTGGGGCAATAGTGACATGGATGCTTTGGTAGTAAACAACCATATTATGATTGGATTTAGGTCCCTTAACAGAATTAATTTATGTCTAGTATCATGAACTAAGTCAAGAATCCATGGTTGGATGTGTTATAGACTCCAGTAGAGAACCTACTACTATTATTCTGCTAATAATGCCCACTTGGTGCTTATCTTTATACCCATAGATCAGCATACCTCTCAACCCTCATCAGAGAACCTTCCTTGTGCAATATGTCATAGATATTATCAATAATTACAACTGTATAAAGTACAAAGAGAAAAAGACTTATCCCTGAATAGGATATCTGTCTCATATCCTCTTCCCTGAGGTCAGGGATCAACATGTAAGAAAGGCTGTAACTGTCAGAGGTTGTAAAGGACTGCTACCAAAAAGGTGTTTTCTGGACACAAAAGAATCACAACTGTTACACAAATGAACACATTAGTTTGACTGCATGCAGAAGAGAAAGCTACCCAAAACCCCAGCCTGGACTTTGAGAGAATTACAGAGTCATTAACTTTTTAAATATCTAGTTCCTGAAAGGCTGTGATACTCTGATGGACCAACCTAACCCCATGTATATTATCAGCATGAAGTATATTCAGTAAGATTAAAAATAGTACATGGAACTATGTACTATTTTTAGGGAAACATGATGAATGAGATTATGAGAAAGTTGGATGTAAAGAAGTAAGGGATATATTGAATCCAGACATATTATATTTGTGTATGATATTCTCAAATATATTTAAAAAATAAGCTTCCATCCACACCATCAATGCCAGCATTTCCTCAAACTTATACCTTTGGAATTTGATTTCATTTTTCTTTAGAGTTTATTGACTCTAAAATATGAGGAAAGTATGAGATGAACACAAATAAAATTATACATTGATAATCATACATGAACTCAATCTTTAGAAAAGGAATAGGACATACAAGACATATGCTAAGTAAGCATGAATGAAATTATTAATACTAAAGTATCCCCCAAAAGAGATAAAATAGTAATCTCTGACTTGGTGTTCTCATTTGTCATTCCTTCATTGACCAGAGGTCAAGTGTAGACCTAAAATAACAGTGTAATATAAGACACTTTGAAAGCCAGGAGTCCAGGGGATGGAGCAACAGCTAAGTGGTTAAAAGGGCATAATAGTCTTTCAGAGGATCAAGATTTGATTCCCATCACCTGCATTTGGTGACTCACAACCACCTAAAACTTCAGCTCTCCAGGACATGGGGTTCCATGTTCTCCTCTGGCATCTGTGGACAACTGCACTCACATACACAGGCTGACACACAAACACATACACATAATTTTTGCAAAATCCTTTAACACTTTTTCCTGTGAGAGACTGTCTACATTATCATACATCTTCATTTAAGATTTAAAATAGATTTTCTCTCACAAAATACCTCCTAACCAGAGTTTCCTCTCCCTCCACTCCTCCAAGTACCCATTCTCTTCCCTCTCCTCCAGGTCCACTCACTCCCCCTCCCTCCATTTCCCTTCAGAAAAGAGTCTTCCAATAGATAACAAACACAACAAAACAAGATACAATATGACAAGGCAAAATCCCTCATATTGATAGTGGACAAGGCAACCCAATAAAAGGAAAAGAGTCTCAAGAGAAGGCAAAGGAGACAGAGATACACCCACTCCCACTATTAGGAGTCACACAGAAACACCAAGCTATTAGCCATAATATATGGACCTGGTGTATACCCATGCAGGCCCTATGCTTGCCCCTCCAATCTGTGAACCCATTTGACTCCTGCTTATTTGAGTGACTGAGCCATGTTCTTCTGGTATCCTCCATCCCCCTCTGACTCCTACAATCTTTCATATCCCTCTTCTGTGGGGTCCCCCAAAGAACCTAAAAATAATAAGGAACCTAGGAATCCCAACTGCCTGTCAGGGTAGGAGCAGATATAAGACAGTTGGGAAGAGACCAAATTCATGTAACTTTTATTATAAAATGTTGACATAATTATCCCAATTTATTATCTTAAATTAGGCTTTATGTAGGTCCACACAGAGAAAATGTGAAATGTATGGGGTTCAGTATTACCTATGGTTTTGGCCATCCATCAAATTCTCAGGACATATCTTCTGAATAAAAAGAAAACCCACTGATAGGGCATTTGACAGTGAAACAGGATGAAAGCAGAGTGCTATGCAGCCTTTTTCTATTAGCCTCACTCACTGTGGGATTGTATTATGAAAGAATCCTACATGGTGGCAGCATGTCTGATCCAACATTTTCCCAGAGAGCAATGTGTCTAAACCCATCACTTCCAGACTCTGGTTATGTGACAGGACAGCTATCTATCTCTTTCACCTTTTTTCATACACAAGTACAGCTGAAGAACAGAGCTGTGTGGGATTCAATTGTTAGTCTAAATTTCCCTTTTAGAAGGAAGAAGTTATTTGGTTTACTTCTATTATTTGAACACTGGCAGAGTCATAGATCTATATCACTTAGACCTCTAAATTTCAGAGTCTAATATCACAGTAAACTATTCTGAGCAAAGATATTGAAGCCAAGTACCTAGGATAACAAGTGAAGAGTATCTAGGCATCAATCCTCCTGCTCATTCTCATGGTACCACTGGATTGGAGTTTGAGAAAACAGATTGTGTTTTTTCTTCCCCTAAAACCCAACAAAGCTCAGTTCACTACTTACTCAGTCACTCAGTCAGATGATAATGATCATAGCATCATCTTTCAGACCCATGCATTTTTATGAGTCTGAGATTCAGTGTTCAGTTGTAGTAACATCACAGGTTTGAACTTTGAACTTTTTAAAAAAATACCTTAAACAAGTACAAGAGTTAAAGGAGACTGGGCGCAGTATTGGTTACAAATGCTTGCTCACAAGAAGCAAGCTATTTGGAATCTTAAATTATGACATTGAGGTGTGACATTCAGCCTTGAGCTGTGTAATATAGTAATTGTGTTGCATAATTCAATAATCTATACTTTAAAATTGGAATTGTTCTTTTAAGATTTATTTCATTAACTTAATCATGTGCGTGTGTTTGGGTCTTTGAGTGTGGTGCCCATGGAGGGCAGAGACATATAATTCCTTAGAGCTGGAGTTACTGGTGGTTGTGAGTTACCCAGTGGTGTGAGTGCTGAGAATGAAACTACAATAGCAGTATAGAAATTTAAACACCGAGCCATCTCTCCAACCCCTAATATGCAATCTTAATAAAAATATTATGAATTACTTTAAACATACCAGTGAGAAATGTCTAGTTAACAAACTGATCTATTATCCAAATGTACTACCTTCTAAATGTTTTCATGGAAAAGAGTAAGAGACATACGATCTTCATACATAGAGTGGGCTTTCAAATGTGTAATCACTGATGCCACACAATTAATTAAAGCATACCTTAAGGATATCTGTGTCACTACTCTTAAGATTTGAAATATTTTCCCTTTCGGGGAAACAGGGAGGATTATGAACCTCACAAGAAAGATGAAAGCCACATCCTTTCTCAAAGGGGTTATAGAAACAGTGAAGAAGTACTGGGGGAATGGACACCCTTGTGGAGTAACTGTCTGCTAGCTGAAAGCCGAGGATACAGCCTTCCTGGGCCATTGTTTATGCTGGAGTAGGCTCTTCCTCACTCAGCTGCCCCAGCCTCCCAGGCTCCTGTAAGTAATCCCAATAAGCCCATTAGTTCACCAAGATAGGCTTGGGTGGAATTATTTTGTTTTGTTGTGGTGTCAGTGCCCTATCCAGGCTAAGTAGCTTTTTTCTTCTTGTCACTTCTGAAATAAGACACAACAATGTCGTAACTTTCAGTTTTACTTAAAACATTTCAGGATTAAAATGAGTTCTAGTTTATGACATGAATATTTCAGTTGTACAAATGGAAAGGAAACAAAACAAAATGATGAGATGTGCTGATTTTTCATGTGTTATATAACAAACAAGAAGATGATACACTGTGTTTTTAAACTCTGGCCACTGGAAGATTTTTAAGGACACAGAGTCAATGATTTGTAAAAGGATACAGGATGCTTCTGCTTTTATTTTATGCAGTGTGAAATGACACAGGAACATTTGAAACAAGATTTGCCCAGCATCATTGACAGTGCCTTCATGCTATGTTTTCTTTATATCCTGCTCAAGCATTGAGGTCCAGGAAAGCAATCCAGTGATTCCATTTCTTGTCATTTCAATAGTAAAAACAAAACATTGAAGCAAAATTGAACTAGCAATTGTGATTTAGTCTCCAGGCTTTTGCCAAGGAAATATTAAAGCCTTTTCTGTGACTATGGTTGTCAAAATCCCCTAAGCAAATTTACAAATCAGAGATATACACGGATACTTTAAACAGTACAAGGTTCATTGGTTCCAGAATTATTTGTAAATGGGAATTCCTAAAGTTTTTGCCAAAGACGTTTCTAATAATTTGAGAAACACTCTGTTTTTGTGAGGTTTCTGTTGGCTGTGAAGAAACACCATGATCACATCAACTCTTATAAAGGAAAATATTTAAATGGGGTAGATCACTTATACTTTCTGAGGTTCAGTCCATTATCATGATGATGGGGAGCATGGTGGTGTGTAGGAAGACATGGTGCTGGGGTGGTAGCTGAGAGTCCTATATCTTGCAGGCAACAGAAAGTTAACTATGTCACTGGGTAGCATCCTAAGCATAGGAAACCTCAGAGCCTGGCCTAACACTTCCTCCAACAAGGCCACACCAACTCCAACAAAGTTGCACCTTCTGATTGTACCACTCCTTATGAGATCATGGGGGTCAAGTACATTCAAACTACCACATCTACACTGTGGCCCCCAGAAGCTTGCAATAGTATCATAATGTAAAATGCATTTAGTTGAATTTCAAAAATTCCTGTAGTCTATCACAGTCTCAACAGTGTTTTAAAGTCTGAAGTTCAAAGTCTCTTTGGACATTCATGCAATCTCTTATCTGTAATCACCTACAAAAATAAAAATAAAAAAGCAGATCACATAATTACAACATATTAAGTTAAAGGATATACATCACCATTGCAAAATGCAGGGAAGGGAGCACAGCAAGGAAACACTGGACAAAAGCAATATCAAAAAACAACTGACAAAACTCCAAACTTTGCGTCTTCATGTCTGATGTCAAAATTCTGTCTATATCTCCAATTCCATTCAGCTTTGTTGACTGTAACACGCTTCTTTTTCTTGAGCTGGTTCCATTTTCTGTTATCAGCTCTCCTCATCAGGGAATCCCACAATTCTGGTATCTCTAACATCTTTCCAGGACAATCCAAGCTTCAGCTTCATGCAATGGCCTTTCTTCTAATCCTCCATAAAGAGACACCCCTGACATATGCCTTGTCTCAGTGGCTTGCTTTATGCTGGAAGGCAAATTTCATAACCCATTTCTTCTGTGTTTAACTCTAAAACCAGAGCCACACGGCCAAATTTGTCAAGCTCTGCTTCTTGCTGGTTCTGGAACATGGCCCCCCTGATGTGGGATTTCTTTCTGTATACTGTGAATATGTTTTATTTTCATTGGTAAAGAAAGCAGCTGATTGGGTCAATAGCCAGGCAGAATAGAGCCAGGTGGGGAATCCAAATAGAGATTCAGGGAGAAGAAGGCCAGAGAGATATAGTTGCCAGGGAAGCAAGATGAGAGGCAACAAGTCACAAGCTTCATGGTAAAATATAGAATAATAGAAATGGGTTAGTTTTAGGTTGCAAGAACTAGTTAATAATAAAAGCCTGGGCTTATAGGTCAAATGGTTTGTAATAAATATTAAGCCTTTGAGTGGTTATTTTAAAAATGGCCATGGGACTGTGTGGGTTGAGAAATCACTGGCTATAGTCCCCTCATTCAATTATCTCTTCATGAGCTTTCTGTCCTTCATTGTTAAACTTGGCTGTCCTGAACCTTGCTCTGTAGACCAGGCTGGCCTCAAACTCAGAGATCTGCCAGCCTCTACCTTCCCAGTTGGGATTAAAGGTATGCCCCACTACACCGAGCTCTAAGTTTTTCTTTAGTTTCTTTCCATGATTTGGAAACATAGCTGGGTAGTATCTTGCCCTGAGGTCACCCTTTATTCCATTTCTTAATCAACATGGAGTTTAGCTCTATTCCATTTCCTGGTGCTCTTTTCTCCTCAAAATTTTAATTTTGTAATCCACTTTGCTCAGCTTGCCCCTTTTCATTGTAAATCTTCATTGGAGTTACCACTAAAAACTCACAACACAGTCTATACTAGGCTGTTTGGGTATTTCTTCTGCCAATGGAATTAATCCGAAATTCTTTACTTTAGCTTCAGACAGTCTCTTCAGACAAGGGCAAGGACAGCTACTTTTTTTTTCCTCCAAAATATCACAAGAATTATCTCTAGGTAACAAAGTAAAATTCTTTTCCTTTGAAACCTCTTGATTGAGACCCCGGCAGTTCAAATAACTCTTAACACCTCTGACATTCATGTTCCTACTATTATGGCCCATTGCTTAGAGCATTCCATTGCTTTCATAAATTCCTTCAAATAAACATATGGTCAGGCCTATCCCAGGAATTCCCCAGCCTCTGGAACCAACTACTGTCTTAGTTTGGGGTATTATTGTTGTGAAGAGACACCATGACCACAGCAACTCTTATAAAGTAAACATTTAATTGGGGTGGCTCACTTACTATTTCAGAGGTTCAGTCCATTATCATCATGGCAGGGAGCATTGTGGCTTATGGGCAGTTGTGGTGCTGGAGCTGAGAGGATACATCTTGCAGGCAACAGGAAGTTTACTGACACACTGGGCATAGGAAACCTCAAAGCCCACATCCATAGTGACACACTTCCTCCAACAATGCCATACCCACTCCAACAAACCACATCTCCTAACAGTTCTACTCCTATGAGATTATAGGGGCCAATTACATTCAAATTACACACTCATGTTTTTGTTTGGGGACAAGATATACAATTTTCTGATTATTCAAATACCAGATATTCATCCTCAATTGAGTTGGCATTAAAAAAGACTCAGGGGAAACTAAAGTGCATTCTCTTCATCTTTAAGATAGTTTGTATTCTGCTAAGTGTCCATTGCTCCAAGGTTCCTTTCTGGCTTGAATCTTTATCCCCCTGCAGTCTCCAGGTAGTAATGAATGTGTCTCATACAATTTAAGTCAGTGGTTCTCAGTGCTGTGACCTTTTAATACAGTTCTTCATGTTGTGGTGACTCCCAACCATAAAATTATTTTTGTTGCTACTTCATAACTGTAATTTTTCTATTGTCATGAATCATAATGAAAATATCTGTATTTTCTAATGGTCTTAGGTAACACCTGTGAAAGGGTCTATTGACCCACAGTCTGAGAACTGCTGATGAAAGCAAAACTGTCTTCAATGTGAACCAAGCAGTAGGGTATAGGGCACAGAAGCCAGCCAAAGTTGGCGCTAAGGGAAGTCCAGAGTTGTTTTAAAAAAAGATGATTGGTTGCCTAGATCGAACCAGATGAGGTCACTGCATGAACAGCTCATGTTCACTAGGTAAAGCCCAGGGTGCCTAGGCGCTTGATAGACTGACCTTCAAAACATTTGCTGGCTGTTTTCCCACTCTGCGATTTGTTTTGTGTGTATGTGTGTGTGTGTGTGTGTGTGTTTTTCCTTTAAAGGACACTTACTGTGGTACAAGTTCCTGCTTGACTAGATTCCCCGTTGCATCTGATTGTCTCTGGGATTCTTGGAGACTGGGGAATAGGGCGAGCATCGCACTAACTCTTCCTCAGACCCAGTCCAACCTTCCTTGGTTGGGCTAAGACCCTGCAGTAGGGTCTTACACAACCTCTTTTACCTCACTCTACTCATCTGTCAAGTACAAGTAACAGGGTATTACTTCAAAGAATGATTTTGTGATACACAAGTTATTCATGTTTATAATATTAAGACTTTAATGCATTATTCAGGGACAAGGCATTTTAAACATAGTGTGTGGGTGACTTTATAATATTACCAGTAGCTATGAATCTTTGTCACTGGGAAGTTTAAACATTAATCCATATTCAATGTAAAACTTAAAAAAAAAGATGTATCAAGCTGTTAAGGTACCTTTTTCAAGTGTCCAAGAACCCCCCAATAATAATAAAAAAAAGTTTTTCTTTCTGTGAAAAACACCATGACATATAACAGCAGACTCTTGGAATCTATGCCAAGATCACGATACCACTTTAAGAGCATTTGCAATTTTTTTCATCCTTGGAGAACATTTCAATTTGCTATTCTTAGAACCTCTAAAGGAGAACAAGGCATTGATCTATGAATAACTCTAAAAATTCAATAGAAAAGTTAAGACATGAAAAAAACATTCATTTGATTCCAAGAAGAGCAACACAAAAATCATTCTGAAGCTTTTCAGAGCACCCTTGACATTGTTGGTTAATATCAATTCACAAAATGTTAGTGGTGCAGATGCTATGGGGGTAACCAAATGCTTTATGGTTGATAAAGCCTGCTTGATGGAAAGAAACTCATTCCTGGTCGTGTAAATCTGTCCAACAGCATCTGGCTAGGATTATCAAAGGCTCTTAGGATTATACTAAGAGTAAACCTATTATTACTGTTTTGCTAAATCAATATAGTATCAAACTACCTATTAAACAACTATCTCTACACTCTTGTTTTAGTGCAACTCTCAGTCCTTATAAGAAAAGGGTCTTTGTTCAGAGGATGGTGTTTTATACAAAGACTCACAATTGGTCAAGGTATGGAGAACACAATTCGGTAGAGTGTACAGCCATAAGTGGGATGCCAATATCACAACCCCCCTAACTATAAGTATCAAGGAAAATTTCCAAAGAGGGGTGGAAATATTGTGAAAATTCAGAGGTAGGAAAGTACAGGGATAAAAAGTCACCAGCAGCCAAAGATAATGATGAACACAGTCAGCATTTAAGCATGGATAAGGGAGGAATATACAAGTTCCCACCTCTAGTGAAGGAGCTATTGACAGTTGGTGGCTAATGTAATGAGAGTTAATTTTTTAGGGTGTGGCCTCCTATAAGTTGACAATGCTTCAATGGATGACTTGACTCAATAGATATAACATTTTTAAAGGGGGAAGCTGGGTATGGCAAGACACACTTTTAAACCCAGTACACAAGAACTAGAAACAAGTGGAATCCTATGATTTCCAGTCTAAACAGTGCCACATAGTAAGACTATGTATCAGAAAGAATAAAGAAGACAAGAAGGAGGAGAAAGCTGATGAGGAGGAGAAAGAGGAAATGAAGTTAGAAAGGAGATATGAGTTGAGGATCCTAGAGGAGTTGGAGGCAGGACTAGGTGGAGTATGATAGAAATACTATATATATTTGTACAAAATTCTCAAATAATAAAATGACCTTAAGTAAAAAGATTTGATAACATGTTTCCTTTCAAGTACTTTTTTACAAAGTCCTTTAGAATTGTGAAGTTGAACATATTCTTTGACTATGACAATTTTATATGTGAAATAAGTGTAATTTAATGACACTTTATAATTTACAAAATATGGTATCTGCCTGACATTTCCCCATATACTTATAGCCTTTTCTTAATTCACAGAATATTGAATATTTTGAAAAGGATCAAATATGCTCATGATTTTCTATGTTTATTGTCTTGTGATTTTTGAAGGCTTGGGTTTCAGCATAGACAATGAGAAACACAATTGGGAATCCCGGGCATTTTAGGAGCGGCTCCTAGATGAGAGAGAAACATAAAGCCTAACAAAGCACAGCAAGCAACTAGAAAAATAGTTATGAAATTTTGTCTTTCTGTTCTTCTTTATTGAAAACATAAGCAATAGCCACAGACATCTCTGCAGTCATTTTGTAAACTTCTGAGGCCAAGAAGGGCAAGGACAGAACATTGTATCTCATTGAAGGAGTATTTGGAGGTCATCCAAAGAGGCTTTGATGAAAATCTATATTTTATAACAACATGTCCTTCACCTAGTCAACAGTTATCATGAATATAATGACAAGGGGAATGACTGAAGAGCTTTTTCATTTGTAGTGAGTCATATTGACATTTAAAAATCATTAGTAAGCTTTCATTTCAATGTATTCTCATATATAGTCAAAAGTCAAAAGAATGCTCCCTATTCTATTACTTGGCCCAATACAGCAGAATGAACCATTCATTCTGGTTCATTCTGCTGTATTAGGGGAATATGGTATATTCCCCTAATATAAACTTCATATTAGGGGAATATGGCACCATAACGTGACTCTGAATGAGTAGGGCATCCTTGGTCCAGAAGTTTTGTTGCTACATCCCATGTGATATTTCCTTCACAAGGGTTTGTTTCCTTCTATGTGAGCTTCCTCAGGAGATATTCTACATTTCTTGCACTTCAAATTCCCTTTTGCCAACTTCCAACTTCATATTGCAGTTTTTTGTTTTGTTTTGTTTTGGTTTGGTTTGGTTTTTTGAGACAGGGTTTCTCTGTGTAGCTTTGGAGCCATGTGTCCAGGCTGAAAGAGCATCCCTCCAGGTGCAATGGGCTCAAAAAGTCCTTTCTTACACCAGGGATAAATACTGATCTACTACCAGAGACCTCATAGAGTACTGAGACATCCACATTCAGGGGTCAGTCCCATGCTGGTCTCCCAGACATTAGTCTGGGGTCCATGCACTCCCCCTTGTTCAGGTCAGCTGATTCTATGGGTTTCACCAGCCAGGTCTGGACCTCTTTGCTCTTCACTCCTCCTCTTCTGCAACTGAGTTCCAGAGTTCAGTTCATGGCTCAGCTGTGGGTGTCTGCTTCTGCTTCCATCAGCCACTAGATGAAGGCTCTAGAATGGCATATAAAGTAGTCATCAGTCTTATTATAGGGGAAGGGCATTTAGTGTAGCCTCTCCACTATTGCTTAGATTGTCAGTTGGTGTCATCCTTGTAGATCTCTGGACATCTCCCTAGTGCCAGATCTCTCCTTGATCTTATAATGACTCCCTCTGTTATGGTATCTCCTATCCTGCTCTCCTCTATTCTTCCCTGACTCAACCTTCCTGCTCCTTCATTTCCTCCTCTCCCCTACTTTTCTCCCCCTCTCATTCTCTCATCACACTCTCCCCTACACTCATGCTCCCAATTAACTCAGGATATCCTGTCCCTTTACCATTCTCTGGGGTACATGCATTCTTCTTGTAGCATCCTCCATGTTCCTAGTTCCTTTGTTAATGTGGATTGTAGGCTGGTAATCCTTTGCTCTATGTCTAAAATTCATAGATGAGTGAGTACATTCCATGTTTGTCTTTTTGTGACTGAGTTACGTCACTCAGGATGGTTTCTTCTAGTTCCATGCATTTGCCTGCAAATTTCAAGATTCCATTACTTTTTTCTGCTGAGTAGTACTCCATTGTGAACCATATTTTCTTTATCCATTCTTCAATTAAGGGGCATCTAGGTTGCCTCCAGGTTCTGGCTATTACAAACAACGCTGCTATGAACATAGTTCAACATACGTCCTCGTTGTATGAATGTGCATTCTTTAAGTATATGCCTAAGAGAGGAATTGCTGGATCTTGAGGTAGAATGATTCCCATTTTCCTAAGAAACCACCATGCTGATTTTCAAAGTGGTTTTACAAGTTTGTGCTCACACCAGCAATGGAGGAGTGTTCCTTTTTTCCCACATTCTCTCTAGCATAGATTGTCATTGGTGTTTTTGATTTTAGCCATTCTGACAGGTGTAAGATGGTATCTCAGAGTTGTTTTGAGTTGCATTTCTCTGATGGCCAAGCATGTTGAGCAATTTCTTAAGTGTCTTTCAGCCATTTTAGATACTTCTGTTGAGAATTCTTTATTTAGTTCTGCACACCACTTTTTAATTTCATTGTTTGGTGTTTTGGTGGCTAGCTTCTGGAGTTCATTGTATATTTAGGTTATCAGCCCTCTGTCAGATGTGGGGTTGGTAAAGATATTTTCCCTTTCTTATGGGCTGTTGTTTCGTCTTACTGACTGTGTCCTTTGCCTTACAGAAGCTTCTCAGTTTCAGGAGGTCCCATTTATTGGTTGTTCTCAGCATCTGTGCTACTGGAGTTATGTTCAGGAAGCAGTCTTCTTTACCAATTCGTTCAAGGGAACCTGCCACTTTCTTTACTAAGAGGTTCAGTGTGGCTGGATTTATGTTAAGGTCTTTGATCCATTTGGACTTAAGTTTTGTGCATATTGATACATGAGGATCTATGTGCAGTTTTCTACATCTCTGAATCCAGTTATGCCAGCACCATTTGTTAAAGATGCTTTCTTTTTTCCATTGTATAAATTTAGCTTCTTTGACAAAAATCAGGTGTTTGTAGGTTTGTGGGTTAATATTAGGGTTTTCAATTTGATTCCATTGGTCTATCTGTCTACTTTTGTGCCAGTACCTAGTTGTTTTCGGGAGTATGGCTCTATAATAGAGCTTGAAGTCAGGGGTGGTGATGCCTCCAGAATTTCCTTTATTATACAGGGTCGTTTTGGCTATCCTGGGTTTTTTGCTTTTCCACATAAAGTTGATTATAGTTCTTTCAAGGTCTGTGACAAACTGTGTTGTGATTTTGATGGGGATCACATTGAACTTATAGATTTCTTTTGGCAAGATTGTCATTTTTACTATGTTGATCCTACCTAACCAAGAGCATGGGAGATCTTTCCTTTTTCTAGTATTTTCTTTAAATTTTTTCTTTAAAGACTCAAAGTTCTTACTGTACAGGTCTGTCACATTTTTTGTTAGAGTGATCCCAAGATATTTTATGTTGTTTGTGGCTATTGTATAGAGTGATGTTTATCTTTATCATGAAGGGATGTTGGAGTTTGTCAAAGGCTTTTTCAGCTTCTAGTGAGATGATCATGTGGTTTTTCTTTTTCAGATTGTTTATATGGTGGATTACATTGATGAATTTTGGTATGTTGAACCATCCTTGCATCTCTGGGATGAAGCCTACTTGATCATGGTGGATGATTTTTCTGATGTGTTCTTGGATTCTATACAACAGTATTTTGTTGAGTATTTTTGCATCAATGTTCATAAGGGATATTGGTCTGTAATTCTCTTTTTAACTTGTGTCTTTTTGTGACTTAGGTATCAAGGTAATTGTAGCCTGATAAAAAGAGTTGGCAATGTCCATTCTGCTTTTATTGTGTGGAACAATTTGAGTACTAGTATTAGCTCTTGTTTGAATTTCTAGTAGAATTCTGCAATGAAGCCATCTGGCCCTGGGCTTTTTTTGGTTGGTAGACTTTTGATGACTGCCTCTATATCATTAGGGGTTATAGATTGATTTAAGTTGCTTATGTGTTCTTGGTTTAATTTTGGTAGGTGATAGCTATCCAGAAAATTGTCCATTTCCTTTAGATATTTGAATTTTGTTGAGTACAGGTTTTCAAAGTATGACATGATGATTCTCTGGATTTCTTCAGTGTCTGTTGTTATATCCCCTTTTCCTATTATGTTCCTATAATGTTAATGATTTTGTTAATTAGCATGCTCTCTGTCTGCCTTTTGGTTAGTTTGTATATAAATTTGTGTATCTTGTTGATTTTCTGGAAGAACCAGCTCTTTGTTTCATTGATTCTTTGTAATGTTTTCCTAGTTTCTACTTTATTGATTTCAGCCCTCAATTAGATAATTTCCTGGCATCTACTCCTCCTTGGTGAGTTGGATTCTTTTTGTTCTAGGGCTTTCAGTTGTTCTGTCAATTCTCTAGTATGACTCTTCTCTAGTTCCTTCATGTGGGCACTTAGTGCTATGAACTTTCCTCTTACGACTGCTTTCAGAGTGTTTGGGTATGTTGTGTCTTCATTTTCAGTAAAGTCTAGGAAGTCTTTAATTTCTTTTTTTTTCCTTGACCCAGGAATGGTGCAATTGGGCATTATTCAATTTCTGTGAGTTTGTAGGTTTTCTGCTATTTTGTGTTGTTGTTGAATTCTAACTTTAAAGCATAGTGGTCTGATAAGATACAGGGGGTTATTTCAATTTTTTTGTGTCTGTGGAGGTTTGCTATGTTGCCAAGTATGTGGTCAATTTTAGAGAAGGTTCCATGTGGCACTGAGAAGAAGGTATTATCTTTTGTGTTTGGATAGAATGTTCTATAGATATCTGTTAAACCCAATTGTGTCATAACTTCTGTTAGATCCTTTGTTTCTTTGTTACGTTTCTGTCTAGTGGTCCTGTCTAGTGGTGAGAGCTGGGTGTTGAAGTATCCTTCTATAAGTGTGAGGGGTTTTATGTGTGGTTTGAGCTTTAGAAATGTTTTCTTTACAAATGTGAGTGCCTTCATATTTGGGGCAAAGATGTTCAGGATTGAGACTTCATCTTGATGGACTTTTCCTGTGATGAGTATGAAATACCCTTCTTCATCTCTTTTTACTGATTTTTAGTTTGAAGTCCAATTTGTTAGATATTAGGATTGCTACACCAGCTTGTTTCTTGGGTCCATTTGATTGGAAAATCTTTTCCCAAACCTTTACTTTGAGGTAGTGTCTGTCTTTGAAGTTGAGATGTGCTTCTTGTATACAGCAGAAGGATAAATTCTGTCTTCATATCCAGTCTGTTAGTCTGTATCTTTTTATGGGCAAGTTAAGACCATTGACATTGAGGGATATTAATGTCCATTGATTGTTGGCTCTTGTTTGTTTTGGATTTATTGTTGGTGGTGTTATTGTATGGATTTCCCCCTCTTTTTTCTTCTGGTGTTTGGGAGAGTGGGATTATCTATTTCCTATGTTTGTGTGAACATGGTTCTCTTCATTGGAGTTTTCCTTCCAGTACTTTCTGTAGGGCTAGATTTGTGGATATGTTTTGTTTAAATCTGGTTTTGTCATGGAATATCTTGTTTTCTCCATCTGAAGTGATTGAGAACTTTTCTGGGTGCAATAGTATGGGTTGGCATCCATGTTCCCTTAGCATTTGTAGGACATCTATCCAGGATCTTCTGGCTTTCAAAGTTTCCTTTGAGAAGTCTGGAGTAATTCTGAGAGGTCTGCCTTTTATATGTTACTTGGCCTGTTCCTTTGCTGCTCTTAATATTTTTTCTTTTGGTGTTTTGATTATTATGTGATGAGGGGACTTCTTTTTGTGGTCCAGCCTATTTGGTGTTCTGTAAGCTTGTTGTACTTTCATAGGCATATCCTTTTGTAGGTTGGGGAAGTTTCCTTCTATAATTTTGTTAAATAAGTTTTCTGTACCCTTGAGCTGTGTTTCTTCACCTTCTTCTATACCTATTATTCTTAGGTTTGGCCTTTTCACAGTGTCCCATATTTCCTGGATATTTTGTAGTAGGTTTTGTTGGAATTGAGAGATTTTCTTTGGTCGATATCTGTATATTCTCTAGCGAGTCTTCAACAACTGAGATTCTCCCTTCCATCTCTTGTATTCTATTGGTTATACTCACATCCTTAGTTCCTAATTGTTTATCTGGCCTTTCCATTTCCAGCATCCCTCATTCTGTGTTTTCTTTATTGTTTCTATTTCAGCTTTCATGCCTTGAACTGTTTTGATTGCTTCCTTCACTTGTTTGGGATTTTTTCTTAGCTTTCTTTTGATTCTTTAAGATAATTACTTATTTCTTGAATTTTCTGTTCATTTTTTCTTCTATTTCTTTAAGAGATTTTATCTTTACTTCTTTAAGGGTCTCAAATATCTTCATAAAGTAGATTTTTAAGTCCATTTCTTCTTCTTCTTCTTCTTCTTCTTCTTCTTCTTCTTCTTCTTCTTCTTCTTCTTCTTCTTCTTCTTCTTCTTCTCCTTCTTTTTCTTCTTCTTCTTCTGTGTTGTGCTTTTCAGGTCTTGTTGGTGTGGAGTCCCTAGATTCTAATGGTGTCATATTGGTCTTTCTGTTGTTGAGTGTTTATATTCTGTTGTCTTCCCATCTCTTCTTCCAGTGGGTACAGGTGGGGTCTCTTTATGATTTTTTGTCACTCAGTGGCATACGTGGCCCTAGACTTCAGTGTCTACAGCTCTAGATGGTCTGGCCTCTCTTCATCAGAGTTCAGGACACAGGGGGAACAGCAGAGTTCTGGACTCAGGGAGGTCCTCCCTGTCTGGGCAGGTCTACTCTATGCCAGGAGCATGCCCAGAAAGATCTAAGGAAGGGGTGATGGAGGGATTCAGGTGGGAACAGAGGTGACACTCACTTCAGTAGAGGTCAGGGCAGAGGGGGAACCACGAGTTGATAATTGTTCTTACTATATATAGTTTTACTATGTTAGAGTTCAAACCTTTCCTTGTTATTTAGTCAAAAAGGGAAAATGTTGTGGGGTATTTGTACACAATGGGAAAGTGTATTGCTGTGATTGGTGTAATCAATCAAAAAGCTAAATGGCCAATAGCTAGGCATGAGGTAGAGGCAGAATTTCTGGGGAGTGAAAGAAAGAGGAAGAGGAATCAAGGTGTGAGAAAGACACCAGGAAACACAGAGATGAAACACGAGGTGCAAGATGGAAGAGACATAATACCATGTGGTAGAATATAGATTAGTAAAATATGGGTTAATTTAAGTTATAAGAGGCAGCCAGGCTTTGGTGACACATGCCTTTAATTCCAGCACTCAGGAGGCAGAGCCAGGTGGATCTCTGTGAGTTTGCGACCAGCCTGGTCTAGAGAGCAAGTTCCAGAACAGCCTCCAAAACAATACAGAGAAACCCTGTCTCGAAAAGTGAAAAGAAAAAAAGTTATAAGAGGTAGTGGGTAGAAGGCGGGGCCTTCATAATTAATAATGTCTCTGTGCTGCTATTTGTGGCCCAAAGGAAAGTCTGAATAGAAAGGTGGTTCTGAGAGATCAGTGTAGCATGGAGATCCTTTCTCAAAATGAAATCTTTCCAATGAGTTAAAAATATTTAAAAAAGGAATATGGGTGAATGAGTGATTACAGTGTGAATGAGTCCTGAATGACCATTGGGACACTGTTCCCATCACCACACTTTAAAGTAATTATCTTCATTTTAATGGCACTGATCTCTTGGGTAGACACATATTTCAAGGTTCCAATATTTCATATGCTTCTCTTCCGGAAAAACTGGTGTCTCCCTGTTCTTGTTTCCTACTTCTCACTGTAAATGTGGCTAAAAGCAGCCATGAAACTCCATTCCAGATATTCAATTATGTGATTACCTTATACCTTCCTCCACCAGATTAGTCCATGATCTTTAACCAAAGCCTCACATGGGGTCTCAAACTGTCGGAGACTGGAGGTCCCTATGCTCATAGATATGCACTAGAGGAACCAAGAATGCTATCACACAGGCATGTTCCTTCAAGGGAAGGAAGGCATAACTTGTTATCTGCCCAGATGGCTAGGAGTAGATGTGTATGCATTCTAGCCTGTTGAACTTTGAGATACCTATGTGACTGAAGACCACACTGGATCCTCCTCCAGCTCCTTTATCATAAGCTTGTTCTTCTCAATCAACCTATAGAAGCCATCTTTATGAAAGGTGTTATATGTGCTTTACAAAACATTTCAAGGTAACCATGTTTAATTTTTATTTAGCTTACTTACAATGAAATTTATGTATTATTTTTATTGTGCACACAGGGTTGAGTTCATCATCATCAGGAAAATTTTCAACCCATTGTGCTATGCTTAAATAGGCCTAAAATGAACAACTCAGGGTCAGACTCCTGAAGCTTGAAACAACACTAGTTACTTAGTCCTGTTGGATTCAACTGCTTTCTTTTCTCCTATGGTTCACTATTCAGCTGGCCATGGTGGTCATAGACACCCTCCATATCAAGGAATATGCAAAACACAGACAGACACATTCTTTGCTTTCATGCCCTAAAGATGCCTTTTAGTCTTATTACCAGTAGAGTTGTCATTTTTATCTGAAAGCTCATGAGCACAGGCCTAACTGTCTGCATACCTATCAGCATTCTGGTTCTCTAAAATTTTACCAGTTACTGTTTCAAGACTCTTAATTTGATTCAGCCTACGCCTTTGAAATCAAGCATGTCCAAATGCATCCTGATAGCCAATATCAAAATTTTATAGGGGGAATCATAGGAATAACAGTAGTCTATTTCTTGGTACAAATAATTTGTGTTGGTCATTTGTGTTTTATTTGAAAAAAAAGAAAAATTCAAAGACAGAGAAAGTGAACGTGAAGAAAGAAAGCTACATTTGCCTCACTACTTAAGAGCTTTCAGTTGATGGCCAGCTAGGGACATTTTTATGGGCCTATGGATAGGTAGAACATAGTGAATAAGCAAACAGGGGGAAACTGTTCATTAAGCATCAGGAACTAGAAGAGGAGAAGGAATAGAGGTCAAGATGTAACTTTGAAAGGCACAACCTCTTAGACCTACTTCTTCGAATAGAGCACACCTCCTCATAGGCCATTTCACTATCGAATCATTAATGTAGTGACCCATTGTTGTCACAATCATCTCTCAATGCTATCACTATCTGGAGTAGAGTAGCTAACATATAAGCCTTTCAGGGATATTTCATATCCAAACCCTCATACCTGTAGTATTGATATTGGTCAATTGTCATATGTACTTAAACTTGTTGATGTGGACAGAGGAGCACTAAGGGCTGCAGAGTACTTACTTCAAGTGTCCTCCAAAGCTCCCAGACATGAAGCTGGCTGTCCTCCTCACTCCCTTGCAAGGAAAAAGTGAAGCAGTAAAAAGCTGATTTTATGGTAAACCTTATGACCTTGAGAACAGCCATTAAGTAAAGCATTCCCAATAGAGGTTAATATTAATTCTTTGATGGTAGGAAAATGCTCATTGTGAAAAAAAGAGGACAAAAGTTCATTCATAGATAGTCTGCCTGTGAATCTTTCAGTCAAGAAGTCAGCATGACATGATCATGGTTTAACTTAAATCACATGTTACAGGTACATTCTATTAACATGAATATGCACTGATGATGGTACCCTGGCATAGCAATTTTCATTATGGTAAAATCTCACTTACTTTTTTTTTCCTGTGCTCTTCATCAAAAGAAAAGCACATTGTAAATGATACACTTTGAGAAGGAAGCATCTACATGAGCTAATGTTTTTTTGTGTGAGAGATGTACGACTTACATATGTGATTACTTAATAATTATATCCCTATAACTTTCTACATTTAGATCTTGTATATCTTCCGAAGCCCCATGTGTTGAGGGCTTTGATCTCACCCATATACTGTTGAGGTAGTAGGAAATCTATGGTAGCCATCAGCTCATTTCTCACCTCTATCCTTTTCCTACTTAGAGCATGTTACTTGAATTAAGGCACAGAGTCTACAGCCTATTTGATTCTTTCACTGAAAAACACATTTAATATTCATCTGCATATCATGGGGATTGAAAGTTCTTGTCCTTTCGTCACTGTAAAAAGTATTTATTTGTACCAAAGTTTCACAGTTTGTTTATAAATTCATCCTGTCAAGGGCATTGTTATTGTTTTCATGTTCTAGGGAATGAACAATGTTGCTGAAAGCATTTGTATGCAGGTTTTTGTGTGAGTACACTTTCTATGTAGTTGGATAATTACAGATAAAAATGTTTAGTCACATAGTCATACAGGACAGTTATATTTATATTCATAACAAATTGCCAAGAGGCTTTGTTTAGACTCAGGACCACTTGCTGATCCCCATTAGCAAGGAGTGAGAGCTCTAGCTGTTCTCTTAGCCAGTGATAGATGCTGAGAAAGTTTTGGAGTTTAGCCCTTTAATGGGTGTGTAATTGTATATCCTCACTGCTTTAATTTGAGCATCTTAATTACAAATGATGTTGACCATCTTTTCACATGAGCCTTATCTGGGTATCATCTCACCAAGATGTGCCTTCATCACTTTCATCTATATATTGAGAGGGTTGTTTGTTTCCTTACAGTGGAATGATTGAATTATTTGCAAATTTGACAGGTATTTTATTGGCTGTGTATTTTGCAAATACTTTCTCCCTGTTTGTGGTTTATCTCTTTTTTGTTCCTTCAACAGTGTCTTTTGTAAAGCCTCATATATATCCAACTCACCATTTTTAGGTTTCAGAAATGATTTTTCTATATGTATACAAATTAATATCCAAACCCAAGTTTATGGAGATCTCTATTTTCTCCTACCAGTTTTGTAGTTTTTCCCTTGGGGGGGTTGCAGGTCCATTTTGGTCCAGTTTTGTGATGAGCATTTTCTTTCTTCAGCTCATTGCTTTAGGCAGAGGTCAGTTTGCATTGTTAGAAAGAGCATCCTTCTCAGTGTGCTTGTGTTGGTGTGAACAATTAGTTGATTATTCTTATTTATCTGTGTTTGGATTCTCCATTCTGTTGCATTGACCCATGTGTCTATTACTGCAACAGTATAATACTGTATTGATTACAGTATCTCTATGACTAACTTCCAAATCAGGTAAAAATAAACCTTCTTACTTTTCTTTTTCAGGATTACATTGGCTATTTCAAGTGTTCTGCCTCACCATACAAGTTCTAGAGTCTTTTTAACAATATCTAAAAAAAAATCAGAAATATTTTATTTAGATGGTTTTTGAATCTGTAGACAAATTGAGAAAAAGAAAAAGTTAAATTTGACTTTTAGAGAACCTAGCCTCTCTAACTCTGGGTTTAGGAGTTTAGGGTTTTTTCTGAAGAGAGTTCTGATTTGACAGATCTCAATGGCTATTGCTTCCACAATCTTTGCCTCTTTCCCTGATGGAACCATGGCCAGGTAAGATTCTTACCAAAACAAAGCAGTATTCCTGTAATGAGACTCTTCCCTCATTGTGTGTGTGTATGTCTGTGTGTTTGGGTCTCCTTTAACTCTAGCAGGCAGTAACAACTTGTCATTTTTAAGATAACTTATAGTCAATTTTCTGGAAGTAATCATTCAAACATGAATATGACTTTATAGATTTCAAGAACTTGTCAGTTAAACTTCGTCTGTGAGCTGTATTTTTCTCTGTTTTTTCCTCCAGACTTGGGATGGGGTGATACCATTTCTTTACTGTATCTGGTAAAGTTGTCAGCTTATTTTTATTATTTTGTTTTAAGGATGTCAGTGATGATGTCAGAGCTCTTGAATGTTTGAGCAGAGCTGAACCCAAAAACTTCATTCTCATTCTATGATCTTTTGCATATTCTGCACCTTGACATATTTTCATATTGAAGGAGAAACAACAAAGTGTAGAATTCCACTCTATATAATATGACCATTTTCTATGGTATTTTTAGTTTGTAGAGCCTTACATAACATTCAATCATCACAGCACTGATGACAGTTAGGAGGCATCAAGTAAAATATCTTCTTTATTCTATTAACTAAATGGAAAAATTATGACATTGGACTTATTTGGGGTCAAACAACCATTATAGCAAAGATCAAACATTTTTTCTCAAAATATCTATCTATCTATCTATCTATCTATCTATCTATCTATCTATCTATCTATCTATCTCCATCTTTTTGAGATAGGGTCTCTCTTATTACACAGCTCTGGGTGTGCTGGGACTCTCTCTAGGCTGGCCCTGAACTCACAGAGATCGTCATACCTCAGCCTCATGAGTGCTGGAATGCTCAGTTTGAAAACTCCATTCTTAAATGTTTGAAATGTTCCTTTTGAAAGGAAGCAACACAAAGACTAGAATTGCCACATCTAAAAATGAGAATGTGCCATTATTTCATTGCTAAATCTCACACATAGCAATTTGTTTTGCTGTTGTTGTTGTTGTTGTTTTTGTGTTTATTCTGTGGTTAAAGCACCAAGTGAACATAATTGGGTAGGTTAAGTATTCAGGAGGCTAAAGGAGATAATCACATTAGTTTGTACTGGCAGAAATCTCTTCATTATTTAAACCATTTAGTCTTCCTTGATTCTGAATTACTGTGGATTGTCCTCTGGTGTCTAGCTTCAAATTGCTGGATAAAATATTGAGGCTTAAATCCAGAGTTTGGCAATGCTTGTGGAGAAAATTGAAACCATATTACATTAGTAAGTTCAAGGTCCCAAGTTTCTGGGTGTTAGAGCTTTGTATGCAATTAGGGAATAAGCAACCCCATGTATGGTCCTAATTCATCAAGCCATTGCTTTGGTGAAGAAGCAGGATTTTTTTTGTTTGTTTGTTTTGCTGATTGGTGCTTTACCCAAATCTATGAAGAGGCCCTTCATCCTTTGAAGTAAATGTCAACATTAGGTACTCTTTTATTTGGCACCATTGCAATACTTCAGAGTACAAAACCAAAGACATAAGATACATAAATGGTTACTGTTACATCTCAGTAATGCTTTAGCGCCTGGCACAGACTTTGTACCTAATATTTTTGTTAATTGCTTGGAAGATGGGATACATCTAAAATCTTTGAATGATAGAAATAAATTGATAAATTGTTTTGTAGCTCTATTATTATAATTCATTCCATGGAATAGTGAACACAAGGTATGGACCTAGTTTTGTATATGCTTATACTACATATAGAATATGAAACTTAGAATAGAAAACTATACAGAAAAGAATGAACCCCCAAGCCACATATGCAAATGCTTTAGAGGATATAGTTGGCATGGTAGTGTATAACTACATATAACAGGAAGTTTAGATTGATGAAGTTTATAACGAAGATAATGATGTAAACTTTACCAGAGGTTCAGAAATAGAATTGAAACTATTACATTAAACAGAAAAGCCAATTTTAAACGTATTTATCTGCCACCTATTCCCATCACATACCTTCTGCGCATGGTGACATCAAGATAATCTTTTTAAAGTAGGGAAAGAAAGATTGTTCAGCATTATACCTTCAATGTAAGTTCCAAAGTCCCTTGCCGTGCTTTTAATTATGAAACCTGGGGTACATAGCTGTAGGGAACTTTCCTATAATTGTCCTTATATCTTCAGACTATTGTTAATAGATGAAAATGCAAACTATCAGTGGAAATACTTTGTATAGGTGAGCAAGGGGCAGTACACTTGATGAATAGAGAGAGACAAATAATACTTTTAGATACATAACTATGGACAAGGGGCAAAAAACGTGAAAGAAAAGAAATATAATATCATAATGAAATAGGCAATCCATAAAGAGGACAATGTTAATGACAAGCAGCTCTATTTGAGTGAATCCATGTCCTGAACCAAGAAAATGTGTGAAATCTAAGGAGATACTGTCATTGTTAAGAGTCCTAAACATATTGACTAGTGAACAGATAACTTCCTGATACTCTCATTTCTGTCAAGAGTTGTTTTCCTGTTCATGGTTGTCATAAGTGATTGATTATCCACTGTGCATAATAAGTTCTCCTGATGCCAAGACGTTTGTAAGCCGAACTTCACTTGCCTGTGTCTAAATAACTCCTCAAATATAGAAATTATGCAATAACCCCACAGAGCTTTAACTGTAACTAATAAGTAACAGGTGGATGGTCAACATTGTTAGTTCTGTTTTACCATTTATCTATTATACATGCATTATTCTGGATAAGCTTTAATTCTTTGAGATAGCTTAAACTAGAAACAAGCTCACCTTCAATGAAAACCAACCTCAGTGTACATCTAGAAACTGATAACCTGTCATGAGTTCATGTCAGAAGGGCTTATGCCCTATGACACCACATAAAGATGTGGCATTCATTTACCATTGTCCTTCAGAAGTCACCAGAATCATCGTCTACTCTCAGAGAGTATGAGAGTCATGGATAACTCACACAACTTGAGAAAACCATTATGGAACTGGAGATGGCTCAGCTCATAAGGAGAGTGTCACAAAAACATGAGGAACTGAGTTTGTGCCCCATTATGCACCTAAATGCTGGGAACCTTGGTAGCCTGAATACTGAGGGGAGGAATGGAAATAGCTAGATCCTCACAGCTTAGTGGCCAGACATTCTTGCTGAATTACATCCAAGTTCTCTCAAAAAGTAAAACGGGGAGCAATTATAGAAGATACCCACTGTCAACCTATGGCAACTAATAAACACTCATTTGCACATATGTGCATGTGCATACACATATACACATCACAGGTACTCAGGAGGATCAAAATCAAAGTCATCTTCAAATGCAAAGTCACTTTCAGCCTGTCCTGGTGGTATACAAGACATATTGTCTCAAAAAGAATAAAAAATCTTGACTATTTGGTATCTGTTACAGTTGCTGAAGCCAGTCACCTAAATGAAGCTCTGGCTTAACCACATCTGGGTCTGATCACTACACTGGGTAAGTTGTAGAAATGGTATACATACCTCTTATGATTGTTTTTGTTAAGTAATTTTATTCATATTTTATTTGTCAGCTCCTATTTTAAGGTGGCTAATGGCGATTCTAAATTTATTCAGACCAACAGAAATGTCAGGCAGGATGCATCCTTTTCTTAAGCTGACTCTTCCTCCTCTAAGTCAATTTCTTCTCCTTAGTCTAACAGTAACACAAAGACATGCTGGGAGTTAGATATTCACCATAGAAATAAGGTAATTAATATTTTAATTTATTTTTGTGTTGCCTCCAAAAGATGCTGAGTTGGCTAGTGTAATGGTGTCCTGGGATCTCCTGTCTCCTCCAATACAGAATTGGAGTCATAAGTAAACTAGGTCTTTTTTTTTTTTCTTTTAACGGGTGCCCTGGCATAATCCTTCTGTGTACTTTGAATATATATTACTATTGTTGGTTAATAAAGAACTGACTGGCCAGTATCCAGACAGAAAGTATAGGTAGAATATCCAGAGAATGCTGGGAGGAAGAAGAACAGAATCAGTGGAGTTGCCGGGGGACACAGAGGGAGCAAGACATGCTGAAGGACAGGTAAAGCCACGAAATATGTGGCAATACATAGATTAATAGAAATGGGTTAATTTGAGCTATAAGAGCTAGTTAGTAATAAGCTGGAGCTATTGGCTATGAATTTACATTTAGTATTAAGTATCTGAGTGGTTATTTGTGATTGGCTGTGGGACAGAAACTTCTGCCTACAAACGGGGATTATGAGGACTGAACTCAGGTCCTCATGCTTGGATGGAGAACATTTTATTAATTGAACTATTTTTATAGTCTTCTTCCCTTACATTAATTTTTAAAGTTAACCCTTGAGTAGGCAAAGATAAAAGAGGATAACTGCAAAAAATCGCCAATTAATTAAATTAGATGCTTCAAATGGTTATCAAGCCCAAAGTCAACTTTATTAAATCATATATGTTTCTCATTTTGACTTCTAGTAATCTTACACTGCTCTGTTGTCAAATGTTAAAAGAATCACTTTGGAAATATAATTAAGACAATTATAGAAAATATCTTTTCTCTTCTGTGCCTTTAAAATAGCGCAATTGAAAATTGACTTGCCATCTGTTCAAGCAGTACAAAAGTGTAAAGTTTATATTTTTCTTTTTTCATATTTTTAAATCATTTTTTGTGAATCATGCACTCCAATCCCACTTATCTCCCAGGCTATCCATATCTGCCCTCTACCCTCCCAAAAGAAAATAAAAATTAAAGCAAAACAAACAAAGATTTCACTGTGAAATTTGTAGTGTGCCATGGTGTATCACACAGTGTATTTTTGTTGTTGTTGTTCAAGCAGCTTTGCTTTGCAAATCTCGATTGCAATGAATCATTGGTATTGTTCGAGGCCTCTAGGTTCTGCTCCACTATCAATACTGGACCCTCACCAGGACATTCTGCCATTGTTCTTAGTCATAGGAATCCTACAGCTTTGGTTCTGCAGGACTGGTTCCTTCCACTGCTCCAGCAGTTTATGAACCAGTTAGATGTTGGGAAGGGACACCTCAAAGCCCTGGATCAGCCCACCAGCTTACCTTCTTCCATACTACCAGAACCAGCTAGCTCTCTGAAACTGCCCAATGAACAGCTCTCCAGCATCCATGTTGCTGTTGGCACCATCTGGGCAAAAGATTGAATAGATAATCATCATGACTTCATGAGGTTTTCTCTTTGGTAAAGTGGAAGAACCTTTGTAATTTATTGTCCTGGCAATTTGCTGTCTTCTGTCATGGAGAAACAGCAACAAGACCTGTGAATCAACTTGACTGATCATTCCAATAGACTTTAAAGAAGATGTCTTTTGTCAAATCAAGTCACTGCTGTTGCAGTGGGAAACCATACCAGCATGGGGTGTGTGTGGGGCCGGGGGGGGGGGGTTGTGGGGTGTGTGTGTGTGTGTGTGTGTGTGTGTGTGTGTGTGTGTATACCACAGCACACATTTGAAAATGAGAAATCACCTTATACGAATCACTGTTCTCCTTTCATTATGAGTCAGCGGGATTGAACTGAGGCTGTCAGCTTTGTATAGATGCATCTTTACCCACTGAGGCATCTAGCTAGGAAGAGGTAGAACTTTTTAAGTGAACTCCAATGAAATGCTAAGAATACTCTAAACAGATGTAAGTCTTCACTGTACTCAAGCAGTTATGCACATTTCTTCCCACAATCAACCATTAAATCTGAAATTTTTGTCATTTAGGAAAAGTACAAAGTGACTGGCATAGTGACCTTGAGAAAAACTGCTTCCTTTAATCGTACCAACTTTTCATTTTGGGGGGCAACTTGGTGAGTTACAACTTTCCTTCTTAGGCAAATCACCGTTTTCAGTTTTATTTTATTTTCTGTATGTGAGCTTTCTTGAGTTTATGTGTATGCATGCAGTAACTCCAGAGGCCAAAAGAGGTCATCAGACTCTCTGGAGCTGGGGTTCCAGACAGTTGTGAGATGCCATTTGGGTGCTGGGAACTTAATTGTAGTCCTTTATTAAAAGAAGCATTCTTGAGCTCTGAGCCATCTCTCCAGACCTCTCCATGGTTTAATCATATACCATGTTTAGCACCATAGTTATTTGCATGATCATGATTTATTTTCTTTTGTTCATTAGCTCCGGCAAAGCTCAATTTTCATTGCAGGTTTCTACACAGTAACTCCAAAGTGGATCCCTTGTCCTCAGTTATAAAATAGCGTATTCTTTCGGTAACTGCCCTGGTACCCAGCAAGGAAGGTATATGAGAGGACACACCACAAAGAAGCTCTGCTGGCTCTCTGGAATTCTCCGGTTGGGGAGACCACTGTTCTCTGTAATCCCAGAGCTCTGTTGTAGAAGCAGTGCACTCAGCACCTTCATCTCTTCACCTGGTTCTCTTTCTCACACTTTTATCACTTTGTCTTTATATGAGAAATTCAGAAATATGAACTTTAGAGTAACACTGTAAACCTGAACAAACCTAAACATCATCAGCTTGTGATTAACATAGGCCATGGAAATCTCAATACAATGTGAAAAAACTTAACTTAAAAATGTGTTTGCCCGAAAGGTTGAGTCAGGGGAAGAATAGAAGAAAGGATATTCGATAGGTTGGGTTTTATGGGGGGGGGGGTGGTAGGGGAGGAAGAGAGGGAGAGGGAACTGAGATTGTCATGTAATTCAATCTTGTTTGTAATTCAAATAAAAAAAAATGTGTTTGCCCAAGAAAATGTGGTACATTTACACAATGGAGTACTACTCAGCAGAAAAAACAATGGAATCTTGAAATTTTCAGGAAAATGGATGGAACTAGAAGAAACCATTCTGAGCAAGGTAGCCCAATCAGAAAAACACAAACGTGGTATGTCCTCACTCATATGTGGATTTTAGACATAGAATAAAGGAATACCAACCTACAATCCACACTGCCAGAGAGGCTAGTAAACAAGGGGACTCTAAGAGAGATGTACATGGTCCACTAGAGAAGGGGAAAGGGACAAGATCTCCTGAGAAAGTTGGGAGCAAGGGAGGAGGGGAGAGGGAGCTAGGAGAATGTGAAGGGGAGAAGAGGAGTGGTGAGGAGGACATGAGGGAGCAGAAAGGTTGAGTCGGGGGAAGAATAGAAGAAAACAAGAATGGAGATACCCTAATAGAGGGAGACATTTTAGGATTACAGAGAAATCAGGCACTAGGGAAAGGGCTGGAGATCTACAAAGATAACACCAACTAACAATCTAAGGAACAGAGGAAAGGCTACCTTAAATGCCCTCCCCTGATAATGAGATTGATGACTGTCTTATATGCCATACTATAGCCTTCATCCAGCAACTGCTAGAAGTAGAATCAGACACCCACAACTAATTGAAAGACCCCAGGATCTCGGTCCAGGACCGTGGTCACCCCAATCACCAGGCAGAGTTGAAAGCTTGAGGCAAACTGCATGAGGCTTTATTGTAGTTGTTTAATCAGCTAACCCTATGTTAGCTCGGGCCTCCCATCCATCCACCATGGAGGATGACTAGGAAAGGACCCTGCGAAGCATCTGCATAGAGATCTTATAGGGCAGTGTAAGGGGAGTGTCTAGGGGTATGCACAGGCTCAGGATTGGTGTGCCTCCAGGTTTGGAGGGTTTGCCTTGTGTTGATTGGTCAACTGGTTGTTATGGCCCATAGGACCTCCCAGGGTGGTTGTTATGCTCTGCATGTCATTGCTGTGCACACCCAGAGCCGTAAAGCATAGCACCACAAGCTAACTTCTGATTGGTTTCTTGCCACTGGGCAGGCATCAGACCTCCTAGTGACCAAGACAAGTTCAGACAAGCATGTGTTCGGCTGTTATGGCTGCCAAAATGGGGGGGGGGGGAGCTGGTCCCTTCATAATCACTGGACTGAACTGGAATCCAATTGCAGAGAAGAACGAGTGATGGGCAAAGGGGTCCAGACCAGGCTGGTGAAACCCACAGAAACAGCTGACCTGAACACCAGGGAGCTCTTGCTCCCCAGACTGATAGCTGGGAAACCAGCAGGGAACTGATCCAGACCCCAGGAACTCAAGTGTCAGTGAGGAGACCTTGGAAATCTATGGGGCCTCCTGTAGTAGATCAGTACTTATCCCTAGCATAGGTGTGGACTTTGGGAGCCCATTCCACATAGAGGGATACTCCCTGAGCCAACACACATGGGGGTGGGCCTAGGCCCTATCCCAAAGGATACAACAGACTCTGATGACCCACTATGGAAGGCCTCACCCTCCCTGGGGAGCAGAAAGGGTACCTGATAGGTAGGGTTTTAGTTGGAGGGGTGGTAGGGGAGGAAGCAGGAGAGAGGGAACTGGGATTGACATGTAAAACAATCTTCTTTCTAATTCAAAGAAAAAAAGAAAAAATGTGTTTGCCCTTTTCTTTGAGAATTATTCAAATTAAAATAAAAAAGCCACACCTGCTTGCACTTCAGTATTTTGCTCCTAGCCAAAAGCAACACTCATTAATGCTGCTGACCTCTTGCAATGGATCCTGTTCAAGGCAGAGCCAGGTTGCTTGACTTTTGTCCCTGATAACCTTTTGTATGTAATCTAATGTTTTATTTACTGAGCAAGGACAGACCAAGCAGTTAGTACTCATTAAAGCCTGTTAGTTCAACAAAAGTATAATTCCCCTTTCTTAAAAAAATCAAATAATAATGGAATTAAAGAAATGAAATCATGTGTTAGCCTATTGCCATGTGAGTATTCCCTAATGAAGACAAAATAAACTTCTCTACATAGCTACAAGGTGATACTAACCTGAATTGCCTGTATTTATGCAGTCTTCTGCTACCAATAAAGACTTTGAGGACCTTGAAAGCCTAGCTTTCAAGGAAGGAAATAACACTCTAAATCTTACTTGAAATCAAGAGGGAGTAAGGAGATAGATGTAAAATGATTTTTGTTCTTTCTCGTTAGCAACCCAGACCAGTGAGTGTCTTTCTGTTGTGCCAAGGCATGTCCAAGGTAAAAGTTTACCTTCCTTCATTTTCCTTAAATGATAATATTGGCATAGACACAGAGACACTAAGTAAAGGTCCTAATACACATACACAAATGTCACAGCAGTTTTCTGTGAAAGAAGAAAGATATAGAATTTATGAGGTGGAGAAGGGTGATAGATCCATATGATGAAAATGGGTTTGTTAGTTTTTAGTTTATGTGTTTCAGTTTATTCTGATTATTGAAGAGAGAAACTGCATCAATGCCTGGTTTTGTATAATTGTAATTTGTTGCGTGCGTGCGTGCGTGCGTGTGTGTGTGTGTGTGTGTGTGTGTGTGTGTGTGTGTGTGTGTGTTTATGTGTGCATGCAGGTACTCAATATGCCATAAATTACACGTGGATATCATAGGATAGCCTCCTATTATAAAAGAGAACTGAGAGTCAGTTTTCTCCTTCTGCCTTATGAGTTTCAGGGATCAAATTCATGTTAATCTTTATAGCAAGCACTTTTATCCTCTGAGCCATCTCAACCACTCATATAAATACATACTGTAAAGCAGTAACTTTTGAAAAGTATTAGGATCCCTAACAGGTAAAAATGAGATAATTTTTAAAGAGTTGAGTAATAGTGCCCCCATTAAATTCCACATAATGTTGTGGAAGTTATAAACAACATCAAAAGACCAAACATTTTGAGGATGGGTTTACACAATTCAAGTTCCCAGAAGACAAAGGAAGTAAACCTCCATCTAAAATTTCAGATGAATTCAATCAGAAGAAAGAAAATAACAGAATCTCTGGCCACACCATGTGACTGTTAGCTGTTTGTATTAGCCACTGGCTGACTTTCAACATTGGATCTGTCAAATTCATGTTTTCAGTCTCATGGAATACAGCCTCCTTTTTGCTGAAATCATTATTAGGGCACTTCTTAAAATACTGCCTAATAAAAAAATTGAGTTTTACTCCCATTTCCACACCATTTAACTGTGAAGTCCACCAGTGTGCCATCTAAGCAATAAACAAATTGCTGCTTTTAATTAACAGCATTCCTGTCCACAGAAGTTCTTTGCCAGGTGCTTCACAGAGCATGGATGACATCCAATGGTCAAATCAATAACTTGCAGGGCTTAGCTGCTAAGTAGTACGGCTTCCCCTTGTTATCCTTCTTGGTAGAGCCAAGTCTTTTCCTCAGTGGGAACATTACATACAACCTCTTACATGGACACAGGAATGGTGAAAACATGAAGGAGAATAATAAAACGTAGGGAGGGCAATCATTTTTAGTTATCTTGTACATCTGGTCTTTGCAGGAAATGATTTCATCAATTTTTCCATATGAGGTATTCATTTAGGTGGATATTTGGGTAAACGGGACCTTAAAGTTTTACTGTATGTATTTGTGTCTGTGTAAATGAATGCCACAGGTATGTGGATATCAATGGAATCCAGATAATGGGATGAGATCCCTTGGAGCAGAGTTACAGACCACTATGAGTCACCTGGTGGCTGCTGGACCTGAACTTGGATTATCTACAAAAGCAGCAAATACTCTTAAGCACTGAGGCATCTCTCCAGCCCCTTAAATTATTTAGATTATTAAACTTTTGGAGTGAGAAAACTGACACCACAGGTAAAACAACATCAGGGGAAAGTTAAAGCCCACTCTAGTAAATTCAGAAGACAGTGTTGCATAAAACCTAACTTTATAGGTTGGATGGAGTCAGTCCCCTGGTTCTGTCCTGTTCACACTGGGTACATGTTGTATACTTATAATAATGGTATTAATTTATTAGAGCAAATGTGGCTCTATCAATTTGTTCTTGGTTCAGAGCCTGTTTGATTGTCATTAACTGTAAGGTGGCTTGAGACAAGAGTGAGGTATGAGTTGAGAGTAATACAAGAACACAGTTACATGCAAGCTTTATGTAGCTACTTAATTCCAGTTCTGCAAATATGCCACGTGCTTTGCCAACACCAGTCCCTGAAACTTAACTCATATTCTTGCTAGTTCCATTCATGGTATGTATATATTAGCTCTCCATTTAAATTGAGCTTTATTTAAGCACATTTTTTGGTGGGGCAGGGTATCCATCCATAGCTTGGGAGCAGTGTTTTAATGACCTTTGTTAAATTATGGTGATTCCTAATCTCTCTTTATTGTCTTGTGACATTCTATGTCATATTTTTGAGCACAGTAGTTGGAGAACCACCTTTGAGAGGTTCATGCAAGAAATCTAGAGATGATCCTTCTATGCTAAATTCACATTTAACAAATCAAACCATGACAACTCATTAGGTACACATACCATCATGTTTGGGGTCTAAAGTGATGGCTCGTCAGTTACCAGTCTGGTTTGGTTCTTATCCCCCACATGACAACTTAAAACAATCTATGACTATATTTCTAGGGAATGTAGCATTCTTTTGTAGTCTCTGTGGATACCAAGAATATGTACACACTTAACTTGTACATATGGAGACAAACCACTCCTACATCTAAAATAAAAATAAATAATTCTAAAACAAAACACTAGTGTGTCTAACATGGGATATGGAATAATCTCCCCTTGTCTCTCTGCTTCAGCTCTTCAGTCATTCAGTGATCAGAATGATGCTTTTCAATATAAACTGACTTAAATTGATCTTTAGCACAAAGTCTTCAAGTAAATTACTTTCTTAATGAGGAATAAGCCAGAGTCCTGGTGAAAGGTTAGGATCTGGAGAGACAGCTCAGTGGGCAAGAAGCCTTTTCTGAATCCTTCCAGCAGACCAGTGTTTATTTCCTAGCACCCATATTGAGAAACTCACAACCACTCAAAATACCAGTTCCACAGTTATACACACATATGCAATAATACACATACACATGTAAATAACAATAAAATTAAAATAGAAAAACATCATATGTGCTGAGTTTTCTTTGAGGCCTGGAAGGAATGAGAATGAAGTAGAAAATATATTTCACAGATATACACAGGTCATAGGAGTTGTCTGCGTAGTAGAGTCATATTCTAATTTCCTTACCACTAAAGTCTGTAAACTTTGGAACAGATTTTTGTTAATTATGTAAACTGGAAGACCTACACACTGGAAAGGTAACTATACCCTCATGTCTACACTACTGCTCTCCTCTTAAAAGCAATGTTCAAAGGGATATTTACTTAAAAGCTCTTTATTCTTAAACAAGATATAGACACTTGTGTTCAATTTTCCTCCTGTAGAATTCATTGGGTAGTATCTCCCTTACCTTATTTTTCTGCAGTTTCTTTAGCAGTGGTGTCAGAAATTAAAATACACTCACTACTTCTACTTTGAACACTAGAGAGCCAAAGACTTTATCCATCTCTCTCCCTAATCTACTGGTAAAGGAATGATTATTGTGTTCCTAGTCAGTTCCATAGTTCTTTCTCACACATAAAAGTACTAAGCAAATAAAACATGTGGGTATTTTTTGTACCTTGGTATTTCTCAATGTATAGCCCAATTGTGCTATAAAAATAATTCAACTCTAAACAATTTTGAGGATTAAACTTGCTAGAACAATCATAAGGAAAGAAAGCTACTTTATGTTCTCTTCAAATAAATAAATTTGTTTACAACACACCTTTCATTATGAAACAATGCAGAGCTGAGGTTTTCAGAGCTTAGATTTAATTGTCACCGCTGAGCTGTTTCTCATGCTAAGGAGTATTGTGGTTGGCATATTTTCCCTCTTTAGCTCTTCTCTAAAACCTACTTCCATTTCTCTTTTATATCCAACTTTTGTCATTTCTTGACAAACAATATGTGATTTTGGTATCAATGGGAAACAATTTTCAGTGGATTTAGCTAGTAAATGTTTTTTTCTTTCACAAAAAGTGTAAAATTGTGCTTATTTTACCCTCTCCTTTGTTTTCTCAGACCAGCTAGTTTGATAGCAACATGACCAATGTTGACCATTTGTGATACAGGATTATTTCTTTTTCACAATCTACCTTCCTAGTTGTATGCTAATTTAAGTTGGCTTGAAAGACAGAGACAGAAAAGAAGACAGTTTGCATTTGGGCTGCAGACCCCAGGCTCACATCCACTGTGTCATTCATAGTTTCCCCCACTTGTCTGAGGCTCAATAAGCTCTACTTTTCATGTTATCCCTGAATTGAAAGGACATCAGATATTATTCGAAAAACACATTTCTATAACCTAAAGGAGGTGTATGTAGTTCATGTAGACTTAGAAGAGTCTGATTAGTTGTTCGGAAAGAATTTACCTTCCAATGTCCAAAGCTCGTCAATGTAACTTCCTTCAAACATCCTTCCAAACACTACTGAAAAAGGTGCCATTTTATTTTCTGGAGTCAAGGATATAAGCTTTTCATATAGGTATATAGTTTAGGAAGATTCTACAGCAGTAAGGGTGCATTTGGTTTTTCAAATGGATGTTAATGTTAGTTGTTCCTCCCCAGATTCTCTCCTGTGGCCTTCTTTCCCATGCCCTTCTCCATTTAATTCTCTTATTCTAGTTTCCCCTTTATTCTTCCCTGGGAGATCCTCTCCTACTCTCTGGTCTCTTACTATGTCCCTAATCTTTGTGGTTATTTGGATTGTAACACAGATATTGGAACTTAAAAGTTGAAATTTACATATAAGGGAAAATAGATGACACTTGTCATGTTGAGTCTGTATTATCTCATTCAGGATGATTTTTTTTAATCATTCATTTACCTGAAGTTTCATAATTTCATTTTTTCAATAGCTGAACATCCATTCAATTGATTAATATCTAGGCTGCTTCCAATGACTGACTACTACGAATAAAGCAATGAACATGGATGAGAATGTATCTCTGTACTTTGATGTAGAGACCTTTAGGCACGTCTATGCTCAAGACTGGTGTGATAAACAGTCTTGGTTGTCAACTTGACTATATTTGGAACAAAATAAAAGTCAAGTATCTGGGCATACCTGTGAGAGAATTTTCTTGTTTGGATCATTTAAGGTTTGAATACCCTAAATCTGGACCTCATCTTCAGGTGAAAACTACATAAATCTGGACCTCATCTTCAGGTGAAAACTACATAAAAGAACATGGAAGGCTGCACAGTGGTGGCGCATGACTTTAAACTCAGCACTAGGAAGCAGAGGCAGGCAGATCTCTGTGAGTTCAAGACCAGCATGGTCTACAAGAGCTAGTTCCAGGACAGCCTCCAAAGCCACAGAGAAACCTCTCTCGAAACCACTCCCGCCCCTGCCCATCCCCCCACAAAAAAGAACATGGAAGAAAGCTTTTGTTTGTTGTATGTTTGCCCTCCTTCTCCCTGGTAAGTTCATATATCAAGCTGCTAAGACATTTCTTCAGTGGTGTTAGAAACTGCTCCCTCAGGGGTTCCAACATATACCGAAGTCCAGCTGAGACATTCAGTCTTATAGACTGAACAACTATCATATTCATGGCTTCCATAGAGAGACAGCCACTGTTGAATTATTTGGACTACAGTCTGAAAGTCATGCAGGAGGCATTAGACAGACTGCCCACTCTCTTGTGACTTTTCTTCCTCCTTCTGTCCAATCCAGCACAGTTATAGGTGGTGATCATGCACCAGTCATTCAGAGAGAATCTGCCTGCACCCCTTTCTAATATGAGGGAGAAAAATTCTACCAGTGGCTAAAGCACCATTCTGGCTAGATCCAAGAACACAAAAGTAAACTAATACAGACTTTCACTCAGTAGCTCATCTTCTACAGGAATTCAGTGCAGATGTGGGCAGAGAACTGACAACATTCATGGCTGCTTTTTTTCCCCTCTATATTGCAGCAAAGGAAGCTTCTGGAATAATGTTGGAGATCTGTAACTAAGTAGCAGAATTTTTCCATCCTTTCTGTACTTATGACATCCTCACACACTGGGCTTAAGGCAATATGTGGCTGCTACTCTGGAACCTAGTTCTCTGAGGGTGATGGCTGAAGGATTTTAATGTGACACCAGGTGACAGTTTCACAGAAATGTTTGAGCTCTTTAGTGTCACTACAGGATACTCTAAAATCCTCAGTGCAGTTACCATTCCATGTGCTCATAGTTTCCTGAATGGACACCATAGTGAACAGGACAGGCGAATTCTACACTTAGTAGTTTTGGAAGTAAGAAAGACATTTTGATGGGTCTGAATGAATACAGAGCTTGGCTGTTCTGTGATCCAGACTCTTTCTGAACCACTTAAACCAAAATCCTGACAGCTTTGGCAATGTCTAAGTTCAGAGAGATAAGAAATAGTTTCAGGAAATAGTTTTAAAACTTCCTGTTTTTCCAGTCAGTCTTCTAAAACAGCCATTACTGGCTAGGATTAATGGAGGTCACTGATGAGGAAAACTCGTGGGAGTTTCTATAATCATTTGTTCACTTAGCTATCAAACTGGTTCCCTTTTTTAAAATTTGATTTCTTGTTTTATTAAACAGGGTTACATAGGGCCATTTCAAAGCAAGTATGTAATATTTTATGCTCTCTTTCTTTGTCCCCTCCCACTCAAATGTTCTCTCACGGAGTTTAACTTCCATTCTTGTGTCATCTGTAGCTACATGGCTTTATGGGTCTACATAAAATCTAAGACTCGAAAATCAGAGAAAAATGAAGTATTTTCAAGTATAATTCATATATTTTATATAACCTAAGAAACATAATATACTTGTACATACACATCTCATATATATGTGTGTGTGTGTGTGTGTGTGTGTGTGTGTCTGTGTAAAATCACATGCTCTCTATTTCTCTCTTCTCTGCTTTTCAAAGGCCTTTTCATGCTTAAATAGAGCAACATCTCTGGGGAGTTCATCAAGGCTTTCAATACTACTGTATTCAACATTTCCTTGTACCTATCCTACTATTTATAATGGTTATCTCCTGGTGAACCCATCATACATTAAAAATAACAAAGGTTGGAGTGCATATGTCTAATACATTGGGGATCATGCAAGGCAATGTACTGAAGAATATTGCTTACTTGCCATCAAGGCTAACTGGGAACCATAGCTAGCTTCCACTGCCCAGGTTCACAGGAGAATATTATAGTATATAGTTTAATCTCTTGGGAACTAATCAAAACTCAAAATATGAAATACAACTTAGGCTGAATTGCTATTGTTTTATAACATGGTAAGTCAGAATACTGCATACCTTGTGGGATATGGGGCCCAGCTGTACTATGTGACGAAAATACCTTAAATAACTTCCAAGTTGTAGGTAACAATTACTGAGAATGGAATACACAAAATTATTACTATTTTATGTCCTTGAACTGTTGATATTACTTGTCTTCATATTTATATAAGTGAATACAGTAGCAGATGGAGAACATGTAATTGTTCTCTTTCTGGTTTATTTTCCTTTAACATGATATCCTTCAAAAGACATCCATTCTAATTTAAATGAGAGAGCCTTATTTTTAATTTATGGCTAATATTCTATCATCTGTTTGTCAATATCACCTTTGGACCAGAATGTTTACTCAAAATCAAAGGAGTACCTCTGAGATGCTAGTGCATTCTCTCAGTTAAATGGAATTTCCCTCCTTCCCAAGTCTGTATGTATAAAATTAATTTCAAAAAAGACTGCAGAGGAATTATTCCATTGCCATGACAAAGGCTAGTCTGTTCCAATCCCACCCCTTGCCTGTTCCATGAGGTTTGACAATTCTATTGTTCTCCCAAGGCCTCTCTCCTTCGGGATTATACGCCCAGAAAAAGACCCACTCTTTCAAGCACAGAGAATTCGAGCAGATTGCAAAATCAGGATTACATGATAACGCGGGGTAACAGCATTGGCCGGCACAAGCCACAGGATCCTGGACCTGCAGTTATTGGAAGCGACATCTCAGAGATACTGCTTTTGGATGCCGTGCTTAATGGTGCTGCCCAGGACTTGTCAGGAATTGGATCAGCCCCCAGGCGGGAACAGACTCTTCTTGCCAAAAGAGCTTTTAGTTCCACCTCCACTCCCAGAGCAAGCACTGGAAACTGATCGCCCAGGGAAAGCTGCTGCCTTAGCAAATGTGACCTCCTGGGGCTCAGGAAAGAGGGACTACAAAGGCAACCCCACTGTGACATTTCATTAACAAAGAGACAGGTGATATCTGGCAGAACTGAGCAAAGGGGAACATTGTTTTCATAGGAATCAAGCAATAAAGATTTTATACTTATAGAATGCATTGTGAGAGAGAGCCTGAACAGATCAAGGCTTAGCACCAAGCCCTCAGAAGCAGTGAGGCCCTTGAAGGGAGAGACTGTGGCAACCTCCAAAAGCCATTTAGATTGAGACACTTGGAGTGGATCCATTTGCTGTCCCCAGGGAAACTGTGTTGTGTTGTGGTTTGAATCTGGAGCACCCCCCTCTTAGGCTAATGTTTTGGTGTTTTGAATGTGTGCTTCCAGTAACTGGTGTTATTTTGGGAGGCAGAGACCTTTGGAAGTGGGGCATACCTAGTGGAAGTAGTTACAAGGGACAAGCCTCTGAAAGTTATAGCCACCACTAGCCTGAACTCTGTTTCCTGATGCACACCAACAACTACATCCTCCAGTTACCATGGAGGGAATCACTCCTATATATATTCACTGCTTTATTTGATTGCACTTTCTTCGAAACCAAATTAAGTCTTTTCTCTCTCAGGGTGATTCTGCCAGGTTTCTTAGCCAAAGCGATGCAAAAGTAACTGAAATTGACCAAGGGTTATCATCAGCCTATAGTAAAGGTGCCCAGACTGATGGTTCAAGCACATCTAATGACAGATCAAAGACCATTTAGGACAGCCAATTGCAATCCATAAATTCTCAGGAGCGGTGGATTTAGCCTTCTCAGAAAGGTTATTGATCACTTCCATAAATTCATAAGCTACTAATAACTTTGGAATTGTATAGCCACACATTGACATCATTCTGGATTTCCAAGCCTAATGGCTAAATGAGACCACAAGTGATTATTGAAACTAAATACATGATTCTAACAGACAGACTCCATGAGTGTATGAAACAGCTTCTAAAAATATTGAACCAGGAATAGATTTAAAAAAAAATGAGAAGAAGCCTACCAATTAAAAGCACATAGTTTGACCCATCCAAGATACTTGCCACCAAACACAAAGACCAAATATATAACCAATACTTTCAGATTTATTTCTTTAATGTGCATGGCTTAATTATCAGTTGAGCAACTTTGTAATGAACTACAAAATGACAGATACTGAAATCAGAAATCAAGTGAATGCATAACTCATACTACGTAACTTCAAAACCAACTCAGTGTTACATGTATTAATAGCACAACCCAGAGTACAAGGAGAACAGTAGATCAATTACTTCAATTAAACACAAAATGCATGCAGAACTTCAAACAAGGAGTATTTGGGCTTCTGTGTCAATGTTCTGGGTATTATAGATCACTTTCTATCTCCACAGAAGCAATTTATTGATTGGTGAGAATGGCTTTAAAGACAAAGATGGATCAAAAAGGTCTACAGTGCTTTGCCAGACTTTATCTGTCTCCAAAACACAAAACTGCTTTGAATTGTCCATTACTGTAATAGGCAGCCTCACTCAGCCTCTACACAGCAAGGGAAGACATACAAGCAAGATGGTTTAAAACACTTCAGATGACACCCAGTGAGGTTCTCAAGGTATTACTGCAATGAACGTGACTTCTGTTGGACAATTTCATTTCACCTAGACTCTCTTAAGGCTATCTTTATCGTAAATTACAATGTGCATATTTTCGGCAGAGATGTTTAAGTTATCACGTTATTGTAAAAGTACATAAAGCAAGTAATCATAATTAAGATGAAAACTAAAGGAATCCTGAACATTTTTCTTTAGAAATTTTAATTAATGTTTAATCAACCATTTTTTTATTTATTTATTTTTTATTTTTTATTTTTTTGAGACAGGGTTTCTCTGTGTAGCTTTGGAGCCTATCCTGGCACTTGCCCTGGAGACCAGGCTGGCCTCAAACTCACAGAGATCCACCTGCCTCTGCCTCCCGAGTGCTGGGATAAAAGGCGTTTGCCACCAATGCCCGGCTAACCACCCATTTTTTTTTCCATGGAAAATTTTTCATCCTCAACTTTTCAGGACTAAATTTGGGGAAAGCGTCCATCGAGTTCTGACTTCTGGGCTTGTAGTGGCAGCTACAGAGGACAGATGATGCTGTCATTTGGAAAATGCTTTCTGGAAGAAGCACACTGTATAAAAAGAAGCTGCAACAACACCAACAGCACATCTCACTTCCGGCAGCCAGTTGCTGAAGTACTCTTATTTATTCCCCAGGGACACACTGTTTACCAACATGGAAGAATAGAAAACTCTCAAGACAGAAGGCTTGGCAGGCAATGGAATACTTTCTCTGCTGTCTATTTTGAAATTAATTTTATACATACAGCCTTGGGAAGGAGGAAGATTCCATTTAACTGAGAGAATGCACTAGCATCTCCGAGGTACTCCTTTGTTTTTGAGTAAACTTTCTGGTCCAAATGTGATATTGACAGCCCAAGGTCAAAGAAAGTCACTCAGATAAGCTGCATTCCGTAGAGAATAAAACAGAGTCAGGTCAGGTACAAAAATAACATGCTGATATCTGACACCAAGGGTTTGTCCAGGGCTACCAAATCTGTGGCTCTTCCAGGAAAAAAAGGTTTTTTTTCCTCAAGTGTCTGAAGTAGGGATATAACTATTAAAATGAGACTTTAAAGTATTTAAAGAGAGGCAACAGACCGTTATGAACAAATACCCAGGACTAAACATAAGCATCCCTCTGAAACATGCCTAGGGGAGAAACCATCAGGATTAGAAAATACACCAATTGAAATGGAAGCATGAGGACCATTCTGCTACCGTTTTCTAAGTGCTGTTTGCTTGTTCCAGGAGGAAATTAGATGTGATCTTTGGAGATGTGTGCTTACTTAAAGGACAATTCCTTCCTTGTGAGATCCCTGCACCTGCAGTTGAGAAGAGGGATTATGGTGAAGATCAGGGGAATCAGAGTGAGGAGTCCAAAGAAACACATTCCTAGTTTAAGGAAGCCCCAGTGGTGTTTATCATGAGAAGGATCAGAAATGCAGTTAATTCTGCACGCCCCAAGATCTGGAAACCCATCCTGAAATACAGGTCAAAAGGGGGCCTCTATGGGGCCACTGGAAGTGGGACCAGAATTTATCTCTAGTGCTTGAACTGACTTTTTGAAGCCCATTCACTTTGAAGGGATACCTTGCTCAGTGTAGATATAGTGGGGAGGGCTTTGGTCCTGCCTCAAAGAGACTTCCAGAGTTCATCAACTCTCCATGGGAAACCTTACCCTCTATGAGGAGTGGGTGGGGTGGGTGGAAGCTGGGCAGAGTAGGAGGAGGGGAGGGAGTGGAAACTGGGATTGGTATGCAAAATGAAAGAAGATTGTTTTAAAATAAAAAAAAATGTTAAAGGTGGGAGGGGTTGCTTTAGTGAACTCCAGAGAGCATTATGAGAAGCCATAGGATTCAGGTGACCTGTAATTGGGCACAAGCACTACACAAATATAAAATCCACAAAGAAGGGAACATGTTTGCTGTAGTGTAAGTCTGAAGTTCAGGAAAGCAACCTTATTTGATCAATAGTTGACTAACCCTTTTGCAGCCCACAGGTTTAAATTTCTGTATCAGTAGTAAAAGGGTAAAGGAATACTGCCCCAAGTGGGTTTTCACTGACTAATGATAAACAGGGGCCGATGCGGGTATTTCCTCCATAGAAGGCTTCCCTTCTACAATAATACAAATGATGTGTGTAGATCTCAAACAAGCAATACATATACACACACACATATGGATATATGTTCTTATACCATCATGATCTATATCCAGCTCTTAGAGGCAATGCTATGCAGCTTAGTATTTATATGACCCTTAATCTTTTCCCTCTCCTATTCACAGAAAACTGCCATGATTTAAAATGCTTATTTCATTACTTCAGTTAGCCACTGAAAATTGTAGACTAATTTCATAAACAATGTGGCTGCTATGATGGCTAAGAGCTTAGAACTTGAAATGGGACAAACAAAATCTCTGAACAAGATTGTCCTTGTGATCCTCCATTCTTCTTACCTGTGAGGTGGGACTGATGTACCTCCTACAAGATTACTGTATGTCACACGTGATAGTTACCATGTAACAGAGCTAACACTAGGACATAGACCACTGTCAGCTGCTGTGACCTCAGAACCTAGAACAGTGCCTGGAGAATCATAGCTACTTAATGAATAGTTGTCAGATGAGTGGGTGGTTATGCTGTTGGGTGTTGGACTGAGAATAGACTCATGTATCAGCCTGGGGAATGGTTAAATGTATGCTTCTGGGAGCATTAAGAAACATTGCACAAAACGTTACTAAGTCATAGTTGAGATGCAGCTAGATCGCAGTACTTCTGTCTCTGACATGACCTTACCAAACTAACAGACACCAAGACAAATGTCCAATCCTATCCTTAAAAATCTTTACTTCTTCCTCAGAATGACTCCACTTAATCTCCACAGAGTCCCAAACTCTCCCTATTTCCATCTATACACTGTGTATAAAAGTTATATATTTCTGCAAATAACACTCACATTCCTTCCTCTCTCTTTGGCCTTTCCTTATTCACGTTTCCTTAGAAACAGTCTGTCTACACTTCTTTCCTCAAGGTATTTTGTTCCCAGTGGAGACAGTTTCCCACTGGGGTGGGGATGCCATAATACAGTACAAGCAATCCATCTTCCCAGGGTTGGTTAATCCCACGGAGGACCTACCACCTGCAGATGAGAATCTCATCGGCCTGGGTACTGTTTGGAGGCAGCATTTCTCTTAGTGTATTATCTTCTTTATTTTGGATTGTTATTTGTACTTTATTAGGGTGTGTTCATTTGTAAAATGATTCATGTTTTAAACTATTTCATATTTCTTTTAAGAAAAAAAGGTTCTTTTTATGTGGACTGCTTAAGAAAAGAAGTATTTAGGCCTCTCATTCTAGTTCTTTATCTTTTGATTATCTGGGGTAATATCTGTAAGTTTAACTTTAGCGCATATTGATACATACACCCCCTTTTAATAGCATCCATGTTCTCTTTCCTATTTGACTCAGTGGCCAAAATGAAAACTCAGACTACTTTGCACATACATTGTGAGTCACTCTGACTCCTTTTTTTTTTTTTTTTTTTTTTTTTTTTTTTTTTTTTTTTTTTTTTTTGGTGTGGCAACAGAAAATCCTAATCCTAAACTTTCTATAACTGAATGGAAAAAAATGGAATAAAAAAAAAGGAAGGCTATGGCTGCTCCTAAATATGGTTGAAGAGAAGGTTTATTGTAGATACAAAGAGAGCATAGTCAGAGGCATGGGTATCAGCCTCTGACAGGGTCAGTGGATATGACCCTGAGCAACATGAGGCCAGAGGGGGAGGGGAAAGGAAAGGGAAGAGAAGGGAACCAGGTACAGCAGCCAGGAGGCCCAAAAGAGAACAGGGTAACCAAAAACTTGGATTATATAAGGAAGGGCACCTGGGGGTGGGGCAGCTCAGCCTCTGGACTGGAGAGTTCAGGGTAGAGGGCAGGGGACAGGGTATGCCAGTCATTCCGTGTAACAGGTGGGAATGGAGGGATGACAGTCCTGTTACTATGTTATGTTAAACAGGCACCTCAGCCATTTGTTTCCAGAGTTTGAGACTTAACAATACCATGTGAAAAGGGCCACAAAATATGAAGTAGACCCTCTGAACAAATGATTTCTCCTGATGTGTGATATACAGATAAGTACATCCGATGCTGAAGCCATTTTCCCAAAAAAATATTGAAATCCTATGCAGGCTATATTCCTTTTAACTGGGTGCTTTTGATTTCCTAATCACTGAACAACTTCTGATTTTGCAATAAAGATGGCCATTTGATCACTGACACTATATTAGATGGGCTGACTTAACAAGGGGCAGGCAGATTAAAACATGTGGATTTCATTCAAATTCAGGTTCTGGTTCCTATTTTGTCCACCCAGAGAATTGCTTATTACAATACTGAAACAGAATGGTCGATTTCACCAGGAAAATTCTCAGATCTCATTTCTCTCACATTGCCACCAAAGTCTGTATCCATGGGAACTACAATCCCTAGCATCAAAATGAGATACCAAAGACGATAAGACTGTTTGGGGAAGTAGAAAGGCTGAAGAAATGACTCTGGTGGATATTAAATAAAACTTTAACTAAAGTCCTGAAGAATATGTTAGTCTATTTACATACAAGATAACCTACCAGGAAGGAAGATTACTGGAATGTGGTATTTGACAAACAGCACTAACTGTAGTTTACTTAGATATGACAGCTTTCCTTCGACATCTAGTAGAATATCATAGCCAGTTAAGAGGATACTGAATGTAAGATGAGCTCACCTACAAAATGAGATGCTGTGTGTGTGTGTGTGTGTGTGTGTGTGTGTGTGTGTGTTGGCTCACATTCATAGGTGTGAATGGATGTAGAGTCCAGAAGTGAGCATTGGTTATCTTCTTCAATCAATTTCTACCTTACTTTTTTTGAGACAGAGACTCCCATTGAACCTGGATTTTGCTTATTTGGCTGGACTGGCTGGCCACAGAGCCCCATGGACCCCCTCTCTTGCACTGGAATAAAAAGGGTACCCCATTACCTGGCTTTTCATGTGTGTGTAGGTAATCAGAAGCCAGAGACCATGTTGGCATAGCAAGTACTTACTTACTGCCTGAACCATCTCCCCAGTCCCCAAAGTGAAGACTGAAGAACCCAGTATCATTGTCAAACTTAGTCTTTTCAACAACTTGCTATAGAATCTGGGAAGCATTATTGTTAAGAGACATGAATGCCCTAATGGGAACTTAATTACATATTCACACTTTTAGTTTTTTCACTTATAATGAATTGAAAAGAGATTAGTCTGCAGTGGAAGGTTACAAGAATAGGCCTCTGTGTTCAGTTGCAGGTTCCTTATACTGTGGGAGGAAGAGACTTCATGAGAAGCAAATGTGTTATACTGATGCTAAAAGACTTCACAATCTCAGATGGCACATGAGAATATAAGACTATAATGTATCTTCTAGCATATTCAGAGGTCAGACTCAAATCATAAGAGAAACAGAAAAGCATGATTGACATCAGCTTGAAATATATTTTCCTGATTTACTCAAAAATTTCTAGAAACTTTAAAAGAAAGAACTATAACTTAACAATTTTATTTAGTAAAGATGGAATGTATATTTATCAACTTTTATATTTGATATCATCATGAGTATTTTCTGAGTTATCCTGAATCTAGACTACTTTGAATTTAACATCACACTTGGTGGCAATATAGGTGGCGAGGAAGAGATGGAGATGTCCTTGGGGATAGTATAAAACTTCTTTTCAAGTACATTTTTCTAAAAAAGTAAGTAAGTGAACTGAAATTAATTTGGTAGAAAGGACAAGTGAGTATTGACTAGCAAAATCAAACAAATGTGATGCTATTTGAAAATGTGTATACTGCGTTATCAAGTTATTACTTCCATTAAAATTTCCCAGCATTCCACTGCAGAAAAAATGTTGCCATATAAATATGTATATAGAATATTTATTGTCCAGACTTATCTAATTGTACTCTATAGTGTAAAATTTGCAAGTACCCCTCTTCCTGTTTTTTCTGTAGATGTTTGCATCACCCATTGCTTGAATCCAACTAATATACTGTCACTGCAGGTGTTTCTCAGGTAGACAGATGTCCTTCTCAGCTTTATCCCTTTGGTTTTTATTACACCTTTAATTGCTAGAGAAAATGTACTCCCTGGGCACTCACCAAGTTAAAAATTTTATTGTTTTGTTTAATTATAGCTGTTTATTTTGAGCTGAGCTGGAACACTGTACCAAAGTGAAGGCCTCGACTGTTTCTCATTTCGAGTAAAATTATCTGGAATTTGCATCATTTAAAATTATTTCTTTTATTATTGCTTTCCTCTAATAGATCATGCTAAATTCCAATATGTAGAAGGATGACATGGGGCCAAAGGAACAGTGGGTTTTGCAAAGAAGGTGTATGAGTCTGGCCTATGTAAGGTCAAGACCTAGTATATAAAGTTAGTATGTGGTATTTTTTGTTTGTGTATTTTTAAGAAATTGGTTGTTCCCAAAATTAAAAATCTGCATGGTACCGAAGAGGAGTCTATTCTAAAATTGCTCTCCACTGAGTACAGAACACTATGGCTGCATTTCAGTAACAGAGGGTATTTGTCCCAATTGTGCCAATATTGTCAAGAAGACCAAATTCCCTTCTCTGCTTCTCATCATGAGAGTAGATTTTGTCCAGAATAATTACTATGCACAAGCCCTTAGGGCAAGATGAGGGAAGAAATGAATGGACTTCACCTAGTTCATACTAAATTTTGTAGAGTTCTCAGGCAACCAAGCCAACACTTTGGTATAATGAAATAATTCAATTACTAAAAGAGTTAATATTCGCCTCAATAACACAATCATCTGCCAGACCTTTCTTTTCTTTTTTGTTCAAGAGAATACACAATGAATTCCCAGTACGTTCAATCCCTTTTGCTTCCTGTACAAGTGGCCCCCCTAACACCAACTTCTGTTACATATAGAAATACTAACTGATGAATTGAAAGTGTCCAAATGCCTCTTCAAGGGCAGTGTTGCAAAAGGGAAGAGCTTCAGTTATGGAAGGGTTCTGACACAGAAAAGGGGAATAAGTGGAGAAAAAGCCCTTTGAGTGTGGCATGGTAAAATTGAAGCCTCACTCCTCCAACACCGTAAATATAAAGCTCAGTGTGAAGAAAGAGAGGAGGAAATGATGGAAAAACAAAGGGCTATCATTGCCATAGAGCATACTCTCAGACTACTACAGAGTCCATCATAAACTCAGCTGTAGATAACCACAGTCATTGGACATAGAAAACAACCCCAGTGACATTCGTTTAGAGGTGGTTATTAAAAATCACTCCAAACTCATTGTCATTAATTCAGCTTCATTGTTGGGTGGTAGATTTCACTCCGTGCCAAAGGCTTTGCAAATCAGTCTTTCATTTTAGTTACCATTGCAATGGATACAAAGAGATTTTTATAATCACGCAAAATTCCTTTTGTTTCCTCTATCTCAGACTTGCTCTGAACTATAAGTCAGTGTGTCTCATTTCTCTGAAGGGCTGGATGTGGAACTCAGGAGTAGACCACATTCCTAGCGTATGTAATGTTGTTTGAATCACAGTACCACACAAACCAATCAAGAAACAAAAATTCATTTCTCCAATGGGTGATGACTCTAGACATGTGTGTTCTGACAGGCCCAATGCTAAGAGTACAGAACTTCTAAATAGTAGGAAAAAAAAAGGTGCAAACAGCATCCACAGTCTCTGCAGCCTCAGAGTGTCATCAAAGCACTTCTTTAATAACATGACTGACTTTCAAATTCTGGTAAGAAGTTTGACTCCCCACATTTGGTTATAGTCAACTCACCAACTAATAGTAGGTAGCAATATCTAGAAATTGAACATTCTTTCCTATGGCAAGAAGGACACATGTCTGGCAGATTAGATGCCAGGTTAGGTCTGCTAAGGAAGGTACAGACACTGGGAAAATAGTTGCTAAACCCTCTTGTGTCCACTGAAAAGCAAGTGAAAAGCTTCTGAGTGTGTCATCCTTCACAAGGATACATAGTGCATAGGCTTAAACATTTCCAAGGAAGCAGAACTCACTTTGTCTTTTGCATTCATTTTGTAATGGACATAAGCTATTCCCTGTGAAGGGCCAGGCCAAAATGACACCTGTGAAGTTTATTCCCTAGGTACTACCTGCAAGTTAACTGGGTTGTGCTGGCGATAGAGAGATGACAATGACAGGACCCCAAATACACATTGTGCACAGTGGTTTAACCCCAACGTTTTATGTTATTTGAGAACTTAACTCCGAAACTTAGCGAAATTAAAGAGCCAGTGAGCTGTGAAATAAATGCAATGTGCTTGGCCCGAGGTATGTCAATGGGCACTGGAGTGGACTAGGGCCTCAGTAGACTTGTCTCCCTCTAAATTCACTCATGACTTGGACAGGGTGGATCTTTTTCTTTGCTGAGCCTCTTCTGACAGCCGCATATGTTTCTTCTGGCTTCTCTCTCTTAATCAAGGGCTTTTTTGCAGGAGCCTTCATCCTCCACATGACAACAGGGTGCCGGGGGCCGGCAGAACTCTGGATGCGGATGATCTTGGTGGAAGCAATGTACGACATTTTCACTGTTTGCACTACAGCATTCATTAAATTTTTGGCTGCTTGGATCAGGGAGGTGACACTGTCCAACTGTAGGAAAGAATGAAGAGAAAAGCTACTATTTAAAATGCAGTCAGGAATGTGCTGAGGATGTAGAAGATGACAGTGACACTGTACTTTGACCAAGAAATGAACGAGCTAATTCTTATTTTACATATCAATACATAATCATCTACATCATTCCATCGTATTCTTTTTAAAGGTTGATCTGATGCATAAATACATCCATGTTTTGTTTTTAATTTGGTATTGTAGAAGGATAAGTTTCTTTCTCATTGTTTGCAAGAAAGCTACATATACACACACATACACATACACATACACACAATGCAGATATACATATACATCATCTTTTTCTTGAGAATTTCTTAAATAATCACACTTAAATGGGTCTCTGTTTTAAGAAGTAAATGTTAATGCATCATAGAGACTGCTAATATAGAAAGAATGGAGAGTTCAAATAAAATTGAATTGGAGGTTCAGATTCCCCTTTGACAACCTTGAGAAGGTTTAATTATTTCCATCAAATCATTTAATGCAGAAAAATATTTATTAAAGAAAAAGTAATACATATAAGAAACCAGTACATTAGCTGCCAAAAAATTGTTGTAATTAAGTACCATTACCTTTGCAACCTATAAAGACTGCTAAATTGCTAAATGACACAGATGTGCTCATAAAATGGCTAAAAATACCTTTTCCACAGATGAATCTGTTTGTTAAATGTCCAGGATGCTATTCATGTAAACAATCTCAAGGAAAAAAAAAATAGAGTGGCATTCCTAGAGTTTTTCAAAATACCTTAGAGCTAAGCCAAGTCGATTCATTTTTATACAACCGATGCTTTTTCAATTATTTTAGCTTGGCAGATTGTCATCTGCAGCCAACTCACATGGGGAGATGAGCCTCCACTGTCACCCCTCTGTGATAGGAGCTGTCAGGGCTGGGGCTCAAACGCTGACTCTGTGTAGTTCCTGAAATCTGTCAGCAGCTGCTGGCCTGCGTGTTCTACCTCCTCTGCTCTACCAGCTTCAGCTCTCATACAGAATAAGTGAGGCAGAGTGGGGAGCTCGGGTTATGTGCCCGGGGCTGTGGTCTAGCTGGCTGCTTTCCTCACAAGAAAATTTAATTAGTTCCATAATTGCCAAGCCCAAGATCCTTGGAATGGTAACACCAAAAATACATGATTTTTTAAGGACAGCAAGATTTGGCAGCTACACATACACACACACATATATTTTGCACGTATATATTTTTACATATATATTTTACTTATTAAAGCCAGGACAGTGAAACCTGTGTACTGGGCAAAAATGACAAACACTAAACAGTATTTTTAAGTACTCAAAAGGTTTTTAGGGGAGGACTGTGTGTGTGTGTGTGTGTGTGTGTGTGTGTGTGTGTGTGTGTGTGTGTGTGTGAAGTTTGTGTGCGTGTGTGCCCATGCATGCATGTGTAGACACTGGTTGCCATCATCTTCCTCTATCATTCCCTACCTTATGCTCTGAGGCAGGGTTTCTCATTGAACCTGAAACTAACTGCTTGGCTAATGTGACTGGCCCATGAGCACCTCTGATCTTGGAGGACATTAGGCAGCTTCTGCATCTGCACAAAGCCTTGCAAAACTATTAATTTTTAAATAGAATGGCAGTAGTCATTTTAAAACTACCAATAGATTACAAAATCAAATCCTCTATTTTATAATTGTTTTCATTAAAAGCCTAGTGGCAGGGTTACTTTAAAAAAAATGTTGGACAGTGAGATACTTATCCACCTCCCAAACATCACAAGCTTTTACCAATGCATTTGGTTACCTTCCAGAACTTGGTGATAAGACTCATTTGCTGAAGGCATGATATACTGGGTCAAAGACCAGGAAACATCAAGCTGGTACTAACCTGGAAGCTTCATCCCACATGGTTAGCTTTCACAATGCTAGGAAGTGCAATGAACAGTACCAGAGGTTAAAAAAGTGTAATCAGTAATCTCACCTAGCCATGAACCTAGTGAGCAATGAGAATGACTGCCTGGGAAGATGTGCCCACTGGTGCAACAGTGGCACAAATTTTGTGAAATCCAATCAGAAAGACTTAAGGTTCACTCCATATGAAACCCATACCTGTCATCATTATCAAACTAAGAAACTAAGGCTAAATGAACACAGTATTAAATTGGCTCTTCATGACTTATACCCATAGAGTCAAACACATCTCAGACCTCATCAGAGAACTTTCCATTTGCAGTAGATGATGAACATTGAGAGTCATAACTGCTCAAGGTTCAAAGAGTCACAGAGTGCACAGTGATCCGTCCTGAAGAGAACATATATGTTGTACCCCTCCTCCAAAGGCAAACAAGGATATATAACTAGCTAAAGAGTCAGAGAATGTAAATGACCACGCCGAAATCATGGCTGCAGAACACAGCAGGGATCTTCACCTATAAATTCACAGCTGTTATGAAAGCAGAAATAAGACCTATACAGGTCAGGACCAAATTCCACTTGGAGAGGCTAGCTGTTCATGAAGTTCCTCCTCTAAGGAGCTGCTGGCAATCATTAGCTACCAAAAGAGGTAGTCAGTTTTCGCTAAGAGGCTAGCCCCTGAGAAGTTAACTATGCTCCTAAGCAAGATCATGCATCCAGAAACATGTGGGAAGCACAAATTGGCCTCAGTGGGGGAAACAAACAAATAAACAAACAGGATTCAGCAGGAACGAAGGTGCTTCTGGGAAAAAAATGGAGGAGGGAGAGTGACTATGGTCAAAATACGATAAATAGAATTCTCAAAGAACTAATAATAAAATAACCCCCTGGTGTTCAGTAAAGAACGGACAGTACTTTCCAAACCCAGAGCAGAGAAAAACAAGTTTTTCCACTAAGTGAAATGATATTTGAGGGTACAGAGTAATGACATTTCTCAAACATGAAAGCACTGGCTTTGTGCTATGGGTTCCACACCATCATAGATTCTTCCATAAAAGATCCCAGGGAGCACCTATCACTCAAGCTCAGCTTTCATCAGTGGCCTTGACTTTCCCACCCCCAACACTTACATTCTCTTGTTTTCCTTTTGACTTTGTCATCTTACTGTGGATAGACTAGATGGGCTTCCTAACCTTTTGATTTACTCGTGGACATGATATCTCTAGACAGGCAGAGAAAGAACGAAGTTCAATTTCAATCCAGGACTCACAGTGTGGGGACTGCCTTGCTTTCCTTCTTCACTTAATCAGTAAGCCCCCACCTGTGCTATTATAATCTCTCAGCCTGGTGTCTGAAAAATCCTTTGACTTTAAAACTTCGAATAGTTATAGGAAAACCTTCTGTTCCACATGACTCAGGGAAACCACAGGACAAATTATGCCCCCTGGAGAGCATGAAGACTAAGTTTTGCAGACAGCAGATTAGGACAATTGTTCAGAGAATACTTTTATTTTATGAGGAAAATTTCCAGACCTTGTTAAAGACTTTTCAGCTCTATGAACTATGCGTCCTGAGATGTGTACCTCTGAGCTAGTAGCCAAATCATAAGTAATGGACAAAGCAAATCTAGATAATGGTGGGAAATTTCATTGAGTGCCCAAGCAGCGTCTATCACCTAGTCACAGAGAAAAAATATGTACAACTGGATGCCTGCAAGACATTAGTAAAACTCCTTTCTATTCAGATCTACTTTCATGAAGCATGTTTTAAGAGAAGGTTTTAATAGAACTTCCTATGTAAAAGACAAAGGAAAATCCAAGTGAGGTAATACAGGGCTTTGGCATCCGTAAGTCAACTTATTGAACAAAATGTCTTTCAAATAACCTGTGCAGTACAACATTATTGACTCATTCCAAATGCCTAGGACAGCAAACCAACCAGGCTTTAAAATTCAGATCTATGGGATCTCTATTTTATAGTTCTTACATTAACTGAAAATTCTGCTGGCAAATATAACCTGAAATGTTTGCCATACAGAGGCTCTTTCTCATTGACATCTTCTAGCACTCCCCTCTGAGCTAGATGGAGAACTGAGCAAGACATGAGTTATGATCCTAAATGTCTACCCTATTATCATGCCTAACTATAATATGTAAATATTGCACATACACACACTCAGAGAGAGAGAGAGAGAGAGAGAGAGAGAGAGAGAGACAGACAGACAGACAGACAGACAGACAGACAGACAGACAGAGAAAGAGAGAGTTTCTTGTTCATCATTCCAAAAAGGGGTAAGAATTCAAGTTATTTTCCAAGAGGACTCTACTTGGGACTTTGACCCAAACAAAGTCTTCTAGGACAAATCAACATGTGTCACCACAGTCTAAAGGAAGACTCCTGTTTTTTCTTTTGATTGTGGGACTTAGACTTCTCACTAAATTGATGTGGTTTCCAAAATAATAGAGCACAACAGTTCGTCAGTGTCACCATACAGTTCTTAGGAATCAATAGTGTCCAAGCCAAGACAGAAATTGGAAGTCTCTCCTTTTAAAAATCTTGATGAATAGTAAGGGATTATGACTAATAGAATCTTTTTCTGAGTCCTGTCTTAAAAACACCCAAATAATGCACATCTACAAAATCTTTATCGGTATTATCAACCTCTTACTATTTGTGGTACGTTCTACTAGGTTACAGTTAAACCATGATACAAATGTGACTGATTCTGAGATGCCTTCAGATTAAAGGCTTGCCTCTACTTGCAATTAAATCAAGAATACTTTACCATAGAAACTTCATTATGACAAAAATATCTTCTTCCTCTTAATTACCATTTTTTTACATTAACCATAGAGTTTATTACAGGTGGGAGAGGGGAAATTTAGAGGGGGAGAGATGAGAAGAGACGAAAAGGGTAAGAGGAAGAGCAGAGAGCAAAGAGAAGAGGAAGGTAAGAGAGTGAGAGTGTAAGACTGAATTGCCAAACTTTTGTCTATGTCACTAGTGTATAAAGGATATGTTTTCTACAAAAACTAATGTGTGGTGGTTTGAATAAGAATGGCACCCATAAGCTCCTATATTTGAGTGCTTAGGCCATAGTATGTAGAACTATATTTTGGGAAGAATCATGAGGTATGGCCTTGTTGGGAAAGGTATGTCAGTAGGGGTTTTCGAGGTTTCAAAAGACCACACTTTCCAGTATCTCTCTTTTTGCCTCCAACGGATGGATCAAATGTAAGATCTCAGCTATTGCCTATCTGCAGCTATGCTCCCTACCATAATGGTCAGGGACACAACTCTCTGAAACTCTAAGGAAGCCTATAGTTCAATGCTTTCTTTTAGAAGTTGCCTTGATCATGGTGTTTCTTTACAACCAAATAAAAATGACTAAGACATAATGAGAATTACTCAAGGTATAATTCCTTGACAATTTACCATGTTAATTTGGAATATATGTTGGAAGAGCCTTGTCTAAATTTATTGTAATTAGTGAGAACCAATAGTGATACTCAGGAAAGCATACCAGACAGTTCTTTTTATTTTATGTATTTATCCCCTGTATTCATAAAACAATCTACTCTCTGTACTCTGGTTGCAAATATTCACCAAGCATGCAGTTTGCAGGAGAATTCTGAACTCATCCATGTAACTTAAGACATGTCTGTGAGTCGTAATGCTCAGACAGCTCTCACTGGCATGACCAGAAGCAGAATTTGAAAGGCACACATGTGGACTTCGTTTCCAGGTATAATAACAGTTTATAATAATAGATAATATCATGGTGTGCTAATGGAAATTGACACATGGCAACCCTATGAGACAATATTATTATTTTCATCTGATAGATGAAGTAACAATAGAACTGGGAGCTCAAGAGGACATAGTTATTAAGTTTAGAGCTAAAATTTGAATGAAGACATTCTGGTTCCATTTGATGTTTTTACTCATTTTGTAACCCTGCCTTTCTATAATATCTCAGTTCTAATAGGGGTTGTTTTCAGATATTGAAGAGTTAGAAAATTCTAAACTCTGTAGCACAATGTCTAAAATTAAGGAAAAAATGACTGCACGATAGTTCTATCTTTAAGGAAATAGATTTTTAAAAAATGTATGTTGGTACTTGAAACAGGAAGGGCATGTCACCTGCTAAGGCATTTTATTCATCCTTTAATAATTCCCAAGAAACATGTTTTTATATTGCTTTCATTTCTTTTTGAATCACACATTCATTGTACAAAACACAGGTTTTATATCAGCATTTATATCAAGCACTTTTATCATATTCAATTCCCAGTACTCCATTTAATCCGTCTCTGCCCACCCAGCCTTTCCCCTGACTCTTCCAAAAAGTCATGCTTATAGGCCTTAAAGCATTTGAAGGCAGCTAGATTAGTATTTCTACATTTAAAACGCATATCCTTGATCATAGGCCACAGACCACGAAAGGATTACATTTAAATATTCAAAATCTGGGCATCAAGCAAACAAATAAAGCATACAAATATGTGTGTGCAGACACACACACACACACACACACACACACACACACACACACACACACACACACACACACACTAAACAAATTAAATTACAGTTTCCAGGACAAGAAGTGCCTAAGATTCATTTAATCATTAAAATGCATCAGTATAAATGTAGTCCTGATTAATCATTTTTTTCTGATCCTCAAAGAGAAACTAAATTAATTTGTTTGCCTAGGTTTTGAAGCCTTGTGGAGGACAGAGGGCTCAGACTCTGAAAGTCTTTTTGGCTCCGACTTGAAGTGCTCAGTTAAAACATTTGGGTGAAACATCAGCACAAATCTTGTTAAAAGACATACAAGTGTTGACTGATAGAAGCATAAAATAATTACATTTGAAAAGAATGTTCCTTTTTTGTGTTTCTAACTTATAGGCACCATTGATATTTCTAGACTAATCTCTAAACATGGTTACCACACACTGAAAAATTGTTCAGTTTTTTTTTTTTCAGCAAAAAATTCATGATCAAACTCAATGTTTTCTGGTTCACCAGAAACCTCTCTTGAGCATCTTTTTTTTTTTTTGGCTTAAATTTAGCATTTTTAGTTGCAGTTTTTATAATGTCAGGTCCATAGTTGCTAGCATTTCCCAGGGACAAGGTGAGCCTAACTCCATGTGTGACACACAGTAATTAATAACTGCAGTAATAATGAGGATGATGATGATGAAAACAACAACAGCAACAGTAACAATAGAACTAGGACAGTTCCCAGAATCAAATCATGATAGCTGCCCTTACGTTTTGCTGTACTACTTGAGACAGTCACTCATGCCCCAGTCATAGTACAAAAAAACAATAGGACTTTCCCATTAAGAGTTCTACTTTCTCTCTCGAGCATCTTAAGCATCTAACTTATCTCAACACTTGCTTAACACATTCTATTGTCTCCAAAGAGATTTATTTGAAGAATGGCCTACACTGAAAGCATTCTCTCTTTTTTTAGATGTATTTTAAAAATGCTAAACAGCCTAGATGGCTTAATAGGCAACTTCTGCAAGAGCTTTGTTAAAACTAGTTAAAATGGAGTTGCATTTCCAGATTTAAACTGTCAAGGTCATTATTAAGATGAGAAAGAAGTTTATTGTTGGAACATGAAGAGTTATTCCAATGGGCTTATGATATTCACACAGAAAACATGTCCTTGGCCAACTCCTTTAGACAAGAGAGCAGGAATGGATAACCACTGTAGAAAAGGCACAGAATTACTATGTATTGAACATGCCATCAGCTTTAAAATAAATATGACATTTCTTTAATGATAGTCATGTCCTGCTATAAATAGTTTTTGAGGCAAATATTCAAGGCCCAAAGCATTTTATATCACTTCAAAGTGAAATTAGAATAAATACAGTGCCAATTCTGGTAGCTTTTCAGAATGCATTTGGATTTTATTTGAGACAATTAGAAAATAAAATGCATATACTGGAAATAATTCTTAGTCTCTCAACAATGGTGATCAAAAGACAAATGCTGTAGCCAGAGAGACCTTCCATGATCAAGAGCACATACTTCTCTTGCAGAGGACCTGGGTTTGGTTCTCAGAACCCCCATGGGGAGTTAACCATTGCCGTTACATTAGCTCTAGGGAATGCAATACCCTTCTCTGGACCCGGTGGGTAACTGTCCCCTGCATATACACAAAAATAAAAATAAATGTTCTTTTTAAAAGAAAGGCATATGTTTAGCTGAGGTACTTAGTCTTCCAAATAATAACAACTCCTGAGATGTGATTTGAGAATATTCTGATTTTCTTTCCTAGAAGGGCTGGGCATTGGTGTTTCAGCCCTTGTTCCTCTTTGCTCTAGCATCAGTCAGGACATAGAGGTCTGCCTTCTCCACAGATATACCTGTGAGGTATGACATTTTCACAATGTTTCATGAGTAGAAAGCACCAGGCTGCTTCCTTGATTCTGTTTTCAAATTTTTCATGAGTACAACCAGAAGGAATTTGGCTCAGAGATACTAGAGTCTCAAGACAGCATGAGCTTTAAACACAGAGAGGCTTTCCAATCTACACATACCTGACTATTTCCAATCTATATAACCTGACTATTTTCAAGTTCTTTTGATTATTATTGATTCCTCTGCCATTCAACCTAGTATTAAAATGTTCAGTACATATATTACATTTTAGCATTTCATTCTTTGAAAATGTCATACATATATCCAATATATTTTGATCATATCCAACTCCTACCTCCTCATCCCTGCTAAACACCCTGAGGACCAGCAACACATCTCATTTAAACTTCATATCTTCTTTTTACATGTATTTGTTTGTTTGTTTGACCCACTAGAGATCCAATTAGTGCTGCCTCTATGCAGATGGACATGAGGTCATTTACTTCTGGGGAAGGGAGAGTCACTTTTCTTTAGGAACACACCTACTGGTAAGTTCTCCATGTCCCAATGAATAGTCAGCAATTTCAGCTCACATATTTCTTCTACAGACATTTTGAAAAAAAATATTATCTGTTTCATCAGCATTTATCCCTAGGTGACTCTTTTATTTTCTTTAATCACCTTTGGCTAATCCTCTCATGGATAAACAGATAAGTTGCTATCTAGCAACTTTAAATTGTGTGTTTGTGTGTGTGTGTGTGTGTGTGTGTGTGTGTGTGTGTGTGTGTGTGTGTACTGGAGATGGAATCTAGTGGGCTTACATGTGTTAAACATGGGCTCAAACACTGAGCTACATGCAGCCAAGCCCCTCTTTACACAATTCTTGATCTATCCAGATAAAAATATTTCAAATTTCCTGTCATCAAACCTACAGTGCACCAATTCTCACTTGTTATGAATTTATTCACTTAAAACAAATGTAAAATGAATAATAAAACACTGGAGGAAACAGAGAACTTCCATTTTTCTAGAAATGGATGGGGTGAACGGCAGAGATACAGGGGGCCTCAGCTTTGCTCTTTCTATTTCTATCTTTCAAAATATACCACCATCAAATGTCGTCCCGATTCCTTTTCTTTTCTGCCTTTCAGAGGCCTTCATACACTTTACAATTCTCCTCATGACACATCTTTACTCCTATCTTCTGACTTTTATCAGCATATTGAAATGCTGAGAGAACTCTAAACCCAAAATTCAATGTGACTTGTTAAATGGAACCTTTACCTCAACTCTCTTTTCATCACTGCTCATGAAATCTGATTGGTACTTTTAATCAAGCATTCCAAAACATGATATTTAATATATAAATGCCTGGTATGTTGCATATATCATACTGCACATTGTATTTTGAATGTATTGAATATATATACAAATGTATTTTAAGTAATTTACTAGCTACTCAGGCATGTATAGTTTCACCCATTAATGCTCATTTTTAAGGGTTTAAGAGTTATTTTAAAGTATGTATGAGTGGGAGAATTTACACATGCTATATACATGTAAACACATGGGTGTCCGTGGATGTCAAACGTGTCATGAATTACAGAAAGTAGTCAATTTCACAGGTGGTAGAAACTGAGCTCAGTCCCTCTATTTAGGAGCATTCTGTGCTCTTTACCATTAAATCATGTCTCACTTCTAACTAATATTCATGCTTATAGAATATTTGGTGAGATAATGTATGACTTACTCATTCTAATGCCGATGGATTACTAAACTGCTTAGACCTACTATGGATGACTAAGTGAATATTCCAGTATATACCTTTTGGCAAATAAATATATAAAATTATGCTAGTGTATACCAGAAGGCAACTGCAGTTATGAGAATGCACCTATCCAGGTTTATTAAGTGTTTCCTAGAATCCCCAAGGTGCTCTTGTAAATTTATTTTCCCACCAATAATATCTGAGAGTTCTAGCCAGTGTACGGAGTCTCTATTTTTTCTTTTTCTTTTTTTTTTAAGCAGGAAATTGGAAATGTTATAAATGGAACTTTATAAGAAACTAGGAAAGTTCTGATTAAAGTCATTTTGCTATTTCATACTCTTCCATGCATATATGAACAGATACTCAGGTATTTTTAGCCAATTTGGTGATCTGAAGGAGGGTTGAGTGAAAAGTCACTGTGGTGCTAAGTTCCCTTTTTCCATTGGCTCAAGATGCTGAGGATGTCTGAGGCACGTGTTGAACATCCTCACACCTTTATTAATAAAGTGTCTGCTCAATACCTAGTTTTACATTAGGGCTAATTTTATTCTTTATTGCTCCTTATAGCTTCTGGATATGTGTTTCATAAAAGACATATGACCTGCAAATATTTTATCATCGGTGATTTTCCTTTTCATGCTCATAACTTTGTTTCTCAAAATGTACAATTATTTTAACTCAATTAATTTAACTTAACACATTTCAAGTGTCTTTTGTTGTTGTTCTAAACTATTTGGTTACAACAAGGTCATTGAGTTTTTTTTTTCATGTTTTCTTACAACTATTTGAGATTTGGGACTAAGTTTACGTTCGATGTTTTGATTATTTTCTTAGTAAATGATATAAGTACATATTTTTGAGAAAGATATTCAACTGTTCAAGTACAATTTGGAAAAAGCAATGTTTATCTGAAAATTGCTTTCAAAGTAAAATTGATAGTATGTGTTTGGCTCTATTTCTAGACTTTTGGGCCTCATTTCTTTGTTTGGCCTCACACTAAGATCACCTTCTCAGGGAAGACTTGAATGATACATAAGTTGAGAATAGGAATCTCATTTTACATGTTCCAAATGACAATCTTTATCTCTGTCAACATCAAATTTATCACAAGACAATAAATCTCCAAAGATAGAGATGATGGTTATTATTCACATGCTTCTATTATTTGAAGTAGTCAGCAATACATATTTAGCACACAAATAAAATAAATGCTATTTATATAAGCGGTAGAGCTATACATGTAGAGATGACAAAGTATTTTTCAAAATGACTACAGTCATGCTTTCTATTAATCTCCTGTATTCCTCCAGTCTTCACCAGTAAGTTTCTAGGTGCTAGAATAATAAATGAATCACTGTCAAATGATTTTTTCTTATTATTTGCATTTCAAACTTAGAGCCTGTTAAAGGTTTTCTTCTCAGAAAGTCTCAACCTCCCAGTTTTAGATTAGCATCCCTTTTAAAATAGTGGCTATAAACGAGAAATATATCTTATCCCAAGAATAAATATTAGCTTTGTAATAAACAGCATACATTGGATTCCATTTCTGTGTGAGAAGGAATCAATTAAAAAGACATTTTTGGTATTGATTGTTAGTCTTTTTAGTGTCTCAAATTTAAATGTATAAGGTGAAATATCAAATAATATGACACAAAATATAGGAAAGATGATCAAACAAGAGTTAGGACAATATACCAGTGATAGTAGAGGTGTGGTCCTTCCCTATCACTGACAACTTTCCTCTTAGGACATACTTCATGCATCTCCAGAAACAGTGTGAGGTCAACTGTGCTTGTTGCCTGTTGGGAGCTGCAGAGTACCTCGCCTAAAAGATGGCGCCGGTTTCCGCCTTCCGCCAGCCCAACGGCAAGTGCTCTCCTGGGTAAACAACTCCTAATTTGGTAAAGGCCACGTATCCTCTTAATTCTGCTTGGAGACAACCTATCCTGGCATGCCACGTGGGATTAGGTGATTGGTAGTTGTAGGATATATCAGGCCCCGTCTTCCTGGATCCGGGGCCACTCCCTGTAAAGCAAGGTTCCCGAATAAACTGTGAGAAGAAGATTCGTCAGTATTGTGTCGTTCTTGCTGGTCAAGGGTGGACGCGACAAGTGGTGGCCTGTACGGGGAACTCAGAACTTCTCACAGTTGGGGCAGTGCCGCTAAGTTCCCCCAGGTAAGTGGGACAAGTAGGTGAAAGCTGCATTAAGGTCTCCAGTAAGGAGCAATAAGGACCTCAGTAAAGAGGCAATAAGGTCTCCAGATAGGAGCAAGACTGTTCGAAGCCGAAGCGAACCGAAAGTAAAAGGCCTCGCTCCTGCTTTAACTTGCAGAGTGAGAGTAAAGTGAATGGACCCACTATTATAGTGGTGATTTGGCTGCTTTTTAACATTGCAGTGTGGGCTTTCATTTTTGGGTGGTGTTATCCAACTTGTATGCCTCTGGAACACACAAACTAAAACAAAAGCACAATGGGATCGTCACAGTCACATCCAATTTTTCTGCCTCTTCAAGAGCTGCTTCATTCTAAAAAATTAAAGTTAACTAAAGCCACGTTGCAGAAGTTCCTGAATGAATGCGACGCCATTGTACCCTGGTTCGCAGTTTCGGGCAATCTCTCAGTGGTGACTAGTTGGGATAAGTTAGGGAAAGATCTGGATTTTGCCTGGGAACAAGGAACGTTGAAGCCGTGTGTTCGGCCGGTATGGCGACTAATACGCAGCTGTCTAGAGGATCAAGAGGGAAATAAGAAAGCTATAGTGAATGGACAAGCTGCCCTTGAAATGCTTCAAGAAGAAAGATCAGAACAGTCAGAAAGTGAGACTGGAAAGGAAAACGGAAAGGGAATAAGAAGTGAGTCTATCCTTTTCTGGGAGAGTTGAGGAAGGAGTTAAAAGAACCAGGAGAGGATTCAGAATCAGAGCAGGATATATATGAGGATGAGGACCTCATGGAGGATGAGGAGGGGGAGATTATTGAGCTCATGGAAAAACATTTCTTAAAAGTACCAGAAAAACAGCGCCCTAAAATGGCAACTGTAAAGCAAGGGCACCTCCCTACTGCTCCTCACCCCCAACTGCTCACAAGAGGAAGTAAGAGTTCCTGGTTGCTCCACCTTCTGTCCGGAAGTGTGGAATACTGTTCACACTGAGTTCCAGATTGCTCGACCACTGGCTTATCCAGTTTTCATGGATGGTAACCAACAGAGATATCATGAGCCCATTAACTTTAAAATAGTCAAAGCTCTGGCAGAGTCGGTACGCACCTATGGGGTGACGGCAGCTTTTACAGTTGCTCAGGTAGACTGGATGAATTTGGTAAGAGCTTGTTTATTGCCAGGACAATATTTAGATTGGAGGGCTATCCAAATTGAATTTGTCAATGATCAAGGTGTGGCTAAACTCGTGGCTGGTAACCCAGCCTGGGATGTGGACATGCTTCTTGGTCAGGGATGTTTTGCACAGCAGCAAACAGGATACCCCCCTCAAGTGTATGATCAGATTAACCATATAGTCATTAGGGCTTGGCGGTCTCTGCCCAACAGAGGTGAGGTCAGCGGAAATCTTACAAAGATATTACAAGGTCCTATGGAACCCTTTTCAGACTTTGTGGCAAGAATGGTAGAAGCTGCAGGACGAGTGTTTGGGGATCCAGATGCTGCTATGCCATTGATCAAACAGCTGGTTTATGAACAATGTACAAAGGAGTGTAGGGCTGCAATAACTCCATATAAAGGTAAAGGCCTTGAAGTCTGGATGAAGGTCTGTAGGGAGTTAGGGGGCCCATTGACCAATGCTGGCCTAGCAGCTGCTGTGATGCAATTAACTAAGAAAGGCAGAGGTTCAGGAGCTTGCTTTAATTGCGGCAAGCAAGGGCATTTGAAATGGCAATGCCCAGAAAAAGGAAATACTACAGTCAATAATTCTACCCAGCGCCCTAAGCAACCTGGCTTATGCCCTAGATATAGAAAAGGAAACCATTGGGCTAAGGATTGTAGATCAGTAAAAGACATCAATGGACAGCCTCTTGTTCAGGGGTATGGAGGAGTTCGTCCAAAAAATGGACAACGGGGCCCACAAATATATGGGACCATGGAGAATCAGAGTCAGGAGCAGAGTCCTGAAACCTGGCCCTCTCTTCGACATCCGAGAGACCGAGGAGAGCCACTACAGGCTCCTCGGGGCTGGACTTATGCTCCACCACCAGACTCGTATTAACTCCCAGAATGGGGGTCCAGCTCGTTGACATGGATTTTAAGGGACCCCTTGAGCCTGGCACAGTAGGCCTGCTTATAGGAAGATCATCTGTAGCTTTGAAAGGTCTACGAGTACATCCTGGGGTTATAGATCCTGATTACATGGGTGTAGTAAAGATCATGGTAGAATCTCCTAGAGGGATCATTTCTCCTGGAGATGGGATAGCACAGCTACTGCTTTTGCCAAGTTTACATGATAAGTTTCCAGCTCAAACCAGAGAGAGAGGAGAGGGAGGCTTTGGCTCCACTGGTTCGAACTTAACCTTCCTAGCTTTAGACCTCAATCAACGTCTGACCCTTGAGTTAATAGTGGATGTTAAGAAAATCCTAGGCTTACTAGATTCTGGAGTTGATAAGACCATCATAGCCATCTTGGCCCTCTGGCTGGCCTATACAGGTCTCTTCCCAAACTTTACAAGGTTTGGGCTATGCTAAGGCCCCTGATATTAGTGCTAGACAATTGCCTTGGAAAGATCAGGAAGGGCATTCAGGGACCATGCAGCCTTATGTGTTAGACTTACCAATTTCACTATGGGGAAGAGATTTGTTAAAGAATATGGGTTTTAAACTCACAAATGAATACTTGGAAACATCTCAAGATATCATGAAATGAATGGGATATGTCCCAGGTCAGGGGCTCAGAAAACATCTGCAGGGGTGAACTAGTCCTATTATTCCCCAACTAAGACCAAAGAATCTAGGTCTGGGTTTTTCCTAGGGGCCACTGGGGAAGGTATTCCTATTACCTAGAAAACAGAGGAGCTGGTATGGGTTTCTCAGTGGCCACTTTCCTCTGAAAAAACTGGAGGTTGCTAGGACTCTAGTGCAGGAGCAGCTGGATCTGGGGCATATAAAATCCTCTGTGTTCCATAGTAACGGACCATCTTGCTATTAATCAGCAGATGCAAATTATGGGCCCTGTACAACGTGGTCTTCCACTTTTAACCTCTTTACCTGCATCATGGCCTATCTCTATAGATATTAAAGACTGTTTCTTTTCCATACCTTTGTGTGCCAAGGATTCAGGGTGCTTTGCATTTACGCTGTCCTCTTGTAATCATGAACAGCCTGATCTAAGGTATGAATGGATAGTGTTGCCACAGGGGATGGCCAATAATCTTACTATGTGTCAGTTGTTTGTTGCAGAAGCTATTGCTCCTTTGAGAGTGGACTTTCCAAAGATTAGATGTGTTCATTACATGGATGATATTTTATTGGCTGCCAAAGATGATAAAACGCTCAATAAGGTGTATATAAAATTGGTAAAATTGCTTGAGATGCATAATTTAGTCATAGCCTCAGAAAAGGTACAAAAGGACACTGTTATTAACTATCTAGGGACTAAGATTCTCCCTCATACAGTTATACCACAGAAGATAGAGATTAGCAAAGACAATTTAAAAACTCTTATTGATTTTCAGAAGTTATTGGGAGATATAAATTGGATAAGGTATTATTTAAAATTACCTAATTATGAGTTGAAACCATTGTATAATATTCTCAATGGTGATTCAGCGTTAGATTCACCTAGGCAGTTAACCGCTGAAGCCAGAGAAGCTTTAAAGAAAGTGGAGGCAGAATTACAAAATGCCAGCCTCAAACGCCTAATGGAAAACATGGATATTCTTTTGTGTGTGCTCCCAACATTCTCTCAGCCTACAGGTTTGCTGTGGCAAGATGGTCCGTTACTATGGATTTATTCTAAATCCTCCCCAGGAAAAACTATTGAATACTATCCTGCAGCGGTTGCTGACTTGGCTCAAAATGGGATACAGCAATGCCTTCAATATTTTGGGAGATACCAAATAAGATCATAATCCCATATACTGCTCAACAAGTTAAGATACTTTGTGGAACTATGGATGATTGGGCCATTCTGCGCTGCGGGTTTTCAGGAGAAATAGATAATCATTATCCAAAACACCCTCTAATGTCATTTTTTAAAGAACATCTGGTCATTTTTCCTAAAATGACTGCAGCTACTCCTATTGCTGGAGCCCCAAACATTTTCACTGATGGATCCAAGACGGGCTGTGGAGCCTATATGATAGAGCATCAGGATCCTGTGCAATTTCAATATCAGCCTGGCTCCCCCCAGATTATTGAATGTAAAATTGTCCTTGAAGTGTTTAGAAATTGCCCATTCCCCTTTAATCTAATTTCTGATTCGGCATATGTTATGAATGCTGTTACGGCCCTGGAGGTTGCAGGACCTATCAAACCTAATAGTGAAGTTTGCAAACTCTTACAGGAGTTGCAAAAGTTGATTTGGCATCATGATCAGAAATTTTTTATACAACATATTAGGGCTCATACCAACTTGCCTGGACCTCTATCAAAAGGCAATGAGGTCGTACGTAGATCACTGTACTAGAGGGGAATATGTATTTTTTGCTTCCCCTGTGGAGCGGGCGCAGCAATTTCACAAACAATTCCATGTATCTGCAAAAACTTTGCAGCAAAAGTTTCAGTTATCCCGAGCAGAGGCTAGACAGATAGTATTGAATTGTCAACAGTGTTTAACCTTTTTGCACCCCCCTAGCATGGGGGTCAATCCCAGAGGGCTATTGCCCCTAAAAATTTGGCAAATGGATGTAACCCATTTCTCAGGATTTGGAACACTCAAATATATCCACGTGTCTGTGAATACCTGTTCAGGCATCATCCATGCCACCCCTATGAATGGGGAAAAGGTTCGAAATGTTATTGGACATTGCCTTGAGGCATGGGCTGCCTGGGGAAAACCTCAGCAATTAAAAACTGACAATGGCCCTGCTTACACAGCTCAATCTTTTACCTCCTTCTGTAAGCAAATGGAGGTAAACCCCATGGTTTAATTGGACCTTATAATCCCCAAGGACAAGGAATAGTTGAAAGAGCTCATTGCATATTAAAAGAATGTTTATTAAAACAAAAAGGGGAAATAGGCCATGGTAGAACACCAAAGGAACAACTATCCTTCGCTCTCTTTACTCTGAATTTTTTGAATTTGGATTCTCATGGCCTTTCTTCTGGCTGATAGGCACCAGACTCAGGCACCTGCTCAGAAGGGCTATGTAAGATGGAAAGATATCCTTACAGGTCTATGGCATGGACCGGACCCAGTGTTAGCATGGGCGAGAGGTTCTGTTTGTGTTTTTCCCCAGGATCAGCAAGACCCGGTGTGGATTCCAGAGAGACTAACGAGGCGGTGTAACAAACAAGATGAAGCCTCCAATAATGATCCTGCTGCTGAACTTGACAACACCGTGGCTGATCCAGGCCAGGGAACAAATCCTGTGGGCCATAGCGAAAGCGTGGCCAATTCCCTTTCCTGTTCATAGGGCATCTAAAGTTTTGCCTGTTTTCTTTTCTACTAGTTGTGATTTGGGCTTTCCTTGTGTAAATTTAGACCCTGCCCCGTATTTGGCTACTAATGTGTCGCTTCATGGAGCATTATGCTTCTCCCTCATTAATAGTTCTAACCCATGCATTTTGATGAAAAATGTTTCTGTTGGCAATTGGCTTGACCCCCTTACTCATAACCAGATATTGAGCGCTATGCTCACCGAAGTCCTGACCCAGGTTAGTGCAGGCGCTAGTTCTGGCTCCGGCACTGGTACAAATGGGACCACGGATGTAAATATCACTACACTTCTAATGCTCATGGAAGGGCTTTGACCTTCTAATTCACGTTATGACCAATTCAATTCCACTGCTCATCAGGTGTTGCCGTATTGTGCGCCCAATCTGGGGTATCCTCCTCATTGGACGCCTTGCCAGAGCCCTGACCACAAACTTAACCAGATAGCTCCTGGTTTTGAATTTACTCCCCCTCTTGACAAGTATCAGTATAACCCAACTCAGGGAGGTTCCCAAAGAACAGGCAGTAAAAATACCTGGCCATGGTTTCAATGGTTACTATCCAACGACCGTGGAGCATTTACTTCCCTTGAACCTTTTGCGGTTCTCCAGAATCTCATCATAAGACTTCTTAATGTTTCTGGTACTAGGGATGAGAAGGGACCTTCTCTTAAGAATCTATCAGTACATAAAACCTTGGATAATCTCACTGTTCCAGCTGGCCCAGTATGTTTAAAAGCTCCCTTTTTCTTTCTGTTCTCTAATGCTACTAATGCTACCAAAGAAGTGATCTCGTATAATTCGACCAATGTCTCCTGTATTGCTAGTCAATGTTGGAACGGTTCTGCTAATACAGCAGTAGTGATGAGGGTCCCTATGTATGTTCCTATTCTGGTTAAAGTGGATACAGGAACATTTCCCATTACAGAGATCATCAGAACCAAACGGGATTTTGGCATAACTGCAGCATTGGTTACTACTATAACCCTTTCTGCAGCAGCGGCTATGACTGCTGCCGTTGCCATGGCTGCTCAGGTCCAAACAGCTGAGATGGTCAATGACATTGTGGAAAAAAACGGTCACAACATTAACTACCTTAAGATCTATTGATGGCCACTTAAAAGCTGGCATTCTAATGTGAACCAAAGAGTGGACCTGTTGCAGGAGCAAGTGGATGATTTAGTAACCTTAACTTCCATAGGATGCATTCATTCCTTTTCTTCTTTATGTATCACCTCCAGGATGGCCAACAATTTCACGGAGAACAGCAACCTGAGTTGGCAGTTGAGTGCCTACCTTCAGGGAAATTGGAGTCGACAGTTCGAGAACCTGACAGATACCTTAACACAACAGAACGTTGCTGTGAATGCTACACGCCTGTACATGCCCACTGTTAATACCCTCTTAACTACTCTTAAGCAAGCCTTTAGTTTAGTTAAGGAATGGGCTGGGGTGGGGGGTATGCTTTCCATGATGCTGTTAGCCATTTTTGTTTGCCTGTGGTGTCTATGCAGGATCAGGAAGTCGCAAAAATCCCAAGCTGCCATGCTGGTACAGGCCTTTGCTGCTGTGGAAGCAGGACAATCCCCTCAAGCATGGTTATCCATGCTGACAGACAAATAGGTGTCTGTCTCGCCCTTGCTGAGTGAGTGATGCATATCTGAATCAGTCATGCTCAATGACGGGCACCTACCCTTTTGCTGAGCGAATAAGCATACATGTGTTCCCTTCGACCTAAGACATGAGCCTGTGAGGGCGACACAGTGACTCTTTGATGGGTAAGATAGGGACTCTGGGGTTGAACCCAAGACAGAGATGACTGAAATCTGACAACAGATAGATACTGCTACTCCTATAATATTAAAACAAAAAGGGGGAACTGTTGGGAGCTGCAGAGTACCGCGCCTAAAAGATGGCACCGGTTTCCGCCTTCTGCCAGCCCAACGGCAAATGCTCTCTGGGGTAAACAACTCCTAATTTGGTAAAGGCCACGTATCCTCTTAATTCTGCTTGGAGACAACCTATCCTGGCGCGCCACATGGAGTTAGGTGGTTGGTAGTTGTAGGATATATCAGGCCCGGTCTTCCTGGACCCAGGGCCACTCCCTGTAAAGCAAGGTTCCCAAATAAACTGTGAGAAGACAATTCCTCGGTGTTGCGTCGTTCTTGCTGGTCAAGGGTGGACGCGACAGTTGCCTGCCTTGCAGTGAGCATCATCCTCCAGGTCTAGAAAGGAAACAGAAACACTTCCAAAGGTTTCAAAAGGCAATTAATGTAGGAATGTGGTCATATGGGGAAAAATGTGAAGCAAGCCTGCTGATGGCCAGTTGTCACATCAGCACAAACTTCCATAGTTTTGGGAGCTGAGAAGATGGAGAATGTAAAACCATGGGACACAGGATACCCAAAGTGCAAGTCTGTCTGTTAATAGTTTGACAATTATCTCCTATAGGTTAACTCTGACTGAAAGTTACTAAATAAAACACCTTGATGATGTAAAATTCCTGTAAAGCGCAGTGACAAGGACAATGAGATTTCTGCCTGGGTATGCATATTCCTCTATTTCTTATTGGATGTTTGTTCTGGTTTAACCCTGAGAACCTTCTTATGTGTAGTATTTCATTTCACTGATTACAATAGTGTACTTCAAAATGTAAAATTAACACATCTGTGTATTTCTTCAATCAATATTGTTCATAAATAAAATATAATGCTGTTAGCTTAGCTTCGTCACTGGTATACACACACACACACACCACATACATACACTGCATCTATACATATACACATTCACACACAGAGACACACACGTGCACGGATACACACATGTACACACAAATAGAGAAGCACACATATATAGACAGAGACACTCCTATCCACAGAGATATACACACATACACATACACAGAGACACACATGTGTACAAGATACACACATACACACAATACACAGAGACACATATGCATAGAGATATGTACCTTCACACATATAAATATCTAAAGATACACAAACATGCACAGAGATATACATACACACACCGAGAAACACACACATGTGTGCGCATGTGCACCCCCGCGCGCGCGGGTGTGCACACACACACACACACACACACACACACACACACACAGAGTGGGGACAGCATGAATAGCTTTCCTTGTCTTAAGTCTTTATATACTTAAATGATCCTCAAAATGTGTCAGGCATGCTTATGATTCCCTAGAACAATGCTAGTATCTTATTAAAAATAATAGGGGATATATAAATAAAGAGATAAATTATTTTACATCGTTTTCACTAAGCATGCATATGATTTATACAGATTTTTACAGAATGTGTCTTTGTAATTCTAAGAAAAATGCCATTTTGTCAAATATTTTATATGCATGAAATTTCACTACGTGCTTAAAACTTACATTATGACTTAACCTTTTCATAGTCTTCTAAGGCTTAACCATAGTTGATGAAACCCCATAAATTTTATCATTGACCATTATGACTTAAATGAAGAGTAAACTCAATAATACCTATAAAATAGAATCTATATTGAATGCATGAACATTATAAAATTGTAACAACAAAATTTATGATGAAGGTGCCAATTTTCTGGGTTCCGCCATAACTCTTCAGTGTCCCATGCTCCCATGGTGTCATGTGCTCATAGGCTTCAGAACTGGGTGCGCACCCAATCTAGGCTGGAAAAGTAATGCCTATGCACTACATCAATGGCTAAATCTAGGATGAGCAGAGCTACCACTAAGCCATAATTGCTTGATCCAACCTATTGGAGCAATAGGGTGATGACAGGTAAAGAGACAGGATGGTTCCTTGGAAATGATTCCAAGGGAGGCCTCGAGCAGTAGAGCTGTTATCTGGGATGTGAAGCATGAAATATGTCACGTAAAACGCAACGCACCTTGAGGAAAACAATGAAAGTGTCCTTCAAATCATGGCCTTCCATTTATTTCACACAAACACTTTGGATCGGAGAAAATATCAGAGGCAGGGGAATTGTCCACAGTGGGGAAATACTAAAACGCTCTGTTGCTGAATTTAGTTTCTTTTCAAGTCAGATATCTCTTTCAGCTTGCCTAGAGTGTCGTAGAAAACAAAAGAATCTTCCAGTGCCTTTCTATAGATAAGTACAGCTGTCTCCTCCTGGAAGGGAAGAGGTTCAAACACATTTCAGAGCAGCTGCCTCTTGCCCTCCCAGCTGCTTTGGAAATGAGAAACTTTTCTGGCAGCTGGCCCCAACCCCAAAGCAGCGGGTGTCTGAACTAAATCCCCAGGCACTGGAATGCAATAGGCTGCAGACACAGAAAACCATGTGTGGCTTTTAATCATCCTGATCTTTGGCAGCATTGTGTAAATTCAAAGAAAGCTCATAAGGCAGGTTAGGTGAGTGAGATCAGGCAGGGTTTGGGTGTTCCTGTGCAGCAAAAGAGGAAGTAAGCACAACTCTGAGGTTAGGAATGGGCTCAGGCAGACTAGATGGATTCAAGCAAGTCCTTCCCACTGATCAGGAGGATTTTGTTTTGTTTTGTTTGGGTTTTAATGTGTAAAACAGAAACATCAACAATGACTGTAGGATGGATTAAGACAGTGTGATCAACACTCACTCAGTAGGACCCTCTTAAGATAGTGTGATATGCAGAAGGACAATGAGTAGTATATGCACTGTCTTCTCTGATTATCAAGGCAGTGACAACACTAGCCTTCTTTTAACAAAATCATAAAACTTGAAATAATGAGGAAAGATGAACTTCCAATAATAGCTCCAGTTTATCAAGCCTGTGTGCAAAGGCCATATGTTTCAATGCTTATATAAAAATTTACATACCATGCCTATAGGAACTTTTCGAGGTAGGCAGCATTTCTGGATTTACCACATAAAACATCTGACAAATGTAAATCAAGGAAGTTGGACAAGGCAATCCAGGCAGGAAGAGGTGGACTCGAATCTCCATGATGCCACAACCTATATTCTCGAACATCTGGGACAGATGTTCTCTCAAAACAAGGAAATGTCCTGTCAATTGGTGAAACTGTCTTCTCTCCCTTGTGTTGTGACCCTTTGGTCCTTTAGGAACTCTCCCTAGCCACTGTTTCTTTTCCCCTTTAAATATGCAGTATTGAGATAGTGTTGCATTGTAGTTTGGGAGTCTTGCACATTTAAAAAGATTCCTGCACCTTGAACTCTGTGGTTGGCGACTACCCTTGGTTTCTCTGATCGACAGTCTCTAGCATCGCTTCTCCTTGGATACTTGTTCTTGGTATAAGTGCACATTCATCCTGTACCATGCATGCTTTAAGAGAAAGATTAACTATGGTGACTGAAAAGTGTTGTGTCTGTGGGCATATCTTAGTAGACCACCCCAAGACCTAACAAAAGACCGTGTTTTCACATAAGTGTGTCTTGCTGGGAATGCTATAAACTTTATTTTCTCTTTAGAAGTTACCATTTGACTTAACAGGCATCGATTAAGGAAATGTACAATTGTGAAAACAATAAAGCAAGGGTCACAAAGGGAGAGGAGAGCTGTCTTCTTGGGCAAAGCTTTTAACCCAGAAGGCCAGACATTTGGGCACATTTCAACAATGCATGCCATGTGACACAAGGGCCGTAATTTGATGGTAATAATAGTTCAAATACCAAAATTGGAAAGTGATTTGCTGTTACTACATAAATTAGTCTGTCTTAAAGGTTACTCATCTAATTGTATCCCTTCATTCAATTGTAGTCTGATATACTCACTTGAGTGGAACAAGAAAGAAATAAAGTTTAGGCCTAGTTTCCTGGGAGCCAAACTAGAAACCCAATTTAAGAATACAGTGACTAGCAAAATAGGCCTGTTCAAAAAGATATATTTTCAGTGACTGTGTATCTTAGCAGAGAAACAAAAAAATTAAAAAGCAATACAAAACAAATTTTCTTGTCTAGAACCACAGAGAGAAAATGAACATCATTGATTGTTCCTATAACATCAATAGATAAACAGTATATGTCCTATTTTCCAAATTATTTGAAAATAATGCACATTAGTAGGCAATCAGTTTGCTTGGTTCATCTTCAACAATGTCTTTCCCATGGAAGATACTGTTAATTGAATGTCCCCATTTGTCCATTCTTCATTAGTAATGAAGCCTTGCTTTTATTCCTGCATCATCTAACCCAGCCATCAAGGATAGATCAAGATTGGTCACTACCCTTTATGACTGATTGGTTTAGAGACATTTCATATAACTCTGGTTTGATCCAAATATATTGCATTATTTCAGGGAAGATTTATAATTTATATAAAGTAAATTTTCACTTTCTTGCATGATAAAAAGCAGGGGTTAAAGATAGAATAATTTGGGCTACCAACTCCATATAATATCAAAATAATAAACTAATACACAAGACTAGACAACAGTAAATAATAGTTACATAAAGAACAGTGGAAAGCTTTCAGACTTGGTGCCATCATAAAACCATGGAAGAACCATAATCTGAACTTCTGGTGGTGATTTATGCATTTGATAATGAATTTTGCTACATGGAACCAAAGGGATCCTACTGTAAACCCAATTTTCCTCCCATCACAGAGTTGTGCAAACAAAGATGACATTGTCCTTCTTCCAGCTGATCTTCCACATTCTAAGCATCTTGAAGATTTGTACACCTGAATTCCTCTAACTCTATTTGTCTCCCATTACATCTGTGTTCAAGCACACACACACACACACACACACACACACACACACACACACACACACACACACACACACTCCTACCTTGTTGTAGGTACTTACGTGTGCCAAGTTCTATGTCAGATTCTTATTTAATCCCAAGTTTACATCTTTGCTTAAGCAATGACTCCTCCATTTGCAACTACTCAACTGCAGCTACTTCAGCTTGATTCTGTAATCTGAATCCCAAACTAATATATTCACGGAACCATCCCCATGCTGTGTACATTTATTCTCGTCTCTATATTGTGTGATTTAGTAAAGACTAGATCACAGAGAACATTATGCAATTCTAGAAATTTGGTTAATTGAAAATATCTGGTTTTCTTTGAAAGTAGATTCCATTTATGATGCTATATACAATGACTTTCAGAAATCAATTCTTTCTTTCCCCTTGTTTGAGGCAGGGTTTCTTGCTTTTTCTACAGATGGTCTGCATACTACGGGCTTAGCTGACCAACAAGTGCCCTGGAATCCACCTGCCTCTGCCTTCCATCTCTCTTAGGAGTGTTAGACTTACTGATGCATAGTAGTGAATTTGAATATTCCTAACATAGGTCCCAGGGATGTAGCTGATCTTTTAGTTATGAACAGCAAGAGCTTTTACCCACTGAGTCATCTCACCAGCCCTTAAAAAAATCATTTAGACACATGCTAGATGGGAATAAGTATTGAGAGCATGTGAGAAGCAGATGGGTGTGTCTCAAACTTGTCTATACCAGGTTTGAATAATTTCAGATGACTAAGGCAATTGCTCTGTGACTCTATGTCACCAATAAACATAGGTAAAACGATTGTAACTACCTAAAGATGACAAATATCTATACAGATAGATATAGAGAGCTGTATTCGGATGTGTGTTCATACTGTTATAACACTCTTCCAATGGTGACTGGCCCATTGTATGTACTCCATGCAAAAGCTTACTTACAGTGATAATAATCTCTTATTTTATAATTATTTAACCAATAGTCATCAAAATGTATACATTCTATCCCATAAGCCCCTTCATTCAATTTTATCTCCACCTCACTAATTCAAGTCAGTGTCTCTTTTATACAGAGAACTGAAACAGCCTCCCCTTTATGTCCTCATTTAGACTCCTTTTCTTTAATTTACAAAAAATTTATATTTCTAAAACATAATTCTGGTGATTTTTCAGTTTTATAAACTTCCACATAAGAAAAATAACTCTAGAATGAAGTCTGTGGTGTTGACTATGCTGTATTTTCTGGTACCGTGCTATCTTGTTTTGCCCCAATCAACCTGACTCTCAGTTCCTTGCTCACCACATAAAACAAAATCATGCTCTCCTGTCTTTAGGATGTATTTATCTCTTGTCCAAGAGTCGCTGTCCTTGAATTCATACTTCTTCCTTCAGACTCAGCAAGACTGTGACAGTGCTCCTCTAGCGAAATGGCAATGATTTCCTAAGCTCTATTTCCCCTTCTCAGGAAGAGATCATCATGAACTTCTCTGTCCTCATTGTACTCAGCACACAGACTGTCATTATAGCACTTGCCACTATGAATTGCTGCTCCCTTGTCCTGATCTTCATTGGGAAAATAGATATAAAACTATGGATAAGCAATAAAGTAAACTCAAGTTTTATTTGCTTGTTGGCTCACATTTAAGTGGTGATTATACATTTTACAAGATCCTAGAGAAATATCCCTTATTTTCTTTGACTTCTTGTGTCTGATAATCCACAGCACTTTGTAGCCACATTTATCATGATAGAGGCAGCAAAATAAGGAGTGGAAGATGAATGCTAATTTAATCAAAGTAGGTTTAGATTTACTGTCTAATATCAAAGAGAAATACATTAAACGACTCCTTTGATACTGCCTGTCTGAAACCAAGAACACTTAAAAGGACAAAAGCTGCTGATTTAAATTCTCCATCAAAGATTTTTAAATATTTTAAAGAAATCAATGATTATTGGCAATCTCAGTAAAATGGAATTGAGATGACATAGTTATTCTTAAGGGAATTTTACAGAGATGGATTGGCCTCTGGATTGAATTTCTGTTATATATTGCATTTTGATTCCATTAAAACCAGAATCTGAATGCTGTATTTGTTCCTACTTTGATACTTAAATCTGATTCATAAATCAGTGTAGAAGACTCTCAAAAATGCTAAAGATACAACTGCCATATGACCCAGCTCTAGAAACCCTGTACATATTCTCAAAGAACTCTACATCTTACTACAGATTCTTGAACATCCATGCTTAACCCTGTTCTGTTCACAACAGCCAGGAAGATGAACCAGCCTAGGTGTCCATCAAATGATAAGTGGATAATGAAAACAGGGTACATAGACACACTGGAAATTTATTCAGCTGAAAGAAACATAAAATCATGAAATGAAGGGAAATGAATGAGATTATAATGCTTAAGTTGGAATTGCCAATGTTGTATGACTCTTTCATACAGGTATCTGAGCTCTAAGTATTAGACATGTGTATTAGTGTGTAAATGTGAGGAAAGTCCTTGGACCTGGAAAGGGGTCATGAGACACGTTTTTGTTTTTTGTTTGTTTTGTTATTAAAAAGCTTTATGTGAGAGGGATAGGAAAGACAATTAAACATTTGAGATACCAAAGAGAAAGGGATAGAGTGGGGTCAACACTACAGTAAGGAAAAGAGGGGCTGGAGTTAGAAAAGGCAAAGAAGTAGAGATTAATCAACTAAAACCAAATATACATGAAAACTGCACAAGGAACCTCTTTACTTTATGAGTTAATTTGCTAAAACTACTCTCCATAACCATCTGAAACCAAATAACTCACTCATATATTGATATTAGACATAGAGCAAAGAATTACCAGCCTATAATCCACACCTCCAGACAAGCGAGGAAACAAAGAGGACCCTAAGAGATACATACATGCTCCCCCAGAGAAAGGGAAAGGAACAAGATCTCCTGAGCAAATTGGGAGCATGGGGGAAGGGGAAAGGGAGTTAGGAGAAAGAGAATGGGAGAAGAGGAGAGGGGAGGAAGACATGAGAGACCAGGAAGATTAACTCAGGAGAAGAAGAGAGGAGAGCAAGAGAAGAGATACCAGAATAGGGGGAGCCATTACAGGTTTAAAGAGAAATCTGGCACTAGAGAAATGTTCAGAGATCTACAAGGATGACTCCAACTAACAATCTAAACAATAGTTAAGAGGCTACCTTAAATGCCCTAACCAATGATGAGACTGATGACTACATTATATGCCATCCTAGAGCCTTCATCCAGTAGCTGATGGAAGCAGAAGCAGACACCCACAGCTAAACACTGAGCTGAACTCTGGAATCCAGTTGTAAGGAGGGAGGAGTGATGAGCAAAGGAGTCAAGACCAGGCTGGAGAAACCCACAGAAACAGCTGACCTGAACAAGGGGGAGCTCATAGACCCCAGTCTGATAGCTGGGCAACCAGCATAGGACTGATACAGACCCCCTGAACGTGGGTATAATTGAGGAGGCCTCAGCAATCTATGAGGCCTCTGGTAGTAGATCAGTATTTATCCTTAGCAACAGAATGGACTTTGGGAGCCCATTCCACATAGAGGGATACTATCTTAACCTAGGCCCTGACCCAAATGATATGTCAGACTTTGAAGATTACCCCATGGAAGGCCTCACCCTCTCTTGGGAGCAGAAATGATTTGGGATAGGGGGGTCGGGTCAGTGGGGGGCAGGGGAGGAGGAGAGGTGGAGGGAACTGGGATTGACAAGTAAAACAAGCTTGTTTTTAATTTAAATAAAGAAGAAAAAAAACAAAACAAAAAAGGAAAAATATTTTGAAAAAAAAACCCAAATAACTGAATTTGACCTAATAACATAAAAGACAATATAGGATTACTTCTTTCTTTAGCAATGTTGAAGTTCTCAGTCTTGTGTCAAGGAGACAAAACATGACATATGTCAAGAATCCACTTGCCACATCTGTAACCTTGACATGGCTTATTGGAAGTAAGTAGACAGTATGATGATTGGAAGCTGAAGGGAACTGGTGGAGCCTTGACAGAGGAAGTTTGATTTATAACCTTTCCAACAGATGACTTCCAGACTTGCGTCAAATGGTCTTTCTGGATCTCAGCCCTGAATTTATTTAACCTTTATGGCTGTGCCAATTTATCTACACCTATTAAGCCTGCCTTTCCCAAGAATGTGGACCCTATTTAGGCCAGACATGGGGAACTGTAAAGTATTTTTGGCAGATAGCTCCTTGACTTTGAGCCCAGTTCCATTTTCTGCTTTATGTGTGAGTAAGTTGGGTCCTTAGTATCCCTGTTTGTGTTCTGACTTCTGAGGTGTATGCAAAGCTCACATAGACTAGTGAAAATATGGTTTTCAACCATAATTCAAGAGATTAAACATTCAGTGTTCACTTGGGTAGGAAATACTTTTTGTAGTTATGCACATCCTCTGGGCTTGAATTTCTTTGTGCTATATATGTTGAACTGAATTATTTATAAGATTTCATCCAGTTATATAATATTAAGAGTCTTAATTATTATCTTTTCCTCTGGGTCCTCCTACAGACCCTTTAAAATCAGGAGAGATGATGTAAGTGTCTAGGTTCTTATCCTTAAATTCTCATGTTTACTTTCTTAATATATGCAGATTATTTGCCTATTCGCACACATTACAAGGTCACTTGATTTACTGTATATACGATTGGGATTGCTCATATATTAGTATTTTCCCCTGTCTTTGACATCCCTTTCAAATTAACTACATCCTAAAATAGTCCAATTTTATGAGACTGACAGAATTCCTAATGCTAGCCTTTCAGGGGTAACCCTAAGCTTTCCATGAAGTGGGAAAAAGCCTACACATATGCTTTTTAAGCTTTCAGAAAACTATTCCTGTATATTACATAATAGCAGTCCAGTGAACTCTACACTGTGACTACTGGTCTAGACTACTCTATATTATGACTATCAGTACAGAAGTCACTAAACTGTTAATAATGGTCCACAACACTTTATATTATGACTAGTGGTCAAAAATACTCTATACTGTGACTAGCAGTTCAGAGCACTCTACACTGTGAATACTGGCATATAACACTACAATGTGAATACTGGCCCAGAGAACTCTATATTGTCACTACTAAGCTGGAAATTCTATACTGTGACTATGGTTCCAAAGACTCCAAACCACTACAGTGTAGAGCATTCTACACTGTAAATACTAGTTCAGAATAGTCTATACTGTGAATTCTGATCCAGAACACTGTGTACTATGACTAGTGGTTCCAAACACCCTGTACTATCATTACTAGTACTCTATAGTGTGATACTGGTCCAGAACATTCTATAGTGTGATACTGGTCCAGAACACTGCGTACTCTGACTACTTGTCATCAAACACACTATACTGTGACTACTGGAAGAACTAAATTCTTTTTTTTTTGCCAGGATTATTTATAGCCTTGTACAATGCCTTCGTATTTTGGATAAAAGTAACCTGAAACTAAACTTTTTCATTTTGGTGAATAAATGGTGTGACTTAAAATAACCTAACAGGACATTATATCATATATATTATCATATATATTGAAAATAGGCTGAATGGAATAGAGCAATAGTTTTTTTTAATTAAATCACTATGTTTGACCACCCACTGGATAAGTTATAATTAATAGAATACCTTGCTAAAACCAACCCTAACACAATTTTATTTTCTTTTTGCAGAAGTCAATATTTAACATATAAAGAACATTTTAAAGTCTTTCAGAGGAAGAATCCTAAAAATAATCTCACTGTGCTGTAATATGCATGGACATTACTGCTCAATGTGACCATACCATAAGATTTAACAGCCAGTTACATAAAGAAATTATAATATATTATATCATCCTTTCTGAGACTATTCAAAATCATTAATGGCAAATATTTTCAGCTTGTAGACATTCCCAAACAATATAAAAACTTGGCAAGAAACATTGTGTGTTACAGACTTGTAGTCGAGTTCATAGTGATGTCATTAGGGTTTATGTTGCACAGCTCAGCCACTCAGATCACTGACAGGAAATTAGATAATTTGGGTATAATTGGAAGAGTAGTTAAATATTTACTAAGACGACACATAAGTATGTTTAGTTCATCATACAAACACATTTTATAGTGTTAGGAAAAATGAATGAATGAATGAATGAATGAATGAATGAATGAGAGACATACAGAATTCCATTCCCACAGAGGGACTCTTTTTTTTTTATTAAAGATCATATTTTTAGGCATATCAGTTCTACAAATGACAAAATATTGGCATTCCCACATATTCACTAAGGTTTGGTATTTTAGCTCATTCATAAATAAGTTTATAGAATTTATGGTTTGTGGTTTTACACACACACACACACACACACACACTCACATGTTTTTCTTTAGCCTACCTCTTCAATCTATTCAATTAGCTATTCCTGTCATATTCATGTTATTTATAAAATATTTAGGTCGTGGAGCTCTGGCCTCTCACTATAATAATTAGTATTTACTAATCTATTACAATGTCTGAAGCACTACATCCTTTCTGCATTTTATCTTGAGAATTAATCAAATCTTATAAATATTTGACAATGACACTTCCATGACTAGAAGAGGAAAGGGAGTTAATGGCCTTTTCTCAGATCACAAATCTATTCAAACCATAATCTAAATGCATAGCAAACACTGCTTACTATGTAGTAAAGTATTAGTAACAACTGTATATTTATTTAAGTCATTTATTGATAGTCAAGCATATCTATTTTTGGTCTCATAACTCCCCTTTTCTTTAGATGAAGCTCAGAGGTATTTGGTCACATACACTGTAACAAGGACAGGTCCTGAGCCCAAGAGTGATGGGTCTACATTCTTATCTATGAAGCAGACTCTTCAATCCAGGAAAATTCAGAACCTAAATCTACCTGTCTAGCATCAGTGCATATTTTCTATACACCATTACCTCCCTAACACCAGATATGACAGTATATAGAATAAAAAATGCATTCAATTTCCCTGGAACATTTAAGCTGAGTCTTTCCAATGCAGGAAATAAAGCTAGAGACTGCATCTTTTCTACCAGCTGTGCAGTAGAAATGCCATTTGTTATCCAAAGATCTGTATTTCTTGTTTGTAAGGGACTGGCCATGGTACTAGCAAGTCTAAAGTCTGAGTTCAGTTATGCATACACAACGGTACTCTGCCTGGTCATCTGTCATCTTGGAGAGCCTGCTGACTACTTCCCATTCACCTCACTTTATGCTAAGTAACCTTATTAAATTAATCCTAGGGGACTAGAGAGGTAGCTCAGTCAGTAAAGTGCTTGCTTTTCCAAATCCCCCAAACCAAATATAAACAGCTGGGTGTGGTGGTGTCTGGTTGGATTCCAATCCTAGTTATGCATAGGCAGGGATAGCGCCATGCTTGTAGCTCAATAACCAGCAAGGCTAGCCTACTTGGTAAGCTCTAAGCCAGACTTGGGGATCATATCTGAAGAAACAAACAAGAAGGCACTCTGTCTAGGGAAGCAGGTAGGCTAAATGTAGATCTTTGCCTCTCCCTGCATTCATGCAAGTCCAATTCCCCAGTTCAATCTTCAGCTCTGTAGCAGACCAAATGCTACTGCCTCTCCACATTCTCTGTCCCAATTCTCAGGGTCCAAACAGACCCTGGTGGGACACACTGCTTTCTTCTCTCCCATGGCTACCCTCAGGATCCCCCACTCCTAGCCCATCCACAATCCTAAGTGTCAGCTCCCAACAATTACAAACACATTTTCCCTGAAAATGGCAGTGGCCACACATATCTATATCCCAGAATTTCCTACCAGGCAACACATAACCACCACACTATCCTAAGAACCAGAGAGTGCCACAGAAGCCAAGGAACAAAAAACCCACCAAACAAAGACAAAACCAGATATTAGCAACCAGAATTAGAACATTCTTAAACCCAGACTAGACTTCAGAGTAAAAACACAGCCAATAATATCTTGAGTAATATGTGCACCACTTTACCCCTGCAACCCTTCCATAGCAAGCCCTGTGAGTATTGTACCATCACTGAAGCCCAAGACAAAGCCCTAAAAATAGCTTTTATAAATATAATAGAGGTCCTTAAAAGACAATGAATAAATCCCTAAATGAAGGGTATGAAAACACAAACAGTGGAAGAAAAGAAATATAAGATAAAGAAAACCAAAGTTGAGGGAAATCTGGAATGAAAGAATTAGGAACAGAAACAAGAACCTCAGAGGCAAGTCTCAAACACAGAATACAAGGGATGAAAGAGAATCCCAGGAACTGCCGATAGGATAGAAAGAAAGAATATTAAAAGCTGCAAGGGGAAAAGACCAAGTAACATATAAACCTATTAGAATAACAAATACCTGGCTTCTCAGTGGAGACTCAAAAATCCAGAAGGGCTGAGCAGATTTTTCTACTCAAAGAGATCACAATGCCAGGCCAGACTACTATTCACAGCAAAATATCCAATCACAATAGGTGGAGGAAATAAGATATTCCATGAAAAGCAAAAACAAATTTAGGCAGAATCTATCTAAAAATCCAGTTCTACAGAAGTAGCAAAAAAGAAAACTTCAACCTGAATAGGTCAACCTTACCCAAGAAAACACAGAGAATAATAATCCCAGACCAGCAAATCAAAAGAGGGGAAACACAAACACACACACACACACACACACACACACACACACACACACACACTCACACACACACCATAACAACAAAATAACAGTATAACAGGAATCAACAATCACTGCTCATTGATATCTCTCAAAGTCAATGGTCTCAATTGCCCAGTAAAAATATACAAATTTACAGAATGGACATAAAAGCAGGATTGATCTTTCTGCTGCCTTCATGAAACATACCCTAACATTATATATATATATATATATATATATATATATATATATATATATATTCCTCAGGGTAAAAAAGATTGGCAAAAGATATTCCAAACAAATGGACCTAAGAAGGAAGCTGGTGTAGATATTTTAATCTCTGCTAAAATAGACTTCATACCAAAGCTAATCTGAACAGATAGGAAGAACACTACATACTCATCAAAGAAAAAAATCCACAAAGAGGACATTGCAATTCTGAACATTTATGTACCAAACACAAGGGTATCAAGTTCATAAAAGGAAGACAGCTACAGTTTAAGTCATATTGTAGCATGAATGATATACATCCAGAGACAGATTCAAGCTGAAGATCAGATAAGCAAAGCAGCCAAGCTACCTGAGAACTCTTACCTCTACCAAGTCTAGGGAGATCCTGTGTTCAACAAGGCTGGAGACTAATTGACCACATACTCAGACACAAAAGAATATTATGTTTTAATATAGGAACTTGGTGCTATTAACTTGCCTCTTAGAATTGCTTTCATTGTGTCTCATATGTTTGGGTATGTTGTGCATTCAAAATTCAATTTTCATTCAATTCTAGAAAGTCTTTAATTTCTGTCTTGATCCATTTTTCATTCAGTAGTAAGCTGTTCAGTTTCCATGAGTTTGTAAACATCCTTTTGTTTCTGTTGTTGAAATCCTGCTTTAATACATGGTGATCAGACAGGATGCAGAACATTATTTCAGTTTCCTTGTATCGGTTAAGACTTCTTTTGTGTCTGAGTATGTGGTCCAGGAATATACTCCGTATTCTACCAAAAGAAAAATGTAAACACCAAGCCAGCCACAAACCCTTTCATCTACAATGTATCCTGCCAGCAAGTTTCTGGGTGTAACCAATCAATATCTGATATCTGATATCTGGTTGTTGCCTGCTATGCCCAATTCTAGTCATATTAAGGAAAAAAGAGTAGAGAGAATCTGTGTGGGCACAACACATATCCAACACTGCTTGGGTGACCAAGAACCTGAGACTAGAATGCCCAGGAAACTAGAGTAAAATCAAATTCTGCTGTTCTTTTAAAAAGTAGCAATACAATGACAGTGACATTCTGCTATTCTCATAGATCAGTGACTTGCTCGGCTCTCATGAGAGAAGCCCATCATGCAGCAGTTGGGAACAAATACAGAGACCCTCCACAGCCAGACATTACTCAGTCAGTGAGAGACCTTGCAAGATTCAGCCATAAATGGGATGTCTCCGCCAAATCCCTCTCAAGGAGCCCTGTGGAAGAGGAGGCAGAAGGAGTGTAAGAGGACTCCAGGAGAACAAGGTCCTTTGCAATCAACAGGATCCCTGCACCTATGTACTCACAGACATAAGGCAGCAAGTACAGGACCTGCACTGATTTGTCCCAGGTCCTGTCTGTACATATTATGGCTTCCAGTTTAGTGTTTTTATGGTATTCTTGAGTGTGCAAATGAATGTGATTCTTAGGCCTTCTTTTGGGATCATCTTCTGATTTTTAGTTGTTAGTTTTTGTTTTATCTCATTATATTTATTATTAAATTATCATTATTATTTTAATCCCTTAAATGACTGTTTGTTTTATAATGAGAGCCAAAAAGGTTGTGTGTCAAATGAAGGTGGAGAGGATCTGGGAGAAGAAACCATAATCAGGATATATTATGTGAAGAAAAAACCCACTATTTTCAATATAAAGAAAAAAACTTCAGATTAAAAGACAAAGAAGCAAGATACAGAGCATCTCTGGAAGGACAACCCTGGTCCTGTGACTTGTATGTGATTACTCACTTACACACACACACCACACACCACACACAGTCACATGCACACACACATACAGGCACACACATATGCACGCATATGCATACATACATATTCACAAATACACACACACAGGTATGTGTAAACAGAACACACACATGCACATGTATACACATACACATGTGTACACATGTGTGCCCACACAGATTCTCTCTACTCTTTTTTCCTTAATATGACTAGAATTGGGCATAGCAGGCAACAACCAACCTATTGGAACCTGAATCAATCAGCCCTGAACTTTTATAAAAATATTTACAGTTTAAGCAATGGGGAGACAGAAAAGAGTGAAAGAATTTTTAAATAGCATGACCCTTCCTTATGCTTCATTTTCTAGAACTGATGTTTCTGGATCATTCCATTTTGATAGAAAATGCTTACTTCATGTAAGTTCCTCTCTAGGATTTCACTGCCTGTTTTGTTTAGGTTGTTTGTTGAGATGGTTTAGAAAGTGTGTGTGTACATATGACATAGAGAGTGTTTTTAATCGAGCTTTATTTTGAAAATGATGTATGCAGATGTGTCTGTGTGTGGATGTGTGTGAGTGCAGCTGCACACAGAGGAGAGAGGAGAGGATTGGATTCCATGGAGCCACAGCAGCACATCATCATGAGAGGCAGAACACTGATCTTATGCCCTCTGTCAAAGCAGTACACATTTTTAACCACTGAACCTTCTCTCCTATCCAAAACAATCTCTAGAGTATCAAAGTTTGTATTAGACTTCAGAGAAAACTCTACACTCAACTTTCTCATTAAAGTAAATTTATCCTGGCAATAATTACAATCCCAGCCTGCAGCAGGATAGGTTCTGTGGTGTTTGGAAGGTCAGCTGGAGATGTGGTGGAGCTGGGGACAATGACAAGGGCATCTGCTGACAGGAGATTTGGCATATGGAGAAGCTCTGAGATGTAGCCACTTTCCTCTTAGCGGTGTGCCTCCTGCTCTGAACTTGTAGAGAGAAACAAGAGACTAGACTCTGGTGAGGCCCTAAAAACTAAACACAAGGAAAAGGGCACAAGCACAGGCATTTTGCTGCTGAGCTAAACTAGGCCACACTTGTGAGGCCATAAACACGCTGTCTGGGAACACCAGCTCAGTGGTCAGAAAGCCCAGGTGTCAATCTTGTTCCTACCATGTACTCATTATGTCACCTCAGGGATGACTTATTTAAGTTCAGCTTTGGGCTTTGATTTTCAAAATAAGTCTTAAATTGTTTAAGAGGCTAAAATTACAGTAATACGAAGAAAGAAATCAAAGTAGTTTCCTGCTATGTGACAAGTCCCATAGGGTTACTTTTATCTTTCTCATTGCTACTGTTAACAGTCATATTATTTTAATGCATATTGTCATGCAGATTCATAGGCAGTATGTTTGCATAAAGAAAATATACAAATCATGACTGTGTATACTTCTTCACTGGTTTCTTTCACTGATGACAAATACTACCATTTTTTTTCTAAAAAAATGGCATTAGTCAAACAAATCTTTAAATGATATCTACAAGGTGAATAACAGGATAGAAGAAACACTCTCTTCTACCTGCCTTTCTTGGACCACAATCCAAGAACACAAGACATACGGGGACCCTGGATGGTGCGATTATATACTCTGTGGAACAGGAGCTCCTTTTAAAGTGTATGAGAGAGCCTTGGAATCACTACCGACAGAATATGCTCACCGGCTTCACCTTGTAAGAGCAATGAAAGCATGCACAAGTTATTAAACATCTATGAGACTAGTTTATATGTGTATTTATGTACACGCACATACACACACACACACACACACACACACACACACACACACAAACACAAACACAACAATGCTGCATGCATTCCTAAGTGTCCTTAGGAATTGTTGTTAGAACCAATCAATTCTCCTGGAGAGCTATGCGATGTCTGAAGGGCTGCAAGGGCACAGTCTCATAACCTCCTGCATCAATTAGCAGGCGCTCTTTCCCCCATTCAGATCACCCTGCCTGACATTGTACAAGTAGTCCTAGTATTTCACTGACCCTTCCAAAGAGAAGCCACCCAGGGCTGCTCCGGGCTCCATTTGTCACCTTCCCCTTTCTTTGCAGCATGTTTTGAGGCACTTAGTGCCATTAGGAAAAATTATGTCATTCATACCTTGTGCTGGGCCTGGTTCCTGCTGCCAGGTGGAGAACCAGATGCATAATGGGGCCGTTTAAAAATGCTACCTTAGAGAAAGCAGCTCTACAAAATCAGTGAGATGATGCCAAGGAGTTCTCGTTCTTTGCTTCCAGCATGAGTTATCTTCCAGGAAACGAATTACTGTACCAACCATGGAGCAGCACAATTAAGAGGGAAGGAAATGGGAGGAACATACTGCAGCATCCCTAGATGCATGGCGGAGAGAGCATATGGAGACATGCCACTCAGAAGTCCATTCATAAGCGGCCGTTTATCTAATATACAGAATGTTTCAGGTTGTCCCTGAGATTCAAACAACAAACTAAATATGGACTCAGCAGGAGCTTGAATGAGAGTTCTAATTAAATGATATGGTATTAAAAGGAGGTCGTTGCCTAAACTCCAGGAAATCATTAAAACACCAAAGAAAAGAAAGAAAGTAAAAGAGGAAAAGTGAAAATTAGGGATACACACAATCATGTGTATGAACCCGTGTGTGGGAAGAGACACAGGGAAGTCATGAAAACATAATCAAAGTTTCAAAAAATGTTCTTCTCAAAATTATGAAAAATATGATATGTTATAATTAAAAATAATCACTGGTACTCTTAAGCCTCTATTGGTACATCATATTTAATTTTATTTTAGTGATTGGCTATGAGCAGAAATGACTTAAATGGCCTTTCCTAGGATGAAATGTCCTTTCCATTGTCCAAGTCAGTGATTTTGACAGAACAAAGACTATTTAAACATTTTTTATGATTATGGGTATTTTCCCTCATGTTCTGTGTGATACAGAACTGTAACCTAAATATAATTCCTTTTTCTGTGGGAAAGGAAAGGGCCTGATCTCTACAGGCACTTAGAAGCATAAGTGGGGTGAGTGGGTAGTTTGTGAGATTTGTAGGAAACAAAACTCTCACAGCAAACTTACAGATGCCCTGGGTCTTACAATCTATCTGTTCCCTGTTCTTCAGTGATCCCTGAGCCTTAGGTGCAGAAATTGTATTACATATGTATCCCTTGGAACGGACTCCGCAACTGTTTGTTTTGATTAGTTGTTTTCTGTAATGGTCTCTGTATACTACATAGAGGAGTTTCTTGATGTGTAAACATGAGCTGGATGAAGACAACAATAAACATGTTAATGTGAACAGGATAAAGTCTACAAGGTAACAACTCTACAAAAAGAACAATAGGCAACTAACAAAGCAGAATGGGGAGAAACAGTCCTGTCCGGGGAGGAGCACACAGACTGGTTACCCCAAACCAAATGATTAGCTCTGAAAACATACAGAAAAAATGACATTATACAAATGGAGAAGGCTCTCTCTCTCTCTCTCTCTCTCTCTCTCTCTCTCTCTCTCTCTCTCTCTCTCTCTCTCTCTATCTATCTATCTATCTATCTATCTATCTATCTATCTATCTATATATATAGGAACTAATGAAAAAAGGAGGCCATGGCTTGAAAAAGAACAAGGATAGGTACATGACAGGGTTTGGAGGGAGGAAAGGGAAGGGGGAAATGATGTCACCATATTAAAATCTGAAAAACAACCAGAAAGAACTTTAAAAACATATAAATGGGGCTCCTAAAACTGCCATGGAAAAACAACTTTAGCTTTAAGAAACATCAGATACACACACATTCACACCTGCAAACACATGCTTATTGGGTTGTGCAATGCTTCCCTAAACTGTGAATGGTACAACGATTCTTCTGGGCTAGAGCCATGGCTCAGTAAATAAGAGCACTGACTGAGAGCTCTTCCAGCACCCACATGCAGGTGCACAATTATCTGTAACAACAGTTCCAGGGGATTCAATGTCCTTTTTTGGCGTTTACCTGTACTAGGCACACATGTGATACACAGCCATACAAGCCAGGCAAAATGTCTACACACAAAAATAAAAATTAAAAGAAATGCTTTGCATGTCTTCTTCTCAGAATCACTAATATTATCAGAAAATTCAGCTACAAATTTCCTGTGACCCAGAGCTTGAACTGCATGCATTCTGCTAAGATCTACTATCACAAAGGAACAACAGACTGTACTTGCTCCCACAGGTTGTCATCGTTATTGTTGTCATGGGCTGTATCATCAGAAAGTAGCACTTCTGAGCCATATTATCATAAGTCCTTGCTGACACCTTTACTCAATTTAGACTTCTTAGAAACTTCAGGTTTCATTGAAGGTCAGTGTAAGAAATGTTCATTTTGGACACTTCTATCTCTTAGCAGATGGAAGATGACATTGTTTTTCATACATCCTGTTAATACTCTAATAGTGATTTAACTAGTGCTAACATTATCTTCAAATTTAAAGTCGATTAAATATCATCTCTCTCAATAACCACTTATGCTATTAGTAGTAACAAGTATTTACAAGAATTGCTCACTCATTTTAACTTTAATATATTTATCTAGAACAAATGTATCCTAAATGTCTACATCCGTTCAAAGTCTGTCATGGCTTGTTATTACTTTTTATGTCTAATTTTATAGATTGTTTTGGTTCTTATTCCTGCAGCTCTCAGAATCAAGTGAAATGAAACTGTATTTGTATTGAAACACATTACAGACTGTAATTTTTCTGCCCATCTCTTTTCCTTGCTGAACTCTTGGATAATGGGAAGCTTGTTTTGTGTGTCATGGTAGGAAAATGAGAATAAATATGTGCTAGTGTGGAATGACACAGAGGGCTGCAAAGGGAGCCTGAACCCACGGTTTCTTTTTGTCATTAACTATGTAATATTTGGCAGCTTATATTCATTCATTAGCTTTTGTTTGCTAATCAACTAAATGCCCTGGGTTTCCTTGTAGTGCAGTGAATAGGATAAAGGCACATGTATGAATGTGTCAATAAGTGAAAAGTAGTCACCAAGTGGAACAGGCTCTGCTGCCACCTCCTCCCCATCAATGAAGGAGTAATGATAAAGGATACCACAATGCTACAAAGTTCTGTTGAGTTCATCTGAGCCAGAGGTGAGCGGTTGCCTAATCTTCTACGGTTTGTAGGATTGCACGGCAGTGTCTTGAATTGGGTTGTTTAATGATTTGTATCCACCTCCTCGGTCATGGTCTAGCTACATAGGTAGGTCGTGCAGGGGTGGATGTGCACAAGCACTCAGAGGACCTTCCAGAGCATGGAGTTAACTACAAGATGATGTCATCTAACACTCAGCAGCTGGGAGGTGGAGGAAAGTAAGCTAAAGAGATGCACCACCATTTTCATAGAGGAAAGTGCTAAAGGCTGTTGGTAAACATTTTACAATGTATGAGACAGCCCAGCAATCAAGTAATCATCTTACTCTCATACGTTAATAATGTGAAAGCTGAGCAATCTGGAAAGCACAAGAAGCCAATGTTTGATGTTGCTTACTAAGAGGTATTCATTTGCTATTAATGTCATCTAGACTGTAAATCATGAAGAAAAGGCCAGAAAAAGGGCTCACTAACTATGGCATTTACTGTGAAAGCCTGGTGACCTGAATCCAATCCCTGGAAACTACCTAAAGGTAAGAGGAGGAAAGACTCTGCAATGTTGTCCTCTTGCCTCCAGGAGCAAATCTACACCACCTCTTTCTTCCTTTTTCTCCCTCTCTCCACAACACCCCCGCAACATGCACCTGCCATATATTCCACACTAATAAATGAAATTACAATTTAGTAAGTCATGAAGAATGAAAGAGATTGCACTGGTTTTTATAGAAAACTCAAAGAAAGAGAGGAAGGGAGGAAGAAGGCAGGGAGCAGGAAGGTAGAACAGGAGAAGAATTAAGGAAGGAAAAGGGAGGGAGGGAGCATTTATCCCTTGAGCAGAATGACTGCCTATTACCCACCTCCAAGCAGGAATACAGCCTGAGGTCAGATATGAAATGACAACTTTGAATGTAATGCTCGCTGCCCTTTGTCTTTGCTCTCACTACCCTCACTTCTGCCTTTATCTGTGCTATAATGAATGTTGAAATCAACACTCTGTTCTTCCACCATCCTGAGCAAATTGCTGCTTTTCTCTTCTCCCCTTTGCATCTGTGCTTTTATAGATTATTTCCAACTAAACTCATAAGCATCCCAGTGTCTGTATAGAGGGCTGATCACTTTGAAGTGTATTTTGCCTAATGGGGTGTTGGCTCCTTCCTATGGTTGTCAAATACATCTTGCTTACCTCATGGACTTTTCTTCCACCAGTGCTTTGAAGTTCCAAGTTTCAGGTTGTTTAGCATATAGGAGACATAATTAATTTCTTCTCCTCCCTACTATGGGTTGGTACCAAGCCAATTCCATTTTCAAGAACAGTTTTACAGTCAAAAATTCTGCTATAAATATTAACAGGATACAATATAATAATTCAGTGTCTGTGTTTTGAATCATGTAAGACTATTACAAATAACAGTCTGACCACCATTATCAGTGGTAAACATTTTACACCCAATTCACACTCTGTCTATTCCATTCCTCTTTCTAGGCATTGATTTTGTATCTCATCCAGATATCTGATCTTACCTCTTCCTGTGATCAAACATATCTTAATTTCAGGAAAGATAGAACACGGATCTTTCTAAGAGAAACTGTAACCATCTCAGGGTAGCCAAATCAAACCAGTCCTAATGTCAAAAGGAAGATATCATGCTGGTTTGATAATCACCTTTTGTAGATTAACCATCATCAAGGAAATTACCTAAAGCTACCCATCTTATTCTTGCCAGTGAAGATAAAGCAGCATCATAGAAGTACCCTTTTAAAACAAATTGACACAAAGATTCCTGCCCTTTATGACCCAATGTCATGTAGTAATTTTTGCTGAGAAGAGTGTTTCATACAAGCTGAGAAGGACAACAGGAACAAGACTAGAAATGCAGGAGGAAGGAACCAAAATGAATACATGGAAAAATCAGGAAGGAAGACATTAATGTATCGATTATATCCTGGTCTAGTCTTGAATTGTATTCTATTAACTCCATAATTTGAGCTTGGGTTCTGGCCAGTTAGTCTTATAAGTACTGATTCAACAAATCCTTCATGTCATTAATATTATGTTTACCCAGTGTTTCTCCAATTTTCAATTAAACCAAACCTTGGCAAAGGCATGTGCCATGTAGCCAGGTATTCTGTTATATCCTCCAGTCACCTTATCACAAACCTTCCTGGGAAATTAGAGGGGGAGATTTCTAATAAATATGAAGTGAAAAAAGCAATGGCCAAGATGCTGCTTCTGAGTCTGCTGAGACCTACCCGGTGTCCCAGAACAAGTTATTAAAACACCCCGCTTGATTCCATATTTGTAAAGTTAAGAGTTACAACATAAACTATTACTACAGTAGCTCTGAAGCAGAATAAGGCCTCCTGGAAACAATCTCGACCATGATTATCACTGTTTGCCTACAGACCAAGTTAATTTCTTAATCTGCTTTATTGAATACCAAGACAAAAACAAAAGCATACTCTCCCCCCCCCACATACATTAAAAATAATTCATGAAACCACTAAACTCTCAGTGCTTGCTTTGATTCCTGGTTAGCATGACATCAGTTGTAAAACAACCAATGAGCAAAAAAATCACTTTCTAGAGCTAAATTTTCTGATAAAAAATGCTCACATGTGTCCATTTTCTTTGTCATCTGCCTTCTTTTCTTCTTCATCTCCCCTTCTCTCCCTAACCTGGTTTCCTTCACTTCTTCCATTTTATACTTTGATGCCAAGTCTCTTTTCTGCTAATTTTCAAAAGGTTTTCTTTTTTTCTGTTTTCTCATTTTTTTTCATGCCAAGACAAATGGATACACTATATCCAGAAAGCTCATTAGCTAATTCCCTAATGCCATAACATGGCAAGCACATTAGCCTACTAAGTTATTTGTATGTACTTGATTGCCTAAGTTCTGTGGGCCCTGGTGGCTCCTTTGGTCAATAGTTATATTACTGCTGACCCCTATCATTCCTTAATTGATATATACTGCTCCCTGATGGAAGCTAGAGCTCCATTGCAGTTGCCTGGAAATTCTTGAAACCTTGCAGATCTTCTCCCTCCCAATGGGTTACTTTCATATATTTTTCCAATTTTTAAAAGTGTGGCTTTGGCATGCCTGCCTCGGGGTAAGAGAGGACAATTAAGCACATTAAGGGAAACCCACAAAACACAGTAATTACATAATTAATCAATTTTAAGTATTATAAAAATTTGCTGACCTAAAAATATGGCACCTAGGAAAAGGATAATTTTAAGAATTTAAAGCTATTCATTATTTGATTGTTTTTCTACTGAATTTATATGCACACACACATTAGATTATAACAATGTTTATTTGTTTTTGGCACAATTCCTTTCATGAGGTATAACAGTTATCCAGCTGGCTACTGTGCTCCAGAGACTAGAGGAACACTTGACAGAGTGTTTCTGGGGACTGACTTCTGCTATCTTAAGTATAACCACATGGGAGTTACACTCTGTAGTTTTCTTTATTTAAGGCACTCATAAGTCAGGGTACCTATGGATTCTGAGCCACGAAATCCTGTTTAGTTACTAGGCACTTTGTACCCAGCTACTCTTTTGTACTGGTATTTTAGAGGACCCTCTTGAAATTTTAGAGAAAGCACTTGGAATTCATTGTGACTTCACATTCTTAAGAACGGAGGACAAATAAGCTGAGGCAGATTCCACCATCAGGTAATGTCCTGGAGCTTGGATCTAGATGGATAAAGTGTGCAAACAGCATCTCTGTCCTCTATCTCAAATCATTGTGACTACCGTGGGCTACTTTCTATTCTAAGCAATGTGCAGAAGTGATTGAAGATGTGGGCATCTTGTTTCCATTGCTACAGTGATGTTTGAACTGAGCACTCGAACTTCAGTGCTAAGAGAAGATGTCTCTGATTTTATCAAAAGATGAGATCCAGAGTAAGGACTTTGTCAACTATCCACTCATCAATCTTTATGTGTGATTATATCTTATTTCACCTCAGTCCCAGCTCAGAAGAAAAGTTTTCTGTTTTTCCAACCTTAATCTCTAACTGTTCTCCTAATGTTATCCCTCTCACTCAAAAACATTTTTTCTTTCATTGTGTCAATTTTTTCATTGTTTCACTTATTTCCTCATGCCTCTCTTTTATTCTTTACCTGAGAATCCTCCAGTTAATTCCATTTAAACCTATGTAAGTACCACAGGATAAATAGGCTTTCAGCACATGTATAATTCTATCTGTTCAGAGATGCTGTACCCATAGTCTCCCTTTCCTCCCTGCTGAATAACTGGATACCGATTAGGTGTCCCCATCATTTCTCCAACCCTGTGTTGGTACTCATCTCACCATCATCTTATTTCTGATACAGTTTGACGAATAAAGTCAGGTACTTTCTGAGAATGAATCTAACATGTTACTTTTCAGGCTCAGGGGACATGAATTGTCTACATCGTTTATAGTCATTGACTCCTGCAAAGTGATTCATTTAAGAAATTCAAGAATTTCTTTCACAGGCAAATGGATGGGACTAGAAGAAACCATCCTGAGTGAGGTAACCCAGTCACAAAAAGACAAACTTGGTATGTACTCACTCATATATGGATTTTAGACATAGAGCAAAGGATTACCAGCCTACATTCCACACCCCCAGAGAAGCTAGGAAACAAGGAGCATCCTAAGAGAGACATACATGGTTCCAGAGAAGGTGAAAGGGACAAAATCTCCTGAGCTAATTTGCAACATGGGGGAGGGGAGAGGAAGTTAGGAGAAAGAGAAGGGAAGAAGAGGAGGGGAGAGGAGGACATAAGGGAGCAGGAAAATCTCATCAGGGGAAGAATAGAGGAGAGCAAAGAAAGAGATACTGTAATAGAGGAAGCCATAATAGGTTTAAAGAGAATTCTGACACTAGGGAATTGTCCACAGATCTACAAGGATGACCCCAAGTAACAATCTAAGCAATAGTTGAAAGGCTACCTTAAATGCCCTTCCCTGATAATGAGACTGATGACTACCTTATATGCCATCCTAGAGCCTTCATCTGGAAGCAGAAGCAGACACTCACAGCTAAGCACTGAGCCTAACTCCTGGAATCCAGTTGCAGAGAGGGTGGAGTGATGAGCAAAGGGGTCAAGACCAGGCTGGAGAAACCCACAGAAACAGCTGACCTGAACAAGGTATTGCTCATGGACCTCAGGCTGATAGCTGGGAAACCAGAGTAGGACTGTTCCAGAGCCTCCAATGTGGGTGTCAGTTAGGAGGTCTGGGCAATCTATGGGGCCTCTGGTAGTGGATCAGTATTTATCCCTATTATATGAATGGACTTTGGGAGCCCAATCCTCATAGAGGGATACTCTCTCAGCCTAGATACACTGGGGAAGGCTTATGCCCTGCTCCAAATGATATGACAGACTTTGAAGATCTTCCATGGAAGGCCTCACCCTGCTTGGGGAGCAGAAAGGGGATAGGATAGGGGGTTGGTGGGGAGCAGGGGAGGAGAGGGAACTGGGATTGAGATTAAAACCAGCTTGTTTTTAATTTAAATAAAAAAATTCATCATAAAAAAGAAATTCAAGAATTTCTATAGGAGGCCATGTCTTTAAAAATAGACATCTAAAACATGAACAATTCCTGCTGAGTTTCTGATAGTCACAGAGGAACATGCTAGTAACTGTTAGTTGCCACCAACAGTCACCTTTCCTTCACAGTAACACAACTGGCTACACTGAGGAAAGGATTTTCATCTGGGCTAAAACCCAGACAGACAAAATGAACTACTTTTTCATCATGCTTTGTCATTGGCAAAGCTCTGCTTGTCAGTGTCCAGGGGAACCTGAAGGCATGGACATGTGCTTCAGTTTCCCTTCATTCTTCTTAAAGACATTTCTTTGGTTCAGACACTAATGAAACCAGAGTCAGAGACACAAAGCTCATGGAGCAAAATAGCCTGACTCCCTGAGGACTCTCAAATCCTTGGGGAGACACTTCCCCCCAATTTGTTTAAAGTGTCAAAGTAAACTCGTGCACTATGAAAGGTCTCCTGGAAATACACTATGGAAAATCCCCATCTCGGGAAGTTTCTTGAACCCTTTCTGTAGCATTCACTGAGTGAGTGGCTCCAGTTGCTGCTTGAACCTTCTTGCCTAAGAGCCACAGTTGTAGCTCCAGCTTCTCCTGGACCTTTCTCCCCTCAGATGTCCCATAGTCCCCTAATTTCAGTGAATAAAACTGAACACATCTACCCACTCTTTTAGAGCCGATCTTCCCAACATGTTTATCATTGAGGGAGTGATGTCATTGTTAGTGAAGTCGACAACTTTCAAAACATTAAAGTAAGTCTTCCCTGTTCTTCACCCTTAGCATACGATAGGGTATCAGCTTGGCACTTCCAGTACTCACTGAGATTTCATGTGTACAGGCTTGCTCACTGCTTCCTTCCTGAACTGCTATTACACAAGTGCTTCCAACCAGTCTCTTTCCCCGAGGCCCTGATTTCTGTGACAGCAGTAGCATCAAATAGTTAATTTGCAAATGCGCAGATCTCTTTATGTCCCTCTCAAATTCAAGCCAGTTATCTCTAAAGTGAAGTCCTGTTGACCCCCACTCCTAAATATACATGCCAGTAGTGTAAGCAACACTGTGTTCAGCCAATCCACCCTGCCTGTCCCTAAGCGTTCTTTAGCGACTCTGCTGTATGTTCTTGTCTTATTGTCTTATCTCTCTCAGTCCTCTTCAAGACCAATCTGCTTGCCCAAATTTAGATCAGGTAACTCCCGTAGCTTTCCTTTCCCCACTCTGCATACTAGGGAAATTAATTATTCTCTTGCCTGTTCAACCATGCACATCCGTGCATAGAATGAGTACACAGTTTATTGCATTGCTCTACACTCATGTCACACATCCACGTGTATTTTATTTATGTTACTTTTATATGGACTTGAGTATTATAAAAGACCCACTAGATAGTCACTTCCTGGTGCTCCAGCTATATTGGTGTGTTTGACAGTGAGAGGCACTCAGTGTGTTTTTTCATTTTAATGAACTCTGCTTTGGTTTCCTGAAGTTAAAACATGCAACTTCAGGATTAATGTGTATTGTATAGATTTACAAATGAGAGGTGATAAGTTTTAATTTGATGTTGTATTATAGAATCTATTTCAAATCATTTCACTTTACTTATTCAACTTCTCTGACCTAACCTTCAGCACTCGAAGGATGTATTTCACCTGTTCACATCAGAGTCACAGCCACTCAGAGTTACTTGTTTATCAAATGTATTTGCTAAGGGTCCCGTTCCACAAACCTGATTTTGTAATGAGTACGCCTAGTAGTGAACTCTCTAGTTCTAAATACAAAATCTATGTGATATTTAAAATTAAGTTTCCAGGCTTTAAAAGTATGCCTGTCAATTTTTAAGATAACCCCCTAACAGGTTGGTGTTCAATTTAAAGAAGGAAACAAAAGGCAGATAGAAAGAAACAAAGAAAAAGGAGGAAGAAAGACAGAAGGTGAATAGAGGGTCACTGAAATATTCAAGCAAGTATAGTTTGGCATACACACACACACACAAAAAAAAATGAAATGTATGTTAAAAGCTTTCCAGAATCCACCTGCAAGCATATATAAAGAAATGCAAAAGGGGGCAATGCTTTCCTCTGGTGGGTTTATTTTTCTAATGGAAAATTATGGGCAAAACAATGACAAATAGCTTTGATTTACAATACTACATGGATACCTAATGACTCCACTTTGAAATAGTAAATGCTGGCTTTGAAATGGCTCCTGCCTATTCCCTCTATACAATATGTATGGTTTGTGAACTTGAATCACCACACCAAAGAGTGGTGAAGGTAAAAATCCATTATATATCTAAGATGACACTTAGCAGTCAATTTTTTAACAGTCTTAATCAAAATAATCTAAAATTTATATGTATATTGATCATATTCTTCCCTTCCCACAAGTCCTTCCAGATCCTCTCTCCATCCCTACCAACCCAACTTTAAGTTATTTCTCAAAGAAGAAACAAAAGCTGAATGCAATAACAAATCCCCCCAAACAAACAAACAAACCAAAACAACAAAAAATAAAACACCAGCCAAAGAAGAAAAAAACCCCACCAAGCTATAACCAAATAAAAGCACACATAAAACTGTGGAGTCCTTTATGTACTCTTCAACTACTCCCGAAGCTGAGGTCTGGCCTGAAGTGGCTGATATATATACACAGTGTCACTCCATTAGAGAAAACTGATTTTCCCTCTTCTAACAAACATAAATGACAGTTCTGCTGTTAACCTTTACCCTAGTGGCTACGATCTCAATTACTCATTTTTAATATAACCAAGTAAAATATAATAAAATGAAACAAAAGCTATCACATCAAAGTTGGACACGACAGACAAAGAGAAGCAAAGGAGTCCAAGAGAAGGTTCAAGAATCAGAGACTCACTCATTTACAAAATGGGAATTCTCATCATAAAAACACTAAATTGGAAGACATAACGAATGCAGAGGACCTGGTGCAGACCTGTGCAGCCCTTATGCATTGCTCTTCTTTATTTAGATAGCCTTGTTTTCTGGTTGTCCTCTGCCCTCTCTGGCTCTGACATTCTTTCCACTTCCTCTTCTGCAGAGTTCCCTCAGCTCTGAGGTCAGAGATTTGATGGAAACTTTCTGTTTAGGGTTGAGTGTTCCAAGGTCTCTTGCTCTCTGTGTATTATCTGGCTGTGGCTCTCTGTATCTGTTCCCATTGGCTGCATGAGGAAGCTTCTTTGATGATGCTAAACAAGGCACTGGTTTATGAGTATGGAAACCATGTATTTTAATAGTCCTGCCAAGCCTGGGCCTGTGGACATGCATCAATTATTTCCAATAGCTTTACTCTGAGTAAGACAAAAGCCATTGTATGCATTTGGGAATAAAATTTGTGTGAATTTTAAGACGATGACTGTGTGAAATATTGAATGAAGAAAAACAAGACTGGATGCTCAGTAGTTTAGAAATATAACTAAGATCGCTTAATGCACATATGCAATATGCTTGTGCAGAGGTGGTCGCCAATTTACTGTGATTTGGCCTATAGGTTTTCAATTTAAATAATGGGCAAGAGACACAGTCAGTGGAAACAAAACAATAAGTATTGAATCCAGATCTTTTCCGGAGATAGCAATGTTCAGTATTCTACTGGCAGTATTGCTACAAACCTTGTCCTCATGGATGAGCAACAGCTAATATGTACACACAGTCTTTCCTCATCTTGGTAGAGTTATTCAATATCTTATGTAAGGTACTCAACACAGTATAAAAGACACCATGATAAAAATTTGTCTATGTTGTCTGTAAATTAACACATATCTTCTGTTAGTGTTTAATGTAGACTAAGCTGTAATGTTCAGTGGGATATATGAAGGAAATACATTTCTTGTGATATTTACAATGTACAGCTCTTCAGTCAGTATATAATTACATCCTGTGCAGGGAAAAAATCACCAGTACCTGCACAATTTTCTCTATACTGTATTTGTGTATCCATGAATATGTGTATATTTCTATGTAGACATGCCCATAGGGCTTATATGGCTAGCGATTTAATAAGATATATTTTCTTTGAAAAGTGAAAGGATATGAACACTGACATCCATCTGTGTGTTTTTGTAAATTTGTATATCAAGGAAATAAATCTTTATTTTCTCCTCTGACCTTTACAGAAATAAAAAGCAAGCGAGAAATCCTACCAATTTTGTTTTCTGAATCATTCACTCTTGCCTTGCAAGCCTCCAGTTTCTTAATGGATTCAATGCTGAGCACCAAAAGAGAAGGCACAGAGATCTCTGATAGAAAATCCCAACTTTGATATTTGCTTGTATGACCCCAGAGAAGCTGTTTACCCTTTCTCTATTGCATTGCTTCAGATATTAGAGAAAACAAAACAATCAAATAAGTGTCCCCCTGGAATGCGATGTAATGATTGGACTAAAACTTATGCCAGAGATAGATCATCAGTAATGATTAGTTTCCCCTTTATGCCCCGATGATAACCTTTCCCTTTTTGTAACTACATTTACTTCAAGAACATCAATTCATTAAGAGAAAACGCCATGCTGGGATGCAGAAGGATGAGATGCTGCTAATCCATAAGTATACTGGTACAGCTTTTAAATAGGGTTCTAGCAATATGGTTTCCTAAAATGTTCATCTTGCTTTACTTTAACTTATATTTATAATCTTCATCCATGTCCTTCTCAAAGTCACTGATAACTGAATCCAATATAGACATCAAATATTATTTTATTGCTGTGCCTGCTCTGGAGAAATGATGTAATGTTATTAAATGATGAGCAAAAACCAGCAGACATTATTTCTACCATGGTAATTTAGGAGCATCTTGAAACTCAAGGCCACCAAAGAATTTATGTAAGTTCCGCTAATGCAAAATATTTATAACACTCTGTTTCAAAAAATTACTTATGGGAATTTTTTAAAATCTCAGGATCAGGATTTATGTGTTATAATAATAAATATGTAGAGAGCTAAAATTAATTAACAGTAATAAAATAATTGTATTAATGTGTAATTTGACATTAATTTATTTTAACACTTTACAGAACTCAGAGTTCCCTCTGTACACTTTATAAGATCTAAAAGCTCTTCTATATGATTACAGATTTCGTATCCAGGTAATATCCAAATCTCTGAAGTAAAAATTAATACTGTTTTAACATTTTTAAAAGAAACCTGGAAAGTGATTGTAATGACTGGGCTAAAACTTAGGTCAGGAAAAAATAAATAATATGATTAGTTTCCTCTCTCTTCCCCTGATGGCATCCTTCTCCTTTTTTGTTTTTCCTAACTACGTTTATGTTACATGCAATTTATACTAACTATCAGCAAGTTTGTCCTATGCTACATTCATCTTAGAGATGGTGGTGAGTGGTACCATGGCTGCTCTGTTTCTAGTGTCTTCTGTGTGTAATGGTGGGGGTGACAGGTATTACTCACAGCTGACATGATGAGCTCGCCCCCCAGATTCTGGATCTCAGCTTTAACTTGGCTGCAGATTTTCAGCTGGTGGGAGTAGAATTTAATCTGTTCCAGATAAGCCAGCAAGTCCTGTTTGCACGGTGGATCTGGACACTGCAAGGATATCAGAGATAAAAATAGAAATAGCAAAATGAAGAAGAGGCACATCAGAGTGGGGGCAGACACACACCATGGATACCGTACAGGGCAGTGATTTTCCACAAGCCCCATTTCTTATGCCAGCCCAGCTATAGTCTCATACACTGCATTGGAAAGCTCCGACTGAAACAGCTTATTTGTTCTTCAGATGTAGTCACTGCCTTTAAGCAAAGTACTTGTTACAGGAATTTACAGACATGAGGAAATTCATAAAGAGCTGTCTTCAACTTATGATAAGTAAAGCAGCCTACAGATTATGTCTTTAGGAAACTTGAAGAAACATTAATAGGTAATTATCTCATCACTACAAGGATAGATAGCTACAAGAACCACTACAAGACTATTCCATGAAATGCATAGATTTCCCTGTGATGTTTGTGGAGGATACCGAATCCACCATGAAGTACATTATGCTGTATTGTCTTTTGGCTTTGGTGCTTTTAGCTTGTGTAGAAAAAGGAAATGATTTCTATTTGAGAAAACATCTGCAGAAGCAATGCAGCTAAGAAGCAGACAAGTCACATGCTTTAAGGATGCAGCAGACATCTTTTTAAAAACAGTCTCCCTTGGTGGCTAACTTTCTGTGGGGAAACCCTATGAAATTAATTCTAAACTTCACTATAACATGGAAAATGTCTTAGGATCAAGGTGAGTCTTCCTGCTGTCTCCCTCATGAAGTTAGAGGCTTAAAAGTAGGTTCCTTACCTTAGTTCTATTTCTAGTAACTTTTCATAAGAACACAGACATGTAAACAGAAACTTGTAACCAAAGAAATACATTGCTACTGCACTTAAAAGATCAAAAATTAGAAAAAAACCCACAAATTAGTAGGAAGAGAAAATATGGATGTCTATCTAAATACTGTGACATTGTTTCATTTCAATACATTTTCAGGGGCTGGAGAGAAGGCTCGGTGGTTAAGAGTGCTTACTGCTCTTGCAGAGAATCCAAGCAAGTTCAAGTCCTAGAACCTAAGCCAGGTAGTTCACAACCACCTGTACCTCCAGTTTGATGGGAAGTGACACCCTCTTCCTATTTCCAAAGGTACCCAGAGATTACGTATGGCATTCACCTACACCAACAAACACATATACATAAATAAAATAACACACAATATGATATTTAGAATATTTTAAAGTAATATGAGAGAATAATGTTCAGTGGTGGAAGATTAAAAACACTGAATTAAAATTGCATGCATCATTTCAACTAAATTGAATCAAATGTGCAGATTTTAAGCATACTGAAAAGAAAGTCTTGATATAGTCAGTTATCTCCACTTTCTTCATATATTAGATTTGGGTTGAAATAAATGTACATTATTTCCACAATGTTGCAAAGATATTTAAAATCATTAAATTGAATTATATAAGTTTACAAATTAAAATGTAGGACAAATGGCCACCAGTGAGATGGCTCAGTAATAAGGATGCTTGCCACCAAATCCAATGACTAGAGTTCAATTCCTATAACTCAGAAGATAGAAGAGAGCAGACTCCTGTGATTTATTCCCTGATCGCTTCATGTACATTGTGGCATGTGAGTCCTATCCACCCCCCATAAATATATAAATGAAAAAACGTAAGATGAAAGACCAGAAAAATCTCTCAGGGTTATTTGCATTCATCTATTATTTTACACTATCTACTAAGATGAGGTCCCAGGACATGTACAGATACCAAAATCCAAATTGTTCAGTTTATCTTGAATAAAATGGTAAAGTATTTGTGCATAATTTTAACACATTCTTCTGGCAAATTATCAATATATATATATATTGCATATAAATAATAAAATTTAAATAGTATGTAAACAGTTGGAACATTGTATTGCTTGGGAAATAATGGCATGCAAGAAAGACAGTATATGAACAGTTCACATACATCATGAAAGGTCCACTTATACCAAACTCAATTGGAGGTGACTGAGTTGGTGGATACAGAACTCATATGTATAGAGCAAAAATTAATTTATAACTAGAATGAGGCATGGTTTGGAAATTCTTGAGAATTTTATTATATTTAATATTGTTAAATACTTTTGTCTACATATCTCTGAGTCAGAGGTACAAGATGAGGACATGTCAACTTGCACTCAAAGTTAATAATAATAAAGGAATCAAATATATTTCTCTGCAGAAACATTTCCACACATTAGACAGAAATATACACATACAATGCTTGGTGGATGTATTATCACCAGCCAGAAAGACATTAGACATGATGACGAAAGGAGTTGAGGTAAATGTGTTTTGGCGTGTGTGCGTGAGTGCTCTTTTGCAATAAAAAAAATTAATAGTGTTCTACAAACCTCTTAATGAAGATTACATTGTAGCCCAATAAAAGGAAACAAGAAAGAGCAAAAGGCAGAAGAGAAAGAGAAGAAAATAGAAAAATAGGAAAAGACAGTAGCTAGTTTCCATATATTTTTTCTGCCTGCAGGAAGCTACTCTAAACAATTAAGGCATGTTATCACATTCAGTAATCAAACTCTAAGACATAGGTATCTTCCATCCGATGAAGAAAGGTGCATCCCCAACCGCTTCATCCTGGCAGGAAGTGCATGTGCACCGGGGACTTCCTCCAGGTGAGGTACCTCACCTGGTCTTTCAAAAGCAGGATGCTTAGTGCTTAGTATCCACAGCAACATTCCAGGCAGATATAGATAATGCCATTGTGCAGATCTCCAAAGTAAATTTCAAAAATAGTAAATCTGAGAGGTTTGTTTTCTCTGGTTCATCCATTTGGATGAACAATCATCTCTTCTACACAGCATGCCTTCAAAAACAATGTTGATTTTGCTTATTGAAGAATTTTCCCTTTATTCTTTACTCTTATGGTCAGATCCAATGGCAGTCCTGGCATAGGTAGTGTTTCATCTATCATGTAGACACATTCTCTGCATAACCTTTCTGTTATACAGGGAATGTTTAAATCCTTGTAAAATCCATGAATCTACTATCTCCCCCAGCCAACAAATGCAGAAACAGAGGCACAGAGAAGTGGTTTCCTTGGCAGTTAATCAGTAGCAGAGATGGAATTAAAACAAGATGGAGCCTTCATCCTTACCTCTGTGGCCAGAATCAATTTCACTCTTCTTGCGGGCATCCTTGTACACAGTAGGTACTAAACTGCCACTTGATATATAAATGGGCTTCTTAAGTTGGCTTTTTATTTTAAATTACATATTTAATTAGTGTGGATTTGTTCATTCAGGGTTATAAAACTCCTGATGAAACTTACCTTGTAACTACTAATTTGATTCTTTTTTTTTCTAGAATAGGTTTTTATACAACATACTTTAATTATGGGTTCTCCTCCTCCAACTCCTCCCAGGCCCTCCCCACATTACTACCAACCTAAATCAGAAACCTTTCTTCCTCTGTCTCATTAGGACACAACAGGATTCTAAAAATGTCATCCCAGAACCTTTCTACATCCACACCCCCCCCGAATCTACATCCTTTCTTTCCTTCTCGCCAGGATACAAAAAGGCATCTAAAAATAATGAAAGAAAATGACATAAAAAACAAACCAGATTAGAACAAAAGAAACTGCAACAACAAAAAGAGCCAAAGAAAAAGCAGTAAGAAGCACATATTGAGACTCACACAAACATACACACACATTTGCAAACACAGACAACCTATAAAAACAAAATTGGAAACCTTAATACATAAGAAAAATTTTGTAAGGATAAAAAAATTTCCTCTCTGTGAGAATGGGAAATAGAAGAGATCTCCTGTGTGGACTGTGGGTAGGGCGTTTGGGAACATGAGCAATTAGGTTTGGGGAGCACAGAGGGTGACAGTACTACTCCAAAGGAGGGAATTTGGGGAATCAGGTAAAAACTTGGTGCCAGTGAATCTCCCAGGAATCTACAAGTATGACCCCAGCTAAGATGCCTAGCAATAGTAGATACATAGCCTGAACTGACCAACTCCTGTGACCAGCCAAGGCATCAAGTGGAAGGAGTGGGAAAACAAGCTAGCCACATAACCTTCAACCTACAGTTTGTCCTGCCTATGGGATGTGCTAGGGTAAGGGTGGCCTAGAGATTGAGGAAGTGGCCTAACAATGACTGGTCTAGCCTAAAACCCATGCCATGAGAGTAAGCTCACCTCTGACACACGCTAGAGCAACAGGACCTACAGGGTGGATGACCCAGAGACCTACGATAGAACCAACATAACAGAAGGACAAAAAAGGCAATGTAATGATGCCTAATGATATCCTGTTTTACACATAGATTTGTGCCTAGCCCAATAGTCATCAGAGAGACTTCATCCATCAACAGATGGAAACATATGCAGACCCACACCTAAGCATTAGGCAGAGCTCAGTAAATCCTGCTGAAGAGGGGCATAAAGGATTGTAGGTGAGGGAAGGGTCAAGGGCACTACAAGGAAACTCACAGAATTAACTAGCCCGGGCTCATAGTGGCTCACAGAGACTGAACTGACAACCAGAGAGCCTGCATGGGACTACCTAGATAGATATATTATATATATGTTATAGTAATGTAGCTGATATCCATGGGAGCCCTGCCCTTTCCGGAACAGAAATGGATGAGTAGATTAAGGGGTGGGAACAGAGCGGAGAAGGTGGAGTCTGGGAGCAAAAGAGAAAGGGGAAATTGCAACTGGGATGTAAAATAAATAAATAAATAAATAAATAAATAAATAAATAAATTTTTAAAAAGAAGAAAAGGGAAAAATGTCCATTGTGAGAAAAAATAATCCTCCAAAAATACCATTGAGTTCTTTTGTGCTGGCCATCTACTCTTGGGTATGTGGCCTGCCTTTAAGTCTTGTTTGTACAACCATTGAGATTTTGATGGTACAAACTAAGCTTTTTCTTTTTAAGCGAGTATCACAAAATTTGTAGGTAAATGGATGGAGCTAGAAAAAAATTATCTTTAGTGAGGTAACTTAGAAACCAAAAGGCAAATGTGGTACTATTTGCTTATATATGTAGATGCTAGCTGTTAAGTCTTCAATAAGCTGTCTACAATCCATATAAGGGGGGTTGGAGAATGGAATAAGCAGTTATCAGTGGATGGGTGTGAGGGGCATGGGAGACTGAAATGGGAGGCTCAAATGGGTAGCATGGGGAGAGAGAAGTAACAAGCAAAAACTAAGGATTATTTGGGTGGGTTATACTGAAAGCTAATAAGTTAACAGCTTCTAAAATATATGCATATATGAAAGAAATAAAAAGAGTCACCAAATAACTGGAGAAACAAAGCCCTGACTCAACATCTCATACCAACAAATGAAACCTCCAGCAATGGATAACATCTAATAGAGTTATTGGTCAAAGTGGACCCATAGCAGCCCCATCCCAAACAACCCTGGCTATTGGCCAAAGCTATTGATTGCTCTCCGAAAACTGACAGTAAGGCCCTGTTGCTGAAGATACCACCCACATAACACATTGAATGCAGAAAAGTGGAGTTATTGCCTTCCTAGAGCCTTCACCCCTATTGACTACTGTTCATGGTTCTAGAAGGTACTCTACATACTACTAGAGGAGAAAGGTAAACACCAACCGAGCTACAAAGCCTTCCATCTATAATAGCATCATGTCTGAAATGCAATATTGGCACAAAAGTTGTGTAAGTAAACAACTACTATCTGATTGGAATTAAGAACCAGTCCATGAGATTGAGCCCATGACAACACTGCCTGGGTAGCTAAGAATCTGGAACTAAATAGGCCATGGACTTGGGTTAAACCTAAACACTACTATTCTGCTAAAGGCTTGTAGAAATAAGATTAATCCTAAGGACATTCTTGTAGATCACTGAGTTGCTCGGCCATCATCACAGAACCTTCCTCTTTCAATAGATGGAAACAAGTAACTGAGACCCTCAGCCAGAAAATATGCATAGAGTCAGAGATCCTTAGAACACTCAGCTCTTAAATGGGTTGTCTCCATCAAAACTCTTCCCTAAAGGCTCAGAGAACTCTGAAGAACAGGAGGTAGAATGATTGTAAGAGCCAGTGGGCACTGAAGATACCTAGGAAGCAAGGACTTCTAACCACAGCAGGACTGAGATACATACGAACTCACAGAGACTGGCAGTAGACACAGAGACTGGATAGGTCCAAACCTATGGGGTTCCAATGCTGAGAGGGGAAGTGGACACATGCCTCCATCCCTAACCCAGAAGCTATCTCCATTTGATGACTAATTTTATTCTTGAACCAATAATCATTGCTACATTCTCTCATATTTAACACATTTAAAGAAAATATTCAATCCTTTTCAAAAGACTTGTTCAGGGATAGGCTTGAAGGCTACATAATTCTATTAGGAAAGGGTGATAAGATGGGTCTAGAGTTCTAAATGAACTTCTGTAGTTGTCAGCAGCTTGACCCAGATTCATCTTTTATTTACAAATTTGATGAAAATCTTGGTTATATATTTGGAAATCAGTTATTTTTTTGCCTGAAGAAGAAAATCATTACAACAGGGAAAATTCTCATGTTCTAGAATGTGTTAAAATCTGTTGTTGACATTGAATAGCCTTTCTAAGATTGTTTATTTACTTCTAATACTTGTGGCATTATAATTTCTATCAAACAGTTTATAATGATCAAATCAGCTCAACTGGGCAAGCATTTCCTCAGATATTCCTATTTCTACAAATCTGAATTTTTTCATAGTCCTAAACACATATTTAGAAGAATTATTTATCCAAATTTGAGAATGATCTTTTATTCTTTTTTAAGTATAAATTTATTTATTTACATCCTGAACTCAGTTTCCCTTCCCTGCTCTCCTCTATGTCTCTCCACACATCCCTTCTGTTACTACCCCAATCCACTCCTCTTCTGTTTAGGAAAGGTCACTTCTTCCATGGATATCAACAAAACATGGCATATCAAGCTTCAGTAAGACTAGAAACTGCCCCATGTATTAGGGCTGGACAAGGCAACCCAGGAAGAGAAGTAGGGTCCCTAAAGCCAGTAAAAGAATCAGAAACAGTCCCTGTTCCCAATGTTAGGAGTTTCACTAGAAGATCAAGCTATACAACTGTCACATAAACGAAGAAAGCTTGGGTCAGTCCCATGCAGGCTTGCTGGCTGTCAGTTCAGTCTCTGTGAGCACCTATGAACCCGTATTAGTTGATTCTGTTTTATTGTGGTGTCCATAGAGACTCTGATGGTAAAAATTAAGTTTTTCTTTTAAAATGAGTATCACAAAATTTTCAGGGAAATGGGTGGAGCTAGAAAATAATTAGCCTTGGTGAGGTAACTTAGACACCAAAAGACAAATGTGGTATGCATTTGTTTATATATAGACACTAGCTGTTAAGTCTTCAATAGGCTACCTACACTCCATATAACCACAAAGATTAGGTATAGCATGAAGAATGGGGGGGGGGAATGGCATGAAATGTTCTGCCTAGGAAGGAAAATAGAATAAAGGGTTGTGGGTGAATGGGTATGAAAGGCATGGGAGACTGAAATTGGAGGATCAAATAGGTAGTATGAGGGATGAGAAAAGTAGAAGCGAGGGAGGGACCACTAAAACTAAGGGCCATGCAAAGGGTCATACTGCATGTGGGGTGGTTTGAATAGGAATGCCCCCAAAGGCTCATCTATTCCAAAGCTTGGTCATTAGTGAGTGATGCTACTTGAGAGGGACTAAGAGGTATGGCCTTGGAGTAGGAGTGGCTTTGTTGGAGGAAGTATGTCACTTAGGGTGGGCTTTGGGCTATCAAAATCTCAAAGCAAGGCCAGTGCCTCTCTCTCTTCCTGTTGCCTGAGGTTCAGATGCAGAACTCCCAGTGACATCTCCAGCAACATGTCTGCCTGTGCTATTAACCCTGCCACGATGACAATGAACTAAACCTCTGAAAAGGTAAGCAAGACCTAAGCCTCAATTAAATGTTTTTTTGTTTGTTTGTATTTAAAAATTTCATAAGTACATGTGTTATTTTGTCTGTTTGTTTTAGTTTTTAAGTTGGATACAAGACCATATACCATGAACACTGATAAAACTAGGTGCAAAGATGTGTCCATCTACACCAACTCTCTTTTCCATTAATAATTGTACAGAAACATTGGTCTAATCTACTTTTAAGTTTTATGGCTTCTGTGAGAAACTCTCAAAAAGCAGTGTTTTCTTAATAATTGATTATAATTCATAATAGCACCCTCTTCCCTGATGCCTGAAACTTATAAATTGAGGAATTACTTGGGTTCACAAAAAATTACAGAGTATATTATCTTGCAAATAAAATCAGGATGTGGAAAGCATGGAAGAAATCTAATTCAAACAAAATCTAGTTATTTAGATTCTTTATCATTATAATTTTTTTTGGCTTTTTCAAGACAGGGTTTCTCTGTTCTCTGTATTGTTTGGAGCCTGTCCTGGAAGTTGCTTTGTAGACCATGCTGGCTTTGAACTCACAGAGACCTGCTTGCCTCTGCCTCCCCAGGGCTGGGATTAAAGGTGTGTGCTACCAACACCCCGCCATTAAAATTTTCTTTGTTCCTAATAATTTCATACATGTATACTATGAAATATCCATCACCCATTTTCTTCCTTCAACTTCATATCTCCCCAACATTCCCACCTAAATGTTTTCTTTTAAAATTAGTTTTGGTAATCACTAAGTCAAATTAGTGCTTCCTATGTGTGCATACATGTGCAGCCACCTAACTGGCACATGGGAAACCTACCAATAGCCCTCAGAAAGCAGATTCTCCTTACCTCCCCCAGCAGCCATTACTTTCCTTATAAGCAAGTAGGGAGTTATAAGGAGAAAGTTTTCTTATCTTTACTTTTCATGGTATGTACTCACTCGTATATGGATATTAGACATAAAGCAAAGGATTACCAGACTGCAATCCACACCTCCAGAGAAGCTAGGAAACAAGGAGGACCATAAGAAAGACATACATGGTCCAATGGTGAAGGGGAAAGAGATAAGAGCTCCTGAAAATTTTGAGAGCATGGGGGAGAGGGGAAGAGAAAGAGGCAGAAGAGGAGGGGGGAGGAGAACATGAGGGATCAGGATGATCGAGTCAGGAGATGAATAGAGGAGAGCAAGAAAAGAAACAACATCAATAGAGGGAGGCATTATAGGTTTAAAGAGAAATCTGGCACTAGGGAATTGTACAGAGATTCACAAGGATGAACCCAACTAGGAACCTAAGCAATAGTGGAGAGGCTACCTTAAATGCCCTTCCCCTACAATGAGAATGATGACTACCTTAAATCCAATTCTAAAGCCTTCATCCAGTAGCTGATGGAAGCAGAAGCAGACACCCACAGCTAAACACTGAGCTGAACTCTGGAATCCAGTTGTAGAGAGGGTGGAGTGATGAGCAAAGGGGTCAAGACCAGGCTGGAGAAACACACAAGAACAGCTGACCTGAACAAGAAGCAACTCATGGACCTCAGAACGATAGCTGGGAACCAACATAGGACCAAACCAGGCCCCCTGAACGTGGATGTTAGCTAGGAAGACAGGGAAGTCTATGGGGCCTCTGGCAATGGAACCAGGGTGTATCCTTAGTGCATGAAGGGACTTCTTAGCCTAAGCCCTCCCCAAATGATCCCTAATGGAAGGCCTCATCCTCCCTGGGGAATGGATGGGGGATGGAATGGGGGAAGGTTGGTATGGGGCTTGGGAGGATGGGAGGGAGAGGGAACTGGGATTGATATGTAAAATAAAATTGTTTCTAATTTCAATAAAATTTATTTTAAAAATAAAACCAGCAAAAACCAAAATAACCCCATGAACTAACTCAGAACATCTTGCCCTCTGGTTCATAGGGTCACAGTTTTGAAGGAATGGAGGAAAGAATGTCTATGGCATTTGCTTAGATGCAAAAATAACAAAGAAACACTAAAAGGAAAATGGGGGAAGGGCGTTCCTTCGACAACAACGGACTGTCCCTTGATGAGTGCACACAGCTCACATCTTCAGTGTCTATCCTGGTTGATTCCTGAGGAGCCATTAGGCATTTGCTTTATGAAATGAGAGCTCATTAATCTACAGGACAGAACTCAGCATTAACATCTGCACTTCAAATAAATTTCAGAAAGAAAACAGCATCAAACACACAAACTGTCACAAGGTACATCTGGGAATTACATTCTTAAGGGATATATAATTATGACTTAATGAAGGATCTAGAATTTAATTTCTAGTGTAGTTTTAGTATAATGAAATCTTTAGTTCATATCATCAACATAGAATAATTACAAATAAGGAAATCCACCAACAATATGTGATAAATACCAATATAAATTACACTTGTAGATTATTCTGATCATAGTTAAATGAATTGCTAATGATTTCAAACATATATATAAAATTTTATGGTGCTATCATTCTTGAATTATCACTGTCAATTCATTTAACACTATAAATTGATTTTAATTGTGACCATGATTGAGTGGGATTAGTCACTCAACAACATAGAAGTATTTGTTTTGACAGTTACAAGGAACTGGTAGGCAGAAGTTAGACACATTACCAGAGCCTATTAATGTTTTGCATATTTCACTGTGTTCCTATTCATTCCTTCTTACTTAAGGGTACATTGCATCAGCACCTATACAAATTCTTTATTTTTTCTGCCTTTTTAAGGTGTTGGTTGTATTATCTAATTTATAGTATCTGCTGACATGGGAAATCATAGAGTCGTGTAGAGGAATTAAAAAGATATGCATGCTTACTATACTATCACTCATTTGCAAAACATTCAAGAATTTTAGTAGCTGAAAAATTCCTGCCCTTTGGAATATATTATGCGTTGCATGCAATATTGGTACCAGAGTTTTGCTGTGTTAAAAGGTAGAGTAAAGGTACCATAACATCTCAGTTTTAAAGTTCAAAAAATGTGGAGTGATGGTTAGGTGAGGACATTAGTAGGAGGCCTTATATCATATGCTATATGAAAAACAAATTTTAAGGATTTTAAAATCTTGAAGGAGATGGATAATATAACTATATTTAATCGATGTCTACAGGACATAGAAGACAATGGCTGACAAACTGCCAATACAGACAGGACAGGTTCAAATGTCCTGCTTCATTGAGAAGTCTCCCAGATACTGTAGGCCTGTAGGCTGAAGATGGATGCCCCAGTGTTACAGAAGAACTTTGGGTGATTATCCCAGTAGCCAGATAACTCGTTATTTCTAGAGTTTTGGAAGTTGCTTACAATGCACTTCCTGTTTACTTAGGTAATATTATATCCCTCTAGGGTCTTTGATGGAGTTGAAGACTAGATAGTTATAATTATAGTTTTACCTAGTTATGATAAAAGATAAACTAGATATGAAACTTTAGACTCACAAAGATAGAATAAATGACAGTATTTCCTTTACCTTTGCCAAATAAAAGTGGACTAAATATTATAACTATAATTCTTGCTTGATACCAGCTTTGGTATATGTAATTTTACAATGTTGAAAGTTAAAGCCTTCCTTTTTAATTAGGCAGAGGAGGGGAAATGATTTGGGATGTCCTGTATTCTGCGAATATGTGTTGCTTTTATTGGTTGATGAGTATAGCTTCTTTGCCCTGTGTCAGGGCAGAATATAGCTAGGCGGGAAATTCAAGCAAAGACACATGGAGAAAGAAGGTGGAGTCAGGGAGATGATAGCAGCCACTGGAAGAGTAAGATTACACAGCGTTACCAGTAAGCCATAGCCCACATGGTGATACACAGATTAATAGAAATGAGTTAATTTAAATGTAAGAGCTAGCTACTAATAAGCCTAAGCTAGCAGGCAAATAATTATAATTAATATTAAGCCTCTGAGTGATTACTTTATAAGTCGTTGTGGGACTGGGTGGAACACAGAAAAGCTTCTGGCTACAATCACCCAACATGGTCACTAAATCATCTTTATCAGATTCTTAATTTCCAGTGTTAATTATTTAGAGCCACATTTATTTAGAACAGAAAACTATCCAGCTTTCAAAGAGAAAAATTCTGAGGTCTGTTATCCATAATTTCTCAGTGGTCAATGGCCACTTAAGTTTCTTGGAAAATAACAATGCTGTATGGAAGTAGAATGGTATCTTCTTCCCTCCCGTGTAATTAGAATAATATTTAAAATGATGGCTACATTGAATAATTATATAAAAGATCTACTGTACAGTGATATGGCTCAATTAAAGAATAAAAGATACAAGAAAGACTTCACAATGATGTAGTGTTTGACCTCTTACAGCCATGTATTCTAACACAAACAGGAGAATAAAGCTAAAAGGCATTCAGTACTTAAAGGCATCTTAGTACCTGCAAATCCAGCTAAACTAATACACTTTAATTCTTCCACTAATATTTAGTTCCTCATGAAATTAAATGCAATTCAATTCTAAAATAAGGAAATATATAAGCAAGGATGGGATTCATTGACTTATGAGATTAGGTAATTCTGAATTTCAAGATGATGGAATTCATTTTTAGATATAAAGTGCTAAGTGCTGTGTCAGTAACTCTGAGCTGAAATTCTTGGACAAGAAGTGCTTAAAATTTGGTATATTCTTAGATTTCTTTTAGAAAAATTACATAGACTTAACCTGTTGAGCACTCTTACTCCTAAAATGAGAAATCTCAAGTCTTCTGAAATCTAAAACTCTCTGAGTGCCATCCCTGCTTCTGGACTTTCAGATGATCAATGTTCAATGTACTTTAAACAACAGATTAAATACAATTTTATAATATTTAAAGCAACAAGATATTGAGGAGCAATGCCCATGCAAGAAACTTAAAAATGCTTCTCTTTGGTAGTATCTTCCTCTATGTTTCCTCATGTTCCAACAGCGTGTATAAAGACAGAGATAGGACAGCAACACTCATACCAAACAGCATCTCAGTAAAGTTTTACTTTTAATATACAAACAAACCTTATTCAGTATACACAAAATAAAAGAGGCATTTCCCCTTCAAAGAAATATTTATTATGCAGTTAAATATAATAATAGCTCAAATGTACTCATATTACACCCTTGCCTGAAATATTAATTTCTCACTATACATATAACTTTATACTATAGGTATTTCTTAAAAATAGCTTTGAAAAGCTGTGAGAAACTCAAGGAAAAGAATAAAAGGTGTGGAGAAACACCAGTCTACCCAAGAGTTATGGACTTTCTACAATTGACACCTTTTCTTTGTTGTTCTAATAATGCTATAAAGTGCTGACCTCAAACACCTACCATTTTAGGAGGAAAATGTGAACCACTCAAGAACATTAAGGAAGAGAGAAACACCTGTTATACCACTACAGCCGAGTAAAAGAATTTAGTTCATTTTAATCTGATGAAGTTGATTTTTAAAACAGAGTATATTTAAAGTTAAATATGAATACTTAGAATTTATTGTCTCACAGGTTGCATAATTTTAATGTTATAAAGTTTTGAAGCCCTAATATAGAAAGGAAATGTATTCAATGGAGTTAAAAAAAAGTCACCCAGCTTTGCTCTAGTCAATGATCATGCAGAAGAGAGCAAATATCAAAGCCTTTCCTCTTGTCTATTTATAAGTAGCTCACCTGGTTAGCAATCTGCCGAGCGAGAACATCCATCCTTGATCCTGACTCTGATATCATCTTAGCTGCATAGATTACATCAGTGGTATGCTTTAGTGGTCCTTTCCCCCTGAAAATAAATGATGATGCATATTAGTTTTGGTGGTTCATATGTAAATAGATATAATGACTATATACATGTCAATAGATACACCTTTTATTTCATTTATTTTATTTTCTTTTTTGAGGTGTGTGTATGTAGGTGTCTATAGAGACAAGAAGAAGGCATTGATTGTTTCCCATGGATCTGGAGTTATATGGGCTGTTGTTAGCCAGGCCCATGGGATATGGGAATTGAACTAGTGTCCTCTACAATAGTAGAAGCATTCCTTAACAACATAACAACTGAGCCACTTCTCAGCCCTAATGGACATTTATACTTACATAAGTAAAATATTTACAACCCAAAGCAGTAGCAATTATGCTTATGTGTTTTGCTGTTGGATAAACCCAAAGTATATTTAATTCTAGTCTGAAGAAATGAAATTAAAATCTATGGCTTCAAAATTCAGACAATAATACCTAAAAGGTAAATAGCAATGGACTTTATTCCAAGTTTTGTTATTATAATAAGACTCAGTTTAGAGATATCTTGGTGGACCCAAGTAACTAATGCAAAGGTCATTTATAGCCAAGATATACATCCAACCTTGCATTGTGAAAAGCCAGGTACTTATGATTTTTCTCTTTTAATCCATTCTGCACATTTTACAGCTAGCTGCAATATGTTTTTGATCACATAATCTCTTCTCTATAATTAATTCAAATATAGACCACCTAAGGCTGAGAAATGTGTAATTTGGATCTTTAGTATTACAGTATAAATTAAAATTTCTTCTTTCTGTAGACCCCACACTGTGCTGGTGTAGTTTTAAAGTATAGACACCTTGAGTCTAAACTAAGTGACTCCATTTATTCCACGACCTCTTCGAAGCAAAATTCTGTCAGCTTTGCTGCAATGATTCCAGTGATTTTTTCCCAGACCAAAATGAGTTTGAGCCTGAGAACAACTCATCAGGAATTCTGGAAAGGTATACCCTCTGTTTCTCTCCAACCATAATCCATCCTTTCTTGTTTTCAATAAAGGTGTATTATAAAATCAATTGTTGGACAAAGGTCACACTCTACACCCATCTTCATCAGTAAGAGAAGATGCCAGCTGCAGAGTAGCATCCTGGCAGCCTCTGTAAGGCTTCCCATCTTTTACTCTCAGCTGTCCACTCATACGTTTTATCTCCTTCATTTTGTAAACTGAGCACGAGAGAAAGAAGGAACTAAGGCAGGGAAAAAGTATATGGTCCCAACCTCAGAGCATCCTAAGAAGTGAGTGAGTGAGTCTTAAGAATACCATCTATGCATTCATGCCCATATGCTTATTTCCTGTCATTCTTCTCTAAATCTACTTTTATGATTTTATATAGATATTCCTCTCTTAGGGTAAGGCCAAAAAAAAAAAAAAACAGTAGTATATCACAGTTCTTTTAATTACAAACCTGCATTCACATAAATTGGACTATTTCCAAAAAAAAAGCAAAAGCAAAAACCCATGTCCTACTGTTTGATTGTAACAAATCTGCACCTCCCTTTCTGTCTTCAGGGAGAGGGATAGCATTCAAGACACAAAGAATTTCTAAGGATTACCTGAGTTTGTTTCTCCAACGTGCCCTAAATATCATCTTAAATAAACTAAGTGATGAGTTTGATCTAGGAGGAGGTGGAGGAAAACAGATACTTGTCTGTGTTACTTTAAAGTGAATCAGGCACCTCCAAATTTCTATCATTTTACTAGCCACATGAGGTGTGCACACCTGGACTTGAAAGAAAGATGCATGTCCATTTTCTATTATCTGAAAAAATAAAATGATGAAAGACTACCTGAGCAGAGCTAGCTGTCCCACCCGAATATTGCTCCCCATTCATTTCCCAACCTCTGCTGAGCTCCAGTACACAGTCCCAAGTGCTGCCCTTCAGATTCTGGCCCTTGTCCCTAGAAGACAATGAGCCCTCGTGGTGTGATTCACAAGAGTGGTTATTCTATGATGGTGCAGAAAAAGGGGGGCGGTGATGAGCAGTGAGAGAGTTAACAGTAAGATAGGAAGGGCAAGAAGAGAAAAGTTCTGGTTAGTCAGGATAGAGATGGGGGGACAGGATATATTTGTCTATGTCTTATTGGAGAAATACATTTGCTTGCTCAGAAGGTGTGCTGGCTAGTTTTGTGTCAATATGACACAAGCTAGGGTCATCTGGGAAGAAGGAACTCCAGCTGAGAAAATAACCCCATCAAATTAGTCTGTAGGCAAGTCTATAGAGCACATTCTTGGGTAATGGTTGATAAAAAAAACCCAAAAGGCCCTAGCCCTCTGTAGGTGGTTCCATGCCTAGGCAGGTGGTTTTGACTTGTATAAGAAACCTAACTGAGCAAGGTGTGGGAGCAAGCCAGCAAGTAGCCTTCCTCTATGGCCTATGCTGCAGTTCCTGCCTCCAGGGTCCTACATTTCTTGTGTTCCTGCCTTGAATTCTTTCAATGATGGTCTGTGATAGGGAAGTGTAAGCCAAATACTTCTTTTCTCTCCAGGTTTCTTTTGATTATGCTCTTTATCACAGAAATAAAAAAAAAACAAATTAATACAGAAGAAGGGCTCTATAAAGAGCAGAGTGGCTTCCTACTCTGGTAAGTATTCTAAGAATCCTGCACCTGTAAGCTGAACACCCCAATGTGTGTCCCGTGTGTATACACCCCAAAGGCCTTTTCATTTTTCTTTCTTCAGAGTGCTTCTTGAAACTATTATCAGCAAGATTTCATCTAAAATAAACCAGGAAAAACTGAAAAATATCAGTGCATGTAACACAATAAAAATTGGCCTCAGAAATGGTTATCTCCACATGCCTTAAGTGCTGACACAGGTTTCTTCACAACTTAAAAGGAAAATCAACATTAATTGTTACAATATTTGAATTGGTCTTATCAAATTTGCTTTATGCATCAGGGAGGGCTAGAAGTTATGTACATGGTTATGTTCAAGGAAGGAATTGCATTTCATTATCTCTATGCGTCTCCAGAGAAAGTTAAAGCTAAATAAAGCTGTCTTAGCTCCCAAAAGACAATGCATCAATTTTCAAGGTCTTGAACAATGGACAAAGGTTGTTTCTAAGCAGAGCAGCCAAGCCTCTTTCAGCTTAAACAATACACAATGAGTTATATCTACAGAATGCATCTAATGGAGCCTTATCTGCAAAATAAGGTATGCCCCTGTATGAAAACCCTGGGCTAATAAAGGAGAAATTATTTCTATCTCCAAATACAAAACTTGTTATGAGACCATGATGTTAAAAGTCAGAGTAAGTTTTTGTATGCCTTCAAGTAATGATAATACACAATGACAAACCATGATTACTCCCTTCCACTCATTCTTAATTAGATGTATTGCCTGGCAAGCTTCCGTCTGAGTGCCAAAGAAAACACACATTTTACAAATGATTCCTTATCATGCCATGCTTCCAGACCAAGCTACAATTACTGAAACTAAGACAAATTTCGAATATTCCCAGCCTGAAACGTGCAATGTAATGAAGGCTTTTCAAATGGGGGATGTTATTTAGAGGTTGTCTGCAGCCTTCATCTTCGTAATGGATCCTCGTGATTTCTTGTTAGCAAAGTGTGCCTTAAATCACAGTGTTAGATGTTACAAAGAAAGATGTAGGAGAAGAATAGAGAGAAAGTGAAATACCTGGAAATATTTTTAAAAAGGCAGGAATTTTCTTTTATCACAAAGTGATCAAAATAATCACCTGTAACCCAACATGGAAGGCGTTGAGGAAGAGGGCTTCATAATGACTGTGTGAAGTTATTCTTGCTTGTTTCCCTTCCATGATGTACATATTTAAAGAACAACTTGTTGTACACAATTCATCTGTCAAATTTTTAAAATTACTTATGCTTCTAAGAAGACCTCAGTATGAGTCAGCAGAACCCGAATAAAGCTAGCCCTGTAGAAATCCAAGCACTCTTGTGGAGAAATGAGAAGCTGATGCATGAGAATCACCAGAAAGCCAGGGCCATCCTAGCATGTGACAAGCATTAGCCAACAAGAGAGGCCCTATCTCAAACAAAGAGGAAGGTGATGACTTTTCTTTCTTTCTCTTTGATTTCAATAAACAAGATGGAAACAATAAGCCACAGAGTTCCATTTAATAAACACAGTATTATTAGAGTTCAGGCTTAATAAACATAGTATTGAATCATTCCATCTTCTGTTTTTAGAAAAAAAGAAAATGATTTGGCATTTTGTGTTACCAATTAAACATAAAAGAGAAAACTTAATGATATTGTTTACATTTTGCAGCCTCTATATCTTTGAAATAGATATATGAGAACCATACCTTGCCATTCAATCCTCTTTTCCTTTGATATTAATATATTTGATTTATATATTATATATTTATATATTATATATTAAGATGAAGAGCATGATAAATGATAAATATTTCCTATGAAAATGAACACATTTATCATTTTTGCATTCTAGCCAAAGCTCTATATACATTATTTCATAATTATTATCACTTCTCTGTGATTTAAATGTGAAAAATTTTCCCCACTGTCATACATGTTTGAATATTTGGAGGTATTGTCTTTGGGGGTACAGGTAAGTGATGAGAAGTCTAACTCAGGTTCCATTCTAGCTCTCTACTGCTTGGTTACCCACAATTGAGAAGTTCCCACAAGATCTCGGCACCACTATTCAAGCTTCCCCAATTTCCATGCACCCACACATTGATAGGCTGTAATCCATGAAACCATTAGCCAAATTAAATCCTTCGATTCCTGTCAGGAATTTAGTGACAAGAGAAAGGAAAGTAATGAGTATATATCTAATGTATTTTCTGCCCCAGTGATAAGAAAATCTGACAAAAGTCAAATTGGGGATGGAAAGGGCTTATTCAACTTATACTTGCAGGTCCATCATTGAAGAATGCCAGAGCAAGGACATAAGAAATTGTAGCAGAAACCTTGGAGGAAAGCTTATGCTGGCTCAATCACAGACTTATGCTAACTAGCTTTCTTATAAAGCCTAGGACCACTTGCCTAAGGAATGGTGCCTCCCATGCTTGACTAAATGATGCCTCTACATAAATTAACAGTGAAAAAGTTATCTCACAGATATTCCCACGGATCAACTTGATATAAAAATTCTTCAATTACTTTCTTTAGGTCGAACTAGCCTGTGTTGACAGTTAATGCTAAGACAAACCCTAATGGTTTAAGACTATTATTCTTCAGTGGAAGAATCTGAGTGAGAGGAAAGTTAAATCAGTTTTTACTGAGTTATTTAGCTTGAAAGTATGAACAAAGGGATTTAAATTTAGGTGATACAGAGTGGCATTTCATCTAGAAACTTGTGTTTATTACGTTTCCTAAAACATAACAAGTAACAGTAAAAAAAATGTTATGTAGGCAGTATTAAGTGTGGTGATTGTTTATGTTCTAATAAAGCGTGCCTAGAGATCAGAATGAAAAGTTAGCCACAGCCATAGAAGCTGGGCAATGGTGGCAAACACCTTTAAATCCAGGACTACGGAGACAGGGGCAGATGGATGTCTATGAGTGCAAGGCCTCCATAGGCTACATGAGAGTGAATAAGTCTAAAAGAAAAACAGAGCTCATGTTTTTAATCCCAGTACTAGAGAGAATATAAGGAGCTCAGTGCAGTCTCAGGCAGGAGTCTGAGATTTAGTGAGGGGCAGTTCAGTCTGGAAACGCAATCTGAGGTTCGGTGGATCACCCCTTCGGTCTGAGCATTGGTAAAGGTAAGAGCTCTCTGGTGGCTTGGCAGCTTTGCTTCTCTGATCTCCAGCTTGAACCCCAATACCTGTAGCTCCAAGATTGCTTTCTAGTCATTAAGTTAATGACCATATTTATCACATGGTAAGAAACATAAAATTAAATGTTTTACATGTTATTTAGAAGGTAAAATTGCTCATGGAATATCAATTTTTCTATACCACCTTGACAAAAACAAAGGGGTAAGATTTGTATCTTCATTTTAAAATAGTTTATTATTTTATTTATACATGTGCGTATGTGGTTGGTCTGTATGTGTACATGTACATGCATGTGTCTGTCATATGTATAGGTGCCAGAAGACATAGGATCTCCTAGAGCTGGATATTGCCTGGCATTGGTGCTGAAAACTGAGCTCCGTTCCTCTGCAAGAGTAGTATGTGTTTTTCACTGTTTAGCCATCTTCCAGTTCTACATTTTATTTTCTTTTCTTTTTAACTTAAAAAATGCACTACTTTTTATATAATATCAATGGAGTTACTTTTTCTGCTGACAGTATTGCTCATTATAGCCACAGCCATAACATCTTTTTTTATCAATAAAGAAAAGAAACATAAAATAGAGACAGACACTGTGTTTGCACATGAATCGTTGTTCAAGATTATATTGGTATTCATTCAGAGCCTACTTTCATTTATCAACAAACATTCTTTTCAGTGTGACTTCCTAATATTCATGATATAGTTCTACCAGGGATTACTGAAACAAGTCTCCTTTCAAGTATGTATTTGGTACTAAACATGTCGTAAGAATTGTCATTGTCATGAAGGCAACCCCAGACTGATAAATGAGGAATGTGTACTTGACTCTAGCAGAAGATGCAGACTCTTCCATTCTTCATACACAAAGCTTTAACAAGGCTCCTTGGCTTCCTCTGAATGTGTCTTGCCCTTGAAAACTGCAATTTGAAACTTTCGAAGACCATAAAAGTCCATGGGAAATCAGCTAGTTTATAGTCATATTTCAATCCACTAGCAATCACCAGGATTAATTAACATTCTAAGAGAAACTTTGAGACTCCAGTCTAAAAAGATATTTCTCTCTATGTGTCACGTTAATTATTCTTCAGTCTAAATATGAAAACAACATCAAAGTAGCATCAACCTTCTCCCTCTATCATGTCATTGCTAATGAGTTGTTTGAGAACCCTGGGGTCTTTTTTAACCTAGACTTCCTTTTCTTTTCTTTCCTTTTTTTCTTTTCTTTTCTTCTCTTCTCCTCTCTCTCTCTCTCTCTCTCTTTCTCTCTCTCTGGTTTTTCGAGACAGGTTTCTCTGTAGGTTTGGAGACTGTCCTGGAACTCTCTTTGAAGACCAGGCTGGCATTGAACTCACAGAAATCTGCCTGCCTCTGCTTCCCAAATGCTGGGATTAAAGGTGTGTGCCACCACCGCCTGACTAGAACTCGGTTTCTTAATGAGTCAAGATCCTCCAGAGGATCCATTAAAACCAGATATCCGACATCTGAAAAGCAAGAGGCATGAGGATCTCAGAGGACACTGTAATACCAGGATAAGAACCCTTCCATCTATGTTTGCAGAACATCATCTTGAAGTTGCATGGAAGGTTGGAAAATATTTCTAATTGGCCCCATGGAAAAGGAAGTAACTGGTGAGCTCTTGGCATTGCCTCTGCATAAAGTCCAATGAATGCCAAAATCCTATAAATATGTTTTTCCAGTTCACCAAAAACAAAACAAAACAAAACAAAAATTTGAAATTTTGTATATTATCAGTATACAGAAAAAAACAAAACAAAACAAAAACTAAAGAACCATGGCCCTTCAGCCAATATAGCTGAAATTGTAAGTCATATGTTCCATTTGGGCACAAGGCCAATTCTATTTCTTATTTTGCAATTGCAATAACAGAGAGAGTCAATTATTAAGAATAGAAATTATAAAGGTTCTGCTTTGTACATGATAATTATAGTTTCTCTTACCCAACACCGTATATGTCCACAGAGCACACTGGGCTTACTTCAGAAGAATCCCGGAAATCTAGCTGAGTGAACAGGTAAAACAATGTTTCTGCTGTCCCCTTATTATTGGTGTATTGGTGTGTGTGTGTGTGTGTGTGTGTGTGTGTGTGTGTGTGTGTGTGTGTGTGTGTGTGTGTGTTAGAGAATGACAGAGATTAGAAAAGAGACAGAGAGGAGAAACAGAAGAGAGAGATATACAGAGGAAAGAGATAAAGGAGAGAGACAGAGGAAACAGAGAGGAGAGAGAGACAGAGACAGACAGATGAGAAGAGAGATGGGAGGAGAAAGATAGACAGAGAGAGGAAAGAGAGAGACAAAGAGGAGAGAGACCAAGTATGTGGATGGGCTGCACAGATTCCATTACCAAAATCTACAAACAAGTTTTTATAAAACTGACAGACAGGCAAGTTCCCCTTTCTCTTCAGTACTTTCAATTCCCCAGATTAACCTCACATATCATAAGGTGACATCCTAGGTGATTTCAACACATGTGCCTTTCAGCACCAGATTCCCACTCATAAACTTTATGCAACATTTTAGATATTGTGAAGGAAAACCCAAGAATTAGAGATTATCATTCACCATCTCAGGAGAGTCCTCTTAAAGCTCTACTCTCTGTTCATATGCACCAATGTTAAGGTTCATGGAATAAGTAACCTTCTTGGGTCATTTTTTTTTTACATCAGCAATTTGGCATTTTCTTTCTTTCTTTCTTTCTTTCTTTCTTTCTTTCTTTCTTTCTTTCTTTCTTTCCGTCTTTCTGTCTGTCTGTCTGTCTGTCTGTCCCTGTTTGACTTGGGTCTAAATTTAAAAGGAATAATCACAAGAATATTTATAGGAAAAGTCACAATTATTACCCACTTGAAATTTGAATCATAGGTGAATTGGGCCTTAGTGTGTGGGATCTGAGAATAACTAGTACAGTTTATTATATCACAATTGAAGACCACAGTATTAACTGTGGCTCTTAACACTGATGACATTAATAGTCATTTGGTCTGTTCTGATGTTGGCATTTTAAAAGACAAAGTGAAAAAGGGACTTTAAATGTGGTCACAGCATCCTTTATTTCACACAGTGTCTTTAATTTTTGTTATCAGTTAGTCTTCATTGTTCACACAATGTTTGCACAATGCTTCTCCTGCCACTGAAACAAAGAACCACCAACATCAAAGCAAATCAAGGGTCTTAGAATACCACAGATTTATATTGTAAATTTCCAAAGGTCAGGAATCCAAAATAAATTTCATTATATCAAAGTGTAAATTTCATCAGGGCTTGTCTCTTCTACAAGATCCATCCTTAACCTTTAGTCAGAGTCTAGATGGTATCTTGTAGAACTCCCCTTGTGGTTCTTCTATGTTCAGCATCTGTCTTTTTCAATACATTATGGCCTATTCTGTTCTCTTCCTACTTCCTCCTGAAAAGATCCCTGTAATGAGACCACTCAGATAACCTTTTTATCACAAAAACCTTAACAAAACCCCTTCTGTGAAGCTCCTCTCTCCACATAAGATGATCTTCACTGGTTCTGGGTATTAGGCAGTAGGATTCTTGGGTGCTCATCCTTAAGCCTGTCATCAACCACAAGAGTTACTCCCAATAAGTCAGAGTTACCTTCTATGAGAAAGCCACTTGTTTCCAAGTTTATATGAAATCAGCTATCGAATGGACTTCTAGGTTCTGTTTCTTTAAGGGTTTAGTCTTTTCTAACTTGACATGTATATTTCCCAGTGTTAGTGAAAGTTTTCCCTGATCTAAACCAGTTGCTAGCTATCTACTTATGGTCTTTTTCTGGGTATTAACAACAACCCAGGTAATGGGTGTGGTGCTTTGGAGACATGGACAAACTAGGATTATCCAGGCACACATTGTGTGTGTTTGGTACTCTTCTTCCCAATATACTACCTTAAATGTCATATTCTACATATTGACCTGGTGCTATTCATGATTCTTTGTGCCACTCAGATTCCCTCAAAACATATCACAGAGAATATGACAAAGAAGGAGTTCATTTGGGAGAGGGGATGGATAAAAATTTCATGTTTCACACATGATTACTATATGTACTCATTTATTCTTCAAGACTCACAGGAGATGAAAGCATCTTTCCATAACACATTCAGAAATAATATCCACTGCACACTTGAAGGGCTCACACAGAAAAAATGTTATGGTTAGAAATGCTTTAAAATGTGCCTTGAAGCAAATGGTTGCCAATTCTGTGAAATACAGGCTGGAGTGGCTTCTCAGTGGTGGTCTCCAGGACAGTGAGTGGGAAGAATTAAAAAGGAAAATCTTCTGTACTTTCCTACCACACCCCACCAGGCCTCCCTTGCTCATCAAATGACTTGAAGTCATTATTCATTGACATATTTTCAGGCAATAGGAAATGTGTGCTCAGCTCTACCATTTGGAAACAGGGCTTTTCTCATCTCTACACATTGACTGAGTGTGCACATTAATCAAAGCCAGTATATTTGTAAATACAACCACCCACTCTGACTGGGTCTTTTTCCTCATGATGGTAGACTCAGCATTAATCATGCACAAAGTGTGTCATTGAACCTGGGCATTTTTCCAGTTTTGCCAAAACCATTGTCATGTACTGGCCATTCCTTGTCTTTTCATATCAGATCACATTTTATGGTCTCAAAAGGTACTACACTGTTCAGGAAAATTGTGTAATTTAGCCATTATTACTTAGACACTGACCTTCTTAAAGCCTACTAACTTCTAACTCTAGCCATGATACGGTGTTATGCTTAGGTCTAGATGAGGAAACCCTAACCCTAACCTAACCCTAGTTTAACAGCCACAATTACAGCTTATTAAATTTTAGTACACTATATGTGTACTGTTAGCAAATGACTTATTAAGGCTGAATATGACTTAAGGCACACTGTTTTATGCATCTAGTTTTCAAGGAACTGTGTCATTACTGTTGAGATAAAAGATTTACATACTTTATTGAATTAATATATTATAGGGTAACTCAAAGTCGATTTTAAAGGCAATAATTCATTGGTGTGCATGTGTGTGTATGTGTGTCAGTGTGTGTATGTGCATGTGCGTGTGTCTACATGTGTGTTGTGTGTGTGAGTGTGTGTATGCATGTGTGTGTGTGTGTGTGTGTGTGTGTCCTCATCCAGCTGTCAATGTTTTGTGTCTTCCTCAGTCATTCCCCACCTGAATTTTTTGAGACAAGTTCTTTTAATAAATTTCAAATTCAAAAGTTTGATTAAGTTTACCATCTAGTAATCTCTAAGTATCCATGAATTATCTATCTTCATGACCCATACATGGACAATAGGTATGAGCCTAGTAACTGAACTCCGGCTTGCATGCTTGCATGACAAAAATTTTGCTAAGCCATCTTTCCCACTCTTAAAGGTGGAAATGATTAATGTAACTCAGAAACTTTATTATATTTTTATTATGTGTTTACTTTAGCCTTTTAGCAAGACCAATGCCTAGCTATTTATCTAATGTAAGACAGCATACACTTTGAGTGGGTGGGTTCAGTGAACCTTATTAATGGTATTCAAGAGAGTAAGGCTCCCTAAGCCACTCCCTTTCTTATGGGGGTCACTGATCAAAACTATAAGGGGGTGTTCAATGTTGGGGTTCAATGTTTGAACAGTGATTCTTCAGCAGCTGAGGGCCTCTGTCTTCCTCTCTGGGTTGGGTGGTCCAGGGCCTCTTATTCCTTGGAGGACATGAGATCAACCTGTTTCTTAGACATATTTGTTGTCATATCAGGAAATGAGCTTTACAAAGTTGTCATTAAGAGTAATGTTAGCCCAAGCAACAGAGTGGAAGAATGGGTATCACTGTTAAAGTCACAGTAGAAAACCTCATCTTCAGTAGTACGTGGTGCCCTTTAGTGGATCCTCTGATGCCTGTTTCGCCTCCTTTTGGATGTGCCACACTTGGCAGCTTTTTCTGTGTGGCATGTCAGATCCATGATGGACATATTGAGGATAAGAATAGAAAATATTATGCTAATGAGCTTCCCATTCAGCTCTGTTGTGTCCTTTCCCATAGCCTTGGCAGTACCAGTGGATGCAGAGATGATGTCCTGGGCAGCCTCATGGTCATTATGCCACTTTCTGATCCTTGGTTCCAGAGACAACTACATCTTCTTGGAAAAGTATCAGTCTCATCCCTGACATACAATGGTGAAGGTTGGAGTAAACAGATTTTGCTCTATTGGGCACATGGGTTACCAGAGCTTCCTTCAATTGTTCAACTATGGCAAAGTAGATATAGTTGCCATCAATAACCCTTTCATTGACCTCAACTACATGGTCTCCATTTTCTAGTAGGAGTCTATTCACATCAAGTTCCATAGAGCAGTCAAGGCTGAAAATGGGAAACTTGTCATCAATAGGAAGGCCATCTTCATCTTCAAGAAGTGAGATCCTGCCAACATCTAACAAGGTGATGCTAATGCCTACTATGTTGTGGAGACTACTGGTATCTTTACCAATAAGGAGAGGGCTAATTCCAACTTGAAGAGTGGATCAAAGGGGTCATTATTCCTGTCCCTTCTGCTGACACCCCATTTTTGTAATGAGTATAACCATGAGAAGAATGACAACTGACTTGAGATTGTCAACTGTGCTTCCTATACCACCAACTGCTTAGCCACCTCCTCCTCATCTTGTCCCCCCTCTCTTCCTCCTCCATAGCCCTCCCTACTCCTTTGCCTCCTTTCTTCCATTCCTTTTACTTCTGCTTTTTATTTCAAGATGAGAGACACTGTTGTGATCCTGCATGTGCTAGAGATCAGGATGTCAGGTCATGTGGGTACCATTCTTTTGATCTTGAGGTTTGTTTTCATCAGTTTACTCTTTCTGAAAATTGGTCTCAGAGTTTCACCAGCATTCCTTTTAAAATTTGATGGGCTGTGAGCACTCAAAAGTCAATTGAGATGATTGCCCTTGTCTGTTTCCTGGAACTGTCCTTCCAAGCCCAGGAGCTCTGCGCTGAAATGTGTACTGTGTCATAAAGCATCAACCTCAATGGAGTGGGGTCATTTAGAAGAAACAAAAAGACCATTGTTAGGAACAGTACTATGAGCAAAATAGGAATCCCTTTGACTTCATCAGAGAGAAATTCATAGAGCTTGTATCGGTAGCTTACACTTAGGTACTAAATAATTCCCCTGTTCCCATAGAAAAAGATGACATTTTCTTGAAACCTGAAATTAAGACCTTTGCAGTACTGTGCTCAACTCCATAATTTTCATATACTTACATCCTGCATCCCAAAGCATTCCTTCCTCCCAGACAAGTTTTGTTCTAGAAATACAAACATTCTTGATTTTAGCCAAGCTGCTCTCCTGGGGGCCTCTACTTAGTCTATTCTATCGAGGAAAGAGTGGATGATTCGTGTTTGATGTTTACAAGCCACATGTGAATCCTGTTGCACTGGTGAGGTGAGCATAACATAAAACATATACATAAATTACAAAGGGATCAAGTAAGCTGGGCACAATAGCTCATGCTTTTAATGCCAGTAGTCTGGAGACAGAGGCAGGCAGCTCTTCATTATTTTTAAGGCCATCCTGCTCTATATATCTAGTTCCAGGACAGCCAAGACTACATAGTAGGACCCTGTCTCAAGAAAACCAAAAACAAACCAGTCCATTTACCTACCATCCAAACATACAAAACAAACAAAACAAACAAACAAAAAACAAACAAATGAAGGAATCAAGTAAAGACGGACAATATTTTCAATATCTCACTAATGATAACATCTCCAAACACCTTCAATATTCCCCTAGAGGAAAAATTAAGTTGGTATTATGTATGCAACCCTTATTTTAAGCTGTCTCCTTGACAGCAGCTTTTAATGACCTTCTTTTTGTCATGTTATTAGATTATTAAATACTTATTTTGTGGCTAGCTGCTATCTACTCTTAGGAATACAGGAATCGTCAGTATTGAAATCATTACATGGACTTTCAATGATCCTCAACACATGGTTTCTTTACAAAATAACAACAAAACAAACAGGGCCCATTTAAGAAGGGAAAGCTCAGTAGTTACTTTTGCATGGCTGTGAGCAAATACCTGGTAGAAAGAGTATAAGTAGGAAGGAACGACTGTCTCTGGGTTTCAGGGTTCAGCCCATGGTTGCCTAACCCCACACAGTAAATCATAACATCGTGTAGTGTATGACGGGGGGATTCTTCACCTTCTGGTGAAGAGAAGGGGGAAGGGGAGTGGACAGAACTTAGCTGGTTCTTTCCCTCTGTCCTTTTTTTCAGTCCATAGGATGGTGCCACTGTCACCAATTCTCTCTGGAAATGCCCTCACAGTCATACCCAGAGTTTTGCCTCCCTCTCTGACAAGATTTGAAACCTAGCCAGGTGACACTGGATGATAGCTGTAAGCAGTAGTTTAGTCAAAAATGAAATGATATCATTTATAAATCCATGTAGCTATGAAAGCTATAAAATACATATCAATGTCAGTTATGAATCAAATCCTGATAAGAGAATAAAATGTTTGAGAAAATGAAGACAAATAAGCTGTTTAATGTTTTCATTTTCCAGAATAAGTGGTATATCTCTATTTTGGAAACCCATACTTAAAAATCATAGCTGAATGGTGTCTTTTAGGTCATTCCTATTATCCCAAGCAGAGAAAAGTGTATGTCATTCTTCTGAACAGCCCTAGCATTTTATCCTTACATTGGTCTACAGTTATCACTTTGTACTTGAGAGTAACAAACAACATGTCTTCACTTGACTAAGACCCAAACTTACTAGGCAGATGTCTCCTATGTTTTCTCAATTATTTTGAGCCAAAGCAAACATAAATGAGATTAACTGTGGGCTTCCATATCAAAGCTCAACCAAAAATACCCATTTCATGATATAAATTAATGTATTTCTATACTTATATAATTTATTTCTATACTTATACTACACTTGAGATAAACTTTAAGATTGGGACATTTATTGTTAATATTTATTTCTTTAAAGCTGAAAACAGGATAATTAGAATGTGTACATGAAGGGTAGAAGAAATAAGAAAAAAGACATATTCTTTCTTTTGAAGGTTTGTACAAAAGGTCAAATTTTCAAAGGATAATCTTCTTTGGATAACTAAAATTATTCAACAGATGAATATCCTAAAATGCTTTTATTCTAATTTTTAATATGCATGAACTCTCAACATTATAATTATCTATCATATATCATCATTCTTCTCTCATTCTAAACTAGTTCCAAATAGAGACTAGGAGTGATCATAAGGACATGTTTTTATTGCTCCTCATTTTAGATGCTGGCAGGAAGTATTATGTAAGTCACAAAACAACCAAAAGCAGTTATTCCTGTGAGCACAGATGCTAGGAATCATTTCAGGGGCTTTTGAGAATGGGAAGGAACTAAGGTACAAAGGAGAAATCCAAACCGAAACCCAGAAAACCCTGTCACAGATATCAGCAATAATAATAGAATTAATAATGAGAATTCACAGAGAAAAGAAACCTAATAACTAATTATTTAAATGTAGCCATTCTTTCAACACCCAGTCTGACACTTGGAGAGCACTAAATAGCAGATTATTCTGTGTTTTCCTGCGTGCTGACTTCCACATCCTTTAGTTTAGCCTGTTCCCCATACATCATGTCTCCAAAGGACCATGCAATGCAAGTATTGATTTATTTTTCTTTTCAAATGTCAGGTTCACCTTGCTGTGCAATGTAAATGGTAACTTAGTTGGGTGTGAGTGTCTTGGGTACAAAAACCTGAACAAAAGTAGAAGCAGAAAAGACAGGTGTATGTCAGACTGATCTGAAATGCATGAGGCTGTACGTACCCTTGTATCTGAGGCTGTCTCCCACTAGAAATTGACCCTTAGAAACTAGGTTTCACATTGAATATCCAAGAAGAGATGGTTTGGTGATTCCCAAGCACATGCTTTCATTGTAGTTCTTCTATTAACTATGAGTAGGTGATTCCTAGGATGCCTTGGAATTTGGGCACATCAATTGCCATGCAATGGCAGATCTTACCTAATCCTATGTTGGACACATTGCATTATCTCACCTCACCTCTGACATCATTTAGTCCATAGTTTTGGGTTGTATTAAACTTCAATATATGGATCTCTGCTGACCTATGGACACATGCCAGCCATTTTCAAATCCCTCCTAGATACAACTGTTTTCTCTCTTGCTGCTTCTCTTGCCTGCTTCCTTCCTGGACACAGGCTCCTTCTACAGTAACTCCCTATATATAAATATCTTTTTTTCTTTAAGTTCTTTTCCTTTCTCCCCTCCAAAGCTATCATCAAATTCACCATATTCCTGTTGACACTCTGCCTGTCTCTCATTATCATTCATTCTTTTTATCCTTTACCTATTATAATCCAGCCCCATACCTCACTGAGTAAAAGTAGAGGCACATATTTGTTTCCTTGTTGACTAAAGAGATTATTGACCTTAGATTTCAAAGGAGTTTTGGTATTGTGCACCATGTCATGTTTTCATTAAAAAGAAATTTACAAACTAAGAAGGAACTATTTCCCCATGCACTATTTGGTGGTTTATGGGCATAGCAAGCATTAGATACAGGGGTAGTAGTGAGTGTGAGTTCTCACTTCAACACTGAATTAAATAAATTCAGAGCTGGATTTAGTTCAGAAGCAAGCAGATGAGGGGTCAACTAAACCTAGTATTTCTGATTTTGCCCTATGTGTATCTTATCACACACTATCAGTTTTCTTTTATCTTCCTAAGAGCCCCAAATCAACTTACTCCCCCTCTTCATTTATTTAATCCTGAAAGATTTTTTTTTTTATCCTACTAAGACTCTTTCAGAAAACCTACTATCCATTCATAGAGCCTGGATTAGTTCATAATTTAACATGTTATTAGTGATTATTATGTGGTTCTTTGCTTGATGATTTATTAGATATAAATAAGAATAAATGTCACCTAAGTTCAACAGCATGGACTGGTGAGATGGAAACATGTCCCAGTGGGAAGACAATCTGGGTCATGATTGTCTTCTCGATTATATGTTAAGCATGAGTATAAAAGTAGAAAGGTAGGTCTTCCATCTGCCCATTTATTCAGTATTCATTAATTTATTTGTTGGATTGTAGCAGGCTTTCTTGGACTGCTAGCCCTCAAATCATCACATGGAGACTTATTACTAGCCATGAATGCTCTGCCTTATCTTATGCTTGTTCCACTAGCTCCTATAACTTATATTAAACTGTTTCTCTTCCTCTGCATTTTACTCAGTGCATTTTACCTTTGTTTTATTCTGTATACCCTACTTTCACTGTTTTATCCATGTCTGTATGTCTGGTGACTGCCTGGCTTCTGGCCCCAGGCATCTCCTTCAGTCTCTCTTCTCTCTCATTCCTGGAGCCTGCATTCCTCCTACTATTTATTGTCTCTGCCCTGCCTATCCGTCTACTGCCTTGCTATTGGCCATTTAGCTTTTTAATAGACCAATCAGGTGCCTCAGGCAGGCAAAACAACACATCTTTAACATCATTAAATGCAGCATAAACAAATGTAACACACCTTTAAATTGGTATAAAGAAGAAATAACTTTCACTTTTGAGTACAAGTGGAAATCTGGTCATGGTGGCTCACACCTATCAATCACAGACCTAGGAAAGGGGGGCAGGGGTATTCCTCTAAGTTTAAGGCTAACTAGCAAGACATAGTTTCAGACCACTGGACTACAGATGAGACCATTATTTTCATTTGTTTGTTTTCTTTGGAAACATGGTCTCGGTCTGTAGCCCAGTGGTCGGAAACTATATGTCTTGCTAGTTAGCCAAGACTGACACATAGAAAGTATAAAAAAGAGCTAACTTATTTCTTAAATAACTAAATACAGTGACAAAAAATGATAAACCTAATTACAATCAGACAAGTAAGTAAAACAAATTGGAACTAGATCAATGTCCTAGTAGTTAAGCATTGGCTGCTTTTCCAGAGGACTGGGTTTGATTCCCAGCATCCCTCATGTTAGCTGTCAACTCTGTAACTAACTCCAACTCCAGGGCATCCATAACCTCATCTGGACTCTGTAGTTACCAGGAACACATTTTGTGGCACAGATATACATGAAGGCAAGATATCTATACCTATACAAATTTCTGGAAAAAAAAAAAGATCAAGTAGACATAAACCATATTTATAATCACAAATTACTATGGAATGTGTAATTATGGAAACTAATAGCTGAGTAAAGACTTGATGGACAGCTAGTATGACTTTCCTCAATGCAGAAATGGATTTTGCATCTTAGCTAGATGCTATCTCTATTAGATTGCATGTGTTCGTATTGTGAGGAACAAAAATGCTACTTTTGGTTGTGTTGCCTACTGTGTCAACACTTCCTTTATACTGAACACAAAGCTGCTGAATTCTAACCTTGATCCAACATCTACCCTTTCAGCAACGAAATGTGTTTGTGATAAGAGTGAAAGGTTAGATTCAGACATCTGGTGTGTTTACGCATCAAAACATTATTGTATTTTCTGTTGGATGCATTTTTAGAATACCGGGAAAGACAGCCACACTTAACAAATTAGATACAATAACCAAGCAAAGAAAAGATGGGCAAATAATCATTCATGATTATGATCACTAATACTTTGCTCTAGTAGACACAAATAGAGGACAAGGAGAAGATTAAAAAAAAAAAAACCAATACAAATCACAACACACTGGGCTAGGGAAACCTCAGTGGTTAAGAGTATTTGCTGCTTTTTTATAGGAACCACATTTTAGTTCCCAGACACTGCATCGTGACAATTGCATTTCCAAGGGATGCAACACCCTCTCTGGCCTCCTCCAGCACCAGGCACTCACTGATGCACAGACATGCATGCAGGAAAAACACGCAAACACATAGTTTTTAGAAACATCAAACACTAGACCTAATATTCAAAATGCTTTAGAGAAAGGAAAATGACACATTGTCTTCTCAAAACTTGCCTATGCTACAAAGGGAGGTGACAGAAAATTGGAAGAAAAAAAGAGCCCTTCTCAGATAATTATATAAGTAGTCACTATTGAATCTAACTATAAATTGTATCATGACTAAAATGAGAATCACCTGTTCATCACATCCATTTCATGGAATAATTTCCAGAGTTGCATAGGTGAGTGTATATGAAAGTACTGTGCAAATATAAAATTCCCACTGTTGGCATTAATTCATACAAATACTTATATAATTTGTCACATTTACCTAAGGATGACATTCCCTTAAGTTGATGCTTTCTTGAATGTCATACAAATGTGATTGAGATAATTTTTACATATTTGGAGTTGTTCTAAGAAAAATAATTAAATCTTGATAGATATATTTTTGATTTAATACAGGTCTTATTTGTAGTTGTTTCTCTAAAATAATTTGTTCTTATTTGCATATACTCTTTGTATTATTTTAATACATTTTTATCCTGGAGAAAGAGAAATATTATTTTAATTAGTTTAGTTTATTAGGGCAGCCATTGTATTAAGAGGGCATTCAACAAATACAACTTTAATTTTTAAATTAAATTTATATAATTATTTCCATGTGTATATGTTTGTGTATGAATATGTCTATACATAAATGCGGTGACCACAACATACATGTGGAAGTCAGAAGACAACTTGTAGGAGTGTCTTCCCTTCTTCCATAATGTAAGTCTTAGGGATTGAACTCAGGGTTTTAGGATGGCAGCAGACATCTATGTCTCTTGAGCCATCTTTCAACCCACATAATACTTTGCTCAAAACTCCATACCTTTGTAGGTTACACATATGGGTACCAATCAAATTATGAGTATTAGTTGTCAGTCATAATGCATTTATAATAGCAGATCCTAAATCATGTAACATACTTGGGTGTGTCCTTTACATACACACACACACACACACACACACACACACACACACACACACACACACACACGATTTATACTAGTGTTTTGCTGATGTGAAAGTAATGGGTAGTTTTTAGTGCTTTTATTTTAGACTTCTATTTTTATGAAAGTCTTTTAGTCACTTTAAATAAAATGCCATTAAATTTGAGTAGGATAAATAAGACATTGTATTTAGTAAAACAAATGAGATACTAATCATTAGATTTAATTTAGATCCCACATTGTAGATGACTAGGTCCAGAATCTTTAAATTTATATTTTGTATTAGCTATGTCCTCACAGCATCTGTTATGGTATTGTGACAGGTGTTTATTAATATGGATGCCTAATCACATCCCTTGGTTGCTAATAGCTTGGCAGTTCAACAGCTAAATATTGTCAAAATTCTTGATTATACGTTGAAAACTGTGGATAATTGATTCAAAGCTGTTTTCCTTGACTGAATTAAAAAATTAAAACCCATCCAGTATGTTTTCCTTTAGAATGTCAATATTCATTCAACATTTCCAAAATAATTCAGTAATGAATACTTGTGAAGGAAACCAAAAGCCTCCACCAAGGAAAATATTCCTTGAACCAAATTTCTTTAGAATATTCAGTTTATGAATAAACCTGAAACTTTATGAATAAACCCCCATGCTTTGGGGGTTAATGGACAGAAAAGGAAGATTCAAAATAAAACAGTTTTTATCACACACACACACACACACACACACACACACACACCCTTACAGGAAAGCATTTCATCTCTATAAAAGCTCAAATATTTAAATTAATCTATCTCAAAATTATTTCATATATCTGGAGTGTTGGAAGCCACAAGGACCACTGACTGTTCTCAGCTCTTTGAGTGACTTCAGTAGATGGCATTTATAACCCAGTTTATAAACTATAATTTCCATGTGATTTCTTTGATGGCTTTGAAGGAAGTTCAATGAAATTTTTTGTTATCATATTTAATAGAAATTTCTTTGCATTTTAAAAAACTAATAATTTTCTAGGTGGTGACACCTTTAATCCCAGCACACAGGAGGCAGAGGCAGACAGATCTCTGTGAGTTGGAGGTCAGCCTGGTCTACAGAGTGAGTACCATAACATCTAGGGCTGTTACACAGAGAAACCAATAAGTAGCCAGGTGAAGTATAGGGTATATTTATTAGGGATATGCCTTACTTACAGAGCAACATAGCTAGCCAGCAGTGCAAGCCAATGAAGCAGGGTAAAAGAAGGGGCTCTCATGTGTGCCCCTTCTTAAACCTCTCTTACATCACCCTGCCCACGCCCTAGGGGGCGTGGCCAGATACACCTGTAGCCAGCCCCTGGAGGTGTGATTAAGGTGTCCCCTACAAAACTCTGTCTCAAAAAACAGCAGCAACAACAACAACAACAACAAAATCCTTAATAATTTTAGATTCCAAGAGTGCCTCATTTCTATCTTTTATCATTCTTTTAATTACTTTTGCTTCTTAGTGTCTTCAGCACTTGGATTTGTGTTTTGGTACAGTTTCCCTGATGTTTTGGCAACAACAAGTACATTCTCTATACTATTCAATATGATTTCCATTAGACACAAGAATCTACTGAGCACTGGAATGAATTTTGCATAATTAAGTTATTGAGTTTTATTTCTATTTAACTTTAATTTATACTCAAATATGAATAATGAAATTTCAGTACGGGCTACTGAAAGAGCTCACAGTTCTATTTCATTGTGTTTGATTTTCTGATTAAGTAAAATTTACTTTTTCATGTTCTGATCAAGGTACTTTGTCTATTCTTTGACTTAATTGAGGCAAAGCTAAATGGTAGCAACACTAACAGGCTAGTTAGCTTTCTTAGCATTGTTTGCCATGGTAGAATCTGACTCTCAGAAGCACTGTGTTCAGCTCAGTTTACTGTTACTGTATTCAGTATCATTTTTCATGTGGTTTAGAACAAGAATGATGATCTACAACATTCTAACAAACTCAGGCTCAGTATAGACTACATATTAGTCCCCCATGAAAAAATGTGTGCCAGCCCCTTGTCAGGGGAAATGGTGATGACAGATATTGGGGTTCAAGATTCAGGTTGAAGATCAGATAAGAAGAGCATCTGGCCACTCTTAACTCTACTTTGGAACAAGTGGAGATACTAAACTCCAGACTTCATGACTTCATTGCTCCTCAGACTCATTCAGGAGGCTATGCTCTCCTCAACATGGCTAGAGACTAACTCTCAGCCAGAATGCCTCTACCTTTTATACCTCTCATATCCTGGGATTAAAGGTGTGAGCTCTGATTCACTCTCTGGTAGCCTAGGGTGGTCTTGGATAGGTCAGAGCTCTATCTACATCTTAATTCTGAGTCCTGAGAGTAAAGGTGTGCATCACCACTGCCAGTCTCTATAGCTTGAGGCGGGCTTTGCTTTCTGAATCCACAGACAAGCTTTAATAAACCATAAATAATGTATCACACAAATACTTAAAAATGAATATACTTAAAGCAAATAAAAATTTCTAATAGAAATTAGATGCACAAACAATTTGTAGTTGTTTCTGTTAGATATTAAGCAAAGTATGAGTTAATTTGACTGAGCCTTGGTAATCAGTAGCTAAAGTAGGAATTTAAAATTATCTTTCTGAACTAGGTCTCATAACATAGGCCTATAAGCTTAGCTTTTCAGATGAGAAGATTACAAGTTTGAAGTGTAACAGAGTTGCAAAGTAAGTTCAGGGTCAGCCTTGATCCCTCAAAGTAAATTAAAGAAAAGATGCATTCTAAACTCATTTTAAATACAATATCCAAAGAGGCTTAGAGATTACAGAAATTATCACTTAAGCCATGAATATTCATTGAGATAACTCTACTGATGGCATCATTCTAGTTTATACACCAGTGAAAATTCTTAAGTTTATATACCTGAGAAAGATTGCATCTCAGAAGTTTTGGTGGCCACAATGCCTATGCTATCCATATCATGTATTCTCAGCTCAGTCTACCAGGGGAAGGGGAGCTCTCAAACTACTTTCCATTCTTTGGTTGTTGATGTTTTCTTTCATCAACTGATAATAAGAATAGACAGAGCATCAAATGCATCTCTATGGAGCTCTGAGGATTCTTGACTAATGAAAGAAACAGTGGGAGAAAAGCTCAGTCTATTCCAGTGGATGGATTCTACAAGTACCAAACACTTGGATTTGAAATTTGACTTATTCCCAGGAATTTTGCACTGGTCTTGCCTTTCAAGGGAGAAATTGTTCCATTACATTGCAACATATTAGAACTATCTAAATGGTAAGCCTGATGCCATAGGGATTTTTTTAAATAAGAAACTGTACTGTTTGTTAGGAAACAAACTTTAAATTAAAATTTACTTCATTCTTTAAAAAATACCTCCTAGACTCAATAGAATGAGGCCCGTTTTTACATCTTTAGAGGAGCAATGTGTTATTGAAGAGATACACTTTAATTCTCACTTGAAGTATGTATTAATATAAGTTTGGAGAAAAACTATAAAGCATCATATTCTTGGGATTCTTATTAAAGTCATCCTATGAATTCCTGGGGTTTGTTTAAGGTAGTGATTATCACTCAAAACAGCATTTAGTTAGTGATGCATTCATTTGAAGCTCTGCCTTTGCTGAGCCTCCAACAGCAGCAAGAATAATTTGCCTTATAAATCCTAAGAGTATAAAAAAAAATTTCCACTAAGGGCTTTTGTTTTTCTCTTCCACAGAATAACAGTTCAAAAAGCTTTACAATGCACTAACATTTACTTGCACTATAGAGATGCCTACACCATGCTCTTCTCTTTTAACATATGCATGAATGCAGACCTGTCAACTGTAGAGGTGTTTAAAAACAGACACATTGAGCCATTAAAATTACACTGTGCTGATAAGGACAATTTGGCTCCTGCCTCGCTGAATCATCTTTTTTATTCCAGTGTGGTGCCTTATGAGTTCTATGGAACCAATCACGTGGAGATAAAGTAGACACAAAAGACATGTCTCCATATTTATTTTTTTCCAGAGTTATCTCTGACCACAACACCCTATGGAGGACTTCCAAGCAAAGCCCCAGACAACCATTATGAGTACTACTATGAGCAAGTCAGTAAAATTCGTTTTCTTGTAGAAGAGATGTTTAAAGTTCCCTATGGATTCTCTATTTTATTTATGTTAGCAACTGAAATATCCCTGATGAACTTTTATTTGAATTAGAGAAAAAGGTAAAATTAAATCACTGCAAGTGTTGGTTATAGTTATGGAAATTTGGGCAACTTTTTAAAAAGTGACAATGAATTAGTGAGTTAGAACTAGTAGCTCCCAGGGGCTATAGTGCCTGTCCATTTTTATTAGCAAAGAAACACATAAACAAGAGAAACTATTGAGCATCCTAGGGATTTGTCAGTCACAGTGCCAAACAAAATGGTTGTGAACTAACACAATGCTGAACTCTGAATTTCTAGCTAAAAATCTGAGCAAATACACTGTGTTTATATTGTCAGTTCAGAATTTATCACAGTTGATATTAATATCTGTTAATGTGCTGCTTGCAATTTACTGTATGAAGTATAATTCCTTTTCTTCCTAAGATATACATGGTCTGTTGGCCTCCTTTGTCTTTAGTGAACTGCTGTTACCATGGTGAGGTATAGGAAAGCAAAAGTGCTTAGGTTAATCATTTTATTTATTTATTTTTTGGACAGTCTCTTGCATCTTTGTGTTAGACCACAGGAGAGGGTTACTGGTTCTATTGAAATCTTCTCAGCTACATGCAGAAACAAGTGTGATACAATCCAGTATCTGTCATATATACAAATCACAAAAGCCAAACATACCCAAAGCTAGAACCCCAAACTAATTTTCTATGTCTGTGTGAAAAGACAGAGTTAATCTATACACAGACTCAGTATTATATTGTTTTACAGAATAATATTCTGTATAAATACAGAATAGCATTGCAGTATATGAGTTAGTAAATTATGCATCAGCACAATTGTTTCATTCATTGATTTTATTCCATTCTTATTAAATAAATCACTGAACCACTTAACTAATCTAATTATAAATGGTTCCAGAAGCTATCACAAACATACACATACATACATACATCTTGATAGATAATTAGTAGATACTATCCCAGTTTCATTTCTGTTGCTTTTATAAAATATCTGGGTCAGGCAAAGCCACTCAAGGGAGAAAGTGATTATTTTGCCTCACAATTCCAGGACACGGTCCATTCTTGGGGATGAAGAGGCACTTGGGATTTAAAACATCTGCTCTCATCATATCAACATAAAAGGCAGAGGAAATAAATACACACCTGTTCATGTGCTCTCTTCTCTTTTAATATAATCCAAGATCTCCTGCCTAGGGAGTGACTATACCCATGGTGGGCTGAGTCTTCCCACATCAATTAACAACCAAGACAAACCCCCAAAGACATACCCACAGATTAACCTGATCTAGACAACTCTTCAGTTCTTCAGTTAAGTTTCTCTTTCCAGGCAATTCTAGATTGTATGAAGTTGACAATTAAAACCTAATTACCATAGATTTATATAGAGAACAATCATCCAGGTGAACATTGGAAAAACCTTGATAACTGTTTGCCCACCTAGTTCTTATTATTTGGAAATAAAATAGTCTGCCACTGGATGGGTGCACAGATTACATTAGGAGCAGGATAATGACATGATGTGTTTCACACAAGTTATCCCTCATGAACACTCAATATCATCTAGAGCAATTATATTGCAATACACATTACTTACTACATAATCAACAAGTCTGCTTTGTGTGAAATGTCACATTAAATCTAAAACCTTGAAGTGTAATGGCCTTCAGAGAAGTATTAACCATTTGTCAAACCATTCATGCTCGAACAGGTATTGAGTCTTCAAAAACAGAAATTATATTCCTCATCTGTGAAAATGAGAAAGTGGGTAAGATTATCTTATAAGACATTACAACTCTTTGATCTCACAATCTTGAGTTTTCCTTTTTCACAGATTCCTAAAAATTAAACAGATATCCTTGACTTAAGAGAAAAACACTAGATCATTCAGTGATAAATAATCATAATTGTGTTTATGGTGTGGAATACTTATTTCCTGTATCTGTTACAAAGCAAACATGCACTCAATTTCAGTTATCTGAACCATCTCTGAGACAGTCACACAGATGATCCACCATATGGCATTAATAAATGAATAACCAAGACAGACATGGAACAATTTATATTTTAACCAAATGGCTAAACAAACTCATGAAATGTCATATATTACCTATTTAGCTAGGAGTTTTATTGCTGAGAAATTGTGTCATTATTAACAATTACCATAGGACCAGGCATTCCATCCTATAATCAATTCTCATACAAATTAAAGATGATTTATCTTTCATTCACACCCAGTTGCAGCTCCACACATGTTTTACACATATGGATATGTAAATGTACATAATTGTATAAAAGCCATTCACCCCTGTCTACCAGTACATTGGGAAATAAAGCCACTATACTAAATATCTAGCCTTAGATAACCATCTAGCTATCTTCTATATAGCTCCGTGTAGATGAAGTATAGGTAGTGTTGGGGAATAATTCCCTGAAATCATGCTAGATTGGGAGACCCAAACCTCATCATGCAGACTATGATAGATTTTTATATTGGTATCAGTTCCATTGTCCCTTTTTTGAGATTTTATTTTTATCTTATATGTACACGGGTTTGCCTGCATGTGTGTCTGTGTTTGAAAAGGCCAGAGGAGTGCATTGGCTCTTTTGGGACTGGAGTTACAGATGGCTGATATGATGGTTTGAAAGAAAATGGCTCCCAAAGGGAGTGACACTATTAGGAGGTGTGGCCTTTTTGGAGGAAGTGTGTCACTGTTGGGGAGGGGGCTTTATGGTCTCTTTTGCTTAAACTTGCCTCAGTGTGATTTTCAGTCAATTTCCTGTTGCCTGCAAGATGTAGCACTTTCTGCTACTCCAACAGTACGCCTGCCTGCACACTGCCATGCTCCTCATCATGATGATAATGGACTGAACCTTTGAAACTGAAAGCAAGCCACCTGATTAAATGCTTTCCTTATAAGAGTTGCCATAGTCATGGTGTCTCTTCACAGCAATAACAACCTGAAGACAGCTGATAACTGCCATGTGTATGCTGGGAATGGAAATTAGGTCTCTTTTGAAGAACACTGCTTTCACCACAACGTTCACATTAAAAAAAAAAAGTGTTACTAAAATACTCTGACACTGCATTATATGAGCTACAGAAACAAAAGACTGTAGTAAAAAAAGAGCAGGACTGGAAGATGAAATGTTGTTAACTGATAAAACTCAAGGAGAACTAAACATTAAAAGAAATAAGGGAAAAGGTGTATATGTAATATTTTGATTAATCGAATTTGATATTCTTATGTCTTTAGTCTCTATAAAATGAAGGAGGTAATGAAACAGGAATGTTTAATATTTTTGGCTGCCTACAAATGATCATCAATTTTATTTATGTTTGTTTTCAAGACTGTTTCTCTGTGTAGTCCTGTCTGTTATGGACCTGGAACTAGCTCTGTAGACCAGACTGGCCAAAGACTCAGAGATCACCTGCCTCTGCCTTGAAATGCTGGCATTAAGAGCATGTGCCACCATGCCCCACTAAAATGGACATATTTTTAATATAGTTTATAGTTTTATTTCTGCTACATTATAATTAACCCAATAGTAAATACACTATAGCTAAGACATTTCTGTTGCTGTGCTAAAATACCCTGACACTAACAACTTAGGCTAGAAAAGGTACAATGGGCACAAATTAAAGGCTACTGCCCATCAATGCAGGAAAGTCATAACAACAGAAGATTGAGGCAATTGATTACATTTCATCCACCGTCAAGAAACAAAGATCAATGAATGCTTATTCCCAGCTCACTTTCTACTTTTTGCACAGTCTGTTATCCCAGACCACGGAATGATGCCACCCACATTGGGCAGTCTTCCCACATCAATCATCCTTTTCAACAGAATTCTCCACAATTTTTTCAGAGGTTAACCTAATCTATATAATCCCTCAAAGGTATGCTCAGAGACTTGTTCTTTGGATGATTGTAGATTTTCTCAAGTTGACAGCGAACACTAAGCATCAGAGAGCTCAATCTATTTTACTGGAAGGACTGTGAATAGAAATAAATATGGCTGCATAACCCTACTTAACATCTCAATATTTAACAATGAAGAAAGAACAAGAATTTTTCCAAAACATGCTTTTTTTTCCCATCACAAAACACATTCAATGGTCAAAAAAAAAAAAAGATCATGGCTATATTTTCAACAGAGTTAATAAAATGAAACAATGTCCAAATAAGCAAATTCTTCAGTTATTAATCTAAAGTTTTTAAGAGTGGTAATAAATGGGAAAGAGACAGCAGAAACTGCGTGCAAGATGCAAAGCTTAAACAGTAAGAAATGGAGGGAGTTGATCACATGGAGAAAGGAAAGGGGATGGTACACATTGGTCTTTGAGTATCTCTGGGAAAATCTATCTGAAAAAGTTGGAATAGAAGAGTGTAGGGTAAATGAGGAAGGTCAATGTACTAGATGGTTTTGTGTGTCAACTTCACACAATCTAGTCATCAGAGGAAGGAGCCTCAGCTGAGGAAATGCCTCCTTGAGATCCATCTGTAAGGCATTTCTTATTTAATGATCAATGGGGGAGGGTCCCAGCTCTTGGTGGGTGGTGCCATCCGTGGGCCACTGGTCCTGGGTTCTATAAGGTAGGCTGAGCAAGTCAGTAAGCAGTTTCCCTCCATGACCTCAGCATCAGCTCCTGCTTCCAGGATCCTGTCCTGTGTTGAGTTCCTGCCTTGACTTCCTTCGCTGATGAACAGCAATCCTGAAGTACAAATCCAATAAAGCCTTCCCTCCCCAACTTTGTCTGATCACTGTGTTTCATTGCAGCAATAGAAACCTTAATTAAGACAACCAATCTTTGAGAGGATGGAATGCTGACCTGCTTAAGACACATGTATGTCTGATACCATCTAGCCAACACTAGACAGGAATAATGTACATAGGAACGAAACTGTGGAAATGATCTAAGTAGCATTATTTTTTTTCTTCCACTGGGGATGATAAACTCAGTCTAGGCTAACCTCAGAGAGGACTTGCCAATTGGTTGTTTTTCTTGTGCTCCGAAAAACCTGGCAACTCACTCTAACTACTTGTGGCTGATCCAGATTTTTTTTTATCCTGATAGGTCATCAATTCCTTCTTGACTCGAGGCCTGACCTTCAGCCGCTCATCAGTGTAGCCCTTCTTTGTATACTTCGAGTATTCTTCATTCATGAGTTGGATTTCTCTGTGACATAGATGTACCTTAAATTATTGAAAGTTTTGTCTCCATATTCTTCCTTACTTCATAACAAAAAAGCCATAATTTTAGATGTTCAAAGGCTTTCAATGATTAGACAGATTACACCAAATCCTACTGTGTCAAGAATTTGAGAAGTTGAATGGAGAATGTGCAAGAATTGTCAAACTGATGGAAACTGTAGTAATTACCCATGCATGTTATATATTTCTTTTGTACTTTAAAAATGTTAATTACTATGTTGATATGGCTTCATTAGCAAGGGAGCTAGCAAGTAAGCCTGATAAATTGAGTTCTATTCTCAGAACTCACATAATAGAATGGAAGTGACTCTCAGAAGTTGTACTCTGACTTTCATAAGTGTGCCCTGGCATGAACACTGCCCCCCCACACACAAATAAGTAGAAAATAGAATGGATATATTTCATGTGCAAATTTCTATTTTAAGGATGCTAGAATTGTGCTAAGAATTTAAATTAAAACTAACAGGCATATTTGAAAATACAACTTCTTAAAATGAGACTTGCATTTATGTAGAATATTCACTAATTTGTTTATATTTGCATTATTTACAAGTTGTTAATTGAATGCCTGTCCAAAAGAGACTAAAGATGATGCTCCATGAAAGTTCTATAATTTAGTTAAGATCAAAATCATATATTCCTACAAAATTAAAGTTCTGAAGATTGCACTTTTGACAAGCCATCACACTGATGGCTAAATTTAGAGAAAAGATAATAATTTACTTAAAAATATTTATCTATAGTTAACAAGTACTTAAGAAAGTAACATACCTCCTTTTCTCAAAATTATCTGGAAATTCTATGCTCAGGATATTTGCTGTCTTTTTTTTTTTTAATGAGAAGATAAATTTCCAAAAATCCAGGAGTGGAATTTGACCTTGGACTCCCCTGATGGGTGACATACTTGGCTTGGTTCTTCTCATTTTCATTCTACTCTTCAAATAAACAGTAAGTTGTCAAATCTCCAATATCATGAACAAAAGTCATATTTCAAAAAATGAATAATGTATGCAATTATCCTCAACCTATGTGTCAAGTACAAGTACAAGGTTGAGGAAGATTTCAGGTTTGCTTTGATGAAAGACAGACATCTGCTTGTGATTCCCTTCAAATTCACCTGTCTTAGTGTTACCAAGAAAAGTATCCATTTCTTATGATTTGAGATGCATTAAAGATGAGATGCCAGTGGGCATTTTAGAGAAGAAGAGGAAAGATGGGGAAAAAGAACATAGCACCTAGAGATAGGCACATGTTCCATACAAACATATGTATGAATCAAAAGCAAGCTTTCTGAGTGAGGCAAGTGACTATTTACCCTCTGGCTCCACATATGTAGGGATACCTAATTATTCCTCATTATTTACCTTTTAAGCTGAATGTAGGACACCGTCTATCTGTATGTACCCTCGGCATCTCATTTTTGTCTACCAACTGAATCTTTAGTCTTTAGTATCATCCTTTAATTTCTACCCTGCCACTAATAAGTATATGGAACTATCACCCATAATTCAATAGACCTTTGTTTTTCTTCTTGGAGTAGAACTCTCATGTTAGTTTGTACTGACTTTTGTCATTGTTTTCAATATTATATTCCTTCTTGTCTGTATGGTATATTTACATATTTATGTGTGTTTATGTATATGTACAGGTGAGGTGTATACAGGCAGAAGACAGAGGTCAAGGTTTGGATGCCTTTCATGATGGTTCTCCATTTCAATTTTGGGGTCAGTGTCTTTCACTGAACCTGTAGCTCATAAGTGCAGCAAGGCCAGTGAACTACAGATATTTCCTCTTTCACAACACCAACACTGAGGTTACAGACATGCACCACTGTATGTGGCATGCAATGAGTTCTGGGGATCCAGAGCAGAAAATCAAGCTGGCTTTCCTGGCACTTGCTAATTGAATTGTCTCTCAAACCCACCTGTTTCCTTATTTGGACACTTCATGGGCTAGATTCAAACAATAATCTCTAGTACTTAGAATAAAGCTTATTATAAACCAAGTAACCAATGAGCACTTTCAGAAAGCCTTGCACTAAACATTTATTAGCCATGCTTGCTGAAAATCCTAACTTAGTAAAACAATATGAAGTAAACATTAAGAAAGATTCTAAAGAGCTTGGAGAATCCCACCTCACTCACAATACTCAGACGAATCAGCCACAACTGTGCAATTGGAAATGTTTGGGGAAGTGGACGAGACTTTTAAACTTGATACTTAGCTTGCTATTCTATATAGCTCTCGAGTTTCAAGTAATAAACATACCATTTCAAACAGGACTTGATTCATACTTACATCAATACTTTATGTTGTATTTTTAATAGTGGAAAGGATGGTTAGGGAGGATGTGCCTCTTGAGATGTATAGATCCCAGAGCAGCTGGATAAAGCACAATTACAACTATTACAAAAAGATTCCTCTTTTAAATACTAGCACATGTACATTCTGATGAATTGATGGTGGAAGGAGAGAGATGTATTATCACATTGCTTCCTGGGGTCTTTCTCTTTCTCCCCTCTCTCCTCTGTCTTTCTCTCTCCCTGTTTCTCTGTCTCCCTCCCTCCCTTCCTCCCTTCCTCTCTTTCTCTCTCTCTCTCTGTCTGTCTCTCTCTCTCCATCTCTCTCTCTCTGTCTCTCTCTGTGTGTCTCTCTCTGTCTCTCTCTCTCTCTGTCTCTCTCTCTCTCTCTCTCTCTCTCTCTCTCTCTCTCACACACACACACACACACACACACACACACACACACACACACACAAACACACACGTACTCACTTATAAAAGGAGAAAAGAGACGGAGGATACTGAAGGCTTTATATGAAAACTCCAGACATTTATATGAAAGCTGAATTTCTAACATCTTTTACCCTAAAAAGGTTTTTAAATGAACAACAATAAATCCTAAATAAAGCTTGTTCCATATTGTTTGTTTGGAGGTCTTGTTTGTTTGTTTTGGTTTTTGTTTGATTTTAAACAAGACCTCATCATTTATTTCTCACTACCCTGACACTTATCTTGTAGGTAAGGAATTCAAAATCTGCCTGTCTGTTCTTAAGTCTGGGATTAAAAGTGTTTGCCAGCAGACCTAACATGTTCAATGTTTTAAGCAGATAGAATTCATGGTTAAAATTAAAGACATTTCTACACTCAAAAACATTATGATTATGTTGCTTTTTTTTTTGACACAGTTTGGTACAGACAGAGCAAAAACTATGAGCCACTCCACTAATCAACAGAAAACAGGTTTCATACTAAATAAATAAATAAATAAATGAAAGATAGATGGATAATTAAGTCTTTGTTCGTAGACACCAGATTGATAATTGTTGATTCAGCTTGAATCTGAATTGTCCTCCAAAGTACCTTTCTTCAAGGCTTCTTCTCCAACGTGTGGTTCAATTGGGAGGATATGGATCATTTGTTAGGGGTGGTCTAATTGAAAGAAGTTAGATCAAGGAGGCACCCTAGATGGGGATATTGGGCTTCCAGAAACTTTCTCTCTCCTTGATTCCTGTCTGCCCCTAGGTGCACAATTTTCTTTACTACACCCTCACCCAAAGGACACGCATTGCTGCCTAGGTCTTAAGGCAATGGGGACAAACAACCCTGAACTAAGACCTCTGAAACTATAGCCAAGATGTCATTTTTCCTATCAAATGGTTATTAGAAGGCCAGGAGATGTGGTTTGTCAGGTACAAGAGCTCCATGTTCTTGCTGAGGGCCCAAATTTGCTTTCCAGAACCCATGTTGGGCAGCTCACGCTGCCTATCCTATTACTGCAGTTTGAGGGGATCTGATACACTAGTCTGTCCCCCATGGGATAGAATTCCCAAATGTACCACTTTTGTGCCTCATGCTTAATAAATTCACACATGTGACATACACATAAACAAAATATTTTAAAAGTTTATTGATGGGGAATGTACTACTGTGTATGTTTACCTTATTGATTGTTAAATAAAATACTGTTTGGCCAATGAGACAGCAAGTTAGACAGGACTAGAAGTCAAAGAGGATTCTAAAAAATGTAGTAGAGAAGTGATGATCCAGACAGGAAGTGACATAGCAAGGAGACTCATATTTAAGTGAAGGAGAAACAGGAAGGGCCTCTCTTTCCTGTTCGCCTCCTCCAGCAGTATAATGTGATCCACCGACAAGGAGGAACATCAATAAGGCATCCAATAAGATAAGTCTTATAAAATATATAGGTTTATGATAGTTAAGACTGAGCTAACAGATGAGAATCCTAGTCATTGGCCAAGCAGCATTGAACCTAATACAAGTCTTTCTGTGTATTCATTTGGGCCTAACTCGGGCAGGCGGCTGGCGTAAAGCTCACACGTGGCGGTGGGGCTCAGGCGGCTTTTGGCAGAAAGATTTATCATAACAGTTTATTCCTGAAATTTTGTCATAGTGATAGAAAGCTACTAAAAGCAATATGAAAATTCTCATACTTTTATACATGAGCTCCTTAACAAAATGATACCAACCTTTGAAAAGTGCTGCAATAGTGTGCAATTCAGAAAAAGTTGCGGAATATACTCAGGACAAAAAGAAGCAACAGTAAAATTTTATCTCATCTGTAAGGCCTTGGACAAACACTATTTTGATAAAGAGATTAAACATGGGCTTTAAGAGATGAGTAGTGCATTTGGGAAGTTCACTAAAAGGACACTAAAATGAGCCAGGCGTTGGTGGTGCACGCCTTTAATCCCAGCACTGGGGAGGCAGAGGCAGGGGGATCTCTGTGAGTTCAAGGCCAGCCTGGTCTCCAAAGCTAGTGCCAGGATAGGCTCCAAAGCTACACAGAGAAACCCTGTCTCGAAAAACAAAAAACAAAACAAAACTAAACCAAAAGGACACTAAAATGATAAATGGTATCACTATCCTGAGTCTAGATATGCCAACATTCATGAGTAAGTATTTGTCAAAGTGTCTTAGGAATCAGTGGTCTGGACAGCAGTAGGCATGGTCCTCTCTAAGTAGCATCACCTATGATCTTGTAACCCAGCATGATGTCTGCTTACAGGTCACCATTTGCTCAATCACAAACACAGACATGGTCACAGCCCTGAAAGCATCGTATTTCATTTGTTAAATAAGTAAATTGGATGGTCACAGCTTTGCATCCATTTGGAGGCTTTGGTTAATAGTGATTAATGGCTGATACTGACTTCTGAAGGAATGTCTCTTAGTGTACAATGAAAGCACTTCTCACATGTACCCAGTTACACATTCTGTCTGCTTTTATTTGTTCTCTGTTGCAAATAGCACATGGACTCCAGAGTGAACTGGCAAGATAGCTCAGTTTGGTTAGAACACAGGTTAATGAGGATAAGATCATAGATTGAATCCTATACAGCCAGGTTAGTTTTCAGAGGATAGTCTTGTTGCTCATGCTCCAGGGGAGCTTGTAAAACAGTAGAGAGGTAACAAAAACAATCTACCTACCCAGTCTGTTGTAGAACACTGGCAAACAGCCATGATGCAAGCTAGCAATTATATCTATTCAAACAAATATATATTCATTACCCACAAATGTTATCTAATCCTGATCACTGATAGAAGATATTTCAGAAAATGTATCTCACAGAAGTCAGTAGGTTTCTGCAAATCACAACTACACTGTCGCATCTGTGTTTTGTCCACCTGTAGTAAAGAAATAATTCATGCATCCTGAACATCAGTATTCAGCCTGAATCTGGCAGAAACTCTGCCTTCCAAGGTTATAATTATGTACAATGGAGTATATTTTTCATGGCTCAGATCTAGAGGAGAAATCTTAGCAAAAGAGTATACTCATCCTCTCAACAGGGACTTTATTGCCTAAGTATTACCAGTGGGAAGCCTTCTGATTCATGGAATAATCATGATTTTAAAAATGGGTCTATATAGCAGAAGAACAAATTGACTGAAAAACACAAACATTTGTTCATGACTATGCAAAGAACCCAAATACTGGGCAATTGGGAATTGTGACCAACACAAACAATGGGCAACTTTGGAATGATACACATAAAGACTCACATACACAGAAAGATATATTGGAGAGTTTTGACCAACACACATTTATGCATATGCATATGAATACTCATGCATGCATACATTAGACATTTGTGATAAATAAATGCACTAAGACTGGAGAGTTTTGGCCAACACCATATACATATGCATACACACATACATATACACAAACATGCATACATATATATACAAGATACATTAAATGTGTAAATCAAGATGTGGATTCAGTTACTTGGTATCAGCTGGTTTTATATCCCTTCTACCTATGTCCTATTTTTAAAAATTGTACTTTGCATACTTTCATACTTAAGGAACGTTAAGAATAAATAGAGTGAAATCTAACCTCGATCCTTTATTTCTAGCTCAGCCTCAAAATCTCTGTAACCCTGATGTATACGTGTCTCAGATAAAAAGACTGGCATTTGCCTTGTCTTTGAGGATGTAAACATGGAAGTCTGCCTTCACATGCCAATCAGTGCTATAATTCCCTCACATAATCTTCCTTGCCCCTATACGTCTTTCTGTATCAACTTCCACTTTGACCAAAGTTTTTAATCAATATTTCCACCAAGCTGAGTCCTTCTAGTTAGCCTCACCTGGTTTCTAAGGAAAAAAGGGACTGAAAGGCACACATTAAAAAGTTCTATCAAACATTTCCTCCCCTTCTCAAACTTATCTCATCACTATGATTATTTTTCTTTGATAGATAGGCAGATGCTATTTTTTCTGAGGACTCCTATTCATGCCTTTTGTTGTTTATTTCTTATATTTTGAGTTTTATCCACAAACCCCAATCCATTCTAAACTGTACATTTTAAAGAAGTTAATAACCAAATGGATATGTGTAACTCAAAAAGCATAAATACTAAACAACAAAACTCTGTCATTTATTAATGAATATATATATATAATTTACATATATATCTGTGTGAGTGTATTTGCTTGTGTATGAGAGTGTACATACCTATGCCCACACAAAAGTACCAGCATTTCCACATAGTTGCTGAGATCTAAACTCCTACCCTCATAGGAGCAAGTGAATAGCAAGTGTTCTTAACGGCTGAGCCATCTCTCCAGCCTCTATTTATTAAGTTCAGTTTTGTTTTATTATCAACACTGAAGAAAATGAAAGAAATGAAAGTTAAAATGAAACACGTGTGTATTCAAAACTAAAATCTCTGAAATTAGTCTTAATAGTAGCTTCATTCCATATGGCATTAGAAACAAACAACTGCAACGCAGAGTTGGGTTGCTTATGATTCTACCTTCTATGGCTACAGACATTTGACAAAGTATTTGCATTCTTGCTTTCAATTTCCAATTTATTTATTTTTGAGACACACTCTTACTGTGCAGCCCAGAGTAGTCAGGAACTCAGAACCCTTCTACCTCAGATTTCTACTTTCCAGGATTACTGAGCCGTGCAATTATACCCAGCATGAATTCTAAATTTTCAAATTAGAGAATCACAATTATATTGGACAATATTATGAATATGTATAACAATTATATACTCTAGAAGATCAAAGTAGCTAGATGGGTTTAGTAATTTTTTCAGGAGTGTTAATAAAATAATATTTGCATTTTACATATATTTGTGTGAATCACGGCTCTTAGATGCAGCAGTAACAAGAAGCCCAAATGTTGCAATCAGCATCAGTGACAACAATTAAATGCTTAAATATACAACTTTGTCTCATTTGTCCCTATACTTCCTTATGAAACAAGACCTTTGGAGATACTGTACCAGGAATATTCCTTTTACTGTTTTCACTATGCTGATATCTCCTTCTCACTAAGGTCTCCTTGTAATTGTCACTGCTAAGTAAATATTAACAGCACAGAGACAAGTAATTGTTAGAGTTTTAAAACAAGAATAAGAATGTGTGCTACTTATTTAATCTTGTATTTGCTCATGGACAACAACAAAGGAAGGAACTATTCATGATCACACACACACACACACAAACACACACACGCACACACACACACACACACACACAGAGAGAGAGAGAGAGAGAGAGAGAGAGAGAGAGAGAGGCTTATAGCAAAAAGAAGTAAATTGTGTTGACAAAATGGTCACTCTCCTTCTTGTAATCTATCTCTGACGGATAGATAACTAAAAGCTAAATATTCCCCTTTCTGTGAAATATAAAAAAACATTCCCAGTTTGCCATGGCATTATTCGTTGCCATTACAAAGAATAATGACAAGAATTTGAGATGTCCCAGATTTACCCTCCTCTTTCATATCCAGTGACACAGAGAGAACCCTGTTTCCTTGTACAATCCCAAAAAAACTTAGTACATATTCTTGGGGTACTTTCTCATTGGAACAGTGGTTCTCAATCTTCCTAAAGAACTGGCCTTGACCATTTAATCCAGTTCTTCAAGTTGTGGTGACCTCTAACCATGAAATCATTTTGTTGCTACTTCATGACTATAATTTTGCTACTGTTATGAATCTGATATACAGAATGTCTCATTTGTAACCCCTGTGAAAAAGTCATTAGATTCCAAAGTGGTTGTGACCCACAGGTTGAGAACCACTGTCCTAGGGAAAACATTAGCAATAACCTGCATAATGAAAGAGAAAAGCTGAGGTGATTGCTGAAAGAAAACTAAACTAAACTAAGGCCAGTTCTAACCAATGTTGTTTAATAATTTACTTAGGGAAATTATTTAGGGAAAGTAAAATCATTTATAGAACTATAAACATTCCCAAACCTAAGGTTATTTTGGGGGCAAATATGGGAAGAACAAGAGGTCCTGAAGTGTAGGGATTACAATGCAGATTGTTCCACAGGGGCTGAGTTCCCCACTGTCTGTTGTTCTCTGTATTTTGAGCACTTGTGGATTCATGTGACACTTCCCATCTGCTGCAAGAAAAGGCTTCTTTGATGGGAGGTGAGAGCCACACTTATCGGTGAGGATTAGTTCAGTATTTAGAATGCAGTTTGAAATTATAATACTTCAGAGAAATGTAAAGCTCCTCTTGGTTCCATGGCCTGGCCACTGCCAGGCATGGATTCCCTCTCACTAAGCTGGTGTTGGCAGGTGTTGAGTCTAATTAGACATCTGTACGCCACTCCCAAGATATGTGTCATTCTTGCACTATTGGGGATATCTTGATGGTTTGGTCAGGAACATTGTGGAAGAGGGGGACAGAAAAATGTAAAGAAAGAGAGGACCACAACATCTGCTGTAGGCTGTGTGTGTGTGTGTGTGTGTGTGTGTGTGTGTGTGTGTGTGTGTGTGTACCTATGAAAAAAACTATACCCAAAAGAACTTCACAATGGCAACACCAACTGACAAGCCAACATAGTAGGGGAAATCTCACAAAGCCCTGAAGATTTGTAGGCAATCAATGCTTTTGAGAGAAGGAGAATCCATTTTCAATCTTCTTCAGGACCAGCCAAATAGTATGTTATCAAATCCCTAGTTGTTAGTCCTGAACATACGTACATATTAGCGACACTAAATAGATTCATCTTGTTAAACGCACGCGCACACACACACACACACACACACACACACACACACACACAGAGTCATGCATGCATGCACACACACTTCTATATGTAACAGTAGTCATTGTAGAATTGGTTAAGCATTTTAGAGAGAGAGAGTGGGAGGTTATCACAGGAGTTGGGCAAAAGGAAGGGGTGGAAATGATAAAACATGAATGAAATTCTCAAAAAAGTAATTAAAAGAATTTAATTAACATTCCTAAATTTAATTAAAATTAACAAAATTACCAAATCCCCAAATTTAATTAAAATTAATTACCAAAAATTTAATTAAAATTGCCAAAAATCAATTAAAGAACTTAAGAGAAAGTTAAAATGACTTTCAACTCCAGGCACTTGCAGTAGATATAGGCTTTTCACTAAAAGCCTATATTTTGGTTGCTAAGATCTAAACTCCTATCCACAAAATTGAATAGCAAGTGTTCTTAACTGCTGAGACTTCTCTCCAAGGAAGTATTTCTCAGATGACATGAGACTAATTTTACTTTCTAATATTTATTTTATTTTTTATTATGTGCATATGTGTTTATGTATGTTATTTATGTCTTATCAAATCCTCTTGAGTAGGATTTACAGGCAGTTGTATACCATCTGATGTGAAAATTTTTAACTACAAAAAAGCTTTAATTAAAATAAAAATAAATGTAAAATGAGAATCTTGGTAGTCATTTTTTACATTGAAAATAGATTTTTTTCATACAATATATTCTGTTTACAATTTCCCATCTCCTAACTCCTCCCAGAACTTCCTTACTTCCCTACAAGTCAAATCCACACCTTTTTCTTTCTCTCTATCCTTAGAATATAAACAGAATTCTAATAATAATAATAAGATAAAATAAAACAAAAACCTAGAATAAGAAAAAAACAACAAAAAGAAAAAATGAACAAAAAACTCAAGAAACACATATAGGCACAGACATACACATATTCAAATTCTCAACTTGAGAATAAGGCTAAGTATGATACAAATATATATATATATATATATATATTATATATATATATATATATATATTCCCAACAGTAGACTTTCCCATTATCTATGAAATTAAAGATCTGGGGAAAATACTTGTCGTTCATTTTATTTTTTACAATTTGCCCATGTATATATCAATTCAATAAACATATGTTATATATACTTAACAACTTCCACACAAGGCACAAGGCAACAATTTGGAAGGGAACCCAAACAACCATATGAAATTAACTACCCAAAGTGTGAACATGCAAATATTAACATAACAGGACGTCTGTGTTGTGAGGTGGTTATTTAGCACCAATTTATAGACAACCCAGGCTCAGCACAGTCAAGATCTGAATCTGAAATCACACACTTAGAAGAGTGAGTCAGTATCCACCTTGGCTGCCATTTTTCATAACACCTCAGCCATTTTTATACATTTCACTGCTTGGACTTGATATGTTCACCTGATATAATCTAGAATGAGTGCAAGTATTTCTCTCTCACTACCACAATCATTCATTTCTTGAAGTGGTACCTTATTTATTTATTTATTTATTTATTTATTTATTTTTGGTCCGGATTTTAAACCATGAATTGCTGCAGTGTAGCTCAATGATGGTGTTTGTCTAGCACGGTGGAGTGCCTCCATCTGAAGGGCTGTAAATAATTTATGTTTTCTGGGTGCATGTGTGCATATGTGTGTATGCTTGTATGTATGTGAAATAACATCCATCAGACCATTACAATAACATTTCAGCCTACTTTATTGTACTGGAAATCCTCCCAGGGCACAGCCTTGATTGAAAAGCCAGCATGTAACACCTGCCCAAGATTGTATGATACTGTGTAGTGCCACTTTACACATAGATTTTAAAGAGAAGAACTCTGTCTTCTGGTCCCGATATATTACAATCTTAAGATCAGATACTGTATCTTCAATTCCAGTATACTATTTTTTCTCTGCTTTTGCATGTTGCATAGAGTCCTGTATTAGAAATGAGGAAAACATGCTAGGTTTTGCTTTTACCTCCTTTCCAGTGCTTTGCTTGTGTACGTTAGGGACAAACTTAATTCAAAACTGCCTGGATTCAATTCCTGCTTTTCACTAGTACTACCTAGTTGACCTTACGGTTATCAACATATTATCTTTTTACCTCAGGGTTCTCCTTCATAGCATAATAAAAGTGCACACTGGTCTGAGTTTACTTAAATAAGCTAAGACTTTAGAGATGGATCTGAAGTGTAATAATTAGCCAATAATCATCTATTTTTATCATCTGCAGAACTGTTCAAGATAGTCAAATGAGATGGTATGAGTATGATCCAGGAGTCCTCTATCCATCATGCTTGTACTTAAGGTGACTAGGAAATGACATTTACAAGTTTAGAAAGTGCTAAACTATTCATGCAAAGTGTTGCATGCAAACATCTAAATGCTATGCACAAAGATTGACAAGTAGCGTGTGGTTCTCAGCATCCTTCCTCCCAGTTCAGTTACCATCAATCTCAGATTCATTCTACCAGAAATATTTCAGACTGGAAAGCAAAAGAAACAATTCACTGCTCCGTATCTGCGGCCCTGCGACATTCCAGTTACAGCCTCCCATCCAGTTCTTCTTATTTTCACTAACTTTTAGTACAGGGAGCAGTAACTCAGTGTTCAGTCAAGAGAGAATAAAGTGTTTATAGAGGTGACCTACGATTCTGTCTTCTATGCCTTGGCTTTCATTTGCATATTCTCAAATCAAAATTATTCTCACCATTTGATAGTTTTATATCGTGTATAAAACTCTTATTTGTGTACTGCGAGGATTCCAGAGAACTCTTTTAATAGCCACTTACTTTTAATTTCCTGTGGCCTAGATATTACTCACTTGGAGGAGAAGGGATTAGTTTTCGCCGAGAGAAGATCATGAAACAAAAATAGAGCATCCAGCCATACCCCAAAACTCTTAATGCCGGTTCAAAAATGTCAGTGACTTTCATATCTGCCCATCAAAAACCCTTGTTTACCCTGAACAAGTAATTGCATTTTGAAAACAATTTTGCTGTTTAAAATTACTCTGGAGGCTCAGCCTATAAAGACACTTGCCCCCAAGCCTGATAACTATATTTCTGTTCTTGGATACCACCTCTCATAGTAGAAGTAAAGAATCACTTCAGAAGGCTGTCCTCTGACCTACACACACACACACACACACCTAAGAAAAGCCCTAAGATTTAATAAAGACTATTAGGATTGAAAACATATAAAGTAAAAACAAATTACTCTTTTTGCTCAAGACCCCAGTTCTGATTGTTTGACTAAGACTACCCTTCCCAGGCTCATATGTTTGAATAATTAGTCATCAGATACTGGCCCTACTTGACAGGATTAGGAGGTATGGCCTTGTTGGAGAAAGTATGTCACATGATGTGGCCTTTGAGGTTTCAGAAGCCCAAGGCAGGTCCAGTGTATCTCTCTCTTTCTGCTATCTATAGATACAGATGCAGAGCTACTTCTTCAGCACCATGTCTCCTGCCATGCTGTCATGATCCCTGCCATGAGGATAATGGACTATGCCTCTGAAACTGTAAGCAAGCCACAGTTGAATGCTTTCGTATAAGTGTTGCCATGGGCATGTTGTCTCTCCACAGTACAATAGAACTGGGATGTAGACAGACCTCTTTCATGGTGTGTGGTGCTTGGGCATGCATTCTTATGTTTGAGAACCTGTATTGCATGGTATAATCTGTTGTTTCCTTCACCTTGAGCTATTAATCGCTTTCAACAGTTTCCCCCTTTTCTGTCCTACATATCTTTGCAATCCAAATTATACATTTCACAAATAGTAGGAAAGGCAATTAGTTAGCTAAATCAGAATTGAGTTTCTTTCTGAGGGGGGATGCATAACGGGAAAGTAGAATGATGGGGAAAAAGGGGGTAAGCAGGAAATAGAAGCTCCATGATATTATATTGCATTCTTTGAATTAATTGTTGTAGGAACAATTGTATTTGCACCTAGTAGAAAATTCCATTTTCGTTTCTGGAAGTCATCAATTAAAAAGACTATTTAATGGTATATAGAGAGACATGGAGTCAAATAATTCTCATTCTTCTCATTCTAATCCTCATTTGAGTGGTAAGTATCCTGATAACCATGGTAAATTAAGAATAAGCCACAAACTAAGCTAAAGTCTTAGTACCATAGCAGAAGTGAATAATTTTTAAAAGTTGTTATAACACTTGGAGACAACACATCATATTCCTCACAAGACAAAGAGAGAAAAAAGTGAGATGAACACTTTCCCCTTTCTGACAGAAATGTTAGATTCTCAGTAAAAGCTTTGTTCTACAGTTACCACTTTAATAACCTGGGATATGTCTATTACACTTGTCTCCTTGTCTGTTTCTGTTTTACTGACAACTGCAAACAACAACCAAATATCAGTGGTTACATAGTTCTGTAGTCTAGCAGAGGACTGGTTTATAAAGAGAACTCCATCATCAATAATATGGAGGAGTTAAGGACGAGATTAGATAAAGGAAAAATATATGCAAGACTGTCCACTAGGTATGTTAGTAGATGACTCACAAAAATGCAATCAACATTTTTTTCTAAAGAGATAAAAATACATATGTAAAACCATGTAATATATGCAGAAATATGCTCATATCCTCCACCCTCCATAACTATTTACATAGACACTAGATCTGTAACTTAAAGTTTAATAAAAACTAAATTCAGTTGGAATAAAGGGATACCCTGCTGGGCTGAGAGTGTAGCTCAGTTCACAGAGTGCTTCCCTAGCATACATGAGGCTCTGTTTCAGTCCCAACACTGCATAAAAACCAGGCATGCAGGTACACTTGTGGCATCCCATCACTTGAGAGGAGGGGCAGTTTCAGGTCATCCTAAGCTACACAGTGAGTTGAGGACCAACCTGACGTATGTAAGATGCTGTTTCATTTTAAATGATGTATTCTCTGGGGCAAAATAACAAGTATTTCACGGCGGGTGATGCAGCTCAGCAGGTAAAACTACTTGTTCCCAGGTCTGAAGACTTGAGTTGGATCACCAGAACTGACTTAGCTGAAGGAGAGTACAGAATGTCCCAGGTTGTCCTCCAATCTCCGCACTCACACTACAACATTGCAACCCCCATTCACAAATACATACATCCATGTAATAAGATAGTAACTATGTACTTCATACCTGACTTCCAATCAAACCCTGTCTTCCAGGTGAAAATATCAAAAGCTGTTTTACAGGCTTAAAAGCATATGGGTAATTTCAGTATTTACACATGATTAAAATATACCACATGAAGGATTAAACATACTATTATTATTATCTTCTTTAGTAAATGATAAATGATATTAGTCATGAATCATGACCTAGGATGTTTCAAACATTTCATGAAATAAACAACTAGGAATGTTAAAAAAAGAAAGAAAGCACGTACACCTGACATTCGGAATATGAAAGTAAAAGCAGAGAAAAAAATAAATGTTTAAAATCTATGCAGATACTTATGATTATAATTTGAGAAGAGTATCCTAAAACTAAATCCTGTTTTTCATTTTTACAACTACGTGTGTGTGCCTGTGTGTGTGTACATATATATTTGTGTAAGTACATACATATTCATCTGACAATTTAGAGAACTATTTGGCCATTTGTTTCTATTTTAGAGACTTCCTATAGATATAGATAGGATGAATAATAATCATAAACATTTAAATGACTTGAATTTGAATAACACAAGAAAAACTCTGTATCTTCATAGATGATTGCTTCTGGACAAACTTTTTTTCTAGGATATTATATTTCTGGGTCAGAAGATTGAGAAATGTTTTCTGAATAAAATAAACATTGCCTTCTATAAACAACACACAGATTAATTCCAATCTAACTCTCAGTGTCATTCCAAAATTTTAAGCAGCCAAGTGTAATTTGACAAGTCCTCTCAATTAGTTTATGAGACGAGGTCATTGCCAAGTTCTCATTTAAATCATAATTCAATTTATTCTCTCTTTTATTTGCCTACTAAACACAAATACACATGATTTTCATCATTAATTATCTTCTTAAAACTAAACTTGAAGGTAAAATACAGCTTTGATGCTAATGGGGATAAATGCTATGGATAAATTACTCAAGGACCATCATCTACCACCTAGAAATCAGGGAAAACATGAAATGTATTCTGATGGTAAAGTGGTGTGCTGGTTTGTATTATTTTTTAACAAAATCTCAATCATTTGATTTTACCAATAAAGGCTCTGGAGCCAGATGCTGGGGTGAAAGCTGCTAGCTCAGAGAGGCAGAGAAAGCATCCAGTTACCCTTTCTCCTCAGCTGACATTCCAGAAGCCTCCAGCCTTCTCCTTCCTGTCTCGAACAAAACTTCCTCAAACTGAGTGTCCCTCCCTTCTACTTCCTGTTATCTCTCTATCCGTCCTTCTGATTCCCTCTCACTCCCTATGTTTTTATTTCTTAATAATCCTATGTTCACTTCCTGTTAACTGGGTGCTTGCATTGCCTCTGGAACTATGGTTGGATTTATTTAATCCTGTTTGCAATATTGAGGCAGAAAGCTCTTGGATTAAAGGTGTGTCCTAGAGTTCAGCCGCACCACAACTAGAAACTGGGGTTTCCAAGGAATTACCCCATCTTGGGAGTTCACAGTGTGATCAAATATCCTGCAACAGGTTTGAATGTGAAATGTCTCCCATAGACACAAGGGTTTGAACACTTGGTCTCCAGCAGGTGGCACTGCTTGGCAAGGTCGTAGAATAGGAGGCAAAGGAAATGTGTCACTGGGGGCTGGGTCTTGAGGCTTTATTGCCTCATCCCGCCTCATCCCGCCCTCTTTCTGCTGTATCCTGAGTGTAGAGCAACGTCCTAGTCAGGTTCATGCTTCTGCTCAGGTTCGTCTCTCTGCTCATGTCTTCTTCACCATGATGGATTGTATCCCTCTGGGAAAACTCTTCCAAATTAAACCATTTCACCCTGAGGTGGTTGTTGTCAAGGCATCTTATTACAGGAACAGGAAAAGCAACTGAGATGAGAAGGTTCAACTATATCAAAATAATTTAATTAATTGTGGAGTGTCCTGCCTCCTAATGATGCTCATCTCTGACTTCAAAGGGAAGTGAAAAGTATAAAAAGGGCTGTATCAACCTCCACTTCATTGCGAACTGCTGCTGGCAAAGCCATTTTTTTTTTTTCTTGTGCATGGCTGGGGCTAGGACAACAGAATTATTTCTATTATACCATTCCTTCATACAACGTTGGTGGTTTTTTTAAATAAAATTTTATCAATTTATTATAAGAGGTATAATTCAGGAATTGATGAATTTAAAAAAAAATAGAGCAAAAGAACACAGTATGGGTAGAGCAAAGGACATAGAGACCTAGGGGATTTCTTTTTTGTTTGTTTGGGGTTTTTTTGGGTTTTTTTGGAGACAGGGTTTCTCTGTGTAGCTTTGGAGCCTATCCTGGCACTCGCTCTGGAGACCAGGCTGGCCTCAAACTCACAGAGATCCACCTGGTTCTACCTCCTGAGTGCTGGGATTAAAGGTGTGTGCCACCAACGCCCTGCCCTAGGGGACTTCTTTATGCCTCTGGATATCTAACAGTCTAAGGGTGAGTATGTGTAGGGACACCATGCAACTGAATAGAAATATAAGACAAATTTGCAACTGATGTGAGGTGATCATTTAAACTACTCCGTTGATCTAAATATGATCAAATGCCCCAAATCCATTTATAAAAATAATATGCAAAATGTATAGGCATATAAAATATTTGCATATTAATTGAACACTTCCCTTATACATGACAATGTTCCAATCTTTTTGAAATTTTGATTGTCATATTAGAACTAGACTAGCTAATTTAAAAATAAAAACTGAGCATTTAGATAACCCACAATCAATAGAACACTCATCATGGGAAAGTATTTTTTCTGAGTTCTTATCTGAAATTCCTGCATAAAGCTACCTGTGAAGTCAATGTCAGCAGACATTCATGAAGACTAAATCAAGTAATAGATGGATGAGAGCTTAGAATTTTAGTGCACTTTCAAAATTAATCTAAATTGAAAAACTTAAAGAGGAATTTCAAGGGATAGAGAAATGACACCTGGTTTCCTTTGCTATGCCTTCTGTTCTTGGTGTGCTGTACTAGGGCATCAGCCACTAAAGGGTAGGCTTTTTGAATCAACCTGACTTTTATCAGTATATTTAATCAGCCATTGTGTCTTCCCATTTATTCACCTACATAGTTTTTAAATCTACATTATCTCTTCCTTTTGGATTGTCATCCTGATCCAATTCTAGTAAAACTATTCTCCAGCTGAGACCTAAATTCATTCTTACTGCCTTTGAGGTATATCCTCTAAAGAAGTGAAAGAATATAAGTGAAAAAAAATTAATGTGGGACTACATTCATTTCCTGGTCCAAATCAACGTTACGGTTACCGACTATGATTATGCTACCAAGATGGTAAGATCTCAATGTCAGAGTCCTTCCATTGCATCAATCTACTTTTCCAAACTTCTACCCTTCTATTTTCACTCAAGAAATGCCAGCTTGCCTCTCTGTCTCCACACAACATGATATTCAGGGTATCTGCATATTTATTTCATTTTTTGCCCATGACATTTCTGTATCTGGAGACCTCTCTCAACATCATACCACTGCTACCTCAAGAATTGCCTGACAATATACCATAGAGGATATTTTTATCTTCCACATTTTATGAGACTCATGTGCTCTGCTGAGGAGGTACATAGTTCTTTCCTATTTTAGTAAGATCAGTATATATTTATGTCATATAACCTGATGAATAAGACACACACAGTAAAATCATTAATACAGAGGAAAATCTATTACAGTTACTCATTTTTCTTGCCTGCCATTAGAACTATGAAATATCATTTGGCAAAATAAAGTATTTTTTCATTGATACCACACTCTTTCTTATAGGTGACCATTCTCTAGGTCTTCTAGAAAAATCATGGCCCATGATTTCCTGTGTGTTCTCTCTAACAATTCACATGGATTGATTTATGCCTCTCTCTCTGTTGGAGAGCTGTGGGAAGGCAAAATTCATGACATATTAACTTTACATGTCCCATGTCCCATGTGCATGGATAACCCAATGATTACCTATCAAATATGAGCAATGAAAGTGGTGAAAGATGGGATCACATGGAGACATAATACAAGAAGAGAAGTAAGCTATTTTGTTTTTAAATTCAAAAGGAGATACAAATGATACAAAAGCCATATGATATGTTGATAAATAGGGTCATAAGGAAAAGGCAAATATTTTTTTATTAGTTTAAAATTAGGAACAAGCTTGTTTCACATGTCGATCCCTTCTCCCTCTCCCTCCCCTCACCCCCATACCTCCTTCCCCACCCCCAACCTACCCCTCTACCCCATCCACCCTCTACTCCCCAGGCAGGTTAGGGCCCCCAACCATGGCTCCTCAAAGTCCACCACATCATCCTGGGCTGGGCCTGGGCCCTACCCCATGTGTCCAGGGCAAAAGTGCATCGCTTCACATGAGATGGGCTCTCAAAGTCCCTTCTTACACCAGGGAAAAATACTAATCCACTACCAGGGGCCCCCTGGAGTGCAGAGGCCTCCTCACTGACATCTATGTTCAGGGGTCTGGATCAGTCCTGTACTGGCCTCCCAGACAGCATCTGGGGTCGATGTGCTCCCCCTTGTTCAGGCCAGCTGTTTCTCTGGGTTTCTCCAACCTGGTACAGGCCCCTTCGATCTTCATTCCTCCTTCTCAGAAAAGGCAAATATTAAAAAGCACAAGTTGGAGACATAATGACATGAATGAGGTGAGCAGGGCTATTTGAGGACAAGTTCAGGGAATCAAAGTGCAGAAACAAAACGAAAGAAACTGACAACAACAACCTAATCCTGCAAGGGCAGAGATGACAAAAAGAGAGAAAGACAGTAGGAGTCATGTCGACAAGTAATCTCCATGGAAAACAGAAAATGAGAAGTAGAGTCTCATATAACCAGGAGATAGAAATGACTCCAGGGTAACTGAAGTAAAAAAACAATGAGAGAACTAAGAAAATAATGTCTAGGGGAAAATATAAAAAAGAGACAGCTTAACACATGGGATTACAGTTGAAGATTTTTCTTCTAAGAATTCTTCTAAGATGTTATAAAATTTTATTTTTAGAATAAGAAGTTTGAATAAAAACCAGTAATTTGAAGGTATTTTTAATTTAAGAGTAATTGACAAAAATTGAACCTGAAGTTAGCAATGACTGGTGATACTGTCATTAAGAGTACTGTGAAATGTGCATGCCTCTTTAAAAAAATTCCGAGTTTTGCTCTTATCAACTGATTGCATTGCAGTTTCTGTCCTTGGCTATAGAAAATGATCCAGAATTGTAAAGTGAAATGTGCACCTAGTTGTGCACTTTAAGAATAGTAGTCCCCTGGCATTGTAGGGTTGCTTCATTATACAGGAGAAAATGGGAAAGGAAGCAGCATGGGCAGATGTCCTGGAGACTGTCAGGGGAGGTGACATTTATGTGATGTGACTCACCTTGACATTTCTTGGTATCCCATTACAAATCTGAGAGATTGTGTTTTCACTCATGAGATGCAATTGCCTCCGGTACCCCGTTACTATCTGGGCTCTTTAGCTGAGGTCAGCCAACACTCATTGTGAAACACTACTCAAACACATGGGGACCAGCTGGCAAACTGGCACCCCTGGGATGCTTCAATCTGCCCCTCTAATCAGATATTTTGTAGGAGGCTGACCTTAAGGAGTATCAAGGTGTTATTTAGGGTGCATCTAAAAACATATAAACAACACAACTCTTTGGGAGCTTTTCTTTATTTAAATGTAGGTTTGTTTAAAATTATATTCCTTATATGGAAGAATCCAAAGAAGAGAAAAATAGATTTCATATGTATTTAAAGCAACAACCTTCACTATCTAATTATTTTGAAACTATCAGAAATATCTATTGAAGGAGCATTCAGTTCCTTGTTTTGGGGGTCACACAGAATAGAAACTGATTTTCCTTCTAGCTGAGTCATGTTACTGATCTGCAGACACTTTGCTACTAACCCATTTGCAGAGAGTTAGGCTCAGGGACTGTACTGCTTAACAGTCTCAGGACATCATAGCTATAAACAAATCATAGTACGATCTGGCTATAATAGTTAACAGAGCAAAAGAATGTGCCTTCAACCCTTTTGGAAAACATAACATATAACATTCTTGGATAACTAAACAAAACTGAGGGAAAGTCATATCATTACCATGCAAATTATCCATAGGGATGTCACTCATTAAAAAAATATTCAACATCTTTTAAGCTGCGATACTTCAGAGGCCTTTGAATAACCTCATGATTATCCACATTCATCCAGGAAGCAGAGTCAATCATCAGGAAATTGATATCTATTAACAGCTAGTTTATTAAATTTAGGAAATCATCATAACATAAGCAGTGCCTGTTTTATGGATATTGATCCTCAACTTATGAAAATACAATTAAACATTTTAATATTTAAATATCATAATAAGAACATTTCTACAACCCTAATAATTCCTAATGGGCTTCCTGATTCAGAAGGTCAAGTAACATAAACATCTAATTTCACTCTTCTTCCATGTCTCTGATATACTACGGATGTCATGGTTTGAATCTGATTTCATACACACAACCTCCTATTTTGAGTTTACTCCCTGATTATGGATGGGGTCTAGGGAATCTATTAGAACTCTGTGACCTTCCTAGTAAAAACAGGTCATAAGGGCAGCCTTTAAAAGGCTCCTCAAAACCCAGGTTACAATCAATATTCACCTCATCTTGATCTTCTAATATTATCAACATGAGGTTAATAATCATCCAACCTCATGTCCTTGATTCTATAGCCTGAGCACTGTTTTAGCCTTCTTATTAATGTGGTAATTGAACTCAGTTCTTCAGGCTTGGCAGAAACATCTTTGCCCACTGAGTTATCATTTCTGCATTCTTATTTTTACTTAATTTTCATTTGTAATTTAAAATTTACTTTTATTACTGTCATGTAGATTTTCAGCAATTAATTGCAAAATGCAATCATAATCCATTACTTTGTCTACTTGTGGAACTACTAACAATGGGGGCATGGGCTGTCCATAATACTTCGGCAGGCTCTTGGGAACCTATTCCTCATACTGGAATGCCTTGCCCAACCTTAATACCAGGGGAGGTGTTTAGTCTTACTGCAACTTGATAAGCCATGCTTTGTTGATAACAGCCTGTCCCTTTCTGAACAAAAACAGAGGAGGAGTGGGTTGAGGGCAGGGGAAGAGGGGAGATGAGAAAAGGAATGGGAGGAGGGGAGGGAGATGTAACTGCCATAAGGATATTAAATAAAGAAAGTTTTATAAAGAAATTTATTTTTCATAGGCAGATCTATAGTGCGAATTCATTTGTTGGCTATTACACTCTACTGAACAGCATTTCATGAAAATGAAAAATTATCATATATATTTAAAATATTTTTACCTATTATATGAGGCCAATTAATATTTGTATAGGACACCGTATGTGTCAAATGAATACTACTTGCTGCTAAATATCACATTACTAACTATGGCTTCTACCCTCACATGTCTAACAATAAATAGTGAAAATAACTGTGATGAAGTGTGTGTGTGTGTGTGTGTGTGTGTGTGTTTGTGTACTTGCCCATGCTAAATTTAACTACAGGAAAAACATTGCATCCAAGAAAAAAAATCTTTAAAAAAAAGTGGACATAAGAAAGGAGTAAAATGAAAAAAAATGCTGCATTCATTTCAAAACAATTAAAGGTTTATAATTTAGTCACTTCTGGATTCAGTTTAGGTTGGAGAGATGTTAAGAGTCTAAAATTCATCTTACAGCTCTTCCTTTGTTGCAGTGTGGACACACAATACGCCTCTTTGCAGATGCCTTTGGCAATGGCACCTATGGACTGTGAGAATGCTTCCATGTTTAGCTTTCGCAAAGCTAGAAATGGGTCTATTTCCAAATGTGTTCTCACTCAGTGTACTTGTGAATTCTCTTATAACAACCTAGCTTTTATTCACAACATCCTCAAAGTTGCTTATGTATCAGAAGGCCTTCAAACTAGATTAAAAGTATTTCAGTAATATGTTGCTTTTTGTAAAGGTTGTCCACTCAGAAGGTATGAATCTAGAGAGACTAAAGTTGTAACCCTCATATGACATGATCTGACATTGCCCTTCTGCTTCCCAATACAATTTCCTGTTTCCTAATCAGAAAAACCCATCAAGAATCTTCACCGATGCTTTCTACAAGCTCCTGTTATTATGCAAACATTTTACTATCCAGAATTTTAGCCAAAAGTAACACACCACTCTATTCTTCTCAGAGTAAGTATTGAGACAATCTGTTCATTCTGTTCCTGATAAATGCAGTTAGACTAAAAAAAATAGTTAACATGGTCAAAAGAGTGAAAACATATATATATATATATATATATATATATATATATATATTCATAATTGATTGCCTGTCTTTCACATTTTTAGGTTTTTCTCTATTAGAGCTACAACTACCGAATACCACAACCAATCCGTATGTACAGCTATGGAGCCCAGTCCCAACAGATACAGACACAAAATACTCCCTCACCTACAGCTCAGGGAACATTGCAGAAAAGGGAGTGGGAAGAATGTAATAGCCAGAGGATTGCCAGGCATTCTGGTGCATGTCTTTAATCCCAGCACTCAGGAGGCAGAGACAGATGGGTCTCTGTAAATTCGAGGCCTGCCTGGTCTACAGAGAAAGTTCCAGGACAGGCTCCAAAGCTACAGAGAAACCCTCTCTCAAACAAACAAAACAAAACAAACAGCCACAGGATCATGAAGTTTGCTGTGAAGTTGTGTCTCCTAGTGTAGCATCAGGAGCTCTACTCATAAAGTGTCATCAACATGACCACTGAAACATGAGATGAACAAGAGGGACACCAATAAACAATGCACATGCTAAACTTCATGACTAAAGACTGACAGGTCTCAGCTCTCATGAAGAACTACTACAGGCAACTGAGTAATTTGGGAGTGGGGAAGAGCACACCAATTTGTTGTTCAGTACCAAATGGTCATCCCCCAAAATATTAAAGGCACCCTGTAGGTTATATTAGGGGGTTGTATGTGGGAAGGTTTGGAGGGAAGGAAGAAATGTTGTAATTAAAATACAATCTCAAAATAAAACTTAAAGAACGGTTTTAAAAAGTCATGGTGTCATTTTCACATAACTGCCCTTCTCTCTGTGTTCCACATGTCAGTGTCGACAAGCAAATGAAAGCCATTATGCATTGCTTCTTAAAGCTATCCTGCTTATTAATAAATTTCAAAAATTATTTTTTAGGAAGAGAGATCTTTCCTCTAATATTTCATTGTTTCTAGAAAAACAAATTGCTGTATGCTTCTGCATCTTTTTGTCTTTTTACTTATTATATGGTTTAAATATTTTAAAAAAGGTTACTCTAAATCCATATTATAAATTCTGGTATGTGAACATAACTTATAGTAAGATTGTTTTTTAAAATTTTATAGTCTCTTTTCTATGTTTTATTCTATTTTAACTTCCACCTTCTCAATTTTATCAATTGGTGACGATGATGTATGTTTGTAATATTATTATTATGAAGATTCATTGGAAATTAAAAAACGTATTATGTATTTCTCTGTGTAACCAAACACAAATGAAGGTATTTTAACAATTGATCCTACATGTAAGAATCCTAATTAATTGCGACTGTTACTTCTGGCCTTGTCATGCTCCCTGTCTAGTACAGTCTGTCACTTAAAATGTCCCTTAGTTTGCATGTTTGTTTTCCTACGTGCTATACAAAAATAACAAAAGCTTTTCTTTCTAACTTCTTTAGTCACCCTTGCTTCTTCCATTTTAATCAATTTTTCCTGGCTAGTGTTTCTAACACTGCAGTTTGGAATCTATTAGTTTAATAGACCAGAAACTCAAATGGCACGCCTTTACTTGACTAAGACGCCATTGGGGCCGAAGCAGGCTCCCTACATGCTCCTTTGAGCTGGTTCATGGGAAGGGTGATGGTTAACTTGGTCCCCAACTGGTGTAGAAGGGTACTGAGTGTTTGGGACTGTGGCCTAGTTAGTGGGTTTCTCTGTGTGAGCTTTAAATGTGATAATCTGCTTCTGATTCTTGCTCAAATTGCCATGCAGACTATGATAGTACATTAGCACCATTATGATCCCTTGAAACTGTTGGCACCATAGATCAACTCCTTTAAGAAGTCAATGACATCTATGTGGTCACAATAACAAAAAGTAACTGATATCTTGACTGTGTTTCTTTGTTACTTTACTGGATGTTTTGCCTTTATAATTTCATTGTTTTTTAAAAATTTTATATATTCAGCTAATATATACTAAACACATTGAATGTATATAAATCTATGATGTACCTATCCTTTACAAATCTAGATATAAGTCAAAGATCAGAAGAATTTTATACAACTTAAACTTAATGTGGCTATCTAGATAGGAAATATGAGGCAACTTTAAAAACAGTAGACAAGGATCTTACAGTATAAAGAGGATGGTTGACTCAATTCACCTATACACTATATGAACCTGAATTTTCTCTCTGATGCTCAGCTCACTCACTAAAGTCAATACTAGAAGAAATAACCCTATAAATTTATGTTGATTCATGTTTACATGTCTTGTCATCATCATCATGTTCATTAGTGGAGATGTCTTTCCCAACTGTCTTTCTGTCTCATTGATGACGTTAACTCTTCATTCTCTTTTCACAATCTCATATCCTTCCTCGTTCTTTTTTATATTTCTTGAAACATAAAATACATTCATCAAAGCATTCAAATATCTCAAAAAAAAATCTGTCCCGGCTACTTTTCTTCTTGTAAGTCACTGCTTTGAGTCTCTAGAAAGCTTATGTCATTCTTCAGTACATGTCTTTTAGGAAGTCATCTTCTTCATCTTGCCACTTAGTGAAAATATCCAAACAAAAGACAACACTGACACTAGCAATCATGTTCTTAATTGGAGACTTTCAGTGAAACTCTGCACTAGTTACTCCGTGAAATATTTTTAACACTGGCTCTGCATCCCTCTTTGCATGTTGTACTTTTTGTGAACATTGAAATGTTCTTTTATTAGGGAATTCTGTCCATTTGTCAATATCTTCATATCTGCTTGTCAACAGGCATGATGCAAATGCTTCCTTCGGAACTGGTTTGGTGGTGAGGGCAGGAAGAGCAAGAGTTCAGGGTCACCCTCATGCACACAGTGAGTTCAAGGACAGCCTTGGGTGCATAGTGAGTTCAGGGCTAGTCTGAATTCATGAACCATTGTCACAAAATAACTAATCAAAAGCACAAACTTCTGTTTCTGGGCATGTTTTCCTCTGTTTTTCCCCACAGTTATAGGTCACATAAATGGATATAGCCACTGTGAACATTCACTCTGATCCCTGGTGAGAGGAATTGAAGCTTTTTGATATTTTACTGCAGCTCAGTTAAGGCTTCTTTCCATTGAAAGCTGTTTCCCATACAACTGTATAGAAACGTTAGACTAGATGGAAATCTAATTCGGCTTTCAGCTGTAAGTGTATGTTCTCATGTGTGTTTCCCGCCTGAGTTAATTATATCAATATTATACAAAGCCTTTCAGAATCAACCTACAGACTAAGTAAGAACACTTCAGAAATACTCATTAGGAGAATGTAAACGCCATGCAACAATATCATGATAGCATAATTTCATCCAAAGAAGATACAGAACAGGGGTTAATGAGGAAAAAGAGAGGGCAAGGTAGATGTTATATTCTACACAATGGGGAGCTGAGTTATAACAGAGATATATACAAGAAATAAATTACTTATAAAAATAGCACCATAAAGGGCTTCAAATAGAAACAGTAAAGCAAACACTCATACTGGACTATCACAAATTAGAATGTAGAGCAGGCAGAATTGGAGACAGAAAGACACAGAAGTGGCCTAAGTGACTATCTGCAGAACAATTCAGTAAGCTATGTACAAAGATAAAAGCAGATTATCTGAGACATGGTAGTGGTCACAAGAATGAGAAAAGACACAATGTAGTCCTCTGCCTTTGTGTTAAGAGGGGATTCTTGCCCTGAGTTAGTATTCAAGTTGTTGCCTTGTGTTGTCTCACAAACATGTACATTCACAAAGTGCTATTATGTCTGTGATATAATTTATACAACTGTTTAGTAAGGATTGTTCCAGCTCCAGTTCCCCAAGTATGGGTAAGATTTTTGATATGCAAATTGAGGTTTAGATTTATGGAAAATGTTGATTTCTCCCCAAACAATATTCTATTCTTATTCTTCAAAACTTTAATTGCATGTGTGCTGGGATCATCTTGGCTTTTATGTCATTTCAACCTCTTTCCCTCTCATCTCATACTTCATTATCATTATCTCACAGGCTTTATATCCAATTTATCCAATTGCACATAGCAGTTTGGTTAAGTGTCTTATTTGTCTTTATTTTAATGAGGCTTATAAAATTTTTCTTTGATGCTGTTCCTCTTTGAATGTTTGATAATTTGTTACTAATTTTTTATCTTTTAACCACTTTCCCTAAATTTTCTTAAATCATTGTATTCTTCACCCCAAAACTCTTTCTTGCTCATGTCTCTTTATTTTGATTTTTAATATATGTTTATAAAATATACATTCACATCTATTGTGATCAACAGAAGGAGGTAGGCAGATGGGATTCTAAATTTTAATTTTTTTGAATTATTATGCATCAGTTTTATTTTCAATTTTGTGTTTGTTTCATACAGGAATGGGATATCTGACAAGCTGGATTCTCACCTGCAATACCATCTTGAATTCTCCTGGCATGTCATGAGCAGGAATTTTCCTATTCCTTGGTAGGGTGCCAAAGACAAGGACATTCTCCTCCCTCAATATAACGAACTTCTCATTTTCTAATGACTGACATTTTGGGTGAGAGTAATATGTTTGGTATGTGTTATAATTTCCTATCATTTCTTTGGCATTAGTTGTATTTCCCAAATAGAGGAGCATTGCTGGCCACCTGGCTACATTTCCTGTTCCCTCAAAAGTCAAAGTCCACTGAAGTTCTCAATTTTAAGTCCCTTGATTTTGTTTCTCATCATCCGTGCTATGAAGCATCATGCTATAGATCTGAGTTCAGCATTGCAGCACTTCAGTTTGGGTCCTGTTTTCTTCTGTGCTTTATCTAGGGTCATTTCCTCAATACCGTCCCCATGTTGTCTTTTCAGCATCTCAACACCTGCTCTATAGACACATGCTAATATCAAAAGAGAAGCAACTGATTTACTGAAATCTAATGAATATATTTGTGGTTGTTTGAATGAAAATGGCCCCATAGGCTTCCACATTGGTGGTCACCAGGGAGTGGCCTTATTGGAGGAAGTGTATTACTGGGGGTGGGCTTTGAGGTTTTTAAAGCCCATTCTGAGACCAGAGTCTCTTTCGTACTATTGCCTACAAATCCAGATGTAGAACTCTTAGCTGTGTCTCCAGCACCATGTCTGCCTCCATGCCACCATGCTTCCTGCCATGATGACAGTAAACCTCTGAAACTGTAAGTCAGCCCCAAATACATACTTTTTGTTTTTTTGGTTTTTCAAGACAGCGTTTCTCGGTGTAGCTTTGGAGCCTATCCTGGCACTTGTTCTAGAGAACAGGCTGGCCTCGAACTCACTGAGATCTGCCTGCCTCTGCCTCCCAAGTGCTGGGATTAAAGGCATGTGCCAACAATTCAGTTTCCATGATCATGGTGTCTCTTCATAGGAATCATACATTGACTAAAACAATATTATACATGGTAATTTTAAATAGATACTCTGTTGTGCATCTTATAAAGGTGAAATTCTAGATGTCTAAAAGTTATTTTGTATGATTGAGCTAATTCCCTCTTAATTTAGGGAAAGTTTGTGTGAAATAACTTAAATTTTCTTAAGTGCTGCTAAGCTTAGGGGCCAATCCAAACTAAATTAGAAACAAAGTGAATCCATATTAATCATACAGCATCAACAAATTTTAGAAAGCTTAAAGTATGATTAAATCTCCATGATGAAATTTCAAAATATACTTCTACTTAATACTATGGAATAGTATTGGTTCCTATAGTGAACTATATACATGTCTATGTTGTATATGTGTGTATTCAATGCCTGGGGGAAATGGAGATAAGGGGAGAAAGAGAAACATATACATGGTAAGATGTATAGAAAGAATATCAAGAAACTGTTAGAGTGTCTGCCTGCAGACACTGAATCATAGACCAAAACTCAATTATTCTGTGCATGAATAGCAATGAAAGGGTATTATCAAGCTACAGGCTATAACTAGCAAAAAAAACTGTTGAGAGTTTAAATGGGAAAAATAGAAACTGATAACTGTAAGACATTCATAATGAAATGCTATGTATAAGTTTAATTTTCTTACTTTCCAATGAAATTTGGAGTGCTATCTTCACTGTCTTTTAGGTTTGAAAAGTGGATTTTCTTTCAGTGGAATACAAAATGGAACCAAAGTCTGTTTTAGAGGATAACTTTTGAACTAAACAAGACAAAGCATGAACAGGGCTAGAGCAGCCACCGATACTGTTTCATAAGATAGAGGTCAGAGTACTTTTCTCTTTCACTGAATATTTTACATCCCAATGTCATACTTTTAAAGAACTGACTTTATTATTGGTGTCCTCTTCCTTACCCAGCAGCTCATCCTATTTCTACAAAGATGGCACTGGGAGAGTGACTATATGGTTGCTATTGTACACAGTGTGCTCATTGCCCTTTGCTTCAAGAAGGGAGTCACTGTGTCTAGCTGGCTACCTACTGCTCAATCCATGAAACTCCAATAGATCAGTCAAAACCAACAGAGAAAGTCCTGCTCAATCTCAGTTACCAAAACATAATGATCAGACATAAGTGTGAGAGAGAAACAGATGGAGGAGAGGGGATGTGAGGGACGAGGGTGACCAGCATGCTCTGTGTAAGAGTGTAAAATTGTCTTAGACCAAACTCAATTAAATGTTAAATAAAAAAAAACAACCAATAATACTGGTTGAATTAACTTTTAAAAAGTCATGTTTCAGATTATTCCTTGCAAATACATTTCCTGAAGTGAAGTATAGATACAGATACAGGGCTAATAGATTACAAAGGTTTTCAGCATATACTACATTCAAGATTGAGGCATCTACCAAAGTGCTCTTTATCCACCATACTTTCTATGCTGCCTTTTTAAAAGGTTTTGAACTACTCTATAATTATTTCACTTACTTTTGCTTTAAATATCTTCAAATATTTACTAGTTAAACAACTTAAAAGTAGTAACTTATATGCCCATCTCTTTTGTCATTTATATAAAAAGCATAACATGGGGTAGCTAGCCTTTGCTACAATGTTTACTATGTTACATTGTAGCATTGTTTAGGAAGGTCCACTGAAACAGCATTTTTTAGTCCTTTCAATTTTCCACTTAGTGCTTTTAACATTAAGAAACTTGATCTCAGTCTTACCATTGAAAAGCAATGGGTGTTACCAATTAATTACGATTTAAAATTACATGTATTCATTATTCCATCATAAAGTTGTTTTACAATTAGTGAATTGTTATATAATAATTTCATACATGTAACATGTGTGTCACAGGACAATTTTCTGTTCTGGGACTGTTGTAGCTCCATGAAGACTACATAAGTTTTGTTTCAGTTTTGTATTCTTTAGCCACTGGTAAGAGCAGCATTGCACATATTGCTGCTCTTTGGTTAATTATGTGAAGACATTTACAACCTGCTTTTCAACGTTCTGTTTCCCTTAATGACCTCCATTTCCTTAAAGGATGGATAGAGGTAGCTAGGCAACTGTAAGAAATGTTCTCTTGAAGATTTTGCCTTTATTGAAGACTTGCCCACATACTGGAAAATCCTTTCCCGGGAGACATATTCTGGAATCAAGGTAAGGGTCTCCTCACTGTCTGGATTTAGTTGCCACATGCATAGGTTTCGTAGTCTATCTTTCAATCTAGACTCGCAGCTAGGCAAATGTTTGGTCTGGGAAGACCCAAAGCCCAGACATAGAATTTTTGTCATTGGCTGCATAGAGTGACATGATCAAGTGTTCACTCACAGGAATATTCCAGTAAGTAGATTTTAGCTCATTAAGGACTAAGGGAAATTTTCATAAAAGCATACTCACAGAACAGCACAGAGACCAACATCTTCATCAAAGTGCTTCCAAAATAGGCCAATGCCACTGAGAGGATTCCCTCATTGTGTATACATTCTTAAAGCAATCCTACAGAAAGGTTTCTTGGGCAAGTGAGTCAATGGTCCTTGACCTTGGGCTCAGTAACCGCTGCTTGTTCACATTTGGGTGTCTCCTCCTCAAGAACCTCCACAGTTGCCTCTTCCTCCTCATTTTGTTCAGTCTGGGCTTCTGATCCTCTCCCTGTGAACCCTTTCTTTCTGTGGAGTAGCCTTTGTATGTGGGGTCTCTGCAACTTCTTAGCATCAAACTAGAGTATTCCTCATAATTTTATTCCCTACCACCACCACCAACAACAACAACAACAACAACACCACACTGAACTAGGGCCAATTGATGAGGATAAAGAAGAAACAGTTAGTACCAGAAAATAGAGAAAACAAGGCTCTGAAGCCTGTTTATAGAGCTCTAAAAGGTTGGTGACAAGTGTCAGTTTTTTATTCTGGGGAATTCTCATTTTCAAGTGAGCATCCTGAAGCCACGGGACCTAAGCCCCAGTGTGGCCGGCAGGGATATATGTGCAGGGTTCCACTGCCACAGTGACTCTATGGAGAATAGGGACAGTTTGACTGTGCTACCACAAAGTCTCAAAAACATTTTTAAACATTTATATTGCTTCTTGAATATGTGTGTGTGTGTGTGTGTGTGACAATTCCTTCATAGCCATCATTATGCATTGGTGTTTCAAATATACTGATTTACATTCCAGGAAGGCCAGGGCCACAAGTCCTGATGATGTCACAATAAGTATCAACCCCTCACAAGCTGCAGAGAGAACATGCCCATGTTATCAATCAATTTCTGCAGACAATGTGATCCCTGCTGCAGAGTGTGAAGTTAAGAGAGTATGGAGGCAATGGTTTTAGAAGAAATGGCATTATATTTACCACAATGCTGGGATTGTACATCTGCAGCGTTCTAATTCTATTTTTACATTTCCCTTGCCACTCGGAGCAAACTGGAAATTTCAGCAATGTGTCAAACATGTAGCCACCGTCACACCTGGTTTCATACGCAATTACCTTGTGAAGTCTGTCATCTCCATCATGATCATGCACATCTTCTTGGCGAGAACAATGATGTCATTGCTTGTGTCGTCCCAGATCTCGATCTCAGCATCCAGCTTGCTCTTCACCTTCTTGAAATCAGCTACTTGCTCTGCAATCTTCTCCCTTTCTGCCTCGGGCAGTTGAGTCATCTTAGCCTGAAATATGATGGTTCAATTTAAAATCATTTCTCTATAGAGGCAGCGTCTTAGGAAGAAACAGTCATACAGGACATTATTACAATTAGTTCATTTCAAATCAGGGTACCTGGAGCTTAAGTCATCCAATCTCAGCTTTCCTATTTGATTCAAAGAGGAAAAGCTACACAATTTTCAATATTTGCCTCAAAGTATACAGCTACATTTAAGGTTAGAACGGTAGACTTTGGTGTCTGATGTTTGAGTTCTCCTCTATAAAATAGCCTGCTACTACTTTCATAATATATCAAAATTTTAAATTGAATCTGATGCATAATACTTGTTAAAATGCATATTCTTCATATAGTTTTAATTATATTAATTGAACACTTCAAGAGATAAATTTAAACAGAATATTTGGAATGACACTATGTCTACTTATCTTTATGTGCATGCACACACACACATATATACTTAATTAAGCATGGTATGTATATACATTCATAAACAATTACAGAATATGCTCATATAAACATAGATAAAATGTATATTTTATACAAGCAAAACCTTCAGATCCATATTAGCATATATACCGTTCCCCTGGAAGAATTAGAGTGAAGGGCAGGATTTATGAAGGGCATCCTCCCTTATTAGCATACCAGGTCTAGAGGTGCTGCTCAAGCAGCAAACATTCTCTGCTTTGGCATGATAGCAGTCTGTGGATATGTTACATTCTTAACAGCATGCAAATTGCATCTTCCCATTGCATCTGAAATGAGGCTTTGGTAGGAAACCATGCAAACTCTAACACGACTGAATACTCAACCTCAGCGCTTGGAATCTGTCAGTTTTGTAAAATAGAAGAAAAAAAAAGAATCCTGAAGTGAAAAATGATTTGATACTTTAAAGACCATAAAATTTCATGAAGCTCTCCTTGCAATTATATTGTCAAACAGTGAGGTCCAGACCCAGTCCCAGCAATACACACACACACACACACACACACACACACACACACACACACACACACTCATTCATACATACATACTCAGACACACACATACACACCCAGATAAACACACACACACAAACACACAAATACACACTCACATATATAGACACATGCATGTACACACAGAGAGAGACATACATACACACATACATCTGTGAACGTATGCACATACACACACACACAAACACACACATAAAAGACACAGTAGAATGTCAGATACTTTCTAATAGTAGGTGTGTGTGGATGGAAAGAGGGGGTGTTTTGAAAAGGACAAAACATGAATGCTGAAGTTTCTTATTAGACTATTTACATAGAAAATATATCTACAAGGATTTCTGGATTCTAGTGATTGGGCATCTACGGATGGGAAATGAATATCAGAAACCTTTGTGATTTTCTGAATATTAGGTTCAAAAGTAGTAAAAACATTTCTTACTAGATCAATAATATATAGTAACAACAAAAGCTTAGCTAAATTAAATAAAGAAATTAGGTTGGGTGTGGGTATGCATACCTTTAATCCCAGCACTCAAGAGGCAGAGGCAGGAGGATTTCTGGTAGTTTGAGGCCAGGCTGGTCTACATGGAGAGTTTTAGGCCAGTCGGGGATACATAGAGAGTTCGTCTTTACAAAATTTAAAATAATATTAAGTAGACAATACAAACAAAAATACAGATCAAAGAATCAATATGTATGGAGTGTCATTTATCATTAGCTTATTACTAACCTAACCTAGGATCTCAACCTGGATTAGGATGCCTTGCCTGACATCTACCATAGCAAATACAACCAACAGTAAGGCTTTCTAGTGTGGTTTCCTTAAAATCCATTAGCATAAGCCTTACATGTCTTAAGAGTTCAACAAATGACATATTTCTTATTCAAAAGAAAATTTATCAATATACATTCATATTTCCAGCACATTTTCAATTTTCCATTTAATTTCCTTTGAAGACTAAGGTTAAACTTCCTAAGGTTAGGATTTTTTCTAAAGAGTTACTTTATTTTTAATTATGCATATGTGTATGTGGGGGGTATGGAGAGGGTGCAGCAGTGTGTTTGTGTGTGGGTGTGTATGAGCACATGGTTTACGGTGGCTGTGAGGGACAGAGGTGAAAGTCCCCATGGAGCTGTTGTGACTGACAGTTGGGGACTCAACTCAGGTCTTCCTCAGGAACAGTGCCTGCCCTTAGACACTGAGTCATCTCTCCATCCCAGAAGCTAGATTTTTAATTATTGAGCTATACAATTTTTGTTTCTTAGCAATAAAAAGTAGTTTTTTTTTCTTTCTCTTTTAGGAAATGTGTCCTATGCAGAGTGCTAAAGCCAAGCAGCTTTTACTACTGCTGGCAAATGGTAAGGGATGTAAATGAAGACACAGCTCACTACTACCAGAATCAAAAGTAATACACAAGTATGTTAAGTAAATTGTAAGCTATCAACCCATTAAATGAACTTGGAAACAGAAATGGGTTTTCTCCACCTTGAATATTGGTCATTATTTTTCTCCTCTCATGTTTACACATTCAAGTACTAATAACTGTGAAATAGATTCAACAGAGCCATCTTTGTACATCCTACATGTGAGAGATAATGATTCTGTGGTGCTGGTCATGCTGAATTTACTATTATTATTATCATTATTAGGCAGCTTTACACAGGGAAGAAGGACTCTCAACTAAGAAAATGTCTCCATCATACTGACTTGTAGGCAAATCTATGAAGCATTCTCTTGATTAATGATTGATGTGGGAGGGCCCAGAACTCTGGGAACATTGCAGGTGGTCCTGACTTGTATGAGAAAACAGACAGAGCAATATGTGAGGAGCAAGCCGTGAAAGCAGCACTCCTCCATCGACTCTGCTTTAGTACCTGCCTCTAGGTTGTGGCCCTGCTTGAGTTTCTACCCTGACTTCCAACAGAAATGGGCTGCTAACAATAAATATATGATAAAGTAAACTCTTTCCTCCCCAAGTAGCTCTTAGCCATGTGTTGTAATCATAGTGATAGTAATGATAAGATACCGATAACCAGGATAACCCATAATGCTGATGGAATTTTAGAGAATATTAGGGAAAGTTACTTACTAATGACATAACAAAATATTAAGGCGGTAATGTGGTCAAGAGTATTACAAGTTCTATACCTAGTAATGTCGCTGATCTCCTATAAGATCTCCAGGAACTCCTTAATCCACTTGCATAAGTTTCCCCAGAAACAAAGTGAAAAAATTACCACTTTTACCTTTCTCTTAAGGGAGCCCAGTGTCAATAGAAACTGTCACAGACAGGATACTCTACATTGCATCCAACATACTCTCAAATCATGTGGTGAGTTACAATCAAATGACTTTCAGATCCAACAAGAGAACAGTCAGTAGTTGAGCAAGAAATTGTAAAATTGAAAGTTCTAGAAGATTCTAGTTATTCTTTGCACAGGACAGCAACAATAATGAGACATTAAATTACTATCTGACACCTTTACTGAAGGGTTTAAGTAGATCTATGAATAATTTATTAAATTCCATCAATCAATTTCAATCACTGGGAAAATTTAAAAGTAAAACCCAAGAGAATACTTTGTGTTGAGGATTCCAGATTTTTTTTAAAAAAATGTTTTTTTGAATTATTTGGTACAAGGTATGAAAAGAAATAAGAATGAAGCTTAAGACAAATTAGGCCAAGTAGAAAATCTGACATGTATAATCAGGTATCTCTATGTCTATGTCAGCATCTACAAAACAGAATTCTGATACAAATAGCTTTTGGGGTTCTTGCCATATGAATGATACTGCATTGTGTATCTATTAATTTGGGAAATTAAAACCAAAGACAATGGAAATAGCTGCCATTGACTTGTTCCATACTCTTTCTAGGCACCATTTATTTATTTGAGGTCCTATCTTCATGAGGTCACTACTAGGGTTACCCCAATTTACACATGAGAAAAATAAGTTATCTCCAGGAGACTAAGCATTTGAATAAAGAGTCTAGTGTTGGGCAATATTTGAACCAGGGTTCAAACCATAAAGTGTAGCCAGGAATTCTTGTTCTGTTACTATGACAACAAACATGAGTAATGCCATCCCAAATGCACTAAAACACCCACACTGTCCTTGGAGGTATACTCAGAATCAGTTTTCACTCTGCTGTCTCCATTATAGACTGTGTTGAGTGTCTACATTTCTAGAAATATTTAATCACAGATAAGGAAAAGCAAACTTGCCAAACAAATCTACATATTTGATGGATGTGTCTGAGAGTAAGTTTTCCATATGGACTAGAAACCTCAAGAAATGCAACCCTTGCTTTTCTTTATTATTCTATTTTCCTAAAGATAAATCATGCCCTTATCATCTGTCACATTTCATTGTGTGTCCATCTCATCCTATGTAGGTTTCTCTCCACTTTCTGGCATTAATTTCCTATTTCATTTGAATGTTTACTTCAATTGTACAATTCTTACCATGTTTTTTGTTTGTTTTGTTTTGTTTTTTGAGACAGGGTTTCTCTGTGTAGCTTTGGAGCCTATCCTGGCACTCGCTCTGGAGACCAGGCTGTCCTCGAACTCACAGAGATATGCCTGCCTCTGCCTCCCGAGTGCTGGGATTAAAGGCATGTGCCACCAACACCAGGCCCTGATAGTTTTAAAGAAGCTAGAGGTGATCTCTGTGAGTTTGAGACCAGCCTGGTCTCCAGAGCGAGTGCCAGTATAGGCTCCAAAGCTTCACATAGAAACCCTGTCTCGAAAAAACAAAAAAACAAAAACAAAAACAACAAAAAAAGACAATTCTTACCATTTTTAATAACAGAATAAAACAGGAAAACATTTTGGTCATAAATATATCATCGGAATTATTTTTAATAATTTATTTTATGTTTTGATTAATTACAACAACATTTTCTCCCTTCAAAATGTTACACATACCCTTCTATTCTATTTTTTAAATTCATTGCCTTTTTATTAATTGTTGTTACATATATGTATGTTACATACATACATATATATGCATATATGTATAATATATATATTATGTGAGTTTCAGCACTGACCATTTGATATCAGATAACCAGTTGGTGTGCTCTTCCATGGGGTGACTACTTCTCTGGAATTACTCTTAGAATTTGAAAAAAGATCTATGTACCTAGCAACAGAATCAAATAAAATATATCATTGATACACTATAAGCCTCTATCTCTCTTTATCTAATAATCTCCTAGAAAGATAATCACTAGCTGGATTTCTGAACCCATAGACAACTATGAATTCATAATCTATGAACTCTTGTAAATGCTATTATTACATGCTGAGAACTCATATCTGATCTTCAACTTAAGTGATGCTCACATTTATGCTCTGCTTGTTGATCTGCATGGATAGCGCTCCAGTGTGTACACAGGACAATACTTCACTGTATAAACAGGATGGCATTTCACTGTGTGAACACGGTGGTACTCCACTCTGTAAACTGGATAGTACTTCACTTCATAAACTGGATAGTATTCCACTATCCTACATAAACAGACAGCTGGTTAACTTGTGTAAACCGGACTGCTCTCTATTTTGTAAACAGGATGGTACTCCACTGTAAAATGGATGGTATTCCATTTTATAAACTGGATAGCATTCCATTGTGTAAACAGGCAGGTATGTCACTACTTCACTGTGTAAACAGGATGGTGTTTTATGGTGTAAATTGGATGGTACTCTATTGTGTAAAAAGGACAGTACTCTATCATGTAAAGCAGACTGTGCTCCACTGTGTAAACAGGATGGTATTCCACTGGATAAACTGGACAGTATTCCACAGTGTAAACAGACAGGTACTTCACTGTGTAAATAGGCATTATTTGTTTTGTGTTTCTCTATCTTTTTGAAGATATTCCATTTTTTGCCTTTTGTGGGCAGGGAGTAATTTTGGTTCCTTCTTTAGCTACACATATTGTTTTGCATATACAGATAGATGTGAAACTGAAGTGTCACAGGGCCATTAGTAGTCATCTTTGTTTTATTTCTTCTTTCTTACTTGCACTCTTTACCTTCCAGTTAAGCAATTGCTACTTGTTTCATACAAGCATCTTGAGGTATATTCCATTTATTATTTTTCTTATTCTTTTCTTTCTTCATCTTTGTTGGGTTAAGTTTTATCATCTTTCGTAGCATAATTTGAACAGTAAATAGCATTTTTTTTTAGTTTACAATCTATGTAGAATTCAGAATACCTTACCAATTCTTTGCTTATAGATATTTATGGTGTTCTTTGTTATAGTCTCATTATTTATGCACACAAAAATTCAACTTCCTAAAGCAAAGTCTTTGAAAACAGAGCCACCATTAACAATAGTGACAACCTATTTTCTATTGCTTTGATTTTTGATACTCTTCCCTAGAATATAAGTTCCCTGAAAATAGGAGCATAATTGATAATAAATAACTTTAATTTGGGAGTTGGTAATAGGAATATTACCAAGCTAGCTTCTTCTGGTGGAATAAGCTCCAATCCCTGTCACTTGATGGGCCAAGAAAACAGGATCACAGATCTAGGGTTGTCCTAGGTTATGGAATAAGTTCAAAGTCAATTGCCTAACTTAGTAAGACTCTTTTTAAATAAAAATAAACTCAAAAAATTATAGACTGCTGGAGAAACAGCTCACTGTTAGTTCCACCCAGATACATGAGAACCTGATTTCAATTTCCAATAGTTAAAAACAACAATCCAAGACCTAAAGAAGATTATGTCTACAATATCACATGTACAGGTCTTCCCAAACAGACACAGAAACAAATAAATAGTAAATAAATAAGCAATCCCTTAGAAATGAAAGATAAGGGGAAGCTGGCATAAAAGGAAAACAGTAGGGATTTTCACACAACTTTAAATGCTGACAAGTGTGAGTCATATAGCAAAGAACCATCCTAAACTTCAGTATTGAGCAATAATAAACTCACATACAAATTTTGTTTGTATGATAGGTATGTGTATGCATATAGTCAATAGAACCAGAAATATGAAGGACTTTGGTAAGTGGTGCTTACCAAGAGAACATGTAGCATATTTAAATCTGCCTAAAGCCGTTAAAAAATCCTTGGAAGAATCAAGAGCACACTCTTCACTTGTCCCACCTCATAGAGCCAATGCACAAACCAAAGTAGATCTGAGCAAATGAGCCCCATAATCACAGACTACAGAATATACTAAGTTGTTACACGCATCTCATTAACCCCAAGGCACAACTCACGTATTTCACACACTGTATAAGGAATTGTCTGTCCCAGAGAAGTAAATGGTCTTAAACAGGGTAGGAGAAATAGAATATTAGCAATTCTGTTTTCACTACTTTTCTGTTTTCCTTAACTATAAGCTTTTTATGGACAATTAATTCCTAGGTATACCACAAGACTTTATAATCTCCTATCCAGGAAACACACAATTCGAATTTTATTAATAGAAATATATAATTTAATCAATAATAGGATATTAAAGCATGTCACAACCATAGAAATTATGTCCATAAAGGTATAAATCCCTCTCTTTACAAAATGGCCTCTCAAATACTCAAGTATTTTTACTCTATATGAAATAGTTACATGTGAAGACAATTTGTATCTAGCTTTCAGGAAAATATGAAATCCACAAAACACATGGGCAATAGATGGAGCGACTGAACACACACTGGGTATCACACAACTTCAGGAGATGATTGTTAGTTTATTCAATATTAAGATATCCATAATGTTTGGACTTAGCTATAATAATATTTAATATGAACTGCTACAATGCTTCAAATTACTTCGAAGTCTTTCAGAAAAACCCCAAACAGTGGAGCTATTATATATCATCTTCCAAAACAGATTATCATGACAGGAAGAATATATCCAGACAAATTGTATTCGTAAATGTATACTATATCACATTCCTTGCAATCTTGGTGAATTTAGTTGGCATGAGACAATACTAAAGCCCTGATCATCTTCCTTGGGGAAGCAGGAATACTTTATTTGTCTTACCAACAAACTGAGGCCCAGACAGCCTCAGTACAAAGACCTCATTATATGTAACTAGCCTATAATATTGTTTTTAAGTTATCTATATAATCCTCACTTCATCTCTTACTTTTTTATCGTTTTCTTATCTCTTTTAATAACAGGCATGCACTACTTTCTGAGACACTCTGTTACAGTTTTGGCAATCACTAGCTATTAGACAATTCTTCATGTCTCCTCTCCTTTCTTGCTATTGACAGCCCTGACTCAATACTAGAAAACTGAGAGGAGGGAATGCAATCTGTTTTCCACAAGATTTTTGTTACATGAAAACAATCATCAGATGCTGTTAACTGTACCTTTTCTTTCACTTTTTCCTTTCTTTACACTTATTCATTTCTGGACACTTCTTCAAAACTATACCCATGTAATCAATGTCAGGGCTCCTTCAGAGTTACCACATGTGTTTCAGCCCCATCTATAAAGTGACTTCCAAATGCTAGAAGAATCCTGGCTAGCCCAAGATACAAGATGTGGCCTCTGTGCAGAATGCAAAGTTTACTCTGCAAAGAGTCTAAAACTATCCTAGAAAATTTTATTGTATCCATATACATTATCTACTTTAATACACAACAGAAATGTACATAAAAACTACAACTGCCACATATCTAAAAACCTGCACATTTAATTCTTTGAACACTAGCTGCTGTAAAGATTTAAACTAATTCAAATTCAATTGCATGGTGTTTCCCCAAATCACTATGTGGGGTGTTGATAGGCTCTTGTGCTATCCAAGCAGACAGTACATACATTTTTGAGCAATTCAGTAAACAAATGTTGGGAAGGCTGTACACAACTCAAACGAGCTCTAGAATCTCAGTCATCACAGTATGCAACTCAAATCTTATTCTCTTCCATTCTGCACCTCAGTTTAGTTACCTGAATTTCATGCCCCAGTTTACAGTAAATTGGTTGGAAGTAGACAGGAGGCATGCTAGTCTAAGCACAAGGACAGAAAACAAAACAGGAGACAGAACTGTGAGATGCTGGGGATCTGTTAGTTTATACATGAGCTTTCCTGCTTATAACAGTGCACCCAGCCCATCCCTCTAGTATTGCACAGTACAGTGTTCTTTCAGAACCTTGACCATGAATCACCTTCAGTGCACTTACTCAGCATCTGATGATGTCTACTGAACAAAGTTAGGTGCTGACACCCATGCTGGCAAAAAGCATGGAATAATCCCGTGCAGGAAATGCAGCATTTATACATTTAGGATTTCAATCTATACGAGTAAGGAAGCATGGAATATAATTTGGAAACAAATTCCAACGAACCTCATTTAAGCCATGAAAAACTATATAAACACTGTCCCACTAAAATAGGCATCATTTGAAAAAGACTTAGATGGCTACTATTTCTAAGCACATTTTTCTATGTGTTTTTACATTTGATTTTTAAAATGAATATACCTATATTAGATGTGTAAGTGCTGGAGTGAATAAATGGGTGTAAGTGTAAGAAACATTTTCCCAAAGTTCAAGGGAATCTGAATTTTTCAATCTTTTATGTAATATTTTGTGTGATAAAACAATATTTTGAGGAAACAATATGTAATTTCAATGTGGCATTTACCTGCCCATAAGTAATATCCATCTATGTATGTACATGCTGCTATAGTTTAATATTCAAGTAGGAGTAAATATAATATAAATGCAATTATCATGTATCATTTATTTAAAATTAGGTATAATGCCTGTGAACAGTCTAATCTATATTTGAGGATTATGTGTCATACATCATCTTCAAGTATATAGAGATTATGAGGTATCGAAAAATTTGCATGGAATACCACTTGCTTAGCAACTTGTGTGTTTTAAAATATATCAAGCTGTGGGTTTTAAAATGTAGCATGAAGTAGTGTAAGTTATATGGAAATTATATTAACATTATTTCTTGGTGACTGCCATAACACAGTAATCAATAGTCTATTATCATCAATAGTCTATTCACTTGTGATCTAACATCCATAGTTAGTACCAGTTTCCACATTTCTTTTTGGTTTTTCCAGAAATGGTTTCTCTGTGTAGCTTAGGAGCCTATCCTGGCACTCGTTCTGGAGAACAAGCTGGCCTTGAACTCACAGAGATCTGCCTGCCTCTGCCTCCTGAGTGCTGGGATTAAAGGCGTGTGCCACCAATGCCCGGCTCACATTTTTTTTTTAACTTAGTTAGGTGACCCATTTTAGCAGTTAAAGGAATGACTGAATCACACATATAATTTAAGAGCTGTTAATATATCACTTATTTTTAGTTATTTGCCATTTTTTATCTTCTTTCACTGAAAAATTTTAAATCATTTATGAACTTCACACACATCATACTGAGACCATGTCTGTAGCCATTTTTCTTTATCCCTGTTTTCTGCTCTCGCTGGCCCATGTATTTCACTTGATATTACTATTTGACTGTAAGATGCCATCAGGACAACCCAATGTTCTAAATGTCCTTAAGATCATCTATGTCTATCATCTGTGTATTTGGCAAAGTCTGTTAAAGTATTTAGGGGCGACAAGATGAAATGGAAATGCATAAAGACAATACATAAAGAGGTATGCCAGAGAAATTGCAAAGAATCCTTCAAGCAAGTAATGACTAAGTTAGGCAAGAGTCAGCCTTAGAATGTCTTAAAACTCTATCAATAAAAAAAGACTTAAAAGCATTGCCAAATAAGAATGGTATATTAATTTTGAAATGTAAATTTTTCTATTCTTATTCAACATTATTAACAAAATGTTTATGCTGGGGGGAAAGAAATCATGAGTGGATATGATGATGAGGAAACAGATAGATAAAGAGGCACAAGAACAGAATATATATATATATATTATATATATATATATATATATATATATCACAACTGGGAAGGCACCAGGTATAACCAGGAGTGGGGGTTGTTGTTTGTGTGCTTAACTATTCCACTCATCACTCATTCATTTGGATGAAGTATGCTTTAAATATACTCAGAAAATACTAGCACTTGTTTGCATAATGAGTTAATGGTGGAACACTGAATATTTTCTGTGTTTATAGCATGGAATTATATTCAATTATATTCTACAGCTTCTTTGTGAAGTTTTGCTCTAACGTCTGAGGATAAATGAAAGGGGACATGAGAATATCTAGACTGCTATGCATTTTACATGCTATACTGACAGGTCAAGTGAATTTAAGTGCTGAGTTACATAGTATATTTTTATGCTTATGCTTATCAATACTCATGCTATCAATAATTGTCCAAAGAAATGTCATGAGACTTGATATAATTTAAATTTTACTTCTTCCTGCATTACATTTCAATGAAAGGATTTCAAACTCTATGTGGAATGGGTAATTCAATTCCATCATTTATGCTACTTTGAAATCATTGTAGATGCAAAATATCTGCTCTTCACATTCCTTCAGTCCCACATGGGCAGATTCAACCAACCATAGTTCAAAAATATTTAGAAACAATTACATCTTCACTGAAGCTCACAGGCTCTTTCTCTCTTGTCATATCTACCTGAGCACTGTAGAAAACTGACTGCAGTAATTTTAGTGCATTACATGTTGCTAATTATTTAGAGACCAATTAAAGTGAATAGAAGACACATGTAGCTAGCCTGTCACCATGATGCCACTTTAGACAGGAGACATGAACTTCTGTATATCTGTATATCTACAGTGCTTTTGAAATCTGTCCCACACATATATGGAAAAATAAGTATCTACATCAAATTCTGGCACAGTTACTGCCTGTGATTCAAAACACTTAAGAAAAATCCTTTCGTGGTTGTGAAACACAGTAAACCATTGGGTTAATTGAAAAATCTACAGCAACAGCACCAACAGTACTCTAAATTTGTCCATATGGCCAGAGTGCATGAGAAAATTAAATAAATGAAACATAATTCTTCCTGTCTTCTGGAATGCAGAGAGGCAGACATCTGGACCAGAACGGTACTTAGCAGCAGACAAGAGTTCCTCAAGTAAAATCCCATTTGGGACTGGAAATGAGATCCTCCACCAAAGAGGCAGTGTCTGAGATGAGAGATTTAACTTAGACTGAGATGGGATACAGATGAAGCTGTGTCTATAGATGAACACAAAAGGGAAATAAAACTAAGTCTTCAATTAGTTAGGCTCTCAAAAGCACAACTCCAGGCTACTTGGAGCCAGATTTCAGAAACATGTAGACCATTTCAAAAGCAGCCTGTGTGCAAACACCACACAAACAAAATATATGATAATTGGGAACATTTTCAAAGTAAAAGATGAGAGAGAAATATTTTTTTTGCCCAAGGTTCTCAAGCAGGGGATTTCACAGGCTGAAAGCAAGGGGTTTTGTTTTGTTTCTTACATTTTTGTAGTAGGATACACAATATGCTTGTAAATCATTCTGTTTACACACGGGAGTATAGAAAACACATTCACAAAAAGCTAAGATCATAAAGGAAGATGATGGGGAAGTGTTTCTGTGTATGTGTTTGTCTTATTGGATGATAAATAAAGTACTGTTTGGCCAATGAGGCAGCAAGTAAGGGGGGGCTAGGAATCAAGAAGGATTCTGGGAAATGTAGTAAAGAAGTAGTGATCTGAAGGAAGTGACATAGCAGGGAGACTCATATATAAACAAGGGCAAGAAGGAAGTGTGCCCTTCTCCCTTCCTCCAGAATTACCATGTGATCCTGGGATGAGGACGCCAATGGAAGGCATCCTAAATAAGATAAGCCTTATAAAATATATAGATTTATGATAATTAAGACTGAGCTAACAGATGAGAAATCCTAGTCATTGGCCAAACAGCATTTGTACCTAATAGAAGTCTCTGTGTATGATATTGGCCATCCATGTTGGGGGGCAGAACTCAATCGGGTGGCAGAGAGATTTATAGTAACAGGAAGATAAAAGCCTCATCCCCAAAAACTTACTAGCCATCAACATCTCCACAAAAGTAGCCTAATTCAGTTAGCAGTCCCATGGGATGTTTTGTCACATATCAGTGCTAAATACTCTTTATCGTCATCTACTGAGTGGAGACCAGAGATCCTGCTCAATATTCCATGCAATATACAGGCCAGCATTACAACAGCTATGTCAATAAGGCAACCGGTAAGAAGTCTCTCTTCATAGAGTTTACTTTGCTCAAAGTTGTTAGACCTGGCTCAGACTGACCTTGGGGCCTCTCCAGATCACACAGTCAAAACTCTCTGGTGTGCTTGTCTGATTCTTGGTGTTTCTCATGCTTTCAACCTTTTTCAATGTAATACGAAGCCAACAGAGCTTCAGTGGGGAGTACTACTTAATCGCACAGGATAAGGCTGAAAAGAGGGGTCACTAAATCTATTCTGCAATTCTATTACTTTATCATCAGGGAAAATGGCTTAATAATTTGTATCTAGACTTCCAGAGGTTAGATCAATTAATTACAGTGCTCTTTTTAATTTTAATAAGAAGTTATTTTTGTCACTATGAATAGAGAATAGCAACTATAATAGGACAGAAAACATAACTTTTCTTCATACACAAGGCTTTAAGACTAGCATATGCTTTTTGCATATTCAACAAGGCCATACAAATTTTCTTTTAATTTAATTGTATTTATATTTTATGTGTATATATGTTTTGCATGCTTGTATACATGTACACCACATGTGTGCTGAAGGGACCCAAAGAGGATGTCAGATCCCATACAACTGGAGTTACAGAATGTTGTGTGCTACCATGTGGGTATTGGGAAGCAGCCCTAGGACCTGTGAAAAAGCATCCAGTGACCCAGTGATCTCAATTAGATCTCAATTACTGAGCCATCTCTAGATCCCAATGTATTTTTTAAAAAGCTGGTAAACTTAAATGGACCAGCAAAAAGAGAGTATTTCCCCCTTGTATATTTGCTACACCTCTGTCTATAAAAATGTGCCAACTACAAATAATAGCATGGTTTTATTTTTCTCTCCATGTTATTCTCATTATATTAGTTATTTTTTAATGTAATATCTCTATGCTATGGTATCTCACCGATAAAACTTGTGAATTTACAAAGTACTCTTTCATCCAATAGATATTATAAGCTAATATTTTATTTACAGTTCTTGGCAATCTTGCTAGATATGAGTACATGTGACTATTCAAATTATATTGAAAATTTGGAATAGTAATATATATGCTTATGTTTCTAATGTCAGCATCTTACCCTAGTATGAAATATCTCTGTGCCCGTTAAACACAGTATCATCATAGAATTATACATATTTCCTTGCTTGTAACAGGACTATTATATGATATCAATGGACTTTGGGTATTTTTTATTTTGGACATATATATGAGTACATAAGTGTGCTTGAGCCTGTATGCATATGTGTCAATAGATATGGAATAGTCTATGGTGGATATGTTCTTACCATTTTCCAAATATATGTGGCAAAATTTTTTAATGACAATGGAAAGCACTTTAATAAAATTCTCCTGTTGTTATTAATATAGTACTAATATCTGTGTAAATTATATTAGTTTTCCAAAATATCTTACCAAGAAGGGTCTTTATATTTATTTTTTAAATCTAATAATAAGGTAACATTTATTTGTTATTATTGTGAGAACAGTGTAATTTCTATTGAGGTGTAATTTCTATTTATCCACTTATAACTTAGTATGCCTCTGTGGCTAGGGGAAGCATTAGAGATATAAACAGTCTCTTAATTGTGGCCTTACTAAAAAGCTAATAGTGAAATTGTCAAGTGTGTCTATGAAGAAATTTGTGGAAGATGAGACCTGAAAAAGTGAGTAAAGCTTTTTTCACTAGAGCTAAAACTGCATTTGAGGAAGAAAATGGCCATTGAGTAATGGATAAACCTGTAAAGTTTAGAAGGTTGTAAAGTTATTACTGAAAGCTATATGTAGAAGATGGTTTATAATCTAGTTTGTAAATTACAGATCTGCCTAGTTCATTTCTACATTTGGTTTTCAAAAAATTCAAAAGAATGCACTCAAAATTTATTTATTCTACCATGTCTAACCAGCTCAATTCAATGTTTTCCATCACAATAAAAATAGCTAGAACATCTTATCAGCACTAACCCCCCAAACATCTTAAGTTGTCCATACCCTTGTCTCTCTGCATGTTTTACATCCAATACTCATCCTTTAGAACATCAGAGTGGTTCACACATCATGATATATGTCCAGCTTACCATTTCCAAACCCTCATTTTCTAAAATTTAAGTGGGAACCTCTATCATTTCTGATCACTATGACAGCAATGGTTTTGTAACCTCCTACTTCTCCCCGTGTCAATACCCACATTGTTTTCAACACAGCATTCAGAATGGCATGTGCAAAAACATTACAGATCATATAATTTCTGGCCCATGGCTTCCCAATGGCTCTACCATCTTTAAAATGAAAGTCAATACTTTTTAATACCTATACAATGAGAACAGGGTTATTTCTGAATTTTGGATCTCCCCCTATATTTGGTTAATTTATACTAGTTGTCAATTTGACAGGATTTGAAACTGTCTCTGATTCAAAACTCTAAGCATGTGTAGGAATGATTTTCTTCACAGATTAGGTTTATTTGCAAAGAACTACTCTAACGTGGGCAGCACTATTCTGTGTAACAGGGTCTTAGACTGAGTCAGTAGTTGAAGGCAAGTTAAGCACCAGTATTCATCAATGCTGCTTTTCTGGTTGTAGATACACTGTGGCAAGTGATACTGTGATGGACTGCATACCCTCAAACTGTATAAATAAGAAAAAAATCCCTTCTTCATGTATTTGATTATGGGGATGAGAAAGTAACTAACACAGAAAACATGGTACTGAAGAGTTTTGGTGTGATTAACTTGACTATTGCTTGCTGGGCCTTGCCAACTGACTTGCAGGAGGACTGTGACAGAGTTTAGAATTTGGGTTAGAAAAATCCCTTGATCATTGGAATGCTATAAGCAGAGCTCAATGGACCATTATGGTGAGTGTTTGGAAAAAACAGATCACCAACAGAAAGCTGGATATTATAGGATAGGCATTGACTATGAGATTTCAGATGGGGATAAAGACAATAATGGGAGATGATGTAGATATTAGTTAAGCTATATTTTAGCAAAGAATCTACTACACTGATTCTGTGTTATGAGAACTTAGTGAGACTAAACTTGAAAGTGATGGAGTAATATGCTCAGTGGAAGTTCAAGACAGATAGCATTCGGCCTGTTATATGCTTATTGAATAGAGAAGAATGATATGAAAAGTGTTCAGTTTGGTGAGGAAAGAGTATGGTCAAGATGAAAGTCACAGATAAAGTGAGGTTATTGCATCCATAACTGCTAAAGATACTGGGGCCATCTAAGAGAAAGTATGTGCTCTGCTCAGGGACAACAAGAAAGGTGATGTGAGGGTTATTCCCCTTTCATCCACTGTTCTATCTTTTGAAGATGCAAATTCACTTGAAATGGCAGAGTCTAAACTGAATATGTAGCTCACAGCATTACCAGCCCAAACCAGCAGCCTAGAAGAATGTTTGCCCAAGATCAGCACACCAAGGCCAATGCATCTATGATCCAAGGCAGTCATACTTTTCACCAAACGGGAAGCAGGATTTGACAATGTTGTCCACATGCTATTGCCTTTATAAGCAGAAGGGACAGGGGTGTGAGTTGTCTTGTTCTTCTAAAGCTATGAGGATAGGAAATTTAGGGCATGGTCAGAGTCACTGCAGAAATGCCTTGAGCAGCCATTGAATGAAGCTGTGAAGGTGAAACCTAAGATTCAATACAGGCACTACTATGTTGTAGGTACCAGTCAATGAAAGGATTACCATGAAAGCTGTAGGCATAAAGTGAAACTGGCCCAAGAGTAAGGATGTAAGTTTTGGGGGTGGAAGAGCTGAAACAGTGGTGGTATTAAGCCTTTTGGAGCTGCAATGATTCCACTGTGTGATCCAGACACTAGACGTGGAGACGTAGATTTTGTTTTTGACTTAGTGACTTCTGATCTTGCTTTCAATCTTTCTCTGCTTTGCCCAATTCTTTGTTTCTCCCTTGTAGAATGGGAATATTTACTCGATCATTTCATACTGGAGTATGTGCACTACTTTTTAAGTTAAAGGGGCTCATAGTTAAGAGGCCTCTTGATTCTCAAAAGACACTGCACTTAAATTTTTGAATTGTTTCGAAATTGTTAAAGATTATGGACAGTTTCACTGACTGTGTTTTATATTATAACATGCCTATGAGCCTGTATACATGAAGGTGTGCAATGGCTAGTCTTGATAATCAAGTTATTGGTAATTAGAGACACCATTGAACCATACTCTGGGTATCTCTGTAATGGAGTTTCTACATTAGGTCAACTAGAGTTAGATGATCTACCTTAAATGTGGACACATACACACACACACACACACACACAGAGAGAGAGAGAGAGAGAGAGAGAGAGAGAGAGAGAGAGAGAGAGAGAGAGAGATGGTTTGTATTTAAATCAAGCAATTTATATTTTAAAATTGCTAAGTAAATCTTTTAAAAATAAATACTGTGTGATGGGTCTGTTAAATAATTTGAGTTAGTCATCTCACTTTGTAAATGTATACACAAAAACATCACATTGTGCCCCTATGTGTATAAAGAATTACTCTTTTCCAATTGAAGAAATAATGTTGCAGATTTGTGTGTCTTACACAGCCAGGAATAAGCAGGCACCTGAAGGGTCTGGCAAAGTGGCAGAGCAGTTATTACCAATGTTCCCTGGTATAGGTTGTAAGCAGCCATTCATTACTTTAGAGTTGTGTCCTGACAATTTAGAATAAGATTTATCAGGCTCATGCAAACTATGAGGAAGAAAGACCTACTTGCACAGTAGGCATGGAAACTGGAGTTCTTTTGAAAAAAGACACCACTGGAGGAAGTGTTTCTTACCACCTATATTCATTACTTTTTTTGTGGCTGTGGCCAAATGCCTGTTAAGATACAGTTTAAAATGGGAAAGGCTATTTTTAGTTACAGGTGACTTAATAAAGATTATGATGGTGGTCAAAGCATGTGTGACAGGAATCTGTTACCTTCTGTCTTCAGTCAGGAGACAAAGAGCAGATAGGAAGTAGGACTACTAAATAATCCCAAAGCCTGTCCAAGTTAATCCCCCCAGCAAGACTCTACTTCCTAAAGGTATTCCATAACCTTCCAAAACAGGACGTCCTGCTGAGCATCAAGGATTCGAACGCATGCACCTATGGGGGACATTTCACATTATAACCAGTATACCAAACTTCACAGATCACAAGATATACTTGTACCACACAGTAGCCTAACAGTATAAATGTGAGAGACCTGAGATAAGCATGCTCTGTCAAGTGTTAATAGCTTAATGGATTGAACTCCAAATTAAGTCAGAGTTCAAACTTCAGTATGAAAAATTCTACACTGACAATGAATGTCATCATTGGATGTGAGAAAATTTGTGTCACTGGTGCCTGATTGAGAGAGCCTGTCTAGATATGAGATGACCCAAATTCTGGGCCAATGTAGAATAAGTATTTACCGATGAAGAGAAAAGGGATGCTGAGGGACTGTGACCCACAAAGGTAGACAAATGGATGAGAAATCAAATGCATAATAATAACTGAGGTAGAATGAGGTGGGTCTGGAGAGAAAAAAGGATACTAATAAGTGGAGGATAGAAGCAGGTACAGAGCCTAAGGCTCCCTCCCACAGGGCAGTCATGGACTGAATTTAATGTTAACAGCAAAAAATGGCACTCAGACCCAGATTCTTTTTTTTTAAGTATGTTGGTTGTCTTACTTAGGGTTTTTATTGCTCTGAAGAAACACTATGACCACAGCAACTCTTATAAAGAAGACATTTATTTTGGGTGGTGGCTTACAGTTTCAGAGGTTCAGTCCATTATCATCATGACAAGGATTATGGTGGCATGTAGGCAGACATAGTGCTGGGGTAGCAGCTGAGAGTCCTACAAGGCACAGGTAACTGGAAATCACCTGGGACACTGGGAGGTATCTTGAGCATAGGAAACCTCAAACCCTGCTACAACAGTGACACACTTCCTCCAACAAGGTCATACCCACTCCAGCCATAATTCTTAATAGTTCCACTCCTTATGATATTATGTGGACCAATTACATTCAAACTACCACAGTGGTAAATATTAGATCTCTTTGTAACCATCATGTTGAGGGGTTAGAGTAGAAGCGGGAGACAATGTCAGAGCCTGATACAGCAATACAGGTGATAAATGCCAGTACCTGAACTAAGGAGGTGACCAGAATGTCCTTTATGCTGTCCTGAGCACCAATGAACTTTCAATAATTCTTCATTGGACTCCAGCACTATCTACCTCCCCTTTGTTAGAACACTTACTTTGTAACATTTAGGACTGTTAATTATTTCTTTGCCTCTTTAAAAAGAAAATATTTTTAAAATCTTCTTGCCCATTTTATGACCTGTAAAGGTCTTTTTCTACAAGGTGGGAACCATTCACTTGAAACCCAGTCAAGCCAGATTCTCTCCTGTTCTCCCAGTTTTTCAGAAATGTAGGAGCTTACATTCAGAAGACACCTTCATCATGGAAAGAGAATTCATCACACAAAAAAGTTAACTCTTGCTGGTACTCAAGCTAATTAGCAAAGGCAATGCCTTTAGATTCCTGTCATTCCATCTCTGGAAAGTCTTCAGCCCATTTGTGAATTTTAAGCAATGTTGAACATAGACTGCATTCTGACTTTGGTTCCCTATCACAACAAACTAGGCCAAAATCTTTGTGATACAAGATCTTAATAGCAGGCATTATGGAAATAATAGATAAGTCCAGAAAAATCTAAAGAGAATAGAAAAATCAGTATGTATGTTATGACAGGCTATGTAGAAGGAGGACTTCAAAAATTACTCTTAGATTTACAACTGAGTTTTGTTGGATTTTTAAAATTAGCACAGGAGTATATATTTTGAGTAAATTTGTGAGGTAAATCAAGCCATTTAACCTTGGAAATAGTGAGTGTCACGCACGCCCATGAGCCATCAATTACAGGAAAGAGCCAAGCCTGTGTCTAAGCATAGGCAGAATCCAGGAGAGAGGACTGTAGTAGTGCTGAGAGCTACTCTGATAACAAATCTTGACACTACATGAGAATGTCCAGGAAAAATGGGAAACACTAGAGAACCTTGGGGCACAGAACAGAGGATTGATGAAACCTGCTATTTACAAATATAGGGAAGGACCCGGTGAAATGTCTAAGTCTGTAAGTGCTTGTCTTTCAAACACAAGGACCTGAGTTTGTTTCTTATAACTCACTAGCAAACTGGTGTGGTACCTACTTGAAATTCCAATGTTGGGGACATGGGGACAGGAGGTAGCTAGCCAGCCAAATCTTCTCAGTAAGCTGACAGCCAATACTAGAGCCTGTCTCTAAAGTTAAAGCTGGATGTCACCTGAGGAGGTTGTCACTGAACCTCACACACATACAACACACACACACACACACACACACACACACACACACACACACACAAACATACACATATTCAAAGACTTATGGACATACCAACATTTCATACACACATTCTAGGAAAAATACAAGATGCAGTAAAGCAGAGTGATTGACAGAAGTAATACTGAAATGAAAGAAACTGATGATCAGAAAAGTTGCGGCATTCTGTGGAAGGACTGTCACATTTTGTAATTTTACCCAGGTTTCCTTGCACTGTTTGTCATAATAACCCAAGCCAAATTATATCATGAAGCAGGTAATGAGGTCACGTCTCTTCATATGCTGGATGGTAATTCAGCATACAGTTATATTGGAAGCATATTCTGATAATAAATAGGGCTTATTAAAACCATTCTATCCTTTATTTTAAGTAAACCACCCATCCGTGGCAGGTTTTTTCATACTGTTGTAGTGGAGGACATTCAGCTAACTGCCTGTAGACAAGCAATAATGAGGTAGTTATTGGTATCACCAACAAGAACTTGCAGTGAACATCGGTAGTTTTTTTTTTTTAACCCACCAAAAATCATTTTAAGATTTGATATGCTCCAATTCATTTGCTGCTGTTGACATTTTGAGGTTGTGTCCAGTAACCTAGGCAACTGTTCTCATTTCTCTCCTAATTTGCTTCTATTTATAGAGCTTATGTGGATTCAATGGCCTCAAATATATTTCTTTAAAGCAGAGTAGGTTTACAAGCTATGATATCCACATTGATAAGCATTAAATAAGTGATAAATTCACAAATAAAGGCTGCTGCAATTTATATAGTTTGGGAGCCCTTTTAAAGTGGCAGAACTTCATGCTGAAAGATAAACCAACAATGGTTGAAATTAAAAATATAAGTGCTTTATTTTTTTATACATGTGCCCCAAAAATTCTAGCAATTAGAGATCATACTTTCAGGTATCTTCCAAAAAGCTTCTGGCCTCATTAAGTAATACTGAATGAGTCTCCCTTTACCAGCCCTCATTTGTAAGCAGACAAGATCTGGTTTAATTGTATGAGACAGGGTCCATTTAAAGCTTTACTGGCTTTCAAGCTGTGTGGGTGGAAGGAAGAAACACTGGGCACATCTTGGGCTGGGATGGAGAAAATTAGCACTTTGGGATGTTTCCTTGAAAAACTGTCTCTGAAGTGCCAGGATGAGATTCCATGTCTCTTTGTCTTAGGCAGTATATATCATAAAATATAGGAATTCAACTTCTGTGTAACTTTGAGGTGTTTGAAAATATCAGCATGAGACTTTCCTGTCTCCAGCAGGGTTCTCAACCACGTTTGTAAGGTTATACATGTTGGGGGATGTCCTTCTGTATGCTGTGAGTATGCTTGTTGCTCTTATTGGATGACGATTAAATGCTAATTGGCCAATAGCCAGGCAGGAAGTATAGGTGGGGCAACCAAACTAGGAGAATTCTGGGAAGAGGAAGACCAAGAGACCATGTAGCTACTAGGAGGTTTGGAAGCTGTGCATTCTCCAGTAATCCAAGACCATGGAGAAATACATAGATTAATAGAAATGGGTAATAATTAAGAGACAGCTAGCCATTAAGAACCCTGAGTCATAGGCCAAAGAGTTTATTATTAATATTAGCCTCTGTGTGTTTATTTGGGACTAAATAGTTGCAGAACTGGACTGAACAGAAACTTCCATCTACATATACATTAATTATCTCCCCTTTTTGGAAATGTAACCTTGCAAAGGTGGTTGAGACCTCTAATGGTGACAGAACCCATGAATTGCCAAGCTACCAAAAATGCTACAAAGAAGAAAAATTCCCAGATAACAGGACTAGGTCTCCCATCAATAATGAAAACAGCAAGTGCTTGACAATTATTGGATTATTTTCTCTGATTTACTCTACTGTAAGGGGCTGACTAAAGGTCTCTATTTTAGCTCCCTGCTACCTATGCAACCATATGTGTTCTGGTAACATTGGGAATTGCATCAAAGCCTAATTCCTTTTAAACTCTTGAACTGTCTCCTAAAACAAAACACTTCAAAAGAATTTTGGTAACAGAGTATGTAAGATATTTAAAATGTTCCCAAGTGTCTTGCTGTACTTCCTTAGCTAAGGGATATGTGTTTCAGTGGATGCCTGAAGCTACACATGGTATCAAATTTTATATTTATACATGCTTTTCCTATGCATACATCTTATTGTAAAGTTTAATGTATAAATTAAATTGATTGTTATCAAGTAACAAAATAGAATACTGTAGCAATTTATTCAAACTGCCAGCATTGCTTCTCTTACAGCTTGGGGCCAGTATTAAGTAAAATAATGACTACTTAAGCACAATGCTGAAATGCTAATACCAACAAACTTGGTGGCTAATCGGATCATGGTATATACAGAATGGATGGGCTGAATAAAGGGTGAATTAACTACCATGTAGGATGAATTAATAGTGGGCACATATAATTTTAAATTCATCAGTTGTTTATTTCTGGAAATGTCCACTTAAAATTTTTAGACTGTGTTCATGTGTGGGTCAATGACACCCTAAGAAGTGAAATTGTGCAAGACTATCAAGCCTTATAATATCAGAATACCATAAAATAAAAATTGCTAGACTATATCCTCTGTGCAAAAAAAAAAATGAATTAATTTCTTACACTTTTAATTTCTTCTTGAAACCTTACATAAAAGAGATACTATTACAATTTTACAAATGAGAAAACTGAGCATCAGAAATGGAAGGCTTTCAAAGTCTGTTGTTGTAAGTAATATAGCAAACACTAGAACCTATTCTTATGTGACTCTAAATACCATGCTCTTGACTTCTCCTTGCATTTCAATCCCTACTCTTTCAATTCACTTTATTAAGCACCTGTCCACCGAGAAGTATCGGGGGCCATTCTCTCAGCTACTCTCTTTCTAATGGTGAGACAATTTACTGAGCCTCAGCTGCCCCTTTTGTCCCCATGGCAGAAGATAAACCAGGGAATTATATGAGAAAGTATATTTCTCTTCTTTATTTTATTGAAACAAAAACGAAAAGTCAGCACAACAAGAGGGCATGCACAACATAATTGCCCCTCCCCTTGTGAGTTCCCTGCTGGGATATCTTAGTTTTACTCCCCACAAAATCGACTGCCATCCTACTCTATTTGCCTAAAACTCATTTATCAAGCAGAAGTAATCGCTCCTACCTGGAAGCTTGCAGGACAGATGGGTGTTTTGTGCAGGAAGAAGACTATGAATGGGGAAGTAGCACCATACTGGATGCTCTCACTGATGTCACTGAACACCAGCAGAAACTAGCCCTTGCGGCAAGGAGGTGGAGGAAAAAAATCCAACAAAGACAAGATAGATGATAGAATATTTTCTTTAAATCTTGCTAAATGTTAACGGTAAAACCCTTCTTTTTATTTAGACAGAAAAGAGGAGCTGATGGGGGACGTCCTTTTGTGTATTTTTATCTTATTGATTGCTGAAGAAAGCACTGTTCAGCCAATGAGGCAGCAAGTTAGGCAGGACTAGGAGTCAAGGAGGATTCTGGGAAATGTAGTAGTAAAGTCTTGTGATCCAGGCAGGAAGTGACATAGCAGGCAGATTCAGAATATAAGCAGGGACAAGCGGGAAGTCGTTCTCTTCCTCTTCCTCCTGTTCTCTTCTCTGGAGCCTCCATGTGAGCCTGACAAAAGAGGATGCATGCTGCCAGCATCCTTGATCAGATAAGTCTTTATAAAATATATAGATAAGAAATCCCAGTCATTGGCCAGCAGCATTGTAATTAATATAGGTCTCTGTGTGTTATTTGGGGCCCTAACATGCCAGTGGAACTCAGGTGGCTGGCAGACTTATCATTACACACAGGGGACTGAGTGACTGGGCTTTACCCTGTAGATGCAGAATGTGAATCAACAAACTGATTTTCCAATTGATAGAAGATCTAGTACTGGGGCATTTAGAATCTTTTAAGATCCAAACAGGTGTGATTTTATGGCATGATCTTTGGTTTCATAAACTATTTTTCTAGTGGACAGTTGTACTATCAGTTCTATACTAAGTCATGAGACCTTTGATATGCATAGCAAATGTGCTGTTCTAGAAGGCGTGGGTGTGGGTGTGCGAGTGCATGTGTGCCAGATGGAGAGAGAGAGAGAGAGAGAGAGAGAGAGAGAGAGAGAGAGAGAGAGAGAGAGAGACCTGTGATTTTGTCACAATCAACATGACTGGCATAAGCTATTTAAATTCTTTGTTTCTCTACTTTCCAAATTAAGGAGAGTATAATAATAAACACAAACTCTAATTCTTTTGTTAAAAAGATACAAACTTGGAGATACTGTATGAACTTCAATGAGTTATTCAATACTCAGAACTGCTGTGTTTATAGAAAAATATAAGTTACCATAGATTTAGTTTAATCTTAAGGAAAAGGGGATTCATAAAAGCTTTATTATGGTAAGTCATATTAGAAATCTAATTTCATGCCTTTTTCATTTTGAGGCTTTACAATGAAAAAATCCTTTATTATATTTGATTAAAGAATAAACAGAATAAACAATAACCTCTGTGAAAAATTGTCTGCAAATCTATTATACAATCAAGCTCCTGTGCTACTGTGGAACCTGTTCAGTAGATATAATCACACCATTGGTCCAGAGAATTCCCATGCTCAATATTGGGATAATCATGTTTGCTTGGCTCTCCAATTGCCACTTCATAAGGCATGCACTATTGGTCATTTAATATTTGTCTCTCATTGTCTACAGACTCTGAATCATTATTTTTAGTTACAGATCTTTACAACACCCAATGGCATTTACAGCTGATGACAGCATAACAGATGATGCTGAGCCAAAACTACTAGCAGTGAAACACAGAAAATAAAATGATAATAAATAACTGTCACTCAGTGCCTAAGTAGAGTCTGAAATTGGTTCCAGTGCATGTCCAATATAACAGAGTATGCAAAATACAAGAAGCAAAAAAAAATGTTGAGTCCTCCATCATGCCAGGAACAGAAAGGAATCTAGACATTTGTCTTTGCAGAGACCATGAATTCAATATACAGCATGGTGTAAGTATTCAAATGATTCTCAGAAAAGTCCATGATAAATTTTATGGTATATCTCCAAAGGATTGGTGTTCATGAAATGTATTTAAAGACACAGTCTAATGGACACAAAAACGAACAAAAATTCTGAATATACCAAAAAATATGATCTCAGCCATGAGAGTAGGGGACATATCATTATCTCATGAGAAGAATTAGGAAACTGTTAGGGAGATGAAATGTCTGACAGACATTATGAAAATTATTAAAACAAATTCTGGGTTCCTGTTAGATGACTTGAGTTAGAGATAGGCATTTGTTATTCTTTTTGTTACCCATATCATATTTAAGAACAAAGTCTGTTATAATGAACTTGAAATAATAGAGACATACCAAAATGTGGTGCTGGAGTTAAATTATGTATATTATAAACTGATTAAATTTAAACAGTTACTTTTATTTTTATTGTTTACAGACATCTAGGTCTCACTATGGAATGCTCCCCACTAAGAGAGCTTTGTCACTCTGTGTTAGTTTCTGTCTCCTTCATTACCTTAAGGATACATCAGTTTTTTTGCATGGTGCTGGTAGTTCATTTCTATATTAATATAGAATTTGTCCTACCAGTTTTCAGTTATAAGAGAAGTCAAATGAATAGTAATCAAATGTCTGATTCTGAAAATATCCTCCACTTATTTAAAAAGTTAGTGTAGTGGTTTGAATGAGAATGGCCTTCAGAGGCTGATATATTTGAATGTTTAGTCACCAGGGAGTGGAACTTGTTTGAAAGAATTAAAAGGATTTGGAAGTGTAGCCTTGTTGGAGGAAGTGTGTCAATGGGGCTTGGCTTTGAGTTTTCAAAAGTCTGTGTCAGAAACAGGTTTGTGCTTGCTTTATGTTCCCTTCAGATTAGTATATAAAGCTTGCAGCTACTGCCAGAGCACAATGCCTGCATACTTCCTGCCATGATTTTCATGGACTAATCTTCAGAAACTGTATGCAAGACCCTAATTAAATGCTTTTTTAAAATAAAAGTCTCTCTCACAAAATCTTCTCACAACCATAGAACAATAAAACAGAAGTTGATAACAGGAGAGGGGTATTGCTGTAATAAACCTGACCATGCTGTTAGTTGGAGGATTTTGGAAACGTTGGGACTTTGCACCACAAAAACAATTGAATACTATAAATTGGACTTAGTAGGCCAGCCTACCAGGAACAGGGAAGACAGTATTGCTAAGGGGCTAAGGGTGATTTGGATTTTGGAAAGTCAGTTCAAGAGATTTCAGAGGAACAAAGAACTAGAGATTATTTTGTGATATTTTGGCAAAACAAAACAAAACCAGTCCGTTTTGTTACTGTTTCTGATGACATTAGCACACAGATTCACTGGAGAGAAATTAGATTGTGATGGAACTCTATAAAACTGGAAGAAAATCCACAATCCAAAGAAATTTCTGAATGGTTCTAAGATTATAAACAGTTCTGACATTCCTATGAAAGACCCTAAAAGGTCCAGAAATAAGATCAACAGGGCCATCTATCTGGCTGGTAACCAGGACACATAATAAATATATTTTAAAATGGAAATAAGATTTACCTTTTCATATACAGTTTTAAAGCTTATAAAACAATCTGTTCTGTGTCATCTTACTTGAAGTTACTAGGAAAACATGAAAACATCTGAGCTAACCCTCATTTTCTAAAGAAATGTGAAGTTTCTTCATGTTAAGGGTCTAAACCAATGATTCATTATCTATTTGTATAATACCTGAATGTAAAAACGGTCATGTTTGTCCAAATGCAAAATAGTCCCTACTTGTTAATTAAAATTCCTTCTAGCAGTGGCTTGTCAGTCTTGACACCTACCCTGATTCCAATGACACAAATATGCTCCACCAGCTCCTGGAGCAGAGTTTACCTTCAGCAAATCACATTTCTTCTTCTAATGCTATTTTCATGACTCTGTCTCTTACCAATGATAGCTGATAGATTTGAAGAAACTTATACCTAGACACTATATGTTCTAGACAGTTCCTAGCATGAATTAACTTCAAGAGTATCTCAGGAAGGCGTCTCCACCCCATATATTAGCAAATACTTTCTGACTATATAAAAGTGGTATCTATTTTCTGAACAATGTACTCAGATGAAAGAGAAACGTGGACTATTCTTACTACAAAACACAGAGAAAAATAACTTGTGTGTGGGGGGGGTATGTGTGTATTTGTGTGTGTTACAGAAGAAAACACTAAAGACAAAAATTAAAGTTCCCATTACTGACTCAGTAGGAGATTTTGTTTCCTATTATATAGAGTATGTTTACAAAATCCTGAATCCTATTCTCTACACTAAACAAACATGTGTGACTTTTACTTTCATATTCACGTGATATATGCATGATCAAAAGCAGTTTGGAATGATTCCTCACCAGACACTAGAGCTCTCACTGTGATTTCTGAAAAGAGAAAATATTTTCTTAGCTGGCTATAGCCATAGTCTGAGACCTATCTCTCTGTTCTTCAGTAAGTCAAACCCAGATCCATGCGTCTCATGTATGAGAGGCTTCCTGGATTGACAAGGACCACTCAGAGCCCACAGATGTTCCCCTGTAGATGACTTACTCTGTCAGTTTTTCCTTCTGTCTGTATGCTGGTGTGGCTACGGACCTCGTGATCTTCTTCAAGGTCAGAAACATCCTCTAGTTCCTCTGGAGTCTGTGAAAAGGAAGCAAAGCATAGCTGATGAAGCTATAAATCTATGAGGCGTCTTGTAGTAGATCAGTACTTATCCCTAGCATAGGAATGGACTTTGGGAGCCCATTTCACATAGAGGGATACTCCCTCAGCCTAGACACATGGGAGAGGGCCTAGACCCTATCCCATAGGATATGACAGACTCTGAACCCCCCCATGAAAGACCGCACTCTCCCTGGGGAGCAGAAATAGTATGGGATAAGTAGACTGTTAGTGGGGGGCAGGGGAGGAGGGGAGGGAGAGGGAACTTAGATTGACATGTAAAACAATCTTGTTTCTAATTTAAATTAAAAATATGGAGGAAAATAATGTTGCCATCACTTTGAAGAGTCTGTGGAACCTCGAAAGATAACTATTAAGGTGACATCTCATCTTGAAATCCAAACTCAGATTTGCACTCCAGAGGGGCAGTAATGTACTTACAAACCTCAGCATTTTTGTGAAAAGTGGAAACAATTCTACTGAAGAATATGTATACAAATACTGTCCATCCACAGAGTAGAATAAGATTTGTTCATAAAGAGAAGCCAACTAGTTATCCATTTTACACAGTAGATGAGCCTTGATTATATCATGCTATATGAAAGATGGAAATTATAAACAGTATACAGAACATGACACAAAATTTTTAGAATATGAAAATCTACTGAAAACAAATTTGGCTAGTATTTTATGGGAGAAAGATACAAGGACTGTTAAATGGGTATGTACTTTCTCTTTGGGATGTTGGCAATTCTTGAATTAGATAATTATGATCACTATAGATTATAGGAATACACTTAAAAGGTTGAGGTTTTTCTTTGAAAATGAAGAACTTTATTTTATATAAATTATATTCCAATAAATGTGCAGTAGAAGGAAAATTAGAGATCAGATGGAAGATCTTTTAGTCAGTGTAGAACAACTTGAGTAGTCACTATAAGGTTACTCTAAACCAAGTTCCTTAGAGGTAACAAATAAGTGAGGTAAGTTTCATTAGATCAATAAACCATCAGATGCTGCCACAACTATCAAGAAACTACAGTTTCTAGGAAAAATAATGTAACTTGGATTTCTGTATTATCAATAGTTAGCCAATGTCCATTCTCTCTTTTTTTTCCCAATGTCAGCGGAGACAGCTCTTGCTCAGGAATTTTCTAGATGGAATTAGATAACTGAAATGATTGGCCTCATCTCCTTGTGCTTGTCATAGCTCATCACACTTTAGCTCTTTCTTTTTGTTAAATTGGGCAGCCAAGTATTGAATGCTCTACTCTGTGAAGTAAGATCAGGTGATTGCACTTACCAAAATAAGAATTTAAAGGTATCTGCTATCACTGATGCAAAAACAGATGGAAATACATAAAATAACATTTGTTTCATTTTACACAGTTTCAACCTTATACCATGATGTCTTTAAATCAGAGCCCTAGTGAAAAATATAAAAAAAATAGTTTCATATCAAAACCATTGAAAATGAAGTGAAAGACAGCCTTGAGACTGTCTCTTCTATAGACATGGCTACCGAAGAATGGCCTCCTTAGACAAATTCTGACTTTCCTTACACCTTGCTTATTATACAGTATTTGGGACATTTTCATGAATGCTCAGGGTTTTCCTTTCTTTGGTACCAATCTAAAAATGGGAGGGGTGATTATTAGTTGGTATAGTGGAAGAAAGTATCAATTTCTTTTTCACTATTGGCTCCACATAATTTATTGCCTCGTGCATCTTTAAGTAGTGCAGTCAGTCTTTGTTCTCAAACACTTGTAATGAGCACCCCTCATTGCTTCACTGCAGAATCCTTTATATTTATTTCATCTGACTGCTAGCAGATATTAATATTTCCCTCTCACTGAGGCCTCCAGTGTGCTCAGCTTTTGTGATCTAACCATAGAGCTTTTGCAGCTATGAGTTACAATGATCATGGAGCAATTGAGTCTCTCTTCCCAGGTATTAATAATTTGAGTTCAACATCATGCAACTTCTACAAAAACCACACATTTCACTCTTAGCCATTTTGTGTAGTCTCATAGGAGTTTCAAGAAGACACATTTTCTGCCTCCCTCCTTGACATATCCACTACAGCCTTCTGATATATGAATACATTGTGTTGAGCAAATCCCTTTTTTGTATATGTTGCTTTTAATTGAAGACTGATACCTCCACTGTGATCTCTTTCTTATGTCTTTTGTTTATTGCCTCATCCTTTAGTGCTTCATGGCCTCATCATTCATTCCAATATTTAATCAACCCCAAATAAAGCAAGATTACTGAAAGTACGACTCCTTTCAGAAATCTCAAGGACCGTTTTTGTTGCTGGAAGTGATAAACCTACCAATTACACCCACATACTTCTGTACTTTCTTTTTCTGTAACATGGAACTAATACTTTTCTTGCAAAGCCACCATAATTGACCTCTCCTCTTCATGAACAACATCAGTGGGAGAGTGTTCAAAGCACTTGCTGACACACATTTCATGTTCTGTAAGGTAAGAGGTTAGAAGGCACTGCAAAATAAAAAGTTAAATATATAGTGTAACAGTTTAAATTAAGTGGAAGCCAAGAAAGAATAGTTCTTTAATCGTTTTCAGTGACACACCTGCTAACTTTTTCAGTTCTAAAGGCAAATTGTGGAAAGAATAAACTGCATTTTTTTTAAAAATGGTAGATTGGGGTGATGGGTTACAATATATAATAATCTCTCAAAATAGAGTTCTTCTCAACTAGTGACTTTATAAAGCTAAGCATTTGGAGGCTGGTGGTATGCTCAGGGATAGAGCACACGCTTAGCATGTGTTCTAGTTTCATTTCTGTTGCTGTGCTAAAATACCTCCAATGAAAAGCAACCAAGAGGATCAAAACATTGTTTGACCTAAAATTCTAAGTTCGATCTATCACCTTGGACAAATAAAGTCAGGAACTCATGTAAATCACATCACATCCTAAGTCGAGTGCAGACACATAATAAGTGCATCTTTGTCTGCTTGCTCTCAGCAACGTTTCTCCATGTTTATGCTGTTTAGGACTACCTTCCTAGGGAATTATGCCACCCACAATAGGTTTTGTCTTCCTGCATCAACCATCAATTAAAAATATCCCCCACATACATGCCCATAGGGCAACCTGATACAGATAATTCCCCATTAAGATTCTCTTCCAAAGTGATTCTAGTTTGTGTCAGGTTGATAGAACTATCCAACAGAGCGTGTGAAAATGCGTGTGTTTCCAGGAGACTGAACTATCATAAAGATGATGCTGTACAGCACAACAGCCCAATAGCTTTGAATAATGCAAATCTGAATTTGAATTCTGGCCATCCATTGTGGGACACTGTGCATTCTGTGTACCCTTTACATCTTTTCTTTCCTCAGACCAGAAACTAGTTAAAATTACCTAAACCCAAAGGTCTTTGCAGCTCAACTGTACTCAGGTTCTGTAATGGATAAACCTACAAAAAGAGTTATGGTATAATAAGATTGCTTCTCTGTGTTTCCTTCTTCCTGTACTATTCAATTCCTACATATTTTTCACAAATTTTTTATGTATACTTCAATGCCTCCAATTTGATCCAAATTTATTTTCAGACTGTGACCTTAGACATCCCACTAAATACCTCTTGCTTCAGAATCCTCAAATAGCATGCGGTGGACACGGTGGTTACTGAACACCTGTAGTTATATTTGTATAATTACACCTACATGTTATGACTATGTGAAATAAGATTTAATATAATTCTGCATATAATGCTTTCTTATGAAGCCAGTGAGGAGGATTTTTAATTGAAGTTTAATTTCTCTTAAGATTAAAAATATCTTCTTGAGTGGCTTTGGCAAGGATTCACCCTATAATGTTCTGTAAGGGATGGTGGGGATGAATTATCATCTTTAAAGTGGGCTATATCTAAATCTGAACAAAACAAAGACAGCTCAAATGTCCAAAGAATTTTCAGCAGTTCTGGATATTAATGAGCTGTTTCTTATATCAGAAGTCAGGGAATTCATTTCATGTTTTTTTTTTCCTCTAAGAATTTGCTATGAAGAAGTCTTTCCTGGGGACTAGATGGGGGATGGGATGGGGGCATCAGTAGGGGGTAGTGGGTATGGGAGGGAGAGAGAACTGGGATTGATATGTAAAGTAAGATTGTTTCTAATTTAAATAAAATTTATTATAAAAAAAGAAGTCTTCCTTAGGGAGCCCAAGAGTGACTTGAAGTATGCTTGAGTTCCTTACCCATGATACAGTATTCCTACTACCTAATACTTCAGGGTAATCATAGAGACAAGATGACACACTGAAATGTTACCCAATAAACAGGAAATTCTGAACTATCAATATTATTTATAATTATAAATTGTCTTTATTTTTCTTAGATCTTACTTTAGTTATGTTAGAAGAGAGAAAATAATTAGGTATGACACTTGAAAACATGCCTCCTGAAAATTTTATTTGAGGTAGCAAGGTAGCGATAAAATTGTCACTAAAACTTCAGGGGTAGAATAAATTGTAGATACAGGCATAGGTAGAAGACATATAGACACATGAAATTCTTTCTCGGAAGCCCTGTGTTTTATTATTGTTTAATATTGCCTCATTTATTCATTTTGCATTTGCAGTGAGGTGAATAAATGATCTCATAACTGAAAACTCATCTTCACAATCCTACAACTATGTAAAGCTAAAGTTTCCAAAGAAAATTGATGTTTACCAAAGAGCTACAAAACAAGGACTGAAGGATGAAAAATTAAAGGAAGAGGGAGGGGATGAAGAAAAGGAGAAACTCCATACCTCTGACCCCAAGTTGAAATTTTTACTATTTGTAATGTTCAACAAACCAGTGACTTTGCTGACACACTTCCCTAATTCTGCTCCCCCAACTACTATTCTGTTGGTTCATTCTGCCCCATTATCTAGGATAGTGATAATTACTCAAATCTGTGATAGGATTTTGAGAATCCTGGTAATGATGTAAACACACAGGGTAAATCACAGCCTCGATCTCTCAATCAGGAAGCTAGTGAGTAGTCATTGCTCTTCTCAGAAGATAGCAGCAAAACACACTTCAGAAGGCACAGATCAATTCAGCAGGAGGGTCATAAAAGAAAGAGACATTATCAATATTGCTGTCCCTATTCATCCACCAGATGAGCTTGTAATGTAGCTCAGATCCTAAGAGGAGCATTTCTAATTCATGAAGACTGACACAAGATGAGTCCAGCTGGAACCTTAAATAAAGACATAAAAGACAAATGAAACTATGGAAGATAATAAGGCTTGGGTGAAAGCATATCTTTGGAAAGTTCAAATAGTAGAAATTTCTAGATTCAAACAAAGTTTTTTGACATTCTTCTCTTTTGAATAGGAAAATGAAGCAGTCATGTTTAATTAAGTTCTTTATGTATAATTCATTGCCAAAATGGTGCCTGGTAATCCCATATTCCTTTTCTCATCCAATCTTAACAATTAACACACTATTTATTAATTCTTGTTATTTTACCATCACAGTAGAGAAAACCAATCCTTATATTTAATAGATGATGGTTCAATATTGCACAGCTTTTAAAGGCTATTTCCAAACTGGGTCTGAAAGTTATTTTATGGACCATGTGACATGGTAGTCAGAATTGCAAGACAAGCTTGAGAAACTTAAGAAGTGGTGTGTGTGTGTGTGTGTGTGTGTGTGTGTGTGTGTGTGTGTGTGTGTGTGTGTGTGTACAAAAGCTCGAAGGAGGCTAGGGAAATGCTTCAGTCGGGAAAATGTTTGCCATGCACAAGCATGAGGACTTAAGTTGGGGAGGGACAGACTTCTGCGCTTCCTGTCTAGACACTAGTGAATTTGTGAGCTGCAAATTCAGCAAGAAACTGTCTCACAAAAATAAAATGGAGTGTGATTATGGAAGACATCCTATGAAGACCTCTAGCCTCCAGAGACACTTGCATGCATATACATGCCTACACACCCCACACCCCCAAAGAGAGAGAGAGAGAGAGAGAGAGAGTCCAAAGCATAAATATGCTACTTATAGAACAAGGTAGGCAGGGATTTAGGGACTTGGAGAATCACAAGACTCATCTTGAATGTCCCTCCCCTGCCACACGTTACACAAGTGACTCAGGCCTTCCTCACTGCTCCACTGTTGCCTCCATATAACTAGATATAACTTTGCAAACTGAACTGACGGAAAGTATGTTTACTTCCCAGTCTTGCTCCTGGTTCAGGATACATCAAGGTAAAAATGAATTAAGCTTTCACCCACAGCCTGGGTACCAGGATACCAGCAGATCTGAAAATTGCCCAAGTCATTTCTTTCCATTTATTTTTAATTTAATCCAAATTAGCATATATTGATGAGCTAAAATAAAGAACATAAAGCATTCTAGGACAAGGCTGTGGTTTATGTTATCCATTTACATTTTAACAGAAAGTATAAGGGACTTGCTAAAATTCTTATACTAAGATGAAACCTACAATGATCACTAGGTATCTGATTTGAGGAAAATTTTTTCTGAATAGTTTGTGACACTGGACAAGATTTAGTGTTTTGAGAAAGTTTCAGAAAGAAATAAAACAAGGACTGAGATTTAAAAAATTAAAAATATCTTACCTTCTGCATCAAACTCCATAATTACACACTGAATATATAATTTTTTAAAAAGAAATTCTTTGCAATAAACAATGCAACATAGCTTACCAGATTTTAAATGTCTACACATTTTACTTAGGATATTAAAATAAGATATTCAAAGAATAGGTACTTGCAAAGAAAGTGCACACACGAGTGAAAACAGAGACCTCGAACAGAGAACAAGGCAGGCCAAGTATTTAGCACTTTTGAGTATCACAAGAGATAGGAATTGAAATTTTCCCTTCACCTAGCAGGTATCATTTCATTTTAAGTGAGTGCAAGTGTATGTGTATGCGGCAAAAAGCTTACAGAAAACATATCAAGTAGACCTTAGTAAGTACCATCTATGAGCTTTGAAATGCTACTTGCGGCTTTTGTCCTTTGAAATTGATTTGTTTCTAAATGTTTACAATGCCCATTTATTGCTTTTACTGGCAAGAAAAACAAAAAGTAATAAATCTGCTTGTAACAAAATCTGCTTAAGGTTCCATGGGCCATTTCAAGGGCGTGCAGCAATTTTAAAAAGGGCAAGACTGTGAGAACTGAGTAAGACCACAGAGCACCTAGGAACGTGTCTGTTAATGTTCCATGGCTGGAGCTGATGCAAGAGAAAAGCTGCAGGGTGTGACTTCATGATCACAGCAGACACTAAAGGGGACTGCAATAGCAGAGGCTGAGAAGACCCTCCTCCACCCACATGCTCACCTCCCCCAGCATTGCATTGTCTTCTTAGTTCTATGGATTTGTATGATCAGTTCCTCCATCATTTCATGTATCACATTTTCAGCATTCAGGAAAGTGAATTTATGAAAATATTCTCCAGCCACAAGTTTGAGGGAATGGAGAGTTGCATCTTAACTTCCCACTGTGGATATACATCCTTTAGCATTCAGGAAACCTTTTTATTTTCCAAATTCATTAGGATGCTAGGCACAATAACAATAGCACTAACCAAATTCATCTAGATTTGCAAAAAAAATCCCAGAATAGTAAGAAAGCTCAAAACAGTAGCTGTGTTTCAGCCACGCCATACTTTCAGGCAGGGTATCCAAACCTAAGAGTCCTCTCTCCCTGAGTTAAAAAATGGAGACACATAAAAGAAGTTATTCATTACTAGGGAGATGTTCAGCAAGACAGTAATTCAGATCAGTTGTAGACTTTGGACATATTATTTGGGGTTCATGGATTAAAATTTGCTTTATGGGATGTAGCAATTCCCTACACTACTAGAAGCAAGTAGAGCAAGCTGGCAGCCTGGGTATAAATACATCACTGGACTACAATAAGCAAATGTTTGGACAACCCCTAAGGAAGAATTATGCTGTTGTATAAAGAGAAAATTTTAAGTACCCAAACTAAAAGGCCTCTTTGTACAAGTAAGAGAATTCATTGTCATGTAAGATGTGGTTTGAATGTAGCCACTCATCGTGGCTGTGAAATTGGCTTTTGTAACATGGTTTTTGTTAGAGAGATTTCTAGAGATATCTGTCCCAAGCAGTAGAATTATGACAGGTGGGGAGACAAACATAGTATGGAAAGTCAGCCTCAAAAATGTACATGTGTCTTTTCATATATTAGATGTACAGAGAAGAAAAGCAGTCACCTCACTGTTCCAAATTTGCTCAAAATATAGTGAATCTTAATCATAAAAAAAAGTTTTACACACAGTTACAGTTTGCTGATTTGCACTATCCAAGAACCGAGACCAACTCAAACCAGAATTGACAGGGAAATAATCTAATAAATAAACTTTAAAAATAAGTTATTTAATAAATTTGATATCTATTTGTAGAATAGCATTCTACAAAACAGAATAGGCTATGTATTAAAATAATATGTGATTCAAAACACAATTAAGTTCAGTAAAATCAGACAAACTGTCCAAATCCTGAGAGTCTGACTAGTGTAAGAGACTGGAATTTTAAGTTGGGAGTTGTTTAGAAGCTAAGGCAACATCAAGTTATGAAGCTACACACATGAGATTTTATTTCTCATATAAATTCCTGAGGCACTGAGAACTTCACACTATGTCTATGAAACAATGCCTACACACTTATGCCTATGAAAAAAAACTAGCTCACATATTCTAAATACATGTTTATTAAATGTTAATTACAGCTCAACAGTGCAGTAGAAAGATGGATTTATTTCCTTGTATGCTTATCTAACATGTAGTGTTAACCACTGTATGACCCAAGAGTAAAGATCTGGGATCATAAAACAAGAATTACTAGTGAATAAATACATTGAAGAAATACAAGTTCATTTTAAATTCATTGATGATTAAACATGGTTATCTATGAAATTCATAGATTTGTAGCAAGGGAACACTTAAATTACTATTAATTAAAAATGAAATGAGTTGATAAGAACTTTGTTCATGAGATTTCTCTTTAAAGGGACTTAAGTACTAATAGCAAGGGGGAGTTCTTCAGAGGGACATAAATGTAAAATAACCTTAGGCAAGAATGGTGACACAGAATGGCGATGTGGTTGCTATGTCAATTATTGTGTATACAGTATAGCAAAGCAGGCAAAATGATCATTAAAAATATGTCTTTAAAATCAGTACAACAAGACCTAAGCTATATTTTACTGGAGTTTTGTTTCTGGAGCCATCTACTTTTGTTCTAATTTTCACTGTTTGTATACATCTTCGATCTACTCAGTGTAATTTATTATTCCATTCAGGCTTCCCCAACATTGTTCTGTCTACCATTTTCCCTGAAGAGCCTATGCAACTATGAAGAAACAAGGAATTACATCTAGTCTCTTGAAAAGTTGTCTTCCTTTAAAATTAACTTATAACAAGAGAGACAATTTACTTTAGAAGCATATCTCTTAACAATATGGCAAGATGAAAAATCATGCCTCACTCTAGATAACAGTATTTGCTTGAATTAATTATCATCAGTTGCTGTGTGCTATTATTCTATTTAAATCTGAGGATGTCAAATACTGCTTTCATTAAAATGTAAGACAAAAAAGCATGAATTATTACAGATTACATAAAAAACTATTTAGAGAATAGCCAACAAGAAGTGCCAACTGTCAGGTGTTGTAATGCCATAAATTATATAAGATATGAAACTATTCAATGTTCAAGTTCTGCTTTGTATAAATTTGATGAATTATTGACATATTGTACATGCACCTTTCTGGGAAGATACTGTCTGATTTGTATAATGAAAATTTTTGGTTTAATTCTCAAGATTTCAGCTGGATTTTTTATCTCAACATGCTCTATATCCTGCCCATAAAATATTATTATGTGTATGTGCATAAATTTCTTTAGCTTATTTTAAAACAAACAACATAGCAAGTACCAAGACTTCCAAGAATACTGAAGTTGATGCATGGGCAGTCTTATTTTCATAGTGACACACCAACCCTCTATCCCTACTTTAAAACGAGGCTGTCTAAGTAAACGAAATGTTTCCTTTTTCATTAACTCCAGGTTCATTATATAATGAAACAAAAAAAATAAAAAAACACAACTTAAAAAAATAATTGAAGCTTTGTTTAGTTACATAAGGAATTGAATAAGAAGTTAGTTCAGAATTCCTGGGAAAGACGGCATTGAATGTAGGTTTGCACATGTGTTTTCATTTATATGGACATTAATACAATCATCTACCCATTTTGTCATTGAATGAAACATTCATGAAAGTCTAGATACTGCTGAGCTCTAAGGGACTCCCTTATATTAGATAGCATTTATTCTGTGACCCTGGGAAATGTACAGTTAAAAGATCCTTATGTATGTTTTACCTCTTCCTGATTAAGGTATTCATTTAGCCAGCTCTACAGATGAATATAGATTTGATTCTGAATGTACATATTGAATAGCACATTTTCATTTCCACATGCAGTCACTTTTGTAATGGCCAAGGACACATAGTAGGTTCTAAGTGAAAAATTTCTATTTTTCATTTCTCATTTCTAAAATAACAACTGTAGGGACAAACTAAAACTTTTTACACCACAGTGATTAATTACCATAATCCAATCATGCTATATTATGGATTGATTATGTAACTTTTGAGTAAGTATACTAAATGCATTTAATTTTGATGAACCTAAAATAGATATTTTTGGGGTTGCTGATAGACATTACTGACATCCAGTGATATTTAATACTTAATATATTGCTAAAAATGTAAGTATTTATTAAACAAGTTTACTTTGCTTTAAATTATTAAAGGTTTTGGCTACTGTAAAAAAAGAATATTAGCTATTCTGCCATTCTAATGTTAACATAGTCAAATATCATAATTATGACTAATTAATAGTGTTGTCAGAATTTTTAGGAACTAATATTAGATGAAGTGTTAAAGGATTTCTCCCACCTGATTGTTTACTGGTAAAGTGTGATCAATCATGTTATTTTAGTGTTTACTCTTTTAGGTTCCTTAGTCAGCAAAATGTGATTCATTGCATCTCAGAGGGCTGTGGAATAAGACATATAAAAAGAAAGGTATATAAGGAACACTAAAGAATATTTCAAACATCAAGTAGAAGATGGGCAGCTGTTAGCAGAGTGAGTCCTTCATAGGGGAGCATCACATGTCCATTTTCAGTCATGATTTGGTAAGTTTGATAACTCAGAACATAGAAGGACCAGGCTTCAAATGAACCAGGCTGGACCTGATGGAGTAAGTTTAAGTAAGTTTTAGAATCTAAAGCAACCTTTGCTGAAAAATGCATAATTACAAGTGTGCAATAATGGCAAGAATAAGTCAGAAGAGAGGCCTAGATTGTGACAGGGACCTACAGAGACTTGAATCGTGGAAGGGACTGCAAACTTCTTACTGTCACTTCATTCAAATGGAACTACAAAAAGAGAAACTGTGAAGTGATGTGGAATGTCCTTCTGTGTTGTATGAATATGCGTTGCTTTTATTGGCTGATGAATAAAGCTGTTTTGACCACTGGCTAGGCAGAATATAGCTAGACAGGAAATCCAAACAGATTTATGGAGAGAAAGGTAGAATCAGGGAGATGCCATGTAATCGCTGAAGGAGTAACAGGCTGGAACATTACTGGTAAGCCACTGCCTCATGGCAATATATTGATGAACAGAAATGTGTTATTTTAAAAGAGAGAGCTAGCCCGTAATGTGTCTTAGTCATTGGCCAAAAAATTACATTTAACATTAAGCCTTAGAGTGTTATTTCATAAGCACTGTGGGAACTGACAGGCAGGACAGAAAGAATCCAACTACAGATTCTTTAATATGTGGGGAATCACATAGGTGAGGTGTGAGCAAAAATTTTTACACATTATCTCTGTGTCTCCATGATGTCAGTTGTTCCACATGCATAACATATAATGCACACAGGATTCAGCTAAAGCCAGGAATCCAGAAGCTTCACCCAGGAAGGCCTCATTTTATCAGCCTGGGGCCTCTGAGTTACTGCTGTGAAAGATTCAGTAACACACTTAAGCTCAGAAGTAGAAGTTGACAGTTAAAATTACATTAGATTTCTTAATTAAACAAAAATCCGTATTAGCCTTTGGCCTAATTTTGGTAATTCAGAGTTAAACAGCAGAAATTAAAAATCACTAAATTTTATTGCTAATAAATCTCTGTAACTAATTTAATACCCTTCTAGTCACAGCTAAAAATAGCTATGTCACTTGCTTGTTGAGCTCTAACACAATTATGTCCTTTTTAGCTTGTACTACATCTTGGTTTTCTTCATGTACAATACATGCACACTCCATTTCACATGCCAGATTCAACATGAGAGCTCACTATGGCCATCAGGAGGGATTGCAGAAAAGACTAGAAAACACTTGGAATGATGATAGCCTGGGAAAAAAGTTGAATTTTGCCTACTATTTGCTTTAAGAAAGCCATTAGGATGGGCATGTGGTTGTATACTTTTAATCTCAGCACCTGGGAGGCAGTCAAGCAGATATCTACATTAGAGGACAGCCTGATCTACATGGGAAGTCCCAGGCAGGACAGAGCTATGAATCAGTAAAATTCGTTCAGGTGAAATAGTTTTTTCATAGTCCTTCCCTATATTCTTGTAAATCAGAATCCATCATAACATTTCCATAACATTCTTCAATAAAGGTAACAAAGGTACTTAGGAAAAAAATTGGCTGATTCTATGGTAGAACAGGACATAGATAACAAGCTGAAATATCTTGGTACATCCAAAATGCAATGGAATAAGAGAACAAAACAAAAACAAAACAAAACAAAACAAAAAAAACACCTTTTCAAAACTGGCCAAAGAAATTCTGTGAATGTTTAAATAATTATTAGTCTTTCTTAAGGAGAGAATAATACCTTCCCATTCTACAGTTTCTTTAGTTATCATCATCCTCTATCTCCCTCTCCCTCTCTTCTCTCTCTTCCTTCACTATCTCTCTTCCTCTTTCTCCTCTCTCCCTTCCTCTGTCCTTTTCTCTCTCCATTCCAACCTCTTCTCTTTCCTCCCACCCTCTCTGTGTGTGTGTGTGTGTGAGAGAGAGAGAGAGGGAGAGTATACCTGAAAAAAATCAACCGATAAGAGAAATAAGAGGAGAGAGTGATCTTTGTTCATCTTTCCAGAGTTTTCATCCATGGTTATTGTGTCCTTTTACTTTGTGGTCAAGCACCATGGAAAGGAACATGGGCTGGAGCAAGATGCTAAGTGTGTGATAGTCAGGATACATTGAGAAAGAGTGGAAAGGGCTGATGTCCAGATAGATGTACTGTAAACAGCCACTACCACACCCTGCTTTCCCCTTGAAGTACTACCACACAAAATTAGCTGTGTACCACCACTTTGACTCTTGAGCTTTGCTGAACAACCCAGGGCAAGCCATCACAAAGGTAACAATACAACATCAGATCAATGGGACTCAACCAAACTGAGTATTCTTCGAAGAAAAGAAAATGGTTCCTATAGGATAAAAATCACTGTGAGTGGTTCAAAAGTTGAGGGGCTTGATGAATGGATGGCTAGACCAAGGATACAAACATATGTGAGTAGATGCTTTTGTTTCTAATTTCTGGTCTATATAAATGTCTTAAGTGAGTTTTAAATTAATACAGTACCAAACATGGCGATATATACCTGTAATACAAGCACAGGGAAGATGAAATGGTAGGACTGTAATGGAGGCTAGTCTGTTGTACATAATGAAATTCAGCCTCACATAAACATTAATGGAAATGAATGAATTCAGAATGCTCCATAGCAAACTATATATAACTCTCAAGGCTTATTGACAGCCAAGGGAAACAATACGTGCTAAAAGAACCCTGGATCAGAGTCCTCTGACTGTACAACTTTAGTGAGAAATCCTACAGAAAATAGCCACTACAGAGAGAGATGCCTTGAACTTTATGGAGAAGTGGAAAGGTGACATCATCCTCAAAGTTGTTTTGTATGATTGCTGAGAGAGAAAATAGTTGACTATATAATGTTTGGGTAAACTGAAGTTTCTCATGTCAAGAAAAATAATACAAAAATTATGAAAAACAGTAGGAAGAGATCCTCTTGTGTTATATTTGAGGTAGAGGTATTGTTTTTTTAATTTCCATGGTTTCTTAGCTACAGACATAAAGAGAATGCTATCCCTATAGCAACAAGAGCATGAACACCACCCAAGTTCTAGTGGCTAAATAAAGTTTGTTATTGCAAATATCTAAATGGTAAGATGGCTAATTTCTGGTCAAGATATAGTATAAAGAGATCCTTGACCACTAGCTGAGGGAACTTCTGGGAAGAGAAGGCAGAAACACTGGGAAGCTGGAGGAGTGGAAGTGTACTGTGAGATGGAGCCTGCTAGCTGTGACAGAGAAGTTACACCAGTGAAATCTCAACAAGAGCTGGACAATTCTACAACAGATGGCATGCCAAAAATCCCTGAGTATTGCCATGTGAACTCTGCAGAGTTTGAGGCCAGCCTGGTCTACACAGCTACACAGAGAAACCCTGTCTCAAGAAAACAAAAAAGAAAGAAAGAAAGAAAGGAAGGAAGGAAGGAAGGAAGGAAGGAAGGAAGGAAGGAAAGAAGGAAGGAAGGAAGGAAGAAAAAAGAGAGAGAGAAAGGAAGAAAAGAAAAGACACACACATATTTAAACATAGATATTCCGGTGGCAATAAATTGTATCTCTTGATATATATACAGAAATATAGGAAATAAATAAAGGAGAGTAGAATTGATTATTGAATCCAAATAATAAGAAAAAGTACTCCAGAGTGAAACAAAACTGAATAATCTTGGGAAAATATATGAATGAAATAATATATATATGAAGTACATATATGTATATATATGTTATATGACTATATAATTATGAGTTTATAGTTTTAAATACAGCAAAATTTGAAAGTTTAATGCCCATCCAGAATAAGACTTTCAGTTGTTGGATATTGAGAAGTAACTGTGAATCAGCGACTTAGCAATCATCTTTACTTATATCATCTGACTTACTGCCACAGGCCCCATTAATACATTATAATTCTTATTTACAGATAAGATAAGCATCTTTGAATAGGAAATATATCACAGGTGGATTAAATTCATGAAAGGTCCCCAAAACCATTTCCAAGAGAATAAATCTTTATTTTTTTTTTGAGGCAGAGGAAGCAAAAATGCAATTCTAGATGTCATTGATGGACAATAATAAAACATCTCAGCCTTCACATAGTGCATGAAAAAAATCTCTTCAGGATTTCAAATTTCTACTCTAAATGGCCAGGAAATTCAAACTTTCCCTTGGATTTCTGGCCCCACTGTTTACCTTGGCCCTCTGAGTTTCTCTGACCAACAGAATGAAGGGAATTCTAAACTCTGACTGACTAGCAATGAAATCTCCCCCTGCATTTCCTGAGATTCATCTCAGATTTATGGCTCCATGCTTAGAGATATCATGATGCAGAAATGTTGGGCAAGAAATAAAACTGTATTTTCCCCTTTCTCACTTCAGTGGAATACAATTTCCATTTATCACACTGTATTTCCTCACACAATATGTTCCTCAGAGCCAGGGTTATAAATTTGAAAATATTTATGGGAAAGACTATCATGAATGCCATTTATACCTTGCTGGCATTTTCTTCCAACTCCTGAGAGACACACATCATGTATGAATAGCTTACGACTGTGTACTGGCCCGGACTTTCCTCTGTTAAATATAAGGCTCTTCTTTGACTACAATACTTTTATGGAGTTCAAAGAAAATTTGCTCATGAAAGTTTTGACATTTTCCAAGATTTAGGCTTCCAGGTAATCCATTCTTTTTAAAAATACTTCGTTTGGTTTTTAGATTATAATATGATCACATAATTTTCCCCCTTCCCCTTCCTCCCTCCAATCCCTGCCAGGTATCCTTTCTTATGCATAGCCCACTTTTCATTAATTATTGTTACATATATGCATATATCATAGATATATAATTTCTAAGTATATAAATAAAAACTGCTATGTTTACATATTTTTACTTGCATGTGTATGTCTCCAGGGCTGATAATTTTGTACTGCATAACCAATTGGTGTGCTCTTCTGAGGGGGAGATTATTTCTCCAATTCTAAGTTCTCCTTAGTTGTCTGTAATTCTGTGTCCAGGTTGCAACCTCAGGAGCTTCCTTTATCACTGTTAGTGTGTCTATAGATGTCACTCTTCTTCACAGGTAACAAAGATGGTGAGACTTCATGGGTGTAGTTTCTGAAAAATTCATTTTAACTTGAGGGTTTCCTCACTTTCTCCTATGTATAACTCTACAAATACTCTTGGCAGATTTGATTTATAGTATTTTATACTGCAACACAAAAGACACAGGTCAACTCTCCATACACTGCATAGTACTGGCTAGAATAGTAATGTCTACAAGCTATATATAGAAATCCCAGCCTGGATGATCCTGATTTCTTGCTGTTAAACATGATGGAAAATCCTCCTGGGTTAAACTCCAGGAAAAGGGGATTCCCATTCTTCCTACTCTCCAATTTCCCAGTGATGTTACAAATGAAGAAGAAAAGTTGATGGGCTTTTTGGAAACGATGAATTTTGTGGGTTTGAAAGTATTTACACTAACCAATACTGGTGGCATCTTGTACATGTATGTTCAGTGTGGAGAATAACCAGCATCCTTAAAACAGTTTTAAACACTTGAGCTATATTGAGAGAATGAACTCTACTTCTGTACAGCATAGGGACCAAAATTCAAAATAATTTGTTGACATCTAATCCAAAGAGTGCCTGCCCACAAGCCACAAAAGACATCTTATATGTTATCCATATCCTTCAATTTTCACATCCAATCCCCCTACCTAGAGCGAGTATAATTTTACCCCCTCATCTTAATTATTGTGCAAAATGTAGAGTAAGAAGGAAGATGATGACCTTGAAAGTGTAGTGAACTGAAGAAACAAAATGTGTAAGCACATTCCTAGGTCAAACGGACTAAGAACAAAGAAATGATACATAGTAGTCTTCTGAATTTGTAAAAGATAATGAATCCTGCAATCGGGTGGATATCACGATTCTTATAATTTGTTCTTTTTTATGATTTAGGGCCTATCCATAATGCCATTTGCTAACATCTGTCTCTGTACCATTATGCTTTCCTGGCAATAAAGTATCCCATTGTTTGGTCACTCATGAATGATATATCTCAGTTGCTTAGGGAAAATCTACCCCATGCCCCAAATCCCACAAGACTTGGGTGAAACCAAGAAATGGAACTTTTTTTGCTTATTGAAGACCTTGTGTGAAAACATTGTGGAAAATCTGAAGAAAACTAGTCAGATAGCTGATGGGTCACAGTCTTCTCTCCTCACTGGGTCTTGTGTCTTCATGGATTTTGCTTTTGGGGAATTTGTTGTGACAGAAGTTGGGAAGTAGAGGTAGAGAGAGAGAGAGAGAGAGAGAGAGAGAGAGAGAGAGAGAGAGAGAGAGAGGACAACATTCAAATCAACCAGATTCAGAGAAAGTATTTAGTCATAATATAGCTTGCTCAGCAGTATTTCACTTATAACTTATTCCACAAATTGTAGGTAGAAAATTGTACCTGTGATATTAAAATGACTGACTGAATGATAATACATAATACTTGATATTTTGATACCATTTTCTTCATTAACATCTAATTTTTTAGGGACTACTGGTAGAAGTTTTCTAGAAGACAGAATATAAAGAATGTAGCAATCATGTAATAATGACAGCAGAAATGCTGAAAAGCATGCATTCTTCCTCATGAGATTTTAATGTTTGTTTATTTTTCCTGAAAAATACACCTATGTCACTTTCTATGGACATAACTGTAAAATATCAGAATTACTGAATACTACTATACAATAATCACCATTATATAATACAATCTGAATATATATATATATATATATATATATATATATGATGGGGAATGTACTGTGTATGTTTATCTTATTGATTGTTAAATAAAATACTGTTTGGCCAATAAGACAGCACATTAGATGGGACTAGAAGTTAAAGAGGATTCTGGGAAATGTAGTAGAGAAGTGATGATCCAGGCAGGAAGTGACATAGCAAGGAGACTCATATTTAAGGCAAGGAGAAACAGGAAGGGCCCCTTTTTCCCGTTTGCCAGCTCCAGCAGCAAAATGTGATCCACCGGCAAGGAGGGACGCCGATAAGGCATCCGATAAGATAAGTCTTATAAAATATATAGATGTATGATAATTGAGACTGAGCTAACAGATGAGAATCCTAGTCATTGGCCAAGCAGCTTTGAACCTAATACAAGTTTCTGTGTATTCATTTGGGCCCTAACTCAGGCAGGCAGCTGGTGTAAAGCTCACACGTGGCGGTGGGGCTTGGCGGCTTTTGGTGGAAAGATTTATCATATATAATATATATATATATATATATATATATATGATAAATTGAGATATCCCTAACATTCATAAAGTATGGAAATATTTCAGTGTTTCTAAGTTTGCATTAATATACCAAGAGACCATGATTAGAAAGTATACATTTTGATGTATTATTATTATTATTATTATTATTATTATTATTATTATTATTATTTTAAACTATTATTTTAATGTGATCTGTAATTTTAACCTATTTGTAAGGTTAAAATATTTTCAAGAAAAAAAGTTGGAAGCTGACAAAGTAGAGCTATTGTTTTCTGCTCTGAGAGGTATATATATCACTGCTCTGTCTATTAAGCACAATAGCTCTGCCACAATTCTTGTTTCCACTTATAATTAATTAAGCAAAACTAAAATGTTGAAAGAACTACAAATCAAATTTAATTTAAATGACTTTGATGACCTAAACAGAGATAAATGGATGGCATCAAAATGAATGGATTTATGCATCATTATGTCATCTAATTCCTCCTAAAACCTCACAATGGGGAAGTTTCTGACAATAGGAAGAGATGGGTCGACCACTGGGATCCCAATTAAACTACTAAAATAACACCTAGACCCTAGGTGGCTCCATGAAAAAAAATCTTTCCACTAATTTCTTTGCCTTGTCAGTGTGACCTTTTAATGTGAATTAAATATGTAGGCAATACAAATTTTATAATCTGATGTATCTTGAACTTTAAACCATATGCCACTTCCAATGTAGAAATACTATCTTGATTTAGGTGCCTAATTAAAAGGATGGCTACATGATAAATTAATACTCGGCTCTAAGTTGAAATAAGTCCTACAGCATGTCCTGTGGTGGTAGTCTTACCTTCATGAGACATTTGAAGGTATACAAATAATTCTGTAACTGAAGCAATCTCGCTTTTACTAAGGTGGTTTCTTTAATTATTTCATGATTTCATTGCATCTCAGTGCATTCTGTGATTTCCTCTCCTATTGCAGCATCTCAAAAACCTCTTCCTATAGCTCATGCATAAAAATGAGCAGAAGGTGGGATTTATCACAACTAAGACACGTTTTTTTTTTAATTGGGTCAAATTACAGATATGTTTATGCTCCTTTTGAAATTATGTAAGAAAGTAAATTTCCAATTAGTTATATAACTTTATGCATAACCATATACTTACTGCTCCTTCATTTTTTTCTTTAGTTTTAATGAAACATAAAATATTAAGACATTCTCATTCTATTTGGAACTTAATAATATACTTGCCTTTATGGGCCAGAATGTCATAAAAAGAAGAAACTGATTTTACTAGTGGTTGGTTGTCTTCAAACTAATTTTTACTAGGTAGAAAATTGAAATAATTCAGTAGCCAAACCTCCATTACCATCACTTTCCAATCCAATTACCCCAAAATGCACATTTCAGCAGCCTTATTTCGTTGTCTACTAATCCTTTTATAAAAAACACAAACACACACACTCACAATTCCCGCTTTCCACTCAACATGTAACCTATCATGTATTTGATCTCTTTCTCACTTCTTCCACTCAATAATATACCTATTCAAACATCTTATATTGGTAGCAAAATAAAGAAAGACCTGAATATAATTTTGTATTTTCTACTAGGTATCAGAATATCTTTTTGGCTCTTCTCCCTGAATTACATCCATGTGATAATGAATAACCTAAAATCTATAACTTTCCTTTACCACACAGATTAGCAACATGTCACACACAGGTAAAGTGGGGAGCTGCAGAAAAACCTACACATAACTATGAGGAAAGGCCCACCGAGACTGCACCCTGATCTAAGTTATTCCACACTGTGTAAAGTAATGGTTTTTGAGGCTGCAATGAGCCTTCAGAAACTCCATTTTGCAAGAAGCATTTTACTTTACTGTGAGTACAAACTCAGAGACTAAATCTGCACCCTGGTGGAAATGTGAACAGCACCACCACGAAGCACAGACTATACACATATATTGCTTAAAGCAAAAGGGGAACAGTCTTATAAATTTATCAATGTAGATTAGAACCATCTAAATAGGACACTGATATATTAAAATCATAATAGGAAAGCCAGGCCAGAGGACATATGAGCACACTAGACTAAATAAGTTTGGAACACCCTTACATGAACCCCAGGAAGATGAGAACATCCAACAATGCTCACGCTAGCAAGCCCAACACTTCATTAACTAAGAAATCTCCCCAGCCCCCTTGGTATTTTAATTATTATTCCATTTGTCTTTCTCCTCTTAGGTTTTTACTGTGGGGAATAGTGCCATTACTAGAAAACAGTACACAGTATTAATCTTTAAAAATAAGGGGGAAAATGGTTCTTGCGTAGGTATTTTTTCCTGTAAAATTTTCCTACTAGTAATTTGATTCCAAAGGAATTATTCTATGAAATATAATTAAGCACAAAAATTTTCATTTATCTTTAGAATTTTCACATTATTATATTCTTTGTAACTGTTTAGCTATAATTATTCTTCTCTGTAAAAAATTAAATTTCAAAAGATTAATGGAAAAACCCAACACCTGGAACCCTGCAGCCTTTTCCATACCTAGGGTTTCCTCGTATTTCAGAGCCTTTCTCCCTTCCTCTGCTTGTTCACTGTATCTGTAATCTTACATCTTTGTCGGTGGAGTGGAAGCATCTTCTTCATACTTTCAAAGACTACACTTCACCCTCCCCACGGTTGCTTTAGACTTCCTCATACAATTATACTGAACATTCTTTTGCTATGTTATTTACTGTTAAGAGAAATTATCTATGTAAAGAATTATTTTCACTTCTATAACAATGTTCACCAAAATGGACTTCTAGGTGGATTTACTTTCACTAGAAACTGGCAATACATATCCTGTCATAAAACATGCATCTCACATACTCAATTATGCTGATTTTTTTTTCCGAGACAGGGTTTCTCTGTGTAGCTTTGGAGCCTATTCTGGCACTCGCTCTGGAGACCAGGCTGGCCTCGAACTCAGAGATCCACCTGCCTCTGCCTCCCGAGTGCTGGGATTAAAGGTGTGCACCACCACCGCCTGGATGTTATTGTCTTCAATCATTCATATAAAGGATAGCACACCCATTAGCACTTTATTATTTACCTAAATGTAAATAAGTTTGTAGTTCATACTCATTGCCCAAAGATATCCTTATTCTAGCTTTCTGGTTTGAGTTAATAGGTTGATTTTCCTATTATTTAACTTAGGATTTCTTCATATATATCAAGAATAGTTTCCAGGAATTTATAAGAAGTTTCCCTAGTCAACTCTGCTTCTGCTGATCTCCTTACAGTATTTTATGGCCTCATATTTTTGGTATTTATTTTATTTTTGTTTTTGAGATATGGTTTCTTTCTCTAACCCTGCTGTCTTTGAACTCTCTCTCTAGATCAGGCTGGCCTTGGCTTAATAGATCCTCCTGCCTCTGCCTCTGGAGTACTGGGATTAGAGGTGTCAGCCTGCTTTTTACAAATAAATATGTAATTTTTTTATGTTAATATAAATTAAACCCTTCCAATATGTGAGGGAAGAACATTTCCCTTCCACCATTTTGATGATGCCATAAGAATGCACCATGCTTGAGGCAGAAAGAAGTTCTCAGGGGATATGACAGCTGAGTGCCTACCTGAAGCCAGCAGCCTTCAGAGAATTATTTCTATGATATACTAATTAAACAATTTAAGGCATTTTGTTTGAAGTAAGAATGGTCTACAGTAGATATATAAAACAGAAGATCGATAGATACATAAATATAAGATACATGGATATATTATATCAAATATGTGAGACATATTTATACTTAAAATTAATATACATCATATATTTAGTTGGTAAAATTGTAATGTATTTGATCATTTTAAAAATTGTGTTGTCTTATTTGTAGCATTCCAATATTATAATATGTATATATGATTTATTTATGAAATCTATTTTATAAAATCCTCTATCAGATCGATTAGAATATTTTCTATGAATCTCTGGTTTGCTTGCATGTGTTTTATTGTATCTTTCAAATAAAAGTCATTAATTTTGATGACATTTGTCATATTTTTCTTTCTTCTTTCTATTACGTCTTACTTTTTAATGTACTGTTCTAATTTTCTCTCTGTGACTGTGATAAAACCTTCTGATCAAAAGCAACTTGGGGAAGAAAGGGTTTATTTGCTGTGCACTCCCAAGTCATAATCCATCACTGAGGGGATTTATGGCAGGAACTCAAGCAGGGATTCAGTGCTGTACACCTGGAGGAATGCTGCTTCCTGGCTCACTCACTGGCTTGCTCTCTGGTTCATGCTTACCTAATATTTTTATATGTCCTGAACCATCAGCCAAAGGAATTGTAGCACCCATTGTGGAATGGACCCACCTACACCAGTCCCTCTCAGACATGCCCACAAACCAACATGATCTATGTAATTCTTCAATTGAGTCTTCTCCTCTCATATGACCCTAGTCTATGTCAAATAGAAAATAGGCTAATTAACACATGTATTACCTAAGTACATGTATGCAAATACTTTAAAGATTTCCACCTATCCTTTTTCACCCCAATATTCTAACTCATATCATTTATTTATTTATTTTAGAGGAAAATACTGAGAAATCAGAGAGAAGGAGCAAGCCAAAGCCACCTTTACCTCATTAGCTTCTCAGTGCAAAAGAAGGAGTTCCTGTTTCTTCCCACTTATATCTGCTCTCTACCCAGTCATCTCACTTCCTGTCTATCTGTACAGACCTCCTGACCTCTATGGTTAGCTAGTGGCAAGTTCCATCCTCTGATATTAAGACAAGCTTTATGTACTAGCAAGGTATCGATACACCAGGACCAGTCTTTAAAGATTGTTTTTTGAAAGAGAGTTTTATGTAGTCTAGGCTGGTTTTGAGCTCATTATGTATACAAGCATAACCTTGAACATCTGACTTTCTGAATGCTATGGATATTCTTTTTTTAAATTTATTTATTAGTTCTAGTTAGGGAACAAGCTTGTTTCACATGTAAGTCCCTTCTCCCTCTCCCTCCCTTCTCACCCATCCCTCCCCCCCAGCCACCCCCCACGCCATCCACCCACCACTCCCCAGGCAGGGTAGGGCCTTCAACGGGGGCTCTGCATACCTTGAACATCTGACTTTCTGAGTGCTAGGGATATTCTAACTATAGGCATGAACCAGCAAGTCTGGAAATACATTTACTCTTCTCTCTCATTTATTTTGGTTCTGGTTTCTTTTTTCTAAATCATTTTTATTTGTATTAGAAACAAGATGTTTTACATGACAATATCATTTATTTCTATTATATGCATATAAATGGTTAAATAGATACAATTACCTAGCACCATGCTTTTGTTGAGGTAGACATTTCTCAGCCTATTATATTGGTGCATTATCTTGGTACCTTTGTCAAAATTCAATTGGTCATTTATATGTAGTTTATTTATAAATACTTAATCCATCTATTATCAATTTGTATGTCTGTAATTCAAATTCTGATACTTCTAGTTCAAGCCCAACACTACCCATCACATCACAGTTTATAATATTGAACAAAACTGCAATCTGTAGGAAAATATATATGTGAGATTTCAGGTTAATAATTCTGAGTGTGGAGATTGAAAGCTTCTAGCTAAACACACATTTCTTACTCTTATTCATTGAAAGCTGTATTTTAGAGATTTTCATTTTATATATTCTGTTTTGTTGAAATAAATTCTCATTCTGTAGCTGTTGCTATACTTGAACTCATTATGTACCCTAAACTAGTTTCAGATGTCTAACAATCCTTCTGCCCCAGGCTCCTGAGTGTTAGCATTACAGGTACAAGCCACCATGCTCAAAGCTCAAACATTTAAATCACTGTAACTTTAAGAGCACATTGTATTAGATGTACCACAGAACTAATCAATGTGATATTGTGTCAAAAATGTGCAACAGTTGAATTTCTGGGGTACTATGATTTCTCCACTAGAAACACCAGAGCACCTGGCTCCAGCTTTTGGGTCATACTTATTATTATCTTTTCTTCATCCCCAGTCAGGTCCATCCCTGGAGGACTGCTGGATGGGACAGTATCTGAAAGCCTTGTAGCAGTACAGTTTATATCATACTAAAGGGCAGCTATGGTGTTAATTCTTTTAGGAGCACATGAAGATTCTCTAGAGCAAGGGCTGACAAGAGGGTGATAATTACTTCCCATAAAAAGGCAGCTAGAAAGTATTTTAGAGTTTGTGGGCCATAAGATTTCATTCATAACTGTTCAGCTCTAACATTGTAGCACAAAATTAGCCAATAAAACTTTATTTACAAAAACAGCTGGCAGGCACTTTGACCAATGGGCTGTAGGATTTCAACATCACTCTAGCATTACAGTAAAAAACAATTCCATATTGCCTCCAGGCTTCTCTCTTACACTTCTATGTGTCTCAGGACACACATGAGTCTACAGATCATACCTTAGAAATAACTCCTATATACTTTGACAGTAAGAGCCTAAGTGGTGACACGGGAAGCGACTATTTCCCCTCATAATTCCCTATGTTAAGCAACTGAGATACTCTGCCTAAGATACAAATTACTGGTGGTCTGCTCTATCACACAAATAGATAATAACTCCTAATTTGCCACAACTTAAATAAACCAAATTCCACACTATACATTCATTTTTAAAATTTAGACAGGAAAAAAAGAAACATCCGTGGCTCAGGAAAGATAAACTGGAGTAGAGCCTACATATATTCCTGCCCTTTACAAAACAACATCTTCATCAGTAACACTAGATGCCATAGTTCTGTGGGAAGGCATGGTAAATAAACTGCATGTAGCTAAATTTCTATACTCATCAGAAAATATGCTATAGATTTTTACTTCATACTGTGTATACATTTCAATTCTATACAAATTGATTATCAAATAGCTCATTATAAAATAATAAGGCTTTAATAACTAAATGGTACAGAATATTTTTCATGATTTTAAGACAAAGAGAAAGTTAAACACTGAACATGAATGTATAAACATTAATAAGTTCTATTAACAAAAGTGATTTTTAATGCAGTAAAACATTAAGCCTCAGGGTGTAAAAAAATTGCAATCCATAAAAGCTCTAGTTGATCAGTCAGAAGATAATGCGGTAAAAAAAGGAGCAAAAGATGAAAAAGACACTTAATAAAAGAAGATACCCAAATTATCAGAACATGTTTTCAGAAGGCTTTAGAGGAGGGGTGAAAGCTGAATCAAAAACCCGAGTTGCATCCCCTAGAATTTATATTTAAAAGGGTAGGCACAGCAACATGCATGTTGACTCTCAGAATTGGGAAGGCAGAGACAGACAGATCTATGGAGCTCAATGGCCAGCCAGCATAGCCTGCTTTGAGAGCTCCAGATCAATGAGATACTCTGTCTCAAATACAAAGTGGATAGCACATGAAGAACAGCAGCTGGGGTTGCCCTCTGCCCTTCATACACATGTGTATACACATGTACATGTTTCTCTGCACACAGCATCACACACTGGTGTATACTACAATGTACACAGCAGCTCATCATGACATACAACCCGACATTAGACAAATGTCCATTAGAGGTTCATGGTGAAGTAAACTGTGATGGACTGATCCAAGGCTGTATACGGTCATAAGAAAAGATATGTGGCTGTACGCAATGGCGACTATCTACAGACAAATTCCACAGACATAAGTTTGAATAGAGGAAGCAAAAGTACACACGAGGACACATACACATGGACTCATGCACACTCTCACACATATTCTGTAAGTGTTCGGAGGTACTTGTTTCATTATACATGAAGATGCATTTTAAAAAAAGAAAACTGACATGTATAAGACTCCTACAGACAGAATGATAAGATAGCATCTGTAGAGCCTACTGTAAATGGGCCACTATTCCGGCCGTAGTAACTGCTTCATGTATCAAATGTAATGCAGATAAGCCTTCTATGCCCTAATGATAACAAGGGCTAGGACATTTTATTCTATAACTGGTAGCCTGTGTTGTAGTAAATGCAGAGTTAACTCAATACTATACAGTGTGTTCTTCTGAGTTATTTAAACTATATAGACATTTTGCCTGTAAACAGCTCAATGAAAAGTATATGTGTACATTCGTCACCTCTAGAAGGAATGTGAAATACAGTGGCAAATTAGAAAGTAGTAGCATTGAAGTACCTGAAAGTCATATAGCAGAGATGGATGGCTTGACCTATGAAGTGCCTCTTGCATGTGTTCATAGTCCCAAGAGAACAATGGTGTCTATAAAACAGCAGTCATCAGGGGATTGATGATGCCGTGGAATGAAGCAATAAAGCTCAACTTGTGAACACTAAAGCATGTTTTGCCTCCAAGGTCAACTTTTTAAGATTCATACATTCCCAATACAAATGTAAAAACAAATAAATAAATACACTCAAAGCTATAAAATTGTAAAAAAAAAAGATATGTGTGAAATATTAGTATTGAACTTCAAGTACGGAGATTTATAATTCAATGAAAATTCCCACAAATGAAGGTGAAAATATAATCATATGATCCATTTATATAAAACATTTTTTTCAATTATGAAATATACTCTCAACCTTTAAGATGGTCTGAGTAATTATCAGCATATGAAACATTCATAAAGGGCTTGGGTGGCACATACAAAACCAATTTTGAATTAATACCTAAGGAGAAACCACACTGAAACGAGCAAAAAAATAGAATTATTTTTAAGACAAATGTTACTCTATTATTTTCAAGAATAATAGAACACACCTGCTTATTTTATACACTTAAAATACAGAGATAAATGGGTGCAACTTCAGTGCCAGACAATGTTCTAAGGCATTTACAAATATTCACATACTTGGCCCTTGTGTAGCCTTTTCCAGTAGGATTGAAGCATTCTTTGCTGGAGGGAAGAAGCAGAAGCTTGTGAAGTTCAAGAAAGTTAGAAGACTCAGTGGACTCTCAAGGAGCCCCCCCCCCCCCGGACATGTTAGCAGGAAGCAACCCCTGGAAAAAGCAGACTCTCTGGTACCGATGCCTGAATACAATTCATGCATCAAGTACTGCAACTTAAGCTGGTTGGCAGCCATGTTGGGGTGGGCTTTTCACTGATTCGGCCTCGCCAGTCACCCATGTTCATGTAAGTACCCCCTCACCTTTGCTCCTGTACGTTTTCTCAGTAAAATAATGGGCACACTAGACTAGATTTGGGTGGAATCATTTCTTTTCTCTGTCTTAGTGATCCGGGTGACCTGAAGAAAGCTCATGGGATTCCTGATAAACATTTGGACAGTGGATTCTGTTTCTCAAATTCTATAGCAATGAAAGCATTGGTGAACAACAATGAGAAAACAACAGGGAGAGAATTAAGTAAAAGGAACCACTGTAAAGAGAGAAAAGGAGATGCTTTAGAAATACCCATTAGTTACAGAACAATTGTTGTAATGGATAAAATTGTGCCTGTGTTCCATTTGGAATTCAAACCTTTCTTCTAGAGTAATGATTTTAACCACAAGGGAGCATATTACTATAATAACATCAATCAATCAAGTTTGTCACAGTAAAATATAACTCTGTGTTCAACCTTCTAACACTGGCCTTATATGAAATTGCATCATTTTTGAGAGAGAAAAGTAATTTGCTATATTCTACAAATACTATGTAGGTGACATTCAAAATTGGTGAAAATAGAAAAGAGGAAACTGTATGTTCCTATCTGCTACATATTATATTGAAAAAGATCAAAAGTAGACTCTAATAACGTAAAAGAAAAATAGGTGCTAAATCTTTGCCCAATGTTGGTTTAAGATCATTTTCTTAAAACCCATAAAGTCACAATGCTAATGTGAATTTATGGTGTTTATTTATAAAGAGAGTATGACAGAAAATGATTTTAGAGAGAAGGTTTTATTAAAAAATCAAACAGAATTCCCAAGGAATTCACTTCATTATTATTCCACAAAAAGTCTCAGAAACACAGCAGAGCTTGTTTATGGTTAAACAACAAGAAAGTCACAGAGGTAAAATTGATTCGTGCTCACATGTTTCCCAATGTGTTTATAAACTCATGGTGGACAGGCATGAACAAAACAGGAAAACATGAGACAACTTAGAAACTAGTGAAGTGGTTTCATACATCACTACAAAGGTAAACAAAATTAAGAAGGGTTGAAGGGGGTAAATAACAATGTGGATTAAGTCAGAATAATGGAAGAAAAAGAATATTATTTGTACTGGAAAAGAACATATGAGTTGGGAAAATGTGAATGAATCATAGAGCATACTAAGGAACCTTCCAAGATGCTTGGCTTTGGTGAAGGACCATGGAGTAATGTTGCAGAGACTCTATGGAAACTGGAAAATATGAAGAAAAGGCTAATGGGATATTCTAAATGGAAAGTTAAGCAGAGAACTTTAGCTTGATGGTGAACTCCAATTTTAAAGATTTAGTTTTTTATGTGATGAGTGTTTTGTCTGCATGCATGTATGTGTACTACATAAGTGTCTGAAGCCTGCAGAGGAGGGAAGAGAGTGTCAGATTCCCTTGAACTAGAATTATGAGCTAAGCTACCACAAGTCCTGGGAACTGAACCTAGATCTCCTTCAAGAGCATCTCCCTAGCAACCAAGGGAATTCCATTTGTTTATTAAGAAAAAATCGTATTATGGCATGAAATATGCTTTGCCATACATAATATAGTTGGATATGTCAGTTAGACAAAATAGAATATAATGGATCAAGAAAAATAAACACAATATTATATGCAAAATAAAGGAGAAAATGCATTTGACAAAGTTTCATTTCTACTTCTAACACAGAAAAATCTACCTCTCTGCCAAAAGCTATTGTTGTAAGACATAAATTCAGTATGGAAACTGTTTTGCTATTGGTTTACTAAAGAACAACTCCAAATCACACCAGGGCAGAGAAACCAAATGACTAACTAAGCAGAAAGCAAAATGCTTAGCTCCCAGTGAGACAGTGAAGTGTTTGCTTCTAGAGATAGCCTTCAGTCAAAAGAAACAGGTTTTAGATTACTTGTTCAAGAGGAACTTTAATTGACTAAATGTTTGTATTAATTTAAAATCATTGAAAGCAACAATGCTTCTGATGCCATTTCAATTTAGTAGTTCAGCAAAGCAGCAAAACTATTTCAAAGATTTAGAAGTAAATTTGTCTGCTCTATCACCTTGCTGGGCCAGATCTCCAGAGAACATGTAAATGTGGTAAAGAATCAGGAGGAAGCTAGAACTATCTGGGTAAGCCACTAGGTCATGGTGACATTATGACCTTGGATGAAAGAGAAAAGAAAGTAAAATCAGCCAAAAATGGTCTTGATTCTCAAGCATTGTAAAGAAACAGAACAAAGGTGTTGGAGTTCCAAAGCCAGAAAGCCATAAAATGCATCGTGTAACTCCATATGGGAATGCTTCAGTACGCCAGAAACATTTAGTCATTGGCTATACACAGCCCATGGGGACCTACAGACATCCTTAAAACTCATTTGGGGTCTTGTGTGAATTATGAGATGGTTTTCTTGGCAATTTTTTTTTGGTTTTTTTGAGACAGAGTTTCTCTGTGTAACTTTGGAGCCTATCCTGGCACTAGCTCTGGAGACCAGGCTGGCCTCGAACTCACAGAAATCTGCCTGCCTCTGCCTCCTGAGTGCTGGGATTAAAGATGGGTGCCACCAATGCCCAGCTTTCTTGGCATTTTTAACAACAACAACAAAAAAAAACACATATATAAGCAGTATACTCTATTGGGACCTAGTAATTCTCTCACCTTTTACTTTCCTCCATTGTGGCATGAAGGCAGGTTCCCAGGTCACACAGTAAAATCACACATATACTAGGCATCACTTCTGTTAGATCTTGTGTCTAGAACCTATTCAGCTTTCACATTACAATCTTACCTACTTTAAATTTCCAACATGCACATTGCTTACCAATTTCTTTAAAGGTTTGTGTTTTATTTTCTTTAATGTTCATGAAAAAGGCCAAACTGCAGCCTCAGAATAGTAGAACATATTACTTCCCTAAATTTCATAGTATCTACAATTCAGATCTTAATACAGGTCATCACCACCTCAGCAGGTGACTATCTCATCTCAAGCTCTACCAATCCCTTCCCTAATACTTGTAATAATGGTTGAAAAATCTAAATAATCTTATTTTTGTTGTTCTCCAGTCTTTATAGATTTATTTCTAATTCCCTGAAGTCAGATGTTAATGCTCTTTATTACATTATAAATATGTAGAGTGGAGTTTGATCATAAAAATAATAAATATAATTAAATTTAAAATGGCAAAGAGAACCGTCAATATTTCAATATTAAATGAACTACTACTGTTCTCCATAGTATCTTAGAATACAGATTATGTATAACTTTTCTTTCCCATATCTAGCAGTCATCTCTCTCTCTCTCTCTCTCTCTCTCTCTCTCTCTCTCTCTCTCTCTCTCTAGTTGTTCAAAGCACTTATCTTCCTGCTCTACTTCATTATCCTCTTTATAGCAATGAAAAATAAAAGCAAATATTAACTTCATAACAGGAAAAACAGAGTTTTGAAGAATCATAATGTTTTGAGTTGCTGAAAATATGTAATGTAAGTTTTGTATGTCTAGATCATATAAGAACTCTTGAATATGCCACTGCTATGCTTGAAGAGCAAATGTTTGATCTGTTAACAGCCAACCATGTACCATGCAAACAATAGAGATGCAGTGTTCATCCTTCATCTAGCTTAACAGAGAAAAGAGAAATGTATGCAAAAGTTAAAAAAAAAAACCTCAATATCACAAACTGAAATATGGACTTTGAAGAAAACTACAGAAGAGGAAGGGTGTGTATCAAAGCATTTGCTAATTGTAAACATTGAGAGAGATGTTCAAGAAGTGACACTGCTGGGATGCTTAAAAGCTTACTAGTAGGAATTGAGGAGTTAGTGTCAGAGCTTTTCAGTGAGTGGAGAAACAGGACCTGTGAAAGACCTAGAAGAAATGCCACAGACCCTTGTGATCTAAGGGAAAATGACATCAAATGAAATGACAGGGACCACATTGTCTAGGGTTCTGTTAGTCACATTAAGGTTCTTTTAGATAACAAAGCATGAGTTTAATTGCATTAGTTATGTGTGCCTACGAAATCACAGCTTTTGTGGGAGCATGCTCAAGATATGTGTAAGCCCAAGCCAGACCAAATCCCAACATGGAAAACAGTGCTGGACATGAAACCTCACCCACAGCCTACAAGCCATTGGTAACTGTTAGCTGCTGGAAGAGGACAGTCAGTTCTCTTTAAGTGTAGCCCTTTAGAAGCTGTCCACTCTCCAGTGAAAGGCCATATATCCAAGAATATGTAGCTGCACAAATTGGTCTTGATGGAGGAAAAACACTATATAGTTTGGTGTATAGGAAGTGAGGGTGTGGATCCAGGAAGGGTTGTGGGATGGGTAATATGACCAAGACATGAAAGCCTAGCAGTTTTAATCTATCTGTCTTGCTTCTATTAAAAAAGAAAAAGAAAACTCTTCTTTATTTAGGCTAAGCCATGTTTAAGGTTGTCACAAATAGGAGAAAATAGGTAATAGATACCCTAATGATTGAATTAGTTGAAGTTGGAACAGTGGTTTTGCAGGTGGTATGATAAAGAATGGCAGGACCTAGATATAATGAAGTTTTAATTACATATTTAATACAATTAAACCATGAAACCAGCAGGGAACATAAATATTAAAATATGTCATCTGTGCTTCTGGAGAGTTAGAAACATTTTCATATTTAGAGACTTAGCTTCTATTATCAGTGTCAATATCTATAACATCTTATAATATTTCACATGGATTTCACTAATGGAATTAGGAACAAAATCGGGTGGTGAAGCATGTGAGCGCTCCCTCACTGGCAGAACACTTTGGCAGCATTGACACTTTCTGCAGATTATAATGCAACAGTTTTCAGTCCTTTCCTGGCCTGAATTACACGCCTGCTGCCTGAGAAGGAAAGCTAATTTATATGATTAATACTATGCACTTCCTAAAAGTTTAAGGATATGACCAAATAAGAGAACAGCAAAGCACATGATTTGCTTTTACTATGCTCATTAAAGAAATGATTAGAAAATACAGTTGGGAAACCCTGTATTTGGCACAGAGTACCAATGTATACAATAATCACTTTGGTAGGTCAGCAAAGCTTTTGTTTTTCTGCTGTAAATATGTGGTTGCAAAGCCTAATTTAATATTTGGCTCAATTAACTCTCTCCCTGTCAGTTGTACTATTTTTGGAAAGTGAGTAATTTGGACATGTTTATGTCATTTATCTCAGTGTTGGTCTTAGCATTTTTGTTTTTATTTTATTCATGTTCCTGAACAATCTTGAACAATAAATATACATATATACACATAAATTAGATATTGAAGTTTTATTTTATATGTATAAGTCTATTTTCTAGCTTAAGCATTTTTTCTTTGCACTCATTTCATTATAACACTTTAATTTGGACGACTATTCTTTGAGAGAGAAATTCAGAAAACGTGCCTTGTCACATGTGGACTAAGTTGCTGACTTTTCTTTGGGAGAAAGGCACCTGCTAATCAGGCAATCAAAATCATAAAAGTTCACACAGGTTGGGAACTAAGGAAAAGGCATCCATCTCAGATGCCAGACAAACTCTGCAGATTCAGCACCACTGTCCACAGATCTTTGTCTGAATCATGACATGTTCCAAACAAAAACTTAAGCACCCAAAAATTTCCAATAATTTGGCACAGAATTTGAGCAAGGTAATGTGATACTTGTCCTGGAGCAGATGATGTAGAATAAGACCAACATAATCTAGAAAGTTCTTTGATAAGACTCTCTTTCCATGTGATTCCTGTTTATGACACATGGTCAGTTGAAACATGCAAAAAAAAAAAAAGACTGAAAAAAGTCTGTACTTAGTCTTTGAAATGTATTATGATTGAAGGTAATGAGCATTTTTCTACTATGTATCAAAGGACTATGAAAATGCAAGCATATACTTAAAAACAGCTGAAAGCGATAAAGCAGGTAACCTAAGTATTGACAGGCATCAAATCAGTAAGACATAACTGTGGGATAAACTTATTTAATAATACATTTGCTCATACTAATAAGATATAAAATATGAATTATCTGATGGCAAAAACAAATGCTCTAAAATTATAAATCTAAACTTTCAACTATGCAAATAATTTGCATAAACATTGTAAAGAAATAGTAAATAAAATCATAGCTGTTAATTCTAGATAGAAGTATTTTCTATCCTATGTTTATTATTTTCTCTAAATGCTTCTAAATTCTAGACTTCCACAGTCTAATATAATAAATCAAAGTTTAGATTCTGGAGTTTCATTGAGGGATTTTCTTGATTCATTTGGGTTGTAGGCATGTCTGTGAGGGGATTATCTTGGATAATGGTAATTGAGATGAGAAAGCCTACCCACTCTAGATGTCATCCTTCCTTAGAAAAGGGATGTTGAACTATGTAACAGTGAAGAAAGTTAGTAGAGCACAAGAATAAACTCATTCCTGTCCACTATTAATTGTGATTATAATGCAACAGTTTTCTCAACCTCCTGTCACTGGGACTTCCTTTGTATGGTAAAGGGAACCTAGAATTGTGAATTAAAACAAACCTTCCCTCATTTAAGTTGCTTTTGTATCATAGAAATAGGAAACAAAACTAAGATAGAATGCAATATATATAATATATATATTAACAATAACAACAATAATATATATATATATATATATAATATATATATATTATTGTTAAAGTTGTGACCCTATTGTATGTGTAAGAAGTGGCATCCTACCTAAAATCTAAAATGGAAGTTTTATGAAGAACTCCTAGCCAATAATTGGTGGGGCATATTTACTGATTCAATTAATTTTCTAAGGATAGGTCTTCTGAAGTATTTATAAATCAAAAGGCCTAGTTACAAGATTAATACAAACATATGACTATCATGCCACCCAAATGAATAGTTGAGAACCACACAACCTCATGATGAAACATTGACCAGAACTCACAGTGACTGGAGAACTTACAAGTCTGTATATCCTTTAGGACATCTCTTCCCTGGGCTTGAAGGAGAAAGATTCTATGGAAGCACATATACTAAAGAATGATTGATACTGAGAATATTTACATAGTTCCTGCTTAAGGACAGCAACATAGTAAAATTCAATGTCAAAATGGCATAGAAGAATCAAACCTTCTTCCGGCAATTTAGTTGGCACTAAGTGACAGTTCTTTATAGGTCTTTGGGTGTCTGCATCTTTCACTGAAAAACACACTGATTGCCTTGTGTTTGGGGCTATATTTTCAAGAACATTAGTTCATGAATTCAATACAACTCATGTTCTTATAAGAAAGGGAAAATAAGACACAGGGATAAAAGTGCATGGTGATATCTAAGCCGTAATAGAAACGGGTTTGAAGTGATGTGCTTTCAAGATTAGGACTACCAAAGGTGTGCTATCAACTATTTAAAAGACAAGACTAGGTAGTGTGACATATGTTTGGATTAATCCTGTATCTAGGCCTTTTGATTTAAAAATACTTTAGAAGATGTATCCTTAGAACACTGCCTTGATTTAAGACATAGAACATCCAGAATATGAGGGATGGTAAATTGCTGTTTAAGTCTTCAGTTTGGGTGTGTGTTATCACAGCAGGGCCAAGAAATAAGCATAACCAGACTCCTCACTAGTCATTCGTCAAAGACAACCATATGAGAAAGTTCAAATTATTTTTCCCCAAGTAGAGCTAACTGAGAAATGTGAGATATTGATACTTGTTCTTTCAGGGCATTAGGCTTATGTAACAAGCAACTGGATGAGGAATGCCTAAATGATGGTTATCAAGACTGAAGTGGGATTATTGGCAAAACACCACCCAGTCCACTAACATCATTTTAACCGATAGAGAGATCAGACTTAGGTACTCATATAGTGCTCTATGGGTTAAAAAGTGCATTTCTACGTTTTCTAACTTGCTCTCTATTGCAGTCATCATAGAATACACAAATTTTGTTACATCCTTATTCAAAAATGAGAAAATCATGCTTGTGGATTTAAGTGATTCACTTGGAGTTCCAAAAACAAGCAGTGGTAGTGACTGGCCCTGAATACTAAGGCAAGTCAAATGTATGTAAATTGTAATTGGTGTTCCACTGCTCCAAGAATTGGGAAATGAAAAAGAGATTTCACATTCATTGTGAGCTTACTGTGAACCACTTTCACTGCTGATTCTAAAAGTCACACACTATCATTTGATCCTCAAAAGTACTCTATGTTGCATCACTTTTCAGTCACACATGTGCGCGCGCGCGTGCGTGCGCACGCACACACACACACACACACACACACACACACACTACAGTTGAGTCTGAGAGGTTGAGTTCTTCATAGCCTTGCTTCTTAATGCCTCAAGCAAGGGGTGTCCATCCCTCTTTAGATTAACAACTGAGTAAATATAAGCCATGTTAATCAAGATGTAGAATATGATGGCATAATGAGCTACTGTCACAGAAAGAAAAACATGTCAAGGAGTATTTGTTCAGGTTAAAACACATGAGTGCACAGTATGAATATTCACACAGAAGACAAGAGTTGTTAGAAGAGGTTGTTGCCCACCTGTTCCCATGGCCCTTGAGCCACAAATAAACACACAGAAGCTATATTAATTATATAACTGTTTGACTTTTTATTGGCTAGCTCTGTCTTAACTAGTAACAGATTTCTATTAATCTAAGTATTTCCATGTGGTCTTCTCTTACTGGAGAAGGATCCAGACCTGTTACTCTTTGCTCCACCACATGGTGATTGCTCTCTACCTATGCTTCCCAGAATTCTCCTCCTCTCCTAGTCCCACTATCTCCCTGACTTTATTGTCGAGTGTTTTATTCATCAACCAATAAGCAAAACACATACACAGAAGGACATCTCCCATCAAAGAGTATCATTGGAAAGTAAGTGAATGGGATTAGGTTAATACTACTGTTGATAGCTGCTGAAGTCAAGACGAAAGCTTCCCTGGGAAGTGAAAAAAAGGTCAAAAAGGGGAGGCTTTTGAGTGAAACACTATTAACAAGAGGAAGGACTGTGAATAAGGAGGATGTTGAACCTCCAAGCTCTTCTGAATGGACCAGTCACAGAGAAAATCACATGGGCACAGGTTGGCTCATCTTTCTGTCAACTCCAAGTTGTCTCCCAGATGCTGGCCATTACTTCTTGGTGACATTAGGGATTTATTAGGAATAGCCACTTAAAATATGACCAGATTGTCACTTTTATTCAAAATTGCTTATGGTGGTGACTAGTGACAAAAGACTTATCCTGGGTTAAGTAAGCATAAGATAAATAAGACTTTTCAAACTATGCAATGTCTTCATCTCTGCAACAGTACAAAACAGAAGCAAACCCAATCCTTTGCAATCCCATTCATCTTTTCTAACTAAGTGAAGTATGTTTGCTAGTGGAGAAAGAACTAATCTTGAAATGTCAATATTTACACTTACACTTTCTGAAATTCAGGATGATTAATCAGTGATTTTCACCATTGTAAAGAAACTTAAAGAGTTGTTACATGATGGTCATAGCTTTGCCTGTGAGATAATTTCAGGGTTTGGAATATGAATGGCCTTGTGCTGGTATGTGAACATGCAACTATGAATGAGTATGTGTGTGTGTGCATCATTAGTGCACATGCATTCCTGTTTGTGTGTGTGTGTGTGTGTGTGTGTGTGTGTGTGTGTGTGTGTGTGTGTGTGTGTGTCCATTTGTGAAGGAGTTGAGAAAAGGATAGAAAATAATGATCTGGAGAAAATACTAGGAAAAAGACATTGCTTCTTCAAATAATCATTTAGATACAAAAATAGATATCCCTCTTCTGACCTTATGTAGAGCAAATATCTTTAAATCTTCAAATACATAAAAAAAACTTCAAATACTTTCTAAATAACAAAACAAAGCAGATATTCTTAATTCTGGATGAAAATCTTTAACTTAGAAAAATGGAGCAGTGGAGACATGCAACATGTAATCCTGTAACATACTTAACTCCATGCAAAATTCACAATTCAGAATGTTCTCCCATAAAATTCATGTCAAAACTCCTAAACACATAAGGTGTTTAGGCTTTAGGAAGTGAAACATTTGGGAAATGAACAGATCATGAGAGGAACCTTCCAGAGAGCTAACAAGAAATCCTGGGAGACAACCTCCATGTGAGGGCATAATTAGTAGGTGTCATGGCATGGATCAGATGGTGGGATCACACCAGGATAGAATCTGCTTTGATCCTAGACTTTTAAGCCTTCAAAACTGTAAGAAACAAATCTCAGTTGTTTATAAGATTCCTGGATTGAAGCATTTTATTACAGTAGCCTGCACAGACTAAGGAAAAGATTTACATACTCTCTGATCTGACCTTATGTTTGTGAGATATTTTTAAATTACGGAAGTTTCCAGAAATCACAAATAGATTCTTATTTTTAAAATGGAGGTGTTTTGCCTTGAACTTCAGTAACTGAACAAAGGGAGATGCAGCCATAGCATATACTTCTCTACAAGTCTTAAATGCATGTAAAATTCACAATGCAGAATCTATATGCACCCACACAGGACCTAAATCTATGCAGCTGTTGTGAAACCTGACTGTCTTTGGTAAGTGGACCAGGAAACTCAAAGGATTTAAGCTCTTTATGTTATTTCCTTATTTTAACTGAACATAAACACAGATAAAAATATGTCTACATAAGTTGAAGGGAGATAAGGCATTAAAATTTTTCTAAGTTCTTTGCACTAATTTAAGCCTAGGAATAAAATTAATAAGTATATTTTTAACATGAGACTAAAAACCAGTTTTAATTAGTTATGTGAAACAATTGACTATAAAAGAAAACCAAATAACAACTATAGATTGCCAGAATTCATTTTTGTTACTAAATAATTTTAGGAATAACACTGCATTTGGGTAAATATCTACTTTTTGTTTTTTTGTTTTTCTTGAAAGGTTTTCTCTGTGGAACACTGTCTATCCTGGAACTTGATCTCTAGGAAAGGCTGGCCTCCTACTTACAGAGATCAGCCACTGCCTCCCAAGCGCTGGGATTAAAGGCATGTGCCACCACCAACTGGCTAGAGATATCTACTTTTAAAAAGAAATATCAGCATTTTAGGTGGAAAGGGTGACTGACAATGTTTCTTTCTGAACTTTAGCCAGATGGTAAAGGAATGATCCCTTTGAAGATTTTTAAAATGAGTCCTGCAATGCTTCAGTAGTTTTAGGTGGCCGAAGTCATCATTCTAATACAAGTTCAGTACACCACTTACTTTAGGTTAAACACATTCAAAACCCAGCAAAGGGTTCATATGAATTCTGGGACTGACCACATATTTCAAATGTAAAATCATTTGCTGAAATCTACATGGAAACAGGTCCTTTTCATAGTAGTTAGAAAATGAATGGAAACACATACACAGCCTCTGGAAGGACTTTCACAGGTGTGATTCCAAGAGCTAAGTCTGGATTTTCAGTATTTTATCCTATTTCTCATGGTTTTTTGAGCTTCCCTATGGAATCTATTCTGTTTTGCTAATGAAGAGGAAATACTATACTGTTGCTACTTACATCTGAGTCATTTTGTTAATATCAATACACAGTTCAATAAGGAGAGGCAGATTTTAAATTCCTCATCCCTCTAAAATGAAATAATCTAACCTGTGCTGAGGTGTTTGATGGCTGCAGCATTATTCGGTTATCTGAATTGTCTTAGTAGGGCTTTTATTCTGTGGTTAATGGCATGACTGAAAGCAACAGCAACATGGAGAGGAAAAAGTTTATTCCAGCTTATAACTCAGTTCATATTCCATTGTCAAAGAAAATCAGAGCAGGAACTCAAGGCAGGATTTGAAGCAGAAGCCATGGTGCTGCTTACCTGCTTGCTCTGTGGCTTTCTCAGCCTGCTTTCTTATAGAACCCAGGACCATCAGCCCAGGGGTGGCACTACCCACAGTGAGCTGGACCTTCAACCATAATGAACAATAAGGAAAATGCATTCTGATCTTGCCCACAGACCAATTTGGTGGGAACATTTTCACAACTGAGGTTTCCTCTTCCAGAATGACTCTGGCTGCTGTCAAGTTGTCATAAAAGCAACTAGCACATTAATAAATAGGCTTATTGAATATAATTTGCCTTCATACCTTTACTCTCCCCTCATATGCTAGACTGTCCTGAATTTTATCCAACTTCAAACTTGCTTTGAGAGCTCAGAAATGTTTGCTGGAGAATTTGACCTAATGGCTGTGTATGTTGTTCTTATGCTTCAAATTAGCTTAAAGCAGCACTGGGAATCATTTCATATCATTTTTGCTTGGCTGAAAGGGCATACACACACACACACACACACACACACACACACACACACACACACACACTTGAATGCATGCATGCACGCACACACAGATTTCTAAATTCTGCAAAAGATAGCTCACTGTTCTTTAGATAAACTGCTGGCCTATTTTCAAAAGCTGGAGATGAACTGTTGTCCAGTGCTCAACATCAGAAATCAAGAGGCAATTTCAGTGTTGGTGACAGGAGGTTTCTGTGTATTCCAAAGACAAAATGAAAAGGAGGAGGAGGGGGAAAATGAGTGTACAGAATCCAAAAGACATGAGAGAGGAAAGGATTGAGGGGTCGGTGTCACTGACAGGGAATGGATCTGCAGCTCTAATTGATCGGAAGGTTCCTGCAGGGACTGAGCTTATTTTAGAAACATAAAGGTACAGGACGTAAGCAGCAGATACACATCACATACAGAACCAATAGTTTCCTCACAGTGCATCTCAAAGAGTGTAAGTGAAGTTTGGAGCCCTCAAGCAAGAATTCTTCAAAGTTGTCATCCCCTTTGTAGTTGTCTATGGAAATAGCCTTGCCATTTGCCCTGGGAAACCTGTATTTTCATGTGCAATACAACAGTGTTTATGGATCCGAAAGGATTATTAGAAGTCAGGCAAGTTTGTAAGTAGTTAGCCTTGAAAGAATGTAGAAATTCAAGATTACCTTTATTATCACGACTACCCGAAATTACAAAGAAGGGAAGCCAAGAGCAGAACAAAGCATTGTTCTCCTGTGTAATTCAAATTCACTTGCAAATTTTACTCTGGAGTTAAATTGTGGTTAGTGGTGGGTCTGCCATCTAGTGGCCATGTGAATAAATGGATGCTGTTCCTAAATTAGGAGACTTAAAGACGTTAGGTAGCTCATATAGGTGGGTCAGGACTTGTTCTGGTCCTAGTATAAGCAAGTTAAAGGATTCTGTGTGTTGGGTTAAAATGCCACCAGTGCAAAGGCAAATCATGAACAAGTGTTTTACATCTATGCCAAGTTCAAAATAAATGTATACTCAAAAACAATCACTGAATTGAAATAAGGTAGCATTCTAATGTAAAAGATTGATTTTTATGTACATCCATGTGGCATATGTGCATGGCTGTGTATGTGTGCCATGTGTTTGTGGGGAACTGAAGAGGCAGTTGGAGGGCCTCACATCCCCAGGAACTGGAGTAACAGGAAGTTATGAGCTTCCTGCCCCAGGTGCTGGGAATTGAACTCTGTACCTCTGGAAGAGCAGCAAGTATTCTTAACCACTGAGCCATCCCTCCAGTCCCCATGGAGGAACATCTTATTCACTGTTTTGTTTTGTTTTGCCTTGCTATCTTTTACTTCAACCCAGCTTATATCTTGTCAGCTTCTAACTTAAGTAAGTGAAGTAAAGCAAAAAGAAATGTTTCAGTATTTAGACATATACTACCTGCCAAGCTGGAGAAAAAACAGGAGTTACTGCATAAAATGTGAACACTGTTTTAGAATTTAAACTCTACAACAAAGAAATAGTTTATTGTTCACTCTGAAAAAGTATACCATTTAAATTATTTTTAATTTCTGTTTTGATTTATTCATTAATAGAACTTCCTAGTAATGATAGGTTTTCTATGCTCACTTTCCTGAATATTTTTCAAAGCTATATAATCCCAGCCCTTGGTCCTATCAGTTCACTAACCTAATGACTTATATTTCTATAGTCCTAGTATATTAAAAAGGTTTATTCCTGTGATTGAGAGTGGCATTTGTACATTGCCTAATAAGTACATGAATATACCCAGAGAAACATTCACTGTATTCAATTAATCAGAAAAACATAGAATTGCACCTCTAATTCTGCAATTGTTATTTTTATTTATTTGTTTTCTTGGCTGGTATACTTAAACAGAAATTAGATCTCCCTCCCAATTATAGTTCCTTTGACATTCTAATCAATTAGAGTACAGTCATTGAAATAAATAATATAAAATTCAATAACTATTAGGCATGTTTTTCATTATTGTTGCATTCAGTTAATTTCCCTTTAGGCTTATTACTGCTTAAAATATCAAAATGGCATCGCAATGTTCAAGCAGGAAATAAAGGCAATTTTACAATTGCTAATATTGTGTAAAAACGTCCTGTAGTCTCAAACTCTGAGCACTAACATCCAACAAGTATTTACAAAATAATGAAATAATTCCCCCCACAAACTTACTTCTTCATATTCTGTGGTTCTATTTGTTTTTAATACATAAGTATAATATATTGTAATCAATATGGATGCTTCAAAGTCACAAATAACCTACAATACAAGCTGTGACTATCTATATTCCTTCAAGAAGCTGCACTTATTTCTAGATTCTATGATTCAAGCTGAGATTCACTCTGTTTTGGAACATGATAGTTCACATCTGTGGAATTAATTGTCTTTTCCTGTTTAATCTGTCTACTTTGTAAAAACTCACCAAACTATTGAGGAACCCATATGAAGCATAAACAAAACAAATAAAACCCCAAGAAATAAAAACTTGTTTAAACCTCTTGGAGGGAAATATTCTAATTTTCATAATTCAGCATTGTTAATGAGCTTATTAGATTTTACATGTGACAAAATTCCTGAGATAAACAGCTTAAATGGAAAAAAAAGTGATTTTGGTCAATGATCTCCAAGGTTTGCAGTCTATGCTCAGTTGGCAATATTGGTTTTGAACCAATATATCACAGCAGGACTGCAAAGTTAAGATGGAATCTTAGGTACCAAGATCCTCTTCACAGGCTCCACCCCCAATGAATGACCCAACTTCCTCCCATTAGATTTCACCTCAATGACCTAACTTCCTCCCATTAGACTCTATCCCAATAAACCAACTTCCTCCCATTAGGCTGCATCCCAAATGACTTAACTTCCTCCCATTAGACTCAGCATCAAAGACCTACCTTCCTCCCATTAGGCTCCACCCCAAATGATTTAATTTCTTCCTATTAGGCTCCACCTCCTTATCACTCTAGTACCTCCTAAGGCACCACAGCTTGAAGTCCAAGCTTAACACATGGGCTCTCCTGAGGCCTGCCAGATCCAAAGTACTATAGTCAGTCACATGATTGAAGTCATGCTCCCTAAGGATCTAGTTTTCTATCTGGCCCTAATGAAACTTGGTCCAATTCCCAAAACTCCAAAAATCAGTTCAGTTATTCAGAAATGGGCTCAGCCTGGCCTACAGCATTTCTCAGGTACTTGTTAAGCTGGTTTCCCTCTACCAAAAGTAGTTACTTCCCTCCTCACTAGCTTAGGGGGAAAAGGCTATCTATGGGACCTATTAGCATACCAAAACTCAAACTAACCCCCCAAATTCCTCAGTATCACAAGTACTTGGTATACATTTCAGAGCCAATGCTAACATCCTAACATCCTAGCTCTTCACACCTCCTCCTCTAGCCAAAACTCCCTCTAGCTTGTGGGTTTCCCTCCCCCCTCAGCTACAAAGTCTCCTTATCTCTGCTATTTTCAGTTGCTTGATATCTCTCTCTCTCTCTCTCTCTCTCTCTCTCTCTCTCTCTCTCTCTGTCATGAAAGCCAGAATCTGCTGCCTGCTTAGTACCCTTGACCTGTGTATGTGACAAATAGCTCATGCCTAAACCCCCAGTTCTCAGAGAAAGGAATCCACCCCCAAGCTATGTCAATGCTCAAATGTTATCTCTTGGTCCTTGAAGAGCAGATAACTGTATCTGCCTGACTGTATCTGGAGATAAGGCCATTGAAATTCCTCAATCCCTTCCCAAGATAATTGACTAACCAACTTGCTACCCCATGCCCCTGCTTAACCTCGTTTAACCTTGGCCAACTGTATGTTTTTTGGCTTTATAAGTTTCCTGCAATAGTGGGGTCCCCCATACCACCACCACCACCGCTGTTGGGTCAGCTTGCTGGAAGAAGTCCCTGCCATGGTTTGTATCCCATTAAAGGAAGCCTTGTGTGTTTGCTTTGATGAGTCCAAGAAGGACTGGACATAACTCTCTCTCTCTCTCTCTCTCTCTCTCTCTCTCTCTCTCTCTCTCTCACTCACTCTCTCTCTGTCTGTCTCTGACTCTCTGTCTCTGTCTCTCTCTCTGTCCCCCTTCCTCCATCCTGCCCTCCATCCCCTCCCTAACCCACTCTGTCTCTGTGTTCTGCTTCTCTCATGGCCAGGTCCAGTCTGCTGGTCATGTTCAGTCTACTTCTTTCTCTGCTCTGGACTCTTCCAGATGCCTCTGGCTGTTCTTTCTCTCTCTCATGTGTACAATAAAAACCTTTCGCTCAACCATTCCGCAAAGCAGTCATGTTGTCAGTTTACACATCTTTCTTACTTATTTTATCTTAACTTATTTAATTTCACAGACCTACTGGGGGTAACATTTTGAAGAGGAATGTAATCCTAAAAGTGCTTTTATTGAAGCCACTCTGGTAAAATGAGCTGTCATGGTGGGTCTTCCTTTCAAAAGTGTCCTCAGAAGAATGCATGCTGGTTTTTGAAATAGCAATTTATTTGATAAGGAAGTGTTGAATCCATCAGAAGAGATTAATTTAAAATTAAATGATGGCCACCACATACACTAGAGGAAAATTAGTAAGAGGTAGGAGAAACCCCAAACAAAACTTTAGTTTGTGACCACATAGTATATAGATGATACAACCCAGTGACAATCCCCAGGACTGTGTGTGTTTGTAAAGAATGGCTTATTGTAAATCAAGCAAACTGGATGGTATAATCATACCTCTTTGCAGTGAAACTACTGAACTGGACTCCTCCATGTGTGGGCATTAGAAAGGTTTATTGTTGATAGGAAAGAAAGTATAGCCAGGGGTATCTGGGAGAGTTCAGAGGTGCCAGGGCTACCTCTCAGAGAGAGAAGAGTGGCAAGGCCAGGGCTATGGCTCAGGAACCAAGTCTCTTAGGAAATAAGAGAAGAGTGGTGGAGGGGGTTCCTGGAATAGTCAGACCTAGCATGGTAGGAGAGGAATGGGGGTGTGGGAAGAGTCATGCTGTGATACACATAACACATTAATTGGAACTAACAGTATTACTTAGGACCAAAGGAGCTTGGCTGTTAGTGTGTGTTTCAGTTAGGATTTCTGTTCCTGCAACAAAACACCACAACCAAACAGCAAACTGGGGAAGAAAGGGTTCATTTAGCTTATACTTCCAACTTGGTGCTCATCACAAAGGAAGTGATGAGCTCAAAGAGGGCCGGATCATGGAGGCAGGAGCTGATGCAGAGGCCAAGAAGAAGTGTTGCATACTGGCTTGCATTCCCTAGCTTACTCAGCCTGCTTTCATAGGAAGCCAGGATCACCAGGCTCAGGGATGTGCCCTTTCCTATCGATCATTAATTGGTTGAATGCCTCATCTTTCCATCTCCATTATAAGGGTACTAGGATTACAGAAAGCATGGCTGCATCAATTTTCATGTGTGTTCTTAGGATCTGAACTCGGGCCATCCCCACTTGTCTAGATTTCTGAACACAGTAATCATCACTGCCATGTTTCTCATGGCTGTGTGTACAGTCTTCACCAATAGACAATGCTCATTATTAGATACAACACATAATAGCCTTCCCACTGAATTTTTAGATTAGATGATCATTCATTTTTCAACAATTTAGTAACCAATGAGGTACTTTAATACTAGCTGCAAAACTTAGGGTAAAGAAATAGAAAAATTACCACTTTGCATAATATAATCAGTAGATGTGACAATATGATAGCAGATGTAATAAAAGCTATAACAATGCCAAACATTATTAAACAAATGTTTACAGTAGATTGATGAAACTACAGATACATCTATGCATTATTAATGGCATGAGAATACCTGAAAATGGATGCTCAAACTAACACTGTTTTTTATGCAAATAAAGAATGTTATGAAACATTAAGATGTTCTATTCAAATTAGTTAATTAAATCATGAAAATAAAAAATGCATTTGTAAAATGAAATGCAGTCTTATTGTATGCATATATGTATATGCATTTATATTTCTACATATGACATCCTCAATCCACATAATGTTACTTGTATGAATGTTTTCATGGATGACCATTTGGCACTGAACAACCAGTTGGTGTGTTCTTCTCTGGAGAAGACAATCTCCTGCTCCCAGCTTTCCTTAATTGACTATAGTTCTTTGTAAGGTTGAGGCCTTGTGGGCTTTCCCTTTCACATTTGGTATGCTTACTGTTGTTGTGGAAAAGGCCATGAATTTGAAGGAGTACAGGTGTAGGGGAATATGGAAGGTTTTGCAGGGAGGAAAATAAAGGGAGCAATGTTATACTGTAATATCAAATTGTTTTTAAAGTTAAACAAATGAATACATCGTTATGGCACCTTAACTTAAATGATAGAAAAGTATAAAGTTCTATAATAAGATTTTTTTCTGAAAATTCTCAGATTCCAGTAACATACTAACTATGAGAAGAGATGGAAAGAGATGCCAAATAATCTTACTTAAAATTTACAGAAAACTTGTTCTCTTGCAAAATTTGTCTAAAATGTTACATTAGTAAACCTAATAAATTCCAAAGTGGTAGAGTCATCTTCTATTAGCTTCTTAAGAACAACTGAAATCAAGTGTGTTATTCTTTTACTTCATGGAGAAAAACATTGTCAGAAGTTAATTAGCTTCAAAAAAATGAAGAAACTATGGAGGTGGTAAGATGGCTCAGTGGGTAAGACACATGCCATCTGACATGATGACCTGAGTTTGATCCCTGGGAAATAATGGATGACCTCAAGTTTTCCTCTGACCTCCACATGTCTCATGGAAAAGAGCATTCATACATACACATAATAAATTTTAAATAATAAATAAGTATAAAAAAGAATTCTAATTGAAGAAAAATGTACATGAGTCATGTAGTACAGATTCTTGAAAGACAGTCTATAGTAAATGAAATATTCTTTGGTTGATATTCATTAGATATTATTAGATATTCACTCTGATCCATAATGAGCACATGAAGGTTTCTGTTAAATAGTTATGCATTCACAATCTGCATCCCAATATCAATATGTATTTGTTTGTCTACTCATACACGCTCGTGTATATGCACTGCTAACACTAAATCTGCATATTTTGGAAAACTTAGAAATTTAGAATAAAAATTCAACTTTGGAAAAGTTTCAATAGTGTGATCCTGTCTGTCTTAGAATTTGAATTTTAAAAGAAGATTATAAAGAGAAGTATGCTTAAGATGGGTCTGCTTAACAGAAACCTTCATTATCTTAAATAGTTGATGTGAGAAGCTCAATTGAATTAAATTAAAAATCCATCAGCATTATCATAAGAAATATCAACATTTTTTGTGTTCATTAAAGATTTAAAGGGCTCTTACACTTTGCAATATAATTTAAAGAAATTGAATCTAAATCCAGGCTCATGTTGAGAACATAGTCTCCTCCAGGCGAAAGGGATACATTTGGGACATTTGCTATGAACTATTTATGAAAACAAGGTCCACCATAATATTAAGATTTGGTTTGATGACATTATTACTAGTGGACAATTAAGGAGTCCAAGAATATTCTCCATCAAAGCTTGAGAATACTGGGAAATATGAACCAAATAAACTTTAAAAAGTTATCAAGTTAATTACTATATTTTAGTAAATTTGTGCCTATCTGTAAGTGGAGGCATATGCTTAGAATTCCACCACTGGAAAGAGAATCATCAGGATCTCAAGGCCAATCTTATGACATAGTGAGTTTAATATACAGTTTAACATACAGAGTTTAAGACTCTGTCTCATGAAACCACAGAAACAAAATAATATGGTTAATGTTTATTTGAAAAATGCTCGATGATTTTTCCCAAGAGTAGGAAGCTTTGTGGTTCTTTGAACCTGTTTCAGTAGGTTTCCTCCCTCAAAGACAGTGTTTACCTGTGTGTGTATCAGTTAATTTACTCATCACTGTGACACCTGATGAAAAGGGGATTAAAGATGAAAGGGTCTATTTTCAGTTCAGAGTTCTCCCTCATGGTAGAAAAGGCATGGCAAAAAGAAGAACAGAAAAAGTTGAATACTATACTATGCTCAGAAGGCTTTGTTCTTTTTCAGAGGACAGTGTGGTACACATTCTACAGGGCAAGCCTTTCCTCCTCAGTTAAGCTCCTCTCTAAACTTCCTCATGTTCACACTAGAGATGTTTCCTAAGTCATACCAAATGCTGTACCGTAGGTGGTGAAGATTATCCATCACACTGAGAACCAATAGCCCCACACCGTATATGACCAGAGAATAGCAAGAAGAAAGCAGAATCAATGAGGAAATCCCCCAAAGCCCAAGTCCCAGACAAACATTATTATTCGTCCTATTCCCTGGAATATTCTACATGAAGAAAAATCCTTTTTTGATATGACATAGAGGTTGCTCAGCCCAAGAACTCTCACAAAAACTGACATTTGTAATCAACTGAGCAGAAACGCAAGCTGATGGCAAAATGCAAAGCTAGGAATGGCTTCCCAATGTTAGAACTTAAGCTCTGGTATAATCTTGGTGTCTAAAATACCACATTCATGTCCAAAGCTTTGTAGATGACATTTCCCTCAGCTCTTATTTCTGGTTGACATGGAGATTTTGTTCAGAGAATGGGTGAGGGCACAAGTTGAGATGTGCAATAGGAGATTTAAGGTATAGCACAGCTGTACCCTTGAACTTCCAGGAAAACAACCGGAGCCTCACTGGCTCACATATATACACATCAAACTGTTGGCTAAGCAGTAAGAGATTACAAAAGGATACTATCTCACAGGAACAAATAAAGGCAGCGGTAGCACTACCAACAAATGGCAGCAAAATACTAACTATGGAAAGAGGCAGAAAGACAAGCCAAATTGTATGATTTAAAATTTCCAGTTTTCTGGCTGGTCTGGTGGTGCAGGTCCTTCAATCCCAGTTCTCTGGGGAATTAAATACAGGCCATTCCAAGCCTCTTTGGGTGACACTGGGTGAGTTTCACACCATCCCACACAATTTAGAGGGACCCTATCTCAAAACATTAAAGAAGACAAGGACTAGGTATCCAACTCAGTGAAAAAGCGCTTGCCAGACTTGAGTGGTCCTAGTTCAACCCCCAATCTATAACAAGTAATCTATAAGCAAGATGCCCAAGTGTTTAAAACAACAAAAGCAAGTAACAACAAAGATACAGAGATGAAAGAGGCTCATACAGATGTTGTGGTGTGAGACTCAAGTCTCAAGAGATCCTGTTCCTGATAAACCATTACCCTCATCAGACAAAGACCTTAAATACCTACACTCAAAGAAATAAGGAAGACATGGGGGATCATTTCACCAATGTAGATATTATAATTAATATAAAAGGAAATATTAATAGTAATAAGGTAGATATTTTAAGAAGTGAAGTATAACAGAAATAGAAACCAATGGGAGTGTTCCAGTGCCAGATTTTAGTTTCAATCTTGAAGAGAGATCCATTGAGTTTTTATAAATTTAGACACAAACAGAAAAGAAAAACAGAATGTTATAGAATCATCAAGCAAACCAGTAACTTTTAGTCTAACTAATGATATCTAATTCTACATGATATACATGCTACCTTGGATTTTGCATCCCACTTATTCCATCTTTATATTGTTTGAATTCTTTCTTACTACATCCTTCTCCTCCATACTTCTGTCATTGGTAGCCATCAGACAACTTTATTTATATATTCTGTCGTCGTGTCCCCCCCCCCCCCGGCCATCCATATATAAGCAAGATGAAGTGGTACTTGTCAGTATGTGTCTGGTTTATTTTACATTACATGGTATCCAACAAATCCATCTACATTTCAGTCATGATGCCATTTACTTCTTTCGAAGGGCTGAATATTATTCCACTGTATATGCACAGTACCTTTACCCATTCATTCAATAGGAACTTAAGATAAATGCTACAGTGCACAGCAGAGTACAGATTTGCTTCTGACAGAATATATTCAATGTAGTTGGAAGTTTTTCTATGTCTCTCCCAGTCCCATTTGACCAGTTTCTCTCATGCCCACTGGTCCCTACATCCACTTATTAAATAATTATTCTGAAGCTTAATATTAATTATAGTTGTCTGGGCAATGGCTCAGTCATGTTATTGACTAGCTCTCACAATTAAATTAACCTATTTCTATTATTTTATGTTTTACCAATTTGCTCCTGGGTTGTTTCCTCACATCTTGTTTACCCAGCAGCTGCATGGTATCTCCCCAACTCCCATCTCCCTGATTCCACCTTCTTTCTCTCCATAACATTGTTTGTATTTCCCACTTAGCTATATTATGCCTGGCAATTGGCCAAAACAGCTTTATTCATCAATCAATAAAAGCAACACATATTTGCAGCATACATAAGGACATCCCACATCACTTCCACCTATGTCTGAGTGCGGCTATAAATGAATACCTGATCTTAGGTAATCTAAAAGGGACAGAAAGTTATTCTCTCATAGCCATGGAGTCGAGGAAGTCTAAGACAGAGTGTCAGCTTCCGGCCTCTACTGAGAGCCTTCTTTTTGTTCTGTGTATGGCAAAAGAACCAAGGAGAGCAAGCTCCCACCACAGGTAGTTTTATAATACCATTATTCAAATCATGAGGTTCACTACTCAGGAATGGGGTGTGGTCCTCATTCCTAAATACACCCCTTTAAACCCATATCTTAACAGTTCCACTGGATATTCAGTTTCCAACACAGAAATTTTAATAAATATATATTCAGAGTGTTATCTAAGTACTTGAAATTTAAGCTCCAAAGCCAACATTAGGGCCATAGAGTTACTCAGGATTATTATTTTAATGTATTTGGGGCCAAATTTAGTTTGATGTTTCAGTCAATTCTGCAGCACCCCAAAGGATATTGTTCTTAGGGTGCTAGAAAAATGGCTGACTGGGCCTGATAAGGGTTATTTCCAGTTCATTCCCTCGGTGTATCAGTTTGGTTGTTGCTCTCTTTTGTTGTCGTTAGAGACAGAACTTCATTTTGTAGCCCAGGCTGACCTTGACCCTGGTAATAGGCATCTCCTTGGAATGCATATAAAACTCTGCAGTACTCAATATTAGGCAAGCCCAACACTCAGTGTCTTCTCCCTGAACTACAAAAGCTGATATGAAACCCTTGTGTGTTTGTTAAAGTCAGTTGACATCTTTGAAGCTCCCCTATCACTTGGTATTGGTATATGCAAAGTTAATTTTCATTCCCAAAAATTCATTTCCCCAAAGTTTTATCTATGTTTTAGTTTAAGTTATTTCAAGAACAGGCAATGACTGAATTTCTGCTCCAGATACCACTTGAAGCAAAAGTCAGTATTTACCAGTAAAATAGATATATTAGTAATTTTACTAAATGAGGTACTCTGGGTTTTTTTAACCAGCTTCAAATACATTGGGATTCTCCAGTGTAATAAAAACTAATAGTTTTATGTAACTAGAAACATTTAATAAAAAATGTGGGCATGAGCCTCTTAGATGGCTCAGCTGGCAAATCACCTGCTCTTCAACCTGATGATTTGAGTTTAATCCTTGGAACCGTCATAAACATAGAAGAGTTCCAACTCCACAAAGCTGTCCTCTGACCTCCACACAAATGCCAAGGCCTCCGCACACATCATACACAAACACACATGCATGTGACACACACAAGTAAATATTAAGAAAAATAAAAATTAGGAAATAAAAGCAGAGAGATAAGCATGTATTTATTAACAAATAAAAACTTCAGTCTTATGATCCAACCTTTCATTCTAGATAAGGCATATTTGGAGTCTCCAATTCTAGCAGTTTTTTTCAAATAAAGAACTTTGTTTGTAAGAATTGAAAAATAAAAAATAAATGAGGCCATATGCCCTAAGCTTTTCATCTGCCATCCCCAATATTTTATTGTTGTCATCCCTTCACCCCGAATGATTATAATTGTTCTATCGATTTTCTTTTATGGAGTCTTTCCAAATCAATTAGTTTGAAACAAGCATCATTATTTTTGTGCTCTTATTTCACTTAACATAACACATTTCTGGACTACAGTAACAAAATTCAACAGGCATAAATAGCTTGGGAAGAAACAGCTTTGATTCTCAGCAGACATATGGCTCCCCTGATAGAACCTGATCTGGTTGGCAACAGAAGTCAGCCTCCAGGCCTGGGAACTCTCTGCTGCTCTCACCTGCAGAACCACAAGGTCATCACCATGGAGGTTTTATAGATGGCACAGACTATGTCAACCCATCTCTCTAATAAAGGCTAGCTGGAAGAGATCCAATTGAACTTAACATAATCTCATGTGAAAGACCCTTCAGAAAAGACTGTGCTGTGTTGTACTCCCCATGGTGCTCTCCCGACACACCTTTATCAGTCAGTGTCTACTGCACAGAGCCCATAGGAATCTGTTTTGGGTCACCTTTCCGGATATATACAACTTACCAGTGAGGTAAGTTTCTTTTCTCCATAATTGAAAACAAAGTTGTGATCTACTTTATATTCCCTTAAAGCTTAGGTGTATTTGGTTTTGTCTGTTCTGTTTGCCTCTGTCTTCTAATCCTGTCTTTGATAGGGTTACAGAGGACTCTGAACCAGGTAATACTCTTTGGCAAAGGCATCAGTCTCTCAATTCTTATTGTTCTAAAACAAAGACTACTAACAGTAAATTACATTAAACCCCACCCAAAAAATATCCTCCAGAGAAACCTGTTCCTAAAAGATAAAGGCCTTCCACTATTATTTCTTGGAGTCTCATACAATGACCCAATAACAGAGGAACTAGAGAAAATGTAGCTTATGAGAACTCCAACAATTATGTTACTGAGAGTCATTAGTAAGCTTTTCGTATTTTATTTTTAATTCATATTATATTTAAGTAAACAATTTTTGACTTGGGATCGAGTCAGAGTGTCACACCTTCAAGTTTCATGTGATTAGAGGAACACAGACATTTTAAATGGAAAAGGAGAGTTTCTCACTGAGGAGGAGAAATGAGATCAGAAACCTTATGGGTGAAGGACCCACTTATGGGTGGAGGACCCACTTTCTTGGGACCTTTTACTTCTAGTATCCTGTGTAGGGGAAGCTGTAAGCCACGCCTACTTAGGGGCTGGCTACAGGTGTGCCTGATCAGGCCTGCAAGGGCGTGGTCAGGGTAATGTAGAGTGAGAGGTTCAGGTGGCTGTTTCACTTTCGGTTTCCCTTTTTGGCTTGCTGTACAGACTGCTGTCACGCCGGATGGCTAGGTCACTCTGTAAGTAAAACTTTTCCCTATTAAATACCCTTATATTTCTACTTGGCTCCGTATTGGTAATTTCCCACTTTAGTCCTGGGCTGTCTTTGGATAGGCCTTGACAAAACTGAGAGACCAAGACACAGGTCCTTGAGTTTCAAACTTTTGCTCAAAAACAGATGTCTGCCAGAGAAAGTAAATGCAACCCATTTAAAGGTCTCCAAGGACAGGAGCTCATCCCTTTTAAAATGTAAACATGGTCTAAGGGAAAGGAAATCATCTTTCACTTCCCAAATGTTTTCCTTTAATTAATTACCAGGATCATTTTTGTGGAAAGTCCAAGCCACAGGGCAACAGACATGTATACTCTACAGCAGAATTATACATCCACCAGGATCAGGATAAGCAATCTCAGCAGTGCACTGCTATTATAGGTCAGCCCTGACATACACACTCTGTATGTCAGTGAAAGCTGTATCATGTTTTCACACATTAGTGACACAAGGAGTTTCTCTATTCCAGCCTCATGATTTTCTTTCATCTTGGATATCTTCCTGACATTCTGGTTACTGAAAATACCTAGTTGAACAAGCCATACATTTCCCCAAATAGTTAAGGCCACATAGTGCTAATGTTCCCAATAGCTTTTCTTAGCAACAAGAGCCACAGATAGATAGGGCTTCCTCTTGTTGAGCTTATTCTCCTTTTCTTTCAGATTCTCATAATGTTCAATTAAGCCTCACGAATGCCACACTTTCATGAAAAGGAGCCCCATTCACTTTTACTCTGCTATTGGGAAAGTCTCCTTTTTATTCTGAAATCTCTCCTAGAGGTATGTTCTTAAATTTATTAGCATATTAAAGATAATATTCCTTAGCTTTTCAACTCATTAATACTTTTTTTCCTAAGCTCTGCCAAGTAAACACTATCAGGTACCTATAGACTTCTACACAATACACACACACACACACACACACACACACTAAACATGGAATCATATTAGGCCACAGCTTGACTGAGTACAGAAAATACTTTATACCAGTGGAACTAAGCACAATGCTTACAATGAGCCAATCAGCAAACCATGAGAACTGAGAAAATCACTCCAAATTCCAAGTGGATATTCTAGTCATTTTAATTTAGTAAGAGAGATATTGATGAGTGACTACCCTAAATTCATGAAGGTAAGCATTCCAGTCTTCGAGAATAAACAGCCAGCAGTCATGGCATGTAAAGAAGACTCTTTGCCCCAGAACTGTGAGATAAACACCCAAGTGTAGGGCATGCTTAACCAAACAATCTGAACTTCACACTCTCCTCAAGCTTCAGCTTCCCTTGTGTATTCACTGCAGCCTGTTGTGATTTCCCCAAGAATACCGTTCTTTTCCCCATCTTACAGTAGGTACAACTGCTAGTTCCCCCTTGACTGGTGCAATTTTAACAACCCTAACTTATACAAATGAATTTGTTTACATATTTTACAAGTTAGGTTGTTGTCCATTTAGATGGTAACTTGAGTCAAGACTTGGTTTGCTTGTTATTGAGCTGAGTGTATCTCCATTCTGTGTTCAGCATGGGTTCCCAGAAGGCAAGCTTTTGCCTTGTTGCAACCAAGTCTGTCTCCAATGTGCTATGAAATGCCTGACAGAAAGTAGGATCTTTATGATTTAAAGGAACAAAATTAGTGAACAAACCAAAGGATTGCTTCCCTAGAAAAACTAATACTGAAAGTTCATTCTCATCAGCAGTGAGGGAAGCCATGACCCTTTTAATGATTACTGGAAAAAAGCAAGTAAAAGAAGCTCAAGTTTGAGGCTTACTTCAGACACCAACGCAGGCCATCTGCTCCATGTAGTGGAAGAGACATAACTAATCAAATAACCACACCAATGAGTGCAATTTTAATCAAAGAATAGACCTAGGGACTTACTCTTGTCATAGAAAGAAATGGGCAGAGAAGAGTACAAATGAGTCTTGAGGAAATAATGAGTAGTTTAAAATAAAACCTATGAGTCAGTAGAATCAAGAAAATAAGAAGATAGCATATTTCAAAAGGAATGGAAGGTAAGTATGAAAATATGTCATTTTGGTTTATTAAAAGGGTAGTCACTGATAGTCTGAGGAATTTGGCACAGTGGATTATGGAGTGGTTTATGGCCATATATAATCAACAGGCCACACACTATGAAGAACTAGTCATCTTAGAAATTGTCTCTAAAGGGATAATCTCTCAGTCTAGACACATGGGTGTGGGGGGGGGGCTAGGCCAAATGATGACAGACATTGAAGATCTCCCATGGAAGGCCTCACCCTCCCTAGGGAGTAGAAAGGGAATAGGATAAAGGGTTGGTGGGGGGCAGGGGAGGAAGGGAAGGAGAGGGAACTAGGATTGACATGTAAAACAAGCTTGTTTCTAATTTAATTTAAAAAAAAAAAAAGGAAAAAAAAATCTTCCCTCAGAATGGAATGTTTCAGTCTGCGGGGATCCGCTCTACAGAACAAGCTCAGAAAGCTTCTTCATGAAGTCAGGCAGGATGAGCATCACCTGGCTAATCTTGTCACAAATACAAACGTCAAAGTAAAACTGGGGAAAATATCGAAGTGAGTTGATGTTTTGTGCTAAAGACTTCCTTGATAAAGATTAATCTAGAGAGAGAAAAAAAGTCCAAAAGGTTTAGATGACTAGAGCCTATCATTTATACTGTTACTAGGCATCTTTGATTAAATACAGCACATTCTTGTCTTTTTTTAATTGGTTTTTCGAGACAGGGTTTCTCTGTGGCTTTGGAGGCTGTCCTGGAACTAGCTCTTGTAGACCAGGCTGGTCTCGAACTCACAGAGATCTGCCTACCTCTGCCTCTCCAGTGCTGGGATTTAAGGTGTGCGCCACCACCACCTGGCTACAGCACATTCTTTAAAGTAACATTTCTTTTTCCCTGTCAAGTAATGGTCCTGATGTAGTCAGTCAGCAGGTATTGAAAACATAGTATTCCTCCAAAAGAACACAACATTGGACACATAACTTCATCTAGAACAGATGTGGGGATCACCAAATAGAAGACAGAGGATACAGTTTCTGTGTTCTCAGATTTTGGAGTAAGACAAGAAGCTCTTCATTCTGCAGTTCCTTCACATTGAGAAAAAGCTGTGAGTAATTTTCATTCTAGTGGGTCCAGCAAAAGCAAGGAGTTTCAAGAGCCATTTTTTCCAAGTTTAGAAGACCCAGATCCAAAACCAGATGACTTAATATTTCTCATCAACTTGAATACATTTTACACAGGCTTTCCTTTTCTTTAGATCACCCATCTCCTTAGAGCCTTTATGCGAAAAAGAAGTAAATATAAGATCTCTTGCCAGTGAATGGGCTTTGGGAGACAAATCCCTATCAACGAATACGCTCTCTGCCTAGATACAAGAGGAAGGGCCTCAGCCCTGTCCAAAATAATGTGACAGACTTTGATGATTCCCCATGAGAGGCCTCACCCTCTCTGAGGAGTGAATGGGGTGGATGGTGAGATGGTGTGGGGAATGGGCGGACGGGAGAGAGAGGGAACTGGGATTGGTATGTAAAATAAGATGGTTTATAATTTAAATTTTAAAAAATTAAAAAATCTCTTGCGAAAAAGAAAAAAAGAAAGTGTCTCTAAAAACAATGCTGTATCTTCTAAAATTAGACATGAACATGATAGCACTTCCTGGTATGATTATGGTTCAGAAATTAGCTCACAATCTCTTTTATTCATCAAGCTATGAAAGCAGAAGATGCAAGAGAGAGATTTTTTACATGGCACAACAACATGTGCTAGGCTACCCTCTGCTTGCTAACAGTCCATCTTATGGCGTTTGTGAGTGCATCTATGCATTGAAATCAATAAAGATCATGGGTACAGAAGTGTTATAAGGCTATGTCCTTAATACTCAAGAACACATTGCCTACACATAGTCAAACAGCACTTAGATAGTAAGTGAATATAATCATAATAAACCCTGTTAGGTCTTTGAGAAGGAAGCTGATGGAAATTTAAAGATAGCATATTCAGAAAACACTATGCTTTTGGAACAGAGGAATCTTCAGAGTTGATCATTTAAGCACAGGCAACAATTTTAGTGTAGGAACAAATAGCTGGATTAAGGCACATGATATATGGCACTAAGTAGTATGAGTTCTTCTTAGTAATATATTTCAATCAGATAAATTTGTGTCATTAAGCAGTCAAGAGACAGAGGCAGGTGGATCTCTCTGAGTTCAAGGTTAGCTTGGTCTACAAAGTGAGTCCCAGGACAGTCAGGAATGTTACAAAGAGAAACCATCTTTCAAAGAACCAAAAGAAAAAAAAACCTTATGTGCCCCCAATGGACAGACTGGAATATAAACAAGCTTACTACTGAGTAGAATTGGAATATGCCAAGAATTTGAACAGAAAGGTGGAAAAAGACATCCCCACTCTCTCATATCTCAGATTCATAACACATGTATTGTCTTCTCTGTCATTCTAGAATGATAAGATTAGCTATGCTAGAACTAGGGTGTGTCCATGTTGTATAATTCAAATTTATCACCATGCTGTTCCTCCACCACCAAAGTGAAGAGAGTTTCTAAGTCTGTTGTGTTAATAGATTGAGTAAAAAGTGGGCTTCATGAATAATTTAACTGCATGACATACAACCGAATGCTTTCCCTGCATACACACTTTGGAAATTACATTGAATAATTTAGGCAGACTTGAGCATAAATGTTTAGTATAGATGCTGTGTCTCTAGAAACACTAACAGGACCTTGATCATATTGGCTACTGAGTAAACGGGGCTTGCAGATTTTATTGCAATCCAATATCACTGGGATTGAGAGAACAGGTCAAGAGCTCCCTGTGTCATTTTATTTCTAATTACCCTTTATTTTTCTCCATGGAAAACACTACTGAAAGCAGGCTCATTAGAACTTCTCTACCATTCAGAATTAAATTAAATCCAGTCAGAGTGTAGCTATATAAGCAGAGAATAAAAAAATGCATAGCTTTAAAAAGAGACAAAAGACAAATGTTTGTACCTGTGACCCTTTCCAACCTCATTGTTAAGGTATAGAATACCATTTACTATAACATGGCTGAACCTTCACTCATTTCCTTAGGTGTTATCAGATCATCTTGGGAAGTGTACATAGAATGCTGTCTTGCCAACATAGCCACATTTTTCAAAATAATAATCCAGGTGCAGCAGCAGAAGCAATGCAGACACTCCAGGAATTCCTGCATGTGAGAGCAAACTTAGGCTCATCTTTGAAGACCTTTGTTTACTTCTTCCCTTTATTTTCTCTGAAAGCTGTCAGGAGAGGTGAGTCTCTATGCTGTGACACACAGTAAAATTAATAGAACATTATCAATATACCCACTAATTTTATTAAATAAGTTGCCTGAAACAAAGACTTTTTTTTTTTTTGGTTTTTCAAGACAGGGTTTCTCTGTGTAGCTTTGGAGCCTATCCTGACACTGGCTCTGGAGACCAGGCTGGCCTTGAATTCACAGAGATCTGCCTGCCTCTGCCTCCTGAATGCTGGGATTAAAGGCTTGCTCCACCAAAGCCCAGTGCAAAGACTATTTTTATGGTAAGATGAACTTATATAAACAGAATGTTAACAGATTCTGAGAAAAGAAAAGTCCTGCTGGGTGAGCACATGTTAGCCATCACCATAATAATGAGCTATAAATTAATGTTGTGAAGGGTCATGATTTGTGAGCAAGGACACTTCTTGTAGCTGTTTCCTATCAACACACACTCACACAGATACATAGGGTGTCCTTAGCAAAAATATTGGTTCTTTAAGAGAAGTCTAAAGGCTTCAAATAAGAAAAGTACCACATGAAAAATATAGTATTACACAAATAACTTTATGTAATTCTAAAAGAATAGAAAAACCATCCCAATATCCCAATAGAAAAGATACCCCTATTGCTAAATGACAAAAAGAATGGAAAACTAAAAACATTCCAAGTTGGAAGTAGAACATGGAAAGCCTATAGCAGACCAATCAGATAAATCACATTAATGAGAGAAGTAGGTATCTACTCCCAAGTTCTCCAGAAAATGAGTCCAGTCGAAACCCTGGTGCTAATGCCTTCCTGAGATCTACAATCCCACAGCATCAGACCGAGGTGAGGAATGCAAGATAATGACAGATGGCTTGCCAAGCTAGCTTCGAGTTCATGAAAAGATTATGAAATGGTAACCACAACTGCTTTATCATCCTTAAAGAAGGTACTAGCACCTCCATACTCCATCTCCCCTAGGAAGGGAAGGAGTAGAAATTTATGTGATTATTTCCTAAAGTCTCCTGATTGAGGTGCCTGGTTCACTTTTGCTTTGATTTCTTCATGTCTATATTGTACCCCATGAACCCATGGGTAGCTTGGGATGCACTCTGCACACAAAAGTGTAGAAGTAGGTGGAGAATTCTGGGACATTTTAGGTAGTTAGTTGAGCATGATGGCCAGGACTACCATAGCTCCTTCCAAGTAGAGCACAGGCTAAGAAGCTCAGTACGCATCCTAAGGGCAATAATGCTCCACAGTGCTGTGAGAGTCTGAGGCAGATTAAACTGCAGTAGCAGCAGCAACTGGGACCCTCCACCAGTTAATGACCGAAGGCCTAACAGAAGGTACAGGTGTATCTGAACAGCTCATGCATTCAACTTAGTCAACTAGGCAGGAAAATCACAACTGACACAGAGGACTGACACTGCCACCCAAAGAAAGGAAAATGCTCCTGGCTTCAGACATTGGCCTATGTCCTCAGAAAGCCCTGGAAAGGTAGATTGTGTACATAAAGGAAATTTTCTATATTTCAACTTTCTGAAAAGCTACCACAGACTATAAAACAGAGAAGAAGCTTTATAGGGTCTATTTGACCCATGGGATAGCTTTTACAACTATTGATGTATAGCACAATTTTAATTAATAACTAAATTGAAATATCTACCTGGGTCATCTACTTATTTTTCCATGTTTCAAAGGAGGAAATTATGAACTAGTACAGTTATATAAACTGAAATAAACACATAAGTTTTCTGAATCATGACTGCCAATAAACCAATTATGAGTCATCATTTTCCCAAGAAAATGAATAATCACCTGGAAAATGTTTTAATTAGTGCATAAAATGTTCCCATTATTTATAGCTTAAATCAATAAAATGACAAAAGGTGGAACCTCTATCTTCTTGAAGACAAAAGGTCCTATAAGAGTCGAGCAGTATGGACTTGTGCTTGCTAGATGGTTTAGTGGGTAAGCATACTTTGCCACCAAGACTGATGATCTAAGTTTGAAGCCTGGGCCCATGTGGTGGGAGAAGATATGTCCTGCAAGATGACCTTGGATGTCCATATTCACACTGTGTCATATGAACACATTCACATACAAATATATAAATTAAATTAAAAGAAAAAAAGTATGAACTTTAGGGAAATTCCTTGTTATAAGGTGTTTCAGTTCCAATAGATGTAAGAATTACGGAAAACTAATGAGACTATTAATAGCTTGCAATGAGGAGTTTTTCTTCATAAGCCTTTTGGGTGAAATGGTAAAGACTTTTTTCATTTACAAACTTGAAGATTAAAAAAAAGGATGACAAGGGAAAGTAATATGAGAGAGAAACAATCACTGAAGAGCTAGAAGTGAAAAAAACATCAGTAGGAACATGGTTTTGTTGATGTTGTTTTGTTTTGTTTTGTCTTTAAAAGAGAAAGAAATGGGGCTGAAAATGAAGACTTCCCTTGAAGCCTTTCCAAAAGAAAAGAGCTGTATATCTAATCCTTCATTCTTCCTGGGGATTAGGAAGGAGATTTAACTGCCACTGCTCTACCTTTCCTCTGTGAAGATAATTCAATCTTAGTTTATTTCTCTCTGGTTAGGGATCATTCAGTCATTTTTTAATATTCCAAACTTTATTGGCATTTCTCAGCCAAAGCAGTGTGTGTGTGTGTGTGTGTGTGTGTGTGTGTGTGTGTGTGTGTGTGTGTGTGTGTGTGTGTGCTGAATTCTCTTGTGTTGATATTTTTTGAAAGCACCCTTGATGAGTTCTGAAGAACCAAGCCAACTCTGCATTTCATGTGTCATCTCTAACTGATTTTGAAATTTCATTCATGGAAGATTGATGATAAGACAATTAGCCATCTGACTTATTTGGTAAATCAATGTAAACTAGATAAGAAGAAAACAAGAAAATAAAAATCAAAAATTAATGTCATTTATGTACACAGCTAAAATTAAATAAAACATTACTGGGAAATTGAATCTGCTTATGAAAAACAGTGGCACTCTTAGGAACATAATACTGTTCAGCATCAGATAACCTAGCAAACATGTACCATACCACTTACTAATTAATGAAAAATAAAGCTTACTAGTATTCAGTAAATTCAAATTTAGTAATAATGGAAAGAATCATAGACTTGAAAGGAACTGCATCCTGATTAGTACACACACACACACACACACACACACAAACACGAGATTACAGGTCAAGCGCACACATTTATATTACAAGATCCCTAACATCTTTAACCTTATTACACTCTCTGTTTCATTTTAGTGAGAGAGGCAACACAACCCCCCCCCCCAACCATTATCCTTTTGAAGATTTTGCAAGCTCTATTCTACTATGGCCGGACTGCTGGGTAATTAAGATTGTGGAGAGCAATTTTCACATGCTCTAAGAGACAGTATGAGTTGTTAACAATGGGACAGCAAATCTCTTCCTCATGCCCAACACCACACCTCTCCTCTTCTGTTGGAGGGCTCTTTTCAGCTTGGGAATGCTGTTCCATGTGGTTAAGGTGACTGATTCCTTTCCCAGCTGAAGTTCAGAGCAGCACTATATGTCAGGATCCCTTCTCAGACAGGGAGGGGTCAGACAACCATTTAGCTTTCCAGACAGACTCTGTCAGCTAGAAGGTAGCAGGAATGGAACTTACTTCAAATAAACATTACAAAAGCCTACTTCTTAAAAACGATGAACTGTATTAAATTATTTTAACCTCACACTAAAGATGGCAACTACTCAACTGACATCCTTTTTGGCAGCTCTTGCCTCTCTTTATTGTTGTTCTTATTTACCCACAGAAACTGGATCCAATTCTTTAGACCCCTGACATGTTATTAGGATAGCAAACATTTAATGAATCAAAATTCCTTCAATGTTCTCTATGTGTATTTTTAATTTAGAAATTTACCCTATCCACATTTTAGTAACTGAACAGCTACTACTACACATTATGTTACTCTACTTCAGATAAATTATTTACCTTTTCATATATTTATTTTTCTTTATGAGACAGTGCTAGTTTTCTCAGGCTGGTCTCAAACTAACAATTCTCCTGGGTTGGGCTCTGGAAAGCTGGTAGCACAGCCACATTATAACACCAAACATGGCTTAGTAATGCCATCTAAACTAAACTCCCATGAGCTTCAATAGGAACATGAAGTAGGACTTAGGGAAAACAAAGAAACATTACATACTAATTTTAAATACCTTCTATAATTTTAAATGATGAAGGTCTGCTCAATGGTACACTTGCGCACTAGCGCGTGCGCACACATACACAGACACACACACACACACACACACACACACACACACACACACACACACACACACACACACTTCCTGAGTACTGAACAAAAGCAAAACTAACCCATAGTGATTACCTGACCAGCAGTGCTTACAAGGGTTATGGGCATTTGGAGATAGAAAAGCAGCTTACAAATGCTCTAAAGCAGTTTGAATAAATACCATCAAGTTTGGAAATGATGATTTAAGCTCTATGATGAAATATGGATGAGAATACAGCAATCACTGGACTTCTCCTCAGAACAGTATTGCAAATGTAGCCAATAAGATTTTTCTCGACTTAATTCCTAATTCATGACCACAAGCAGTCCTTTTTTATTTCTGCTCAGTCCTCCAATTTCTAAAAAATGCGTGTGAATCACAACCCAGTGCTTAGTGTATTTTACTGAAATGGTGGTGAGTTAAACATTACTCAGCATACAACATTATACTTAATAGATGAAGCTTAGGCAGTATGTTGCTATCAGGAAAATTGCTTTAGGTTACAACTTGTAGAAAACATTTCACCTATAATGATTATATATATATATATATAGTTGTATATACATATATACAATCTTCATCAGGGCTCCATCAATGAGATGAGACATTTTCATTCTTTCCATTACTATAGACACCTTCAAAACCAGTGTTGTCAACCCGTATGAGATCTGGAGTTATAGCATGTTCAGGTTGTTTGACTCACCACCTGGCTTCGTGACACAGATGTTATCACCCAGCATTTTTCCTTTTCCACAACCCATACAAGTCTTAAGCAGTATGGGCCTCATTAAACTAAAAAATTCCTATCCCATCATCATCAGCATAACTATATTGCCTTAGTCCTGGAATCATTTACTTTTGTTGCTGACATCACTTTCCACACTCAGTGAATTGATTTGGGTTATTTGGGTCATTAAGAACTTTGCGAACCACTTTTTCCTTCCTGTATTCAGTAGTTTTCTTTTGCTGTGGCCAAATATCTGAAGATCAGATGAAGGGAAGGGAGGTTTGCATTGGCTCATGGCTTGAGAGGATACAGTCTGCTGTGGCAGAAAAGTCAGGCATTTTGAATGTGAGTGGTTCTCCTTGAATCCACAGAGAGGATTATAGATGAAGCATGTTGTCCACTGGCTTTTAACAGCTTTTAGATATTTTTAGTTCAGTGTAGGACCAAGCCCATGCATGGTAATGCTTCCAAGAGATGTCTTTGTAGACTCAGCATGGATGTGTCTCCTAGGTGATTCCAAATCCATTCAACTTGAGGATGAAGCTATCATCACCCTCTTCACAACATCACTATTATACATCTTCATAGTTGCTGACCTTTGGCCCTAAATCTCCACCTACTTAAACTATCATCTTAGTTCATGTTACCATCAGTGGGAAAGCAGAACCCACCTATTATGAATTAGTCAGGAAAATGTAAAATGGATCAGTTCTGCTTTGTACCACTGTTAACATCAATTGATAAAGGCCCAACATTAATTAACAATTAGTATGCTTTCATTTATTTTGTATCACATTTCTCATTTATTCTGCCTCCTTTTTATTGAACTAAGTAATGATCCAATACCCTAAAAAGGTAGAAAGAAAACTTATGAACAAAACAGTATAGACAATATCAAGTTAATCTATTTTATTTATTGGATCTAAAAACTAAACCTGCCAGGACCCTAAGAGTACTTCACCTACCAAAACTTTTCTGATGTCCTGATGCCTGTCAGATAAACATTCCCCAGTCTAAGACTCACTGCAAAATATCTTCTGCAGACATGAATCTCATCACAACAATGGCCTGTCTCCTGGTGCCTGTAATTAGTGTCTCTGTGCTCTTAGTGGCCCAGTTATGATAGACCACTTCTTCTATTCACTTTTAGATTCCCTCTGGTTTATGCTTTGATCACAGCAATTATTAACACCATGGAATAAACCAGTTTAAATGTTAGCCTACTCCTCTATTTTGAATTATATCCTTTTAAGCTTATTCCTGATAGGTCTGTTAATGCCTATTCAAGAAACAGGGTATGTGATGGACAAAGAGCAGAAACCCAATAAACATTTGAGAAACAAACAGTATCAACTGGCATTATTGAGACCAGAAATTCAATATGTTTGGACTGCATTTTTGCCATGCTATAGAACTGAACTAAGGATCAATCAATCTGTGAAGAGGGTAATTATTTTGAGATGAAATTCATCTTAAAAATTTGTCAGCACTTTCTCAAGCTAACAGACATGTTGACAAGCTTGTTTTAAAGTACTCACAAAATTTTCCATTTTTCACTGTTCTGTCCCATAACTAAGTTTGATTTTTTGAGACAGAGATTTGCAGAGGAATATCAATTTTTACTCCACTGTGCTTACTTTATCCAGTACTATGTCTGCAACTTTTTTCTCCATCACACATACTATCTGTTGAAAGATATTTTTGGGAATCTAGACGTCTTCTGTCATTTGCTTCTATGACTGTTTAGTCGTGCTCTGAATTCTCAGCTCCAAAATTAGAAATGGATTTCTATGATGCAAACCTTAAGAAAATTAAAACTTTAAAACTTGCCATTGTATGAAACGTTTGAATAGAAAAAGATCCATTTGAAAATAGAAATAAGAAATGAGTAAATAGTTAAGTTCATAGTTTTTCCTCATAAATACACAGTACAATATATGTGGCTTGATACACAGTGATGTCATCTCTTAATGTTTTCAAATGTCATTGAGATTTCATTAATAGAAATAAAATGATAATTAGTTTTTTCACATGATGTTTCATTGTTTGTGGTATATTTTTTATTTATACATACTTACAAGAATATTTAAGGTTTAAAATTAATATAATATAATATAAAAAATCTATGAATTTCTTTTAACAAAAAAGTAACCATTTATTTGCTACTTCCCATGGGATGATGATATAGAAGGCATTAAACTAACCACATTATGCTAATTTGAACTCAATTACTCCCCAGAAAAATAAGTGATATTAACTTCATATAACCTGATAAATAGAAACATAAAATTTTACTGAACATACTCAATTGTAGGACATGGGCTTTCATTGTGTAAAGTATTAGTTACAAAATAGAAATTCAGTTATTTCCCACATGCACTCCTAATCTTTATTTGTTTGATATATATGTTTTGTTTTAAGAATAGTCAAGTAATTCTACCTTGGAGTTACTCTAGGGGTCACTTCCAAGAAAAATGCCAAGTAAACTTGACAATGATTTAGTACACATTCCTGGATGTTATCTTACAGTTGTTAACAATTGGATGTAATTTTAAGTGAATGTCTTGAAAATCATTTCATCAAAGTTAAGTGGCTATCCTGTAGAGATCACTGCTCCTGCAGAGTGGATGAGTGGGTAGGAATGACCAACCACTTGTGGAATGAATTTCCCAGGATAGCATCACTTGTAAACGTGTGGCCTAGAGTATTCTGAGCATAATGACTGCATCAGGACAATTGCTTCAGATGACTGCAACATTCAGAAAAGATGAAGCTACTGAGGTCTTCAAAGGCAAAGGAAGAATACAATGAAATCGTTCATTAAACGTCAGCAAAGTGAATAATGTGTTTGATACAATGTTTACAATAAATATATTCTTACTAATATATATGTATATTAGTAAGTATACATATATATACTCTTAGAACATGAGTGAAAATATGCAATGCATGTTTTCTCTGTGTTTCAGTTATCTGCATGGATATTAAACTTCAGTGAGTCCAGAATTATTTTATTCATGATATTTTGAGCTGCAAAAATGAACCTATCTTTCATTCATGCCATTAATTTAAGTACTAACTTTGCCAAGTAACAATTCCAGTTTTTAAAGCACTGCATTTATATTGCCAATTATGGCAGGAGTAAGAAATGGGATAGGCAAAAGATTTTGTGATAGCTTTTAAATGTTATCAAATGATTTCTGAACACATAAATTCAAACTTGCACAAGACCAGTACCAACAGTGGTGTTGGTGTGCTTGTCAGGTTCTTGCATTCATTTGAACTAAAAATCCTGGTTCAATGCCAAAGCCAGTGTCTTTAAAGCAATTTTCTACCTGACTTATTTATTCATATTAATAAGAAATGTATTTTGCTGTAGTCACTCGTGGCAGCTGAAATAGCAAAACACAAAACCGGTCTAGGATGATCTAATTTGTACTTGCCAACACAATGCTCCTTCCAGTCACAATCAACTACTGTGTCAGCATCAGTGAGCTTCTCTAAAATGTTTAATGAGAAAATGGAGGGGGGCAGAATATCAAAAGTGGTTTCATCATTGTTCAACTTTCCAACCCACTTATAGTCTCAAGATTCCCAAGTAACAGACAACCCCCAGGAAAAGGTGAAAACAGCTAATGATTATGATTTCCCTTACCAAACGTAAGAGCCAGACAGACAGGCAAGGGAGAGGATATGGGAGTCAATAATTGTGTGACCATTCAAAACTGGGAAAGACAAAAGGAGATTTAATGTGCTGATGAGTTTTATCTTACATATTCACAAGTAATGGATGGCAAAAAGGGAAGGACAACCTTAAATGACTTCTAGTAACTCCAAGGCACTTTTTTTCAACCACTTCTTCCCAGAAACAGCGTGGAACACCTGAACAAAAGTGTGCCTGCTACTATACAAAGACATAAAGAGCATCACATTTGTGTGGTCCAGTTCTCACTGGAAATGTTTGGCACTGAGAACACACAGTTATCACGCATGGAAACACAAGGTTGAGATGGGGCCTCAAGCAAGACATCAACACAGAAATGTGAGAGGGAAAAAGAAATGGCCATGCTTTTGAAGCCCCTCAGTTTGATTTTCATAGGGCAAATAAGAAGGCCAAAACATAAGCTCGAGAATCTTGAGTAAATGCCAGTCCATTCCGTGGAGGATTCATACTTTGAGTATGAAGTTACTTTTTTATTCTGATAAGAAAGAAAAGAACTGGGCTCAAGGTAATGATGTGATGTGTGAGTGTATGAGAGCTGTGCAGTGGAGGCAGGGCAAGTTTACAGAGCAGGGGCAGCCCCCAGTGCCTCCACTGCACAGCTCTTTCTACTGTTTCTGCAGATTTGAAGTTCCAGGCAATTAGAGGTCTTTTGTGGTGGTGGTGGTTGTTTTCTTAAGCTTAACAAAGTCTACATACATTTAAGAACACTGTGTCTTCTAAAGCAGGCTTTCCCACCATGTGGTCGTGACCCTCCTTGGGGGTTGGATGACCGTTTCACAGGGCTCGAATATCAGATGACCTGCATATCAGATATTTACAATATGATTTATACTAGTAGCAAAATCACAGTTATGAAGTAGCAATGGAAGTAGTTTTATGGTTGGGGGGTCACCACAATGTGAGCAACTGTATTATAGGGTCACAGCATGAGAAAGGTTGAAAACCACTGTTAGTGTTATACTAAGGTAACACTTAAAACTACATTAAATGACATGATATTTGTGTTTATAATATAAAAGGAAAGATATTAGGCCTCTGCTGAAGGTATGTAAAATTTTACACTGAGTGTATGGGACCAACAAGAGCTAGGAGGGCCTCTGGCCAGCTTGATTGTGCCAAGCATGACTCTGGCAGGTCTTGACCCCTTTCCCCATTCCCTCTGCCTTGCTAAAAACCTTTAGAGTACATCCCTAAAGTTGGCCACAAAGATGTATTCCCTTATTTGGCCAATTCTCCTCCTGAGACTGACTATAAAGGTCTGGCTATCAAAGTATTAAAGTCCAACAATCAAAAGCCCCCTTTGGCTCAACTAATTAACATGCTCAATTAAAATTAAACACCTCATCCTAACTTGGGATTTCTCATTTAGCGGTTATAAACCACCATTTTCCTATGTGTCAAGTCTGTCTCTCCTCCATCCAGAGACAGTCCTTTATCCCCCCAGGACAAATATTTCTTCTCCTTCTCTCTTATTTCTTTCTCCTTTCTCCCTCATCCTCTATCTCCCGTCTTTTTCTCTTATCCCTTGACCTTTGTCCCTCTGAGGAAAATGAATCTCCTTTGTGATGAGAACATGGCCTTGGAGGTCCTGAGCCAATACTTTTGTTTTCAGAGCTCTACTCCTATTTGTACATGTTTGTAAGAACAATTTCCACATAATGTATAATCTGTTCAACACATAATATCACTGAAACTAATAGAACTATTTCTGGCATCTCTCTAAGGCCCAGGCCTCACTATACATACAGGAAACTGATATTCTTGGGTGGCCTGTGCACTCATAAATGTTCTTAGGTTATACACTGCAGAAACAACATGTGCCATAAACATAGGTCTCCCTGGGGTATCCATGGTTCTAAGTGGTAACTCTCAGGGAAGTGACACATTGGGACGTTCAGTTACGCAGCAACTTTAATGAATCGCCTGATTGATGACCAATGTAAATTGGAAGCTGGCTTCCTTCCCAGAATGCTTCCCAGCATAGTAACTCAGTCAACACAGGAGGGCAGCAGTTTGAAGAATTAAAAAAAAAAAAAAAGAAAGAAAGAAAAAGAAGTTTGGGCTAAAAGCATGAAGATATAATAGATGCCAAGTTCCACAGCAGGTGCTAGACCTCACGCAGAATATAAAAAGTGAAATGCTAAAAGTGAGTGATGGTACCCTGCCACCTCCTTCCCATTACAGCTCTAAAGGGCTCTAGAAATGGCCCCAGAAGCTATGGGCAGTGTTTGTTAGGAGATTATTTTAGAGAGAGCTATGCTGTGAGTACACCTTTGACACTGAAAAGGACACAAGAGAGTTTTCTAACCCCAAACCAAGACTGTAATGTAAGTACAAAAAGAGCTGGAATAAGCTACATGCAGTTGGGACATACATTGGCCTGGCTCTCACCCCATTCATGAAAAGACTGAGCAGGGGAGTGGTTACAGAGAATGAGCACGCATTTGAGTCTAACCACCCTGATGCTGGGGGCATGTGTTATAGAAGACAGCCATGATAAATGCATTAGGAATGTCAGGCTATGGGCATGCTCAGTCTGGCCCAGGAGGGTAATGTGGCAGATAGTGATGGAGGGCTTGACAAAGAAAGTCAGAGGAGTAAGGTACAGGAGATAACAACCAACTAACCAGCAGAGCTGAAGCTTTAGGGTCCAACAGAAGAGTCTTAAAAAATTTTTTTTTAATCCTTACACCCATCTCTTTTGTACCCCTCTCCTTATACCTCCCCTTGCTCTCTCCCACTTCTAACAACTACCTCTCTTCCATATACACGTTCATCAAGGCGTGAATTGGGAATTGGGAATATCCAACCATCATATAGGTAAATACTACACAATATCTAACATTTCCTTGGTCATGTTTCACTTAATATTTCTTGATGCCTCTCCTTAAAATCTAAGTTTTATATAGTATCTATGCTATAAGGATTTGGAGACCTATGCACTTGCTACTCAATGTGTCAATATTCAAATTATCTTGCTGCTGTTTTAGGAGGATCTCATGCAGCCCAGGGTACCTTCAGAAAATCATGATATATCCAACAATGACCTTGACTTTCAGATCCTCTGTCTTGACCTCTCGAGTGCTGCGATTACAGGCATGCTGAATCACCATGCCTGCACTGTGTGCTGGACTGAAACCTGGGTCCTTGTGTATTCTAAGCAAATTCCCTAATTGAGCCACACTCCTATCTGTCAACTTTTTTCACAACATATTCTACTGAGCATGCATTACAAGTGCTATAGTATTGATTTCATTTTCTTATCATGTCTGGGGAATGGTAGGATGAGTTGTTATTATACAGTGATATATTTCTTTCATCAAGGCTCCAGTTCATAAAGATTTTATAATACTCCCAAATAGCTCCACCAAGTGGGGACCAAGTGTTAAAACACATGAGCCCATGGGGGACATTTTTCAAACAAACCTACAATCCATGCTAGAGGGATTTATTAAGTAACATTTTATCCATGTTATAGAAGATATGCCATTTTGCTGCTTAGCTCTTCTGAAAGATAAAATCACATGATGTGTTCAATTATTTTCTTGCAATAGGGTGGGAGCTAAACTGCTGGCAATGAGAGCTGGAAGTACTTTGTGAATCTTTGGAATAGCTCAACCTGGCTTCTTCAGGCACTCCTGGACTCTACCACAGACCACAAAGTAAACTGAGACTCCTAGATTTCCCAGGGACTTAGGCTATACCTACATTTAAGGGAGAAATGGGTACCTCAATTCCCAATTCCCATTTATGGGTTTGACATATATTGTTTTGCAAAGCAGGCTTTCTGCTTTGTCTCTAGCCATATTTACCCAAATTTATTAGGGGAGAATATTTTTCCCTTAGAATTTCTTCAAAAATTGGAGTTAAAAAAGTTATTTTAGTCTGGTGGTGGTGGTGGTGGTGGTGGTGCACACCTTTAATCACAGAACTCAGAAGGCAGAGGCAGGCAGATCTTTGTGAGTTCAAGGCCAGCCTGGTCTACAAATCTACACAGAGAAACCCTGTCTCCAAAAACCAAAAAAAAAGAAAAAAGAAAAAAGAAAGAAAAAATTACTTTAAAAGTAATTTTAAAATAGAATATTAGAAATTTGGGGGCTTGGTTGCTAATAGCCAAAAGCCTTGTAAGGATTTGTTGGGGGGGTGGGCAAGATCTGTAGCTGTTGATATTGTTTTCAACTGTGAACCTGAGTACAAGTAAGAGGGGAGAAAAGAAGATTTAACATATTCTCTCCATTGCCAGGGATGCTGGTAGCTGCCAGACACAGGTGGTGGGGAATAGTCTACCCATTTGAGTCTCTTCAGTGTAGTATAACCTCTACTGCTCAACAAAGGAAAGGTGTGTGGTGAGATTTGCAGTGGGTGTCACATCTGCCTAAGTTGTGTTTCCTTTCTTAGAAATGTTGGTAAGCAAGAGGTCAAATCTTTGCTTTTCATGTGAATTTGAGAAAGAGCATATTAATTTGACAATAAGACATGAGTTTCAGTTAAATGCACACTATTGTTTGTGATTATACATTGGAATCAGCTATCATGTTTCTTTTTGCATATATATATATACATATATATATATATCTAAATTAAAGCAATAATATTTAAAATACCAAAAATGTAAACAATATTTGTATGTTTTAAAGAAACAATTTGTATAACAGGGAACAGGGTATTTCTTATTAATTGTTATCGCAATAATTTCCTGAAACATATTTAAATTAAACAAACCATGAGGGCTAGAAGATGGGTCAGTAGTTGAGTTCACCTTGCTCTTGCAGAAGACTTGAATTTGGTTCCCAGCACCTACATGGGGTGACTCACCACTGATATAACTGCATGTTTGGAGATCTGATGGCTACTGATAGCAATTGTACTGTTATACACATGAACACACAAACACACACACACACATACACACACACACACACACACACACACACACACACACACACATAGGCACACATAGTTTTTTAAAAAAAAAACTCTAAATAAACAGAACATAATACATATACATTTGAAATAAGTGCATTTTTTTTTTACTGCAGGGATCAATAAAAATATACCTCATTGTTCTCCAAAGTATAAATGTTTTCCTATGTTTTATAATACATTGTTTGACTAGAGTAGCTTCTGGTCTTCTAACATCTGACTTATTATTTTGGTATTTCAGGAGAGGGAGAAGCAAAGCATACACTAAACTGGGTGTGGTAGCCCATGCTTGTAACCCAGCCAGCACTGGGAGAATCAAAGCTAGCCTAGGCTACATAGCAAATTCAAGGCCAGACTGGGGTACTTGAGACTGTCTTAGATTTTTTAATTGGTTTATCTTCTTTTCATAAAGTTAGAAGAGACAAAAATTCTTGATTTATAATATCAACCTTGTCTCTGTGGTACAAGAAGTCTACTTGCTGGAGCAATTAGACATCTCCCAGAAGTTTCTAAAGTGAAGTAGAAGATGCTCCATAAACACCAAAGTCCTCTGCATGAGGATGAGGGACATTTTCAGTGCAATGGGATGACTACCTCGTAGGACACTGCAGCCTGCTTCCCTACAGACTTGTAGCTCAGGAGTGAATCATTAAACAAAAGGAGACATTTCTTAAACATCCTCAAGAGGGATTCTCTTCTTCTGCCTCTTTCTGTGCACTTCTGTTTCTTTGTGACTTGGTGTGTGTAGCATGAATTACAATTTATGGACGAGAAAGCAGTATGTGAGGTGGACAAATGGAAAGTAAGTTCTGTTTTCAACCTGACATTGGTACTTAGTGAAATATGGAATGCAGAGGCCAGAGATAACAGGGGAGTGACATCCAGTGGGTGAAAAACAAACAAACAAGCAAAAACCAAAAAATAAGCCTTCTCTGTGTAGGAAGACATTAGAAGATGAGATGCACAATTTCTCTAGCCACCACAAATTTTACTTTGATGATGTTAAAATAAACCTAAATACATCATTAAACTTGTATTTATTTGTAGTATATCATCCATCAGATGCATATCATGCACATATATGCTGAATAATTCAGTCACATGTCCTATTTATCTGAAGTGTACTTTTAATGCATTTGATGCACCCACTTCCTATCTTGGGTTTTGGAAACTAAGGTCATTCTGGTTAATGAAAAAATAAAGCAAACTTTATATCTCTCCTTGTGTTGCTTGGAGTCTTATTTGAGGTGACTGAGAAGTGTATACTTTCATTTATCTTTTCTTAATCCTTGCAAATTTAGGAAGACATGTAGAGAATCAATCAAGAAAATGAGACAGAGTGAAAAACAGAGACACAGAAGTCAGGACTAAACACAAATTTTCTTAATAATCAACTCTATCTTCTTAATATAGCATTTTCTTTTTCCCTAGATGAGTAAATTCTTACAGAATTAGGCCAATCTAATACAAAAATAATAAGGTATAAACATAAAGCACAGATATAAATTCTTAAAAATGTTGCACATGAGACTACTTATGTTGTAATAAAACAGACAGGGCTAACATATTCTGGAGCAAGGGTAATTATCTAAATATTTGGTAATGTTTAATCTCCAAGCCATTTTTTGGGGGGGGAGGAGTTTCAATGAATAAATACAATCTCTTCCTTTGGAGTGTCACGTGGTAGTCATTAAAAAATAAGCCAACTGTGGGAAGTCTTAAGTTAGGATCATTTATAAGTTTTAGTGAAAATGTAAAATCATCAGTAATATTTTTCTTTTCATTTTACACTGCTACACAGTTGTCACTCACATCAGAGAATTTAGTTGGGGGCTTGCTTACAGTTTCAGAGGTTGAATCCAACTCCATCAGGGCATGGAACATGGTAGTTACGCAGGTGGGCATGCAATAATAGTTATGCGTTCTGATTTATATGTTACAAGCAGAGACACAGGAGAGAGAGGCAGAGAGAGAGAGAGAGAGAGAGGCTTTGACCTTCCAAACCTCAAATCTTACCCACATTGACCCATCTCCAACAGGCCACACCTCCTAATCTTTTTCAAAATAGTTTTATCAACCGGAGACCAAGAATTCAAATATATGAGCCTATGCGGGCCATTCTCACCCAAACTATCGCAGTTTGTCAACAAAAATGTTTCCTCCTATTGGGTTGCCTTGTCCAACCTCAAAATGAGAGCTTTTTCCTTGCCTTACTGTATTTTGTTTTGTCATGCTTGGTTGTTGTCTCTTGGACACCTGCTCCTTTCTGAAGGGAAACAGAGGGGTAGAAGATCTGAGGGAGAAGAAAGGTGGTGGGGTGGGAGCAGTGGATGGATGGGAAACCTTGTTCTGGAGGTATTGTATGAGAGAAGGATCTGTTTTCAATAATAATAATAAAGGCCAACTTTTGTGTGGCTAATTTTTAACTAAATTATGAGGCTACTTCATGGGAATTTTAAGAGAATTACCAAATGTTGAAGGATAATATTCTAATGGTAAGGATTAAGGACTGATGTTTTGTGGCAAGCCTCCATGCTGTTCTGTCTTCATCTGAATGGAACAAACTATTTTATTCAGAGGACATATTTCTTGGCAGTTTGAAGACATTATTGGTCTCTTAGTTAATATTTGCTTCATTATGTTCTCAAAATGCCATTTTCTTGAGGCCTGTAATGAATTTTTGTGATAAAACATTTGTACGTGTACTTACAGAATAAGTGAATGAAAAATGGCCTATTGGGGCAAGTCAAGTCTCACAAAAATTATGAAAATAGAAGATGGTAAATCCTTCTCTCTCCAAACGAGTATTACAACATCTTCCTGGAAAAACATATGAGCCATTTATTAAATTGGACAGAATTATTAAGTTATTAAGACAATTAAATTCTAAAATAGAAAAAAATCAGAGTCAAATTATAATGCTTTGATTCTTTAAAAACATTGTTTTCTTTATTAATTTTATTTTATGTGTGAGTGTTTTCCTTGCGAGTAAGCAAGTACACTACATGTGTTACCTGGTACCTGAAGAGGTCAGAATAGGTGTCAGATCCCCCTGAAACCTGGAATTAGAGACATTTGTGGGCTGCCATGTGGATGCTGAGAAAGGAACCAATGTCCTCTGCAAGAACAACAAGTGCTCTTAACTGCTATGCCATCTCTCTGGCCTCATGCTTTAATTGTTGGTAAAGTGGTAGAATGAGTCTATCATTTGTCTCAATTACTTTGGCAACTTTTGGAATCTATGATTCCTTCTAAAATAATGAATTCATGGTATGCACTTTTAAATTGATTTGTGGAATATGTAAAAACAAAACTATTTTTTTGGCAGTTCACTTTAGGGACTATGGCTATTTCAAACATAAACTAGAGGCTGCAAATACAGCTCAGCAGTTAAGAGCACTACTGCTCTGGTGGAGGCCCAATGTTCACAACATTCTGTAAGGGATCCAAGAGATAAGATGACCTCTTCCAGCATCAATGCATACTATGCACATTTGGTGCAAATATAGGCAGGCACACATTTTAAATACAACTTAAAATCCATAAAATATCTAATTATGTATTTTCTAATTCATGCTAATTCATATCAAATAAGATTCCATATTTGGAATCATATTTATCAATTAACTTTTTTTTCTAACTTCACAATATAAAGCAAACTCACTTTAAAAGTTTTACTTAGGGGTTCTTGTCCTCCCCTTCTTCGAGGGACTATGCAATCTTCTCTTGGGGTCCTCCTTGTTTCCTAGCTCCTCTGGCAGTGTGGATTGTAGACTGGTAATCCTTTGCTTTGTCTACAATCCTTTGTCTAAAAATTATATATGAGTGAATATATACTATGTCTTTTTGTTACTGGGTTACCTCACTCAGGATGGTTTCCTCTAGTTCCATCCATTTGCCTTCAAATTTCAAGATTCCATTGTTTTTTTCTACTGAGTAGTACTCCATTGTGTAAATGAACCATATTTTCTGTATCCATTCTTCAGTTGAGAGGCATCTAGGTTGCTTCCAGGTTCTGGCTATTACAAATAGCCAGAACATAATTGAACCTATGTCCTTATTGTATGAATGCGCATTCTTTGGATATATGCCCAAGAGAAGAATTGCTGGATCTTGAGGTAGGCTGATTCTCATTTGCCTGAGAAACTGCCATGCTGATTTCCAAAGTGGTTGTATAAGTTTGCACTCCCACCAGCAATGGAGGAGTGTTCCTCTTTCTCCACATCCTCTCCAGCATAGACTGTCATTGGTGTTATTAATTTTAGCCATTCTGACAGGAGTTAGATCTCAGAGTTGTTTTGAGTTGCATTTCCCTGATGGCTAAAGATGTTGAGCACTTAAGTGTCTTTCAGCCATTTTAGATTCCTCTGTTGAAAATTCTCTATTTAGCTCTGCACTCCACTTTTTAATTACATTGTTTGGTGTTTTGGTGGCTAGCTTCCTGAGTTCATTGTATATTTTGGTGATCAGCCCTCTGTCAGATGTGGGGTTGGTAAATATCTTTTCCCATTCTGTGGGCTGGTGTTTTTTCTTACTGACTGTGTCCTTTGCCTTGTGGAAGCTTCTCAGTTTCAGGAGGTCCTATTTATTAATTGTCAATCTCAATGTTTGTGCTACTGGTGTTATGTTCAGGAAGTGGTCTTCTGTACCAATTCCTTTGAGGGTACCACCTATCTTCTCTTCTAGGAGGTTCAGTGTGGCTGAGTTTATATTGATGTCTTTGATCCATTTGGACTTAAGTTTTGTGCATGGCAATAGATATGGATCTATCTGCAATCTTCTACATGTCCAAATCCAGTTATGACAACACCATTTGTTGAAGATGCTTTCTTTTTTCCATGGTATAACTTCAGCTTCTTTGTCAAAAAATCAGGTGTTCGTAGGTGTATGGGTTAATATCAGATTTTTCAATTCTATTTCATTGCTCAACCTGTCTATTTTTGCACCAATACCAAGCTGTTTTCAGGACTATGGCTCTATAATAAAGCTTGAAGTCAGGGGTGGTTATGCCCCAGGAAGTTCCTTTACTGTACAGGGTTGTTTTGGCTATCCTGGGTTTTTTTTTGTTTTTCCATATGAAATTGGGTACTGTTCTTTCAAGGTCTGTGAAGAATTGTGTTGGGATTTTGATCGAGATTGCATTGAATCTGTAGATTGCTTTGGCAAGATTGCCATTTTTATGATGTTGATCCTACCTATCCAAAAGCATGGGAGATCTTTCCATTTTCTGGTATCTTCTTTAATATCTTTCTTTAAAGACTCAAAGTTCTTACTACACAGGTCTTTCAGGTGTTTGGTTAGTGTCACCCCGGGATACATTCTGTTGTCAGTTGCCATTGTGAAGGGTGATGTTTCTGTGACTTCTTTCTCAGCACATTTATCATCAGGCCCTTCCCCAAATGCTATGATGGACTTGGAAAGTCCCCCGTGGAGGGCCTCACTATCCCTGGGGAGGAGGTGGGGATGGGTTGGGGGGGGTTGGTAAGGAACATGGGAGGAGGGTGGGCGAGGGAAGGGAGGGATGGATATGTAAATATGAGTGCCTCCAAAATAAAATAATAAAAAACAAAACAATAGTTTTACTTAAAATTTTTAATACAATGTATTTTGAGGTTATTCCTTACTCCAACTCTTCCAAGATCCTACCCACTTCTCTACCCACCTAACTTCAAGTTCTTTCTCTCTCTTAAAAACAAAGAGGAAATCTATGTTTCTATAAATGCATCCATTCTTTTTCCTTTCTTTTCCTAGGGAAGTAAACCCTATAGAATTTAGGTGGTTACTACTTAGTTCCTCCATTTTTGTCAGGAGTTTGTGGTGTAACAGATCATGAATGCTAAATTATAGCAACCTGAAAACAAAGACACAAAGTGACCAAGCACCTACTATCTCAAGGTTGATTTGACAGTAATTCTTCCATGAACTTATTATATCATTTTATATAGAAGTTCAGTTACAAGAAATTTGTATTTTTCAATAAGAAAGTAATGCAAATTTACTACTTGCAAAACACGATTGAAAAGTCAATTTCTTATTGTCTCATCTTTCAAAAAATGTTGTATAGACAAACTTTCATGATATACTTAGTGTGTATGTGTGTGTGTGTGTGTCTAAGATAGTATGAAATAGGATAAATATTGAGGTTTGGGAAACGAAGTCAAACTAGATATGAAAATAATATGTATCATATTTGAAAGGAAAATAGGTTTAAATATATAAAATAATATGCACTACCTCATAGAATTCATTCTGTAGCACTCATTTACTATATGTATATTTATTTTCAGATATCTACATAGAATATACCGAAAAGATCTTTCAGATACCTCCACAGAAAAAAATTACTAATGAATTTGCTTTATTCTGCTCTTTAATAATACATATGTGTTACAGGCATAATTTTAAAAGTAACATTCTAACTGATTTAAAATGACTTCATAATAATTGTTTATCTTTTTCTATGGTGAAAATATTGTGCTATGTATCTGTAATACATTTTTAAATAATGTGAATATTCATGAGAATTTAGGATTTAATAGAAATACTAACAATTAACAGAGGAGTGCAATGACACAGAAATACAGTGATAATTTACATTCCTGGGTGAAAGCACTGGCATTGATTATTGTGAGCAGTTCAAGGGCACACAGCTAGCCTGGACAAAAGGAGAACTCTGATTACAAGGCCTTTTTGACAAGATGATGGTTTCTTTCAGCAATTAATCACACTTCATTTTAATGCTGGTCTATAAAGTACATATCTCAGTTTCAAATTCTTTTATTTTTTATTATTTTTCCAAACAATAGATTTGAACATGTTCCTCCCCTAGCCCAGCTCCTACCAGATCCTCACCATCTTCCCACTCTCTCGGTTTCATGTTCTTTCTTTCTCTCTCCCATCTCTGTCTGTCTGTCCCTCTCTCAAAAAGTAAAAATCAAAACAAAGAAACAAAGACAAATAAGACCAAATAAATGCCAAAACTTGTCATTCTCTTAAGTTTGGAGAATGTAAGAACTTCAGGTGATATCATGTCCTACCTTCAGGTTCCCCACTCTGTGTATAGTTCATTATAAAAAGGACTAGAAATACAATTTTGATGGTTTTCTTCAAAGCTGTATTGAGGAAATCAAGACTTAAGAAAACTCAAAAAGAGATGAAAACCTCATCGATGAAAAAGTGTTTTATCATTATTTAGAAAACAAAATGAGCCTAGAGTCACATTAGCCCCATTCCACAGTTAACTTAGAAATTATTATTTGAACTAAAACATTTATTTTACAAGTTACAGGTGTCATCGATACTAGTTTGTTTGTTGTTATATTTATTGTATTTACTTTCAACTAAGTGTATTGTATAGTATGACATGCCTGATGTATATTACTACTCTTTACTTCACTATTAAGATAGGATAAATTTCATGACATAAATGCTGTATATTATGTTTGTCCAATATGCTAAGTTTAAATTCATCTGCTTGCAAATTCTTAGAAACAAGATATAAATATTAAAGTAGAAAAAGGATACTAATTTATGGCCAATGATATGTGTTTGTATCAATGTCTGTATGCACCCAAGTGCTAACTAACAAATATATAACCTGTAAGCCTTTTGTGTCAATGCCTTTTAGCAATAATTTACTCATTTGCATATTTTTTTATTCACAGCTCCCCAGTTGTAAAGTCTGGGTTATAATTACCACTCTCTAACATTGTCTAGAGACTTCAGCTTCTAAAGTGAAGGTCTACTTGTGCCAGTTGAAATGGCTCAGCAGGGTAAAGAGATGAAACAACCTGAGTTTGATTCATGGAGCTCACAAGGTGGAAGAAGAGTACCAGCTTCCACAACTCCTCCTCTGATCTTCACATGCACACAGTGGCATACACATTCTGCCCCCACCATTCAGATTACTAAGCAAATGCAATGAAAATAAACATAAAAGTCTGTGAATAATTAACAATCAGAATAAACTGTCAAAATTGGGGAAGGCTGGATTATAACATAATAGGAAGAATGACAACAGAGCACACCAAAATTAAGCAAAAGAAGTCACAATGTTTAAGCAAATACTAGCTTATACCACTGGCTCATTTACAATGACCACCATAGACTTTCTTATTTATAAAGTTCAGCAACAGTAACCGAGCATGTCAGCCGTGTGTGTTTCCATTTGGGGCCCTTTGAATATATACCAACTAGACAAAGCTAATAATCATCTTCCTGATACCTTCAGAAGCCTGTAAGAAGCAAATAGACAGCCTACTGTGTGACCAGATGCACTGCTGTGCAAAATTAAAACAGCAGATGCTCTTTGTTAGAAAATAAAGTTTTACACAGAGAGATAGAGAAGAAATTCAAAACGAGTATTTCCACATACTGGGAAGTTTGAAAAGGAAAGATTGTTGGAATGCTTATTTAAAACATCAAGACAAATAGGAATAATATATTTATAATAAAGAAGACAGACATCAAGAACAAAAGAATGGATGGGGGCCAAGAAAAAACAACACTTGATGAGAAATATGGAATAACATGAGTAACAGTTATGGGCAATTTCTCTTTATCACTGAAGAATATTTCTGGGTTTTTATAAAAATTGTTAATACTATGGCAAAAAGAGGAAAATAAAGTTTTGGAGTCAGTTGGATGAAAATAATTAATTCTGAAGAAAAACAATATAAAAATTTCAAAGACAACAGCAATGTATTGTGGAAAATGACTTATGAATTCCCTTGTAAGTAATAATTATAAATCCAACAGAGATGAAGCAAAAGGAGTTTTCCAGACTCAATCATTTATACCAGATAAATCACATACAAAATCCTAATGTACACGTCTTCCTCAAATAAAGGACAGCTACACACAGAAACAGGAGTTTGCAAAAACCAGTGGAGTCAAGATAAAAACCACAGACAGCTATGTCACTATTGACTTCCTAGCAGTGATAGAGCACAGCAGATATGCAAAATGTTGTGTTTCCAACAACGGCATTTGAATATGTCTAACACTATCTCAAAATACAAAAGTGAAACCATAAAAGAATCTAAACATGGCCTATTTATTTTAAAGTTATAGTTTGAAAGACTAACTAAATTTTATAATAGTTGTTCACATGAACTTATAAACTATCTTTGAGCACATAATTAAGACCTCAGGAAAATAGAATAGGAAAACCTTTCAAATTAATATACTAAGGGAATGATTAAAGTTCATGAATTTGATTGAGTGGGAATATCAATCACATCGATCTAGAAAGAACAGCTTACTTATGAATAAGTATAAAAGAACTTCACTCAAAACAAAACAAACTTTTAGTGGGATACTTTACTGAACAACCGAAATACATAGCAACAGAAAAAAGTCATAAATGAAAATAGCGCTCTCAATCAAAATAAGGATCAAAACTAAAATTTTATTTGTCAAAATAAACATTTGAACAAAAGACATTTGTGAAGTTAAAATTAAAAAATAGACTATTATTAGAAAGTTTCAAATACATGGTGATAATTTAAAACTAATTTCAAATAGAATAAATCAAGTATTGAACTCCAAACCATTTTGATCCTAAAATAAAATTAGAAATCTTATTCTACAACCATGTTATAATGGTTAATCTTGGCTGTCAATGAGATGGAATTTAAAATCACCATGGAAACAAACATCTGGGAAGGGGTTTCTAGACCTAGTTAATTGTGGTGGGAAGCCCTGCCTTAAATGTGGGAGGCACCATTCCTTGTGCTGAGCTATGGTGCTAAACTGTATAAAGTTGGTGATTGACTGTTCTCTGTTTCCTGACTTTAGACTAATATGACCAGATACCTCCATCACATGCTTCTATGACTTCTACACTCTGGTAGACTGCATCCTTGAACAGTGAGAGAAAATAGACTTTAACTTTGAAAATTAAATTACAAGTTGGAAGGTGGTGGTGCACGCCTTTAATCCCAGCACTGGAGAGGCAGAGGCAGGTGAAACTGAGTTTGAGCCCAGCCTGGTCTACAGAGCTAGTTCCAGAAGAGCCAGGGCTATACAGAGAAACCCTGTCTCAAACAAACAAAACAAAACAAACAAAAACAAGAAAGAATTGGATTGTATATGTTAAAAGGGATAAATTTTTGCATCCTAAAATGCTAAATTTTTGTACCAGTGAATAGTAAAATTCACTGAGACAGCCCATAATGTTCTAAAAATCTTGGTAGTTTTCAATGAAAAATTGAAACTAGAGCATTAGCTATTAGAATTAAAGTGTCTCATGATTGGTTTCTCAGCATTGGCTCCTAAAGAGGCTCATCTGGGAGGTACCTGGGGAGATTGTGATGCCCTCTTTCCTAGTGTGCCCTAGGCTAGACTAGTCCTTCACACTTCATGTGTGATGTTCTAAAACAAAGACCCTTCCTAAGTTTCTTTAGGAAAGAGGATCCAGCACTCCCTCAAGCCTCTCCTCCGCCTCTTTACCATTACTGAAAGTATGCCTAATCTTCAAAATGAGGTATTTTTGATGTTTGAAATTGCCACATATTTATTTTTGAAAACTCCATTTTTTTCAAATTGTACCTTTAACTTAACAATTGCATTTTACTTCATGTATGTGTGCTCATGTATGTGGGTATACATGCATGTACAAGTACATGTGTGTACATGACTGTGGAAACCAGAGATCAACCTCAAGTTTGTGCCTCAGCAACACTTTGCCTGAAACTTGTCAATGAGAGGCTAGGACAGCTTGACAGTGAGTTCCAGGGATCCTACTGTCTTCATATCCCTTGCCTTGGGATTAGAAGTTTATGTACATGTTTGCCTTCCTATGTGGGTGCTGATGATTACACCCAGGCCATTAGACTTGGTCAACAGGTCATGTTACCACTAAGAATCATCCAACTCCTAAAACAATCACTTTCAAAGGACAATGTCAATCCAAACTAACAGTCAGATGACTGTAACATGGCTATAAGGCTTCTCTACATTCCTGTAAAATATTAGATAGGTTGTCAGAAAATAAACAAGTTCTTCATTAGAGTCTAGTTCCTCTCCAAATCTTTTTATCAGGGCTAACCAGCAAAATTAGAAAAGTAATGAATGAAACTGGACAAGAAGTGGAAACCTTCATGAGAAACAAGTTCTCCATCCATGGTTTTTGATTTTTTTCTTCAGTGCTAGGGATCAAACACAAGACCTGGATTATTCTAAGGAAGCACACTATCATTGTACTATCCCCACACTGAAGTTTGGAGTCTTAACTGTTCTGTTTTGGTATTAATGCCTATCTTTGCCTATACAAATTCATTCCATCACCAAGCTGATTTATAAACAAGGGAAGGGGGACTAGATAAAGACAGGGTATTTATCTATATGTTGAAAATCATTATAAAATAAGATGTAATATTTAATAATATCTAAGTAATCACAGTTTCTTCAACCTAGCTGTCTCTACCACTGAATTTAATCATATTTTCATTTTCTTAAGGATAGTTCAGAAATACTCAAAAGAACCCTGGATACCATCACATTCAGAGAGTCTAGGTCAAACCGAAAGGTTGTTTATTGCTCAGGGGCTACACAGCACAGGAAACACAGACTTAGGAGGCAGACAGGGGTGCTTGTACATGGAGTTGCTTGTGTGTAGACCTGTCAATCACTATCTATCAGAGCAAGTTGGGGAAGGCAAGGTTAAGTTCTGTGTCTCCTTTCCTAACAGCCCAATGGTTTGCCAGCTCCCTGCCCCAAGGGCTGCTTTAGGGCTGAAATGAGAGGAAGTATGTAAGGTTCTTGTCAGTTGTTGATCAGCAGCAAAACTTCCTTCCCTCTGGCTAGATTTCTTACTAGTGGCTTAAGGGCAGAACTTTACCTCTGATTGATTTCCATGGTTCTATTAGAAACTTTATTTTTAAAAGAATAGAGTTTTCTCTGCTTCACTTCTAAAGTAAGCCTGGTACCATTAAATGATGTCATTTGATCTTCCTGTCTCATCTTACCTTAATTTGTCACTTGTCCCTTCTCTAGCTTTTATATTGATGTATTTAATTATTTATTAATATGTTAGTATTATTTATTATTTTACAGCATTTTATGGTGTGTGTGTGTGTGTGTGTGTGTGTGTGTAATGATAAATCTTTCCCAGACTGCCCGAGCCCCACTGCCTCATAGGTGCTTTCCACCAGGCTGTCCGAGTTTCACCCACTGCCACCTTAAGGTCCCAAGTAACACACAGAGCCTTATATTAGGCACAAGTGCTTCTTGGCCAACTGACTAGGATTTCTTACTTGCTAGCTCAGTCTTAAGTATCAACCATAAAGACTTATCTTATCGGATGACAGCTGCAGGCATCTTCTCTTGCCAGGATCACATGACAACTCCAGAGCAGAGAGCAGGAGGAAGAGCAAGAAAAAAGGAATGACTTCCTTCTTGCCCTTGCTCATATATGAGTCTGCCTTCTATGTCACTTCCTGCCTGTATCACATGACTTCCTTTTACTACATTTTCCAGAATTCTCCTCGACTCCTAGTCCCAACTAACTTGCTCCCCTATTGGCCAACAGTGCTTTATTCAACAACCAGTAAGATAAACATACACAGGACATTGCCCATCATCTCTGTTCTGTCTAAATAAAAAGAAGGGTAACTTATCTTTTATAATTACTGAAGAAAACTATAACCATAGCTATCTGACATTGGCCATCGTGCGTGTGTGTGTGTGTGTGTGTGTGTGTGTGTGTGTGTGTGTGTGCGCGCGCATGCATGTGCACTCATCACTGCTATGGGGACCTGACAGCAAACCCTAGATTGATGGCACTATGCTATTCCCTGCTCTATCCTAGTCAATTATTGACACTTTGCCCAGGGTATGCAGACCTGTGTAATAATTTACAGCTAACTCCCTGTGATGGCTAAAGAAAAATAATATGGTACCAGACATTCCTTATGGGTCATTGACCTTTGCCTTGAAATGCCCTTGAGATCCTAGTGGCCTGAAGGTAAGTTAAGAATAAGATAATGGTCCCTGCTTTCTGCTTTTGTAAACTTGCTTATCACTGTGGGACTGGGATAAAGTGATCTTTTTATTACTAAACAATAGGAAAGAGAAACAGGTGAGGGAGTAGAACAATTTTCTCTCCTATCCATGGATTCCATAGATAACTGTAATGCACACCTTTGCTATCCCCCTTTATACACCCTTCCTTTAACTCCCTTTATCACAGCATGCTATCTGGTTCTAAGGCTGCTGCCCTGCCAGCAGTAAGAATAAATTCATCTAAATTTGAATTGAGGCTAAGTCTTTTCTCTTTCCCAGTGGATTTGAACACCATAACACTGCAAACGTGTGGAGGTCAGAGAATGGTTTGTGAGAGTTGTTCCAACACCTCCACTTTGGGTTTCAGGAACTAAACTCGGGTTATTAGGCTTGTGTGGCAAGCACGTTTACCCACTGAGCCATCTTGCTCCCTCTGAAGAATTCCATCCTTCCCCATTAATATCAAATACATTTGATGTTGTTAATTTTAATCTTGCATTTGACATAATGCTATCAATCACAAGTGTACTATTAATATGCTTTGCTGGACATTTTTGTTTGTTGTTTTGAATCATGAGAGCTGAACTATTATTCTAACTTGGACATTAGTTAGCTTCATAAACTCAATCCACGTCTATGAACTCTGAAATCAGCTAAAGGTCTTGAGATAACTGATGCTTCATTCAGCCCAGTTCAGTTATGACAGGACTTCATCAGCACGGTTGTCCACTGCGAACATCAAGTTTCCATGTACTTAACCAGGGGAGTCAAACGAAAACTTGTTTCCATCTTCCAGAAACAGTTCCCTCTAGCTCCCTTGCATTTTCTTCTTTCCACTTTGCCCTCCTAGAAGAAAACTTTCAGGAACATGCAGCCTTACTAACAGTGGGAATAAGCCCGTGCTGAGGTAAAATGGCAAAATCAGAAAGAACAAATCAAGTTTCACAGCAATGTAGAATGCTTGTTTGATTTTTGTTTTTTCTTTCCAGACATAAAATCAAAAGGTGCACTCATGGAAGCTATTTTATGTTTGAGTACTTAGGCAGAGAGGGAGGTGAAAAATGTCAAACAAAGAGCTAAAAGGCAAGTAGTGTAAAGATTCAGGCATTATGCTGGTCTGTCCCTGTCACCCGGCAGAATGCACTCAGGCAGTACCCTGGTCAGCCCAGGGTTCCATGAGTACTAGTCTGCATGCAGGTGCAAAGGACCCCTTTAAAAGACAGACCCCTGCCTACTTATGCTCCTCCCTCTCTTTCAACGCTGTTCTCCCGGGACAGACAGGACTTTTCCTGGCTCCCTCTTCTGTCCTCTCTCTCTGTGTCCGTGTGTCTTTACTTCTTTTCTCTTTCCTCCCCCTCCCTCTCCTTTCTAATAAAACATCTCACTTAAGCTCTGTCTACCTGGCTTGTTTGTGCCTCCACCTCAGTCACCCTCGTCTGCCATGGAATCCTCCAAGGTCTCCCAAGTGCTTTATCATAACAAGTAGTACTAGAAAACAACCTTGAGGTAGAGGAAGGAGAGTAGCTGAGGTTAATTTTTGTCGCAGCTTGCCCTATATTGCACTATTTATCATAACAAAGATGCACTATTTATATAGTATGAAGATGTGTTATATGCATATTTATAATAAAATAATGATTTTAAACATTCTCCTTGGTTAACTTTAACGTACGTAACTTTTTAACGAGATGTTCTGAGTCCATGAAGTAATCTGCTTGGAAAAAACAACTATTTTTGAGGTAGCCAGTGGCTGAATCTCTTCTTATCTCAGATCTAAGCAGGAAATTGTACACACCTTTAAAAGTAATTGATTGCATCTATGATAAAAAACTAATTATGATAATAAGCACATAGTTAGGAGAGGAAACATAGAGAAACCCAAGTCTTTTCATTATGGGAAGCTGTGAGAGCTGGCACCCGCCATCTCTAGGGTAAACAGAACAGAGAGAGGGCAGCATCTTGAGAACATCTTGTAGTGAGACAAATGCTTCCAAGCAAATCAATAGCTGAGGCTGTATTTAAAGACAATTATTTCAGAAAGGACACAAGCAAAGACTAATGATTTTCAGCAAACATTTGCAAGTGCATTAGAAATAAGACACCTTCCCCCCATCAAAAAGGGAAGCAGGGTTCAAGGCAGAAACTGAAAAAAACAAAACAAAACAGCAAAACAAGACTATTGAGAAAACTCAAGATTCACTGAGAGTCATTAACAAAACCCTTATAATGTTTGTGGTCATGATTTTATGACTACATAAATAAGGACTTCACTTTATAGACTTCGGATTCCAGCCACTGCCAGAGTTTGGTATCACCCTCACTTTTCTGTGTGGAGACAACACAGAGTGTCTAAAATAAAATAAAATATAAAAAAACAAACCTCCAAACATTCCTTCTGAATACCATGAAGTCCAGAATATTTATTGTTCATTCCCTACCCCTAATCTTCATCTACCTAGGACCTGTGGACATTTACCACTTCTAACCGAAGTTGGCATTTCCTTAGTATATAGTTGAAGTATTTAGTGCCCTTTCTAGTCAGTTTCAGGACACCTTGACACAATACACCATATCTTTGAGCATACCCTATCCATTTGAGAATCCATAGCCCTTATAGAACAGAAAAATATTGCTTTATTAAATTAGGCCGGCAAGTAATAGTCTACACAATAGACTGTATATTGCTTTAACTTCTGATATTTTTAGTTGCTTTTTGCTAACTTTTGTTTATTGGGACATTCACAGACACACTGACTGTGATATGATTTAATGTCCTGTAGCCCAGGGTGGCCTTGAATTCACAGAGATCTGTATGCCTCTGTCTCCCAGTGTTGGGATTAAAGGTGTGTGCTACCACTGCCTGGCCCCTATGGCTAACTAGTATGGATTGATTTATTGCCATACAGTAAGTATTCAATAAAAATGTATTTAAATAAATGGATAAAAGGGCTATTTAATAAATGCAAGAGTGAAAGAAAGCAAGGGGCAATATAGTTAATTTCCTGTCACTGTGATAAAACACCATGACCAGGAACAACTTATAGAAGAAAGAGTTTATTTTGGCTTAGGGTTCCAGAAGAGTCCATAATGGTAGGGAGGCATGGCAGCAGGCAAGAGGAAGCTGGAGTGGGAAGCTAAGAGAACACATCTCAAAGAAAGGAATTAAAGAAAGAAAGCAGAGATGACCCACTGGAAATGGAGTGAGAAAATAAACTCTGAAAACCAACACCAGTGACATGCTTTCTCTCTCAAACCCCCGAAATGTTTTCTAATTTTCACAAAGAGCACCACCAACAGAAACTAAGTGTTCAAATATTTGAGCTTACGTGAGATATTTCTTATTCAAGCCACCACAAGGGGCAAAGATGGAAGAAAGACAAAGACAGAAAAGAGGGAGGGCAGGGAAGAGCCGGAAGGTCCCCTAAAATGTGTGAAATCAGAAAAACAAGTGTGAGTAAGGCTTCCTTACTTTTCTAACTTAGCATAACGCCACAATATTTAAAGGAGAGCCCGAGGACTCCACAGCCACTGAGGACTACACGAGAGCAGGCATGAGGTCTGCTGAGTGTGCTTATACCAGAGTAACTTCAGCTGCTCTGATTTGTGTGTTTCTTTGGCAGCTAATGTCTATAAAGCCCCTGATTGTTACACAGCAACAGGCCTCTGAAGGAGAAAATAGATCTCTGTGTATTAATTGTCGAGCTCCTATCTCTTTGCGTTTATGTGTCCCACTGGCATTTTGACTAGCAAATTCTTCTGTCAGTTTAACATTCAAATCCTCCACAACCAGGGGCATGTTATACTCTGGACAACACTCGAGGAAATCTTTGAAGCGTCAGAGACAGTGCTTCTTTTCCTTCATGTTGGCTGCTTCAGAGGTGAGCATGCATGACTGCCAGGTGATTTCCTACACCTCCTCTGAGACAGTGAGGCACTTAGATATGCTCTGGGCATGTGCTTGGTTTCAGCTCAATGCAAGTACAGAAATATCATTCCAAACATAAGCCTTGGTGTTTTTTGTTATTATCATCATTATTAGCATTATTGTCTCCATTCACTCTTCTAGAGTCCCCTCTGCAGAGATTACTTTATACTAAGGAAGATTAATGCCCCCAAATTAAGCTTGATCAATATATTTAGTGAGGCATAAACACTATGATCAGTATTTGATTAAAATTCCTATCTTCATTGAGTTTAAACAGTAAATATATTGAAAGGGACTCTTGGCTGTCTACCTAATCACTATGTCTCTCTTCTACTATACTCAAAGAACCTTATTTTTCAAATACTATGATGAATTATGTGCCACAATAAGTTATTGTCTATACAGATTTTTGATAAATAGTCATGTTGAATTTATTTTCAAATTATTAACTTAGTGATGATAGGACATAACAAAAAAATCCCTGACTATTTTAACTTTTATATGTTTTACTAAGCAGACCACTGTGGAGTGGTTAAAATGTATTTTACAGCCATTTTTTAAACTGAGACATTATTTTTGTTAGGGTATATTTTTATGTTTTATGACTTTCATTAAATTTCTGATTTCACTCTGAAATACTGCAATGTAAGACAGTATAAAATCCATTTTAATCACTAAATCTGTAATCATTTTGTGACTTTCCAGAGCTTATTACACCAAGGTACTGATAATGGGGGGTAAATGTTAATAACCTGCACTTTGTCAAGCTCCAAGTTGCATCCTAAAGGATCTTTTTTTTCCACAACCTAACATCGAATCACAGTCAAGAGTCTTGTGGTGGGCTGGGGAGTTGTTCAATGGGGAAAGTACTTGTTGAGGAAACAGGGAAGCCTGAATATTGTTAAATTCCCTCAAATCCATGTTAAACTTGATGTGGTGGTTCCCTCTCTAAACAAGAGGGGAGGCTCAACATCCAAGGTTGCTCTCTGACCGACACAGACTTTTTTTGGCAAGCACATATCCTCATTTACATTACGTTAGAAACCTATAGTTCAGCATAGATGTGCACACACAAACACACATTTTAAAAAACAATTACAGAAAAACAAAAACAAAAACACTCTTGTCAGGTTTCCTAAAATGGTCATCCTTAAAAAGAAACCTAGCACTTACCCTCTGCACTTTGACCAGTTGCTGTTTCTTAGTTAACTGCCATCTATTGCAGCAGAAATGTCTCAGTGAGATCTGAGAGATGCACTGTAGATAATTGATGACTTCCAGGGCAGGGAGAGTCAGTTTCTTTTTACAAATGAGGCCCCTCATAGGTGTAACATGCCCCAATCAAGGCCCCATACTCATGGAGGTATGAGTATCATAAATAAGACCCCAGCATAAATAAGATCCGCAGAGGCAGGTGGATCTCTGTGAGTTCGAGGCCAGCCTGGACTACAGAGTGAGTTCCAGGTCAGGCTCCAAAGCTACACAGAGAAACCCTGTCTCAAAAAAGCCAAAAGTGATATGAAGTTGGTAGAAAAGAATGAGGCAAGGGTAGGATAAGGGAGCAGTCCAGAGGAAGAAAGAGGCTAAATATGATCAAAATATAATGTAGGCATGCAAAAATACTATACTGTTAAAAAGTCAAAATGAACAGCTCTGTGTATCCCACCTGTGATAAAGAGCACTAAGGGACACATTACATATTCATGATCATGTAAATGACCACAGAATATAAGACAAACATAGGTTACCTCAAAGAGCTAGCACATTCCAATTCATTGGGAAAACATACATCAAGTCAGTTCCTGTCAGCTCAGTATCTTTAATTAAAATGTATCCAAGTAGCATCATCATATGATTGCCCAGAAAGTTCCCTGCAGTTCAGTTTTCCCATGTCAAACAAGTACCAAATTTAGAAACGGAACCAACCACTTCACTGTAACATTCACGGATTTCTATTTACAAGTCTGTAAAAAGAAATACCCTTTTACATCACAGACATTATTATATAAGCAGAAATACAATGGGCAGATAATTAAATGTGTACAATGGTATGATGAAAACTATGCAAATGTCAACTTGAGCGAGAGGGAGGGACCAACATGAGAGATGTTAATTTTCTAGATAGCTCTATATGAGACCTTTGTAAGATGTCAGGTAAAGTAATGATGACAAAGGCAAAGGCCTGAAGAGACCCCTTTTGCTGAGTCAAGGCTACAGGGGACTGGGCTACAGAGGACTGTAAGTTGCAACAGGCCAAGCAGGTGAGTGCTCTGGCAAATTGAAGAACTGGCCAATGTGTCTGTCCCCAGGGAACAGGGAACACATTAGGAGAAGTGTTCTTCAACCAATTGTCCAGAAGAGTGCTTCTTGTGTTTCTGTGTTTATACCTGGCCCACAAAGGAGGGGAAATCAGTGCAGCCTAAAGACTCCTGTGGTGTGAAAACACAGAGCTATTTTCTTCTCCTGTGGAAAAAGAAAACCTAAAGCCTATGCATAATGACTCCAAGTCCCCTCCCGTGACTTCTTCAGTGTGTGACCTGAAGCACCATACCACTCCTAGGCATTATGCTGGCATGTTCTAGAATATTTCTTTTTCCCCAACTCTAGCTCTTATTTTATAGAAATTAGAACACAAAATTCTCTATATCCCTCCCATTACTTCTCTAATCTATAGCCTGTTCCCTAAAAAACATCACTTATAAATTGTTTCTCCAGTTTCTTCATTAGGATGCTTTTCTGCTCACGGAGTTACTTTTAAAATGTAACCATGGAGGCAAGCGTCTTATTTGAAATAAGATGAGTACCTCTGGAGGGTTCCTAGGACAAAGCATTAGAAACTTACTTTATTTGATATTAAGCAAAAATTTATTCAAAGAAAGAAAAAAATCCTTGAAAGAGAGTTGGGAAGGTGGCTCAATGAGAGATACCCCTACTGTACAAGCAAGCACAAGGTCCCAGAACCCAGATAAAATGCCAGGCTTTACAGAGCATGTCTATGACCCTATTACTAGTGAAGAAGGGCAGAGAAAGACAGATGTTAGTAGCTTACTGATCAGTCTGTCTGAGTAATCTCCAGGTTAGTGAGAAATCCTACTCAGATAAGTAATAGAGAATAAAGATAACTGAGGCTGACCGTTGGCATCCATATGCACAATGAGAGCATGCACACACACACACACACACACACACACACACACACACACACACACACACACACACCATACAAGAACATACATACATGACCACACACACATGCATAACATACACCAATTATCTGTGAAGGCTCCACAATTAGTCATCTTCTCTGTGTTATTCTTCAATCTATGCTGTCATCTGTCCTGGAGATAACATGTTTCAAAGAAAAGTGCTTGACTCCTCAGATTCAACAAAGTTGAATCACTTCTATGCTGATAGAGAGCTCTGAGTTCTGAATTTGTCAGCATCAATGCCCTTCTGGACCACTCCCATTAGACCAGTGGCTTCCACTGTTTGGGGAGAAATCATTTCCCTGAAAACTTCAAGTTGAACATCTTTCTCCCAGCATGAGTTGCAGTCACCAACTGGTTCTGCTTCTGTGTCCTAGCCAGCATGTTTCTCAGTGGATATTCTTACTCTGGTCACCTCTGTTCCCATAGACAGAGTCACTTCAAAAGATGCACAAGGAAAGCAATTAAATGTACTCGGAGCAGGAGGCCTCTGTTTTGGCTGGCCTATGCCAGCAGGGGCTTCTGGATTTCCTTCTATTACACTCTTTGTTTTTAAAGAGAACAGCAAGAAACCTACTACAAAACTCTTCAGCCAAGGTTTGACTTAAATTTACATATAAATCTAAAGTTACTTTTTTACATGTCTTTTATTGAGTTCCATTGGGAGGTTCCCTGCTAACTGGTTCCTTTATAAAGTGCTCGTAACACTGTAAAGTAATCATGACATCTCCCCAGAGGGCAGTGTTTCAACTGGGAATCCCTGGCCAGATGCCCCTGGAATGAAGAGCAGAGTGACTAAGTGACTTCAGGACATCTGTTGAGTGATGAGAAATGAAAAGGTGCTCCTTCTCAGTGTGCTTAATAAATCCCAAATGGCAATTGAAATGATTCTCTACAGTCAACAAAGGAGCCACAAAGCCTGAGGAAGCTCACTTTTGACAGCAGTTACTCCTATGGAGAAAACGTGTTCCCTGGGGTTGACAGGGAACTAGTGTCATTAGTGCGGGCACCATGGAGAGGAATACAGTGGGTAAAAGAGACATACCACAGGACTCAAGATGTACCTGCAGGCCCAAGAAAGACAGTGTGCATAAAAATTGTAGACCTAACTGGACATGTGTGAAAGAGAATGAGTTATATAATCCAAGGTTATCACATAAGTATATATTTATGTAGTCATCCGAATTTGTGGCACTTTCAGCTTACGTTCACATGTTTCATGAAATCCAATTTGCAATCCCAAGACTCTTTGGAATGTAACTATTTAATATAAATTTTAAAAAAGAAACAGATGACAGAATAAAGGAGATGGATTTTAACATAGGATCAATCGCAAAAGCTGCATTATAAAATATGTGATAATCAAAGAATATGCTAAAGGTCCATTTTACCTGTTGATCAAATGGTTCCGAATGCCCTGGAATGTGAAAACAACATCCTGACTGCACGGTAGGTCTGAGTAACCAAGGAAACCAATTATCAAAGCACCAGGGTAAGAATGTAATGTTTGGAGATAAACAGAAGTAGTTTGTTTGATCTGCAGAGGAAAAGGTGGATAAATTGGAGAATCCAGGAGAATGGAGGGTCTCAGAAAAATGGAGATTAGAAAAATAAACTGGAAAGCTTAGTGATTAGAAAGAAGGGTTAACAGAAATCTCAAGTCTCAAAGAACTTGGAAGAAATTGCAATTTTAATATTACAATAATTTAAACATTTGGCTGTGCAGAGCAAAACAGATAAAGGGTGATTGCAGCTTGGAGAGAACAGTCAATATTTGGGTATTTTTATTAATAATTTACATGGAGGAAATAAAGCTCAATATTTCATATTTCTAATTGGTGACAAATTGGTGTGGTAAAGAACCAACTTGGAAAGCCACCAGACAGATTGCATAAGTGGTCATTTAGAAAAGAAAGGAGTCTAGCTGAATTAGCATTTTGGACCAAAAGTAATAGTAAAAGTTGTCCTTAGTCCAAAGGTTCTTGTGTTTGAAATCGGGGAAAATTAGCCAGCAGAAGTAAAACAGCAGTAGAAATTGCCCATAAGAATAACTCCACTTTATTTGACACAGGAAGGGATTTAATTAGAATACATTTGTGACAGTTTCAAAAATCAGGCTGAGAAAGCCATGAAGACAAGTCAGTAAGGAGCAACTCTTCATGTCCTCTGCATCAGCTGCTGCCTCCAGGTTTCTACACCATCTCAGTGCCTGTCCTGACTTCCCTCAATGATGGAATTGTAAGCTGAAATAATCCCCCCCCACACACACACACACAAGGAAGGAAGGAAGGAAGGAAGGAAGGAAGGAAGGAAGGAAGGAAGAAAAAGTGAAGGAAAGGAAGAGTTAGTTGAAAATTAAATGAGAAATGGCAAAGAACACAAGGCACCAGACTACTCCTAGGATAAAAAGTTAACAGAAATAGAAATATTCACCTTGAAAAAAGAAATGACTATAGAGAAAATTACTTCCTCCTAAGCTATTCATATTTACAACAAAATATTCTCTTGTCCCACAAAGACCTCTTCATGGGATGAATCTGGATAAATAACAGCAAGGTTATTTGATTTGCTATATGTAAGCAATCTTGAAAATAAGAAAAAATTAAATACTGGAACATCTACTAAAAGAGGTTATAAGGTTTGTTATTTTTTTCATCTCTAGACAGATTTCAAGAAAATGTGGATGGTCTGTCATGGAGTTCACATGTGAGGAACTATTTTATCTTACCAAACATGAAACATGCCCATAGAGATGGTTAATTTGTTGAGTTTGATCATAATGACACCATTTTGTGAAGTTTGTATGTCGTTATACATTTAGCTTTTGTGTCCTGGGCCCACATATCCTTCATGCTTCACCCAATTGCAAAGAGGCAAGGTAGGAAAAAAAAAAAAAGCTTCCTCAAGGGCACTGTCATGCTTGGTAAAATTTCTTTGAACATGCAGTATTACAACATCACACTTTCAATCACACAACCAAATCTTTGTAGGCTGCCCACTGCTACAGGTGTTCCTCAACTTACAATGGAGTCCCAATAAAGACATCATCAAGCTGAAGATCCTGTGACATTAAAAACTGTGTGTGACTCACTTAAGCTACCGAACCTCAAAGATTAGACACACTTCGAGCCTGAGCTTCTCACCAGCGCCAAGAGTGACAACTGTCAGTGTGACTTTCCAACACTTCATGAAAACATCTTACTGCACACATAGCTAGGCCAGGAAAAGGTCACATTTCAAAATCAGAATTCTTTCTCCTGAAACATTGCAAAGGCACAAATTCCTAGACTAACCATGGTAACTAGGAACTCTCTGTATACGTCTGGGGCTCTTTCTTTGATACTCATCATTGGGTTTATTTTCAGGTTTTCCAAAGCCCCAAGTTCTGGATCCTATACCTTTAATCTTTCTGTTACAATCCTTCCATTTGTTCTTCTAGGCTTCACAATGCCTTCTGGCTTTGCACAAGGTTTGCAAAAATTCCAATTTTTATGTACTGCTCAGTGCAGACTATGATGTCACATCCAATGTGTTATTAATATATCCTCGTCATATCTACTTCCTTCTAACTAGCAGCTAATTCCCGAAACTTTCACAGTGAACTGTATTCATCGCTACAAACTTTTCTCATAGCTTTCTGCAGGCATCCACCACCCTGCCTAAGGTCCCTTTATTGGATGCCAGGAGCTTTATTGGCTTTGAGCAGGAGGCCAAGGTAAATAGCCCTTAGTGTAGCATTTAATAGAGGACGAATGGTTGGGTAAATCTCAAGATTTTGTTCACCTCAGGTGAAATCATTCTGAGCTGTGTTCCACAGAAAATCAAGAGTTTGGCAGCAGGATCAACACACATAGTGCCTCATAATAAACCTACAACGATTTCCTTAACAACATGGCCTTACTTTCTCAGGTCTCTGGTTTCTGCACTACAGAAAACAGAAACCCATACCTCACTTTCTATGTCGTCCTTATCTTATGACATCTCTCCTACTCTTACATAAGCATTTTTTTAAAGGAACTAACTGTTTCTTTAGAAACACACTTTAACATTTGAGTTAAAACAAACAATTTTAGTCTCTGTATATTCAGTGTATCTGGAACCAATGATGCAGTCACACTCTTGGGAAAGTGATAATTTTTTTTCTCAAGTACAGTATGCCCAGATTGGGAAGTTTAAAGGGCTTGTTGCTCCTAGCAGTTCTAGACATAAGATTTCTTGAAGAATGTTGTGTGAATCTATGGTCTATGATGGGAGGGTTTGCCCCAGAAACACCTTGTTTTAGCAGTGAGAACTATCCTTGCTCCTTTCAGGGAAAGCAAGCATGTTATTCCTGAGTTTTGTTGTTGTTGTTTTGGTCTGGGTTGGTTGTAACTCAAGATGTTAGTCAAATGACACTAGATTTGCCTTTGGAGAAACACTGGAATTTTGAAGTACTGATGGATTTAAGAACTAATACAAGTCCAAAGATAGCAAACATTTGTTGGTATCCTTCTAAACATTCCAGATGGTGAGGAATTCTGAAAAAAAAACAAGAACAGGTGAAATAGGCTTACCCGAATCATCATGACTGAACATCTGATATCATGGATTGTGTCATAGATCTTCTTTGAGATGTCCACAAACTGATTATCATCAAACACAGTCAGTGAGTTCTTGCTTAAGGCATCCAAGGCAATATTCACTTGTGTCACGAACTCTGGGATCACTATGAAAATAAATAAAAAGGAGATTATCCTTTGTATTTCTGGATTCCCCTACTTACTGGGAAGTGCAGAATTGTTCATTTTAAATGCATACCTCTTTGCTACATTTTTAATATTTTAAATACAGAGAATCAAACATAAATTCAGAGGTATTTCCACATCTGGAAAGGAAAAGCAATCAAAGACAATGAAAAGTACAGTTTGGGAAATATAAAATATTCTCTTTTTTCTTTATGTTCTGCTTCTTTTGAACAAGCTTGAGAGCATTTCTCATTTCTAAAACTATTGAATATGAAACTCAAGAAATTGAAAAATCGGGTTGATGTGAGAAATAGTTGGGATAATGACTGTAAAGATATTTAAAAAACTAAAATAGCTGGCTGACAGCTTAGCTCAGCAGGCAAAGTTCTTGCTGCCAATCTTGACAAGCTGAATTTGGTAATCTGGGATTCACGTGGTGGAAGGAGACAACCAACTCCTACAGCTTTTCTTCTGAACTCTACCTGTGTGATGAGATGTGTACATGCACTCACGGATAAATCAATGCGATTAAAACCTGAAAAGAGGCAACAAGGCCTCTGAGATGCCAAGCAGCAGAATATCAGATATAGATACTAATTTTATCTTATAAGAACAATAAAAGTTGTTATGAATGTTCTTTGGATAAGATGCTCTCCATAATTAATAAAACACCTTGACAGCATCTTACGCACAGTAGCTCAGAAACAGCAGAACACTGACTACTTACAAGGAAGAATCTTTTTAGATAATTCTATGGGTGACTCTTGTTGTTTTTAAATTAAGAAGTTAGAATAAGTACACAATAAAAAATCCTCTCTAACTTTAAATATAAATGAAATGGACGCAGAGAAATGTCTCAGTTAGGAGCAAGTGTGTTCTTCTGTAGACCTGATTCTCACACCCACATCAGGCAGTTCAAAAGCAGGTGTAACTCTACCTCCTGGAGGGCTTAACACCTCCAGCCTCTGCTAGGCTTTTTGGTGGCAGTGTCTTGAGGTGACCCAAAGCATGGGGAACGTGGGAGAGAACAAGCCAGATGCACTCTTGAAGTAACCCGTTAGCAGCCAAATAAATCAATGAAAATATTAATGGGCAAATCTGTTTATGAGGACAGTATAGATCTCCTGACTGTTCCATTGGGATCCAATTTTTAATATCTCATAATGAGGATTACATTTAAACAAAGTTTTGGAAGGGACTAGTCACAATCAAACCATAGCAACATTCTACCTTCTGCCCTGTCACTCACTGAAAGCAAACAGGTAAAGGAATAATAAGCCAAGCGTTTTCTCTGACCTGCTACAACTCTTCATCATCTCTATCCAAATAGCAAGTGCAATGTACTTTATCATTTAATGATAAATGATAATCTAAATAATAATAGTGATATCCTTAATAAATAATAATGATATCCTAAATAAATAATAACGATATCCTAAATCCATTGCCAAATTGTACCCCTACTGCCTCTAGCCTTCACCATCTCCTACTTGAGCCCACTGTATGGTCCTACTCCTGTTTACATCATGCTCCTTTCTTAGGCTAATCAATCTTATTAATGAGGATTTGCCACAAAATCAGCAAATTATTTGATGAATGCCTCATACCCTTACTGTTATTTTAAGTGTCCAATGATTTCTTGAAACATTTTCTGTTTGTATACTAGCTGCCTACCCTGGCATGTAGTAGATTAATATTTAGTGAGTTGAGTGGCTGAAAAGATGGATGAATAAAATCTATGAAAGCCAAGTAAAAGTATGGGGACAATTCTGATTCTGACTGTTTAGCCTTCGTCTCAATGTGATTTAGGGTTTGTTCATTTCAGAGGTACATCAAAACATATTTATGCAGGCTTCTAGAAGCATTTGGATGTATTGAATCAGTGAATATTTGCTTATCTACTTATCTATTTATTAATTTTGCTGCATGGAGAGAAGTAGGAATTCTTAATAAAAATAAATTCAGCTATTCCACATCTCCTTTAAGTTCTAGTTGTGAACACAAACCACTCACCCAAGTCGCTCCCATAAACGAAGAAAGTGAACAGCTTCTAGTTCCATTAGCATCCTCTCTTTACCCTAAACACATACTGCAGCATGCACTGTGCTCTCAAAAGCTGTTGCAGCCTGAAGAAAAGTTCCCAATGCTCCTCACTCAAAACTATTTACCAACATTCATGCAGCACATTAAGTCTTGATTGACACTTTCAATCTGTTAGCATCACTATAGCAGCAAAGCTGTCCCCATCATCCCTCTTCCAGTTCTGGAAGTACAGGTGGGAGTGACAACTTTTCCTCTAGTGCGTAATGTGTTGTTTCTCTTTCATTACCTTAAACCTCATCTGTGTCTGTGCTTTACTTAGACCAGTCATGTAGTTGCTTAGATCCAACTAGGAATTATTGTTCTTGGTATTTCCAAGATAATACAAAGTAATTATATTATAATTAAGTAACTGCTAAAAGAAGATTTAGGAATATGGCAAGTCTGTCTTGAATTAATAATTTACCTGGGATTTAAAAAAATGTAGGTCTGGCAAGATAGATCAGTGGGAAAGGGTGATTACTGCCAAGCTGGGAGATCTGAGTTGGACCCCTGGGACACATCTAGTGGAGGCTGAGAATTGACATCCACTAGTTGTCTTCTGACCTTCACACACATCACACATCACACACACACACACACACACACACACACACACACACACACACCAAAAAGAATATACTGGTACGTACTTCTCAATCCTTCATCAAAAAGAGGTCCATGTTAAAAAAAAAATTATTCTCATCAATTGAAATGCTGTGGAAGATAAACTTCTGAGCTTTGAGGTGTAGATTTATGAAAGAAATGTAGACTTGGGGACAACATCTTGCTTGCTTCAAACAAAGGATCTTGTCTACTTCATTCATTACATTCTGAACCCGTTCTGAGTGCTTTTGGAACTCTGTGCTTTCTCTCTCCACTTGGTTCAGAATAGATAGAATGACTGATAATCTTCATTGGGCTTGCATTTTTATTTAAAGATTCATTTTAGTGTGTGTGTGTGCAGGTACCACAAGAGGACCAAAGAGAGTGTCGGAACCCCTGAGGCTAGAATTACAGTTGCTTATGAGTCATTGGATATGGGTGCTGGAAAGCACACTGGTCCTCTGAAAGAGCAGCAGGTGCTCTTAATTGTTGAGTCATTTCTCCAGCCCTATTCTTTTGGGCTCTTAAACATAATAAAGAAAAAAGTCTTGGGAGGGGAGGAAAAGAGGGAGGGAGGGAGAACAGGCACCTGTGTGGAGACCAGAGACAGCCAGGGGTCCTGGTCCTCACCTTGCACCTTTTCTCTCTTGTCACTTTCTGCTTAGTGCTCTGAAGCCCTTGAACTTCCAGGGATTTTCCCTTCTCTGCCTTCCCTTTAGCCCCAACAATCACAGGACCTCTGGCTACTGTGCTGTGCCTTTCTTGGGTTCTAACTGTCTCTCAGCCCTCACCAAGTTCTTACTTAGCCCTGTGAGGAACATGTCACATGCATGTCTAATGCAATCCTCACAGAAGTTTCCAAGTTGTGAAATATAATTTAACCGATGAGGAAACTGAGGTCATACAGCCAATCAGTGAAGGGCAGGTAAGTGAGACTCTGCAGCCTGCTCTCTGAACCCTAAATCTTCACTGTCTCCTTTTAATAAGTAAAGTCCTTGAGACTTCTAAACTGCAGTGCTCCTGGGAAAATTAATGTTAATTTCCTGACAATGAGATTAACAGGCCTATGGAGCCAAAGTCTACTAAGCCTGGAGCCTTTCTCCAGTAGTAACTCACGAATATTTTATCCCTCTTAATCCTTGCTAAATTTATTATGCACATTTGAAAGTAGCTGAGGGTACATAATTACTAATTAAATAGGTCAGAAAAGGATCCAGACTCATTATAAGTGATGCTTAGAAGTGACGTCACCAATGCACAATGTCAATCACTGATAAACTCAGATTAAAAAGTTTATGATTATACTACTATCTTTGAAGATTACTAATGTACAGAGAAGTCTGCCTTTAAAAGGTCACTCAGAGCTAGGGTGCTGTTGTATCGTCCTCTGTCTCACAGCTGGGGGAGTGATTTATGACAGAAAGTACAACTCATCACAGAGTGGCTTCAATAACTACTTCATTCTCTTCATTTCCTCTTTATTTAGCACTAATATTATCGTTCATATTTGTTTAATATTTATGGATCAAATATATTTCAAATACCAAATAGAGAATTGTTTGGAACCTCCAAAAATCCAACTCCATGCCTGGGGGAAGACCTTGCCTCTTTTCAGAGATTGTGTTGTGGAATTCTGACTGACTATGACCACTTAGGACAGACCACACAGTTAATAAGAAAATATTTTCTATCCTTCTTACAAATTCTGCTTCTACCATGTACAAAAACTAAGAAATCAAAGAAACTACTTCTAGACATAGATTTTAAGTTTTTTCTTTTGTAAACTCTCTCTCTCTCTCTCTCTCTCTCTCTCTCTCTCTCTCTCTCTCTCTCTCTTTGTGTGTGTGTGTGTGTGTATGTGTGTGTGTGTGTGTGTGTGTGTGTGTGTGTGTGTGTGTTTACATAAGTACCAGCACAATGGCAATGGATGCCATTGGATCTCCTGGAATCGAGAGTCATAGGCAGTTGTAAGTTGTTTGATGTGGATGCTAGGACCACATTCTGGCCCTCTGCAAGAGCAGTATGCATTTTTTAAGCCATCTCACTAGCCCAAGACATGGCTTACTGAAGTTGATAATCATGCCCTTAGCCTCTCACAGATATCTTTTTATTTATAAATCTCTGATTACTTAATAGGTTGAGTATCTATATTTGAATGCCTCTAGTGATAGAAACTGATTCATTCCCTAAGATTTTACTTTGAAATTTTTCACGTGTAAGCCACTGTGTTAATATTAATAAATATTTAAATTGTTTTAGTGTATCTCAATGTGTCTGAATGGGAAGAAATGCTCTATTTCAAATTTTCTTTACATCATTTTTTTTATTTAAATAGATGTCACTATTTAAATGATTTGAAAATTCACATATTTAGAAGATAAATAAATGGCTGAGCAATTTAGAGCATGAAATATTCTTGACAAAGACCTAAGTTCAGTTCCCGGCATCCATGTTGGGCAGCTCACAACCTTACATAACTCCAGCCTCAGGGGATCCGATGTCCACTTCTGGTCTCCATTACTTGCACTTATATGCTCATGTGCACACACATATATGTACATAATTAAAATAAAATAACTGTATAAAAAAGATGGACATATTTAGAGTGGGACTTGTGCCAAGGAATACTTAATGATTTTTCTCCATAATATAACACTTGGTTTTGGGTTAATACGTTGACTACATTTTTCTGAATTAAAATTTTCTGATATTTATTAATGTTTCTAAATATTAAAAATTGCAATTATTAATATCAGATCATTACTATAAAATACTCGGAGTACATACATTTAACCTTTTATGGGATATGATAATGAGTCTTTAACATGATCCCTAATGTTGCTCTTGTTACCCAAATTTCCAAGTTTTCTATCGCTGTGTTATACCATCTACATGCTCAGTAAACAGAGCAGAAGTGATGTATGTGACCTAGTTTATTAACCAGGTTAAAAAGATGCTATAGTTCCCATCTTGGTCACTCTTTCCTTCATACTGTCTGCTCTAGAGACTTCATTTCTACATTATAAACAGCCAGCGGAGATGCTGAAGTCACCAGTCCAGGCATTCCAGGAAACAGCTTGCAAGGATGGAAGGACTGAGTTAGGAGAGTGGGTGCCACCCTTTAGTAGCCTAGGATGATAGCTTTGGTAAATGTTAAGAGCAAGCCTAAGCCAAGCCTCCCTTGGATTTCTGATGTCCAGAAAATACCCAAAATAGTCTTTGCTGTTTTAAAAGTGTGAAACTATTTTTGTCACAGTGACTACAATGCAAAGAAACATTTTCCTTATGGGGGGGGGGTAATGGATTAGTTGGTCTGTTCATCTAACAAAGAAAATCATATTATATGCACTCTTGAGTCTTGTTTCATTAAACTTAAATATATGTGATTTGCCTCTCATTATACATAGTGTGTTTTCATCCTTACTGCTGTATACTGCTGTATACATTGATACTATTATTTATCAATTTAGTACAGCTATCAACACATTTATACAGGTACTAGGGAGAAAGTTTCATCACTAAAGTACTTGCTATGCATACATGAGAACTGGAGTTCAATCCCAGCACACAGATGAAAATATGAACTGAGCATGCTGTGACCTCTGAGGTGGGGAGGCAGAGAATGCCTCAGGCTTGCTGGCTAGTCAGCCTAGCTTATCCATGTAGCCGCAGGCCACAATGAATAAACAAGGTGGATGCCTCATTATAAATAATACCTGAGGTTTATCTCTGGCTTCCACACACATGTACACATATTTCTGGCTCCCTCTCCATTCACACCCACACAACTAAATAAATAATAAATAAACAAAAGCATATATGTTGGCAAATATAGTATATATTTTTGAAGAACTTATCTATGTGTTGACTTCCTTGGCCACAGTCTATACATGAGCATTTTAGATGTGCCATGCCCTCAAGACTTGATGTATCTATCTTCTAGCAGTCTCTCTGTTGATGGGACATCACTTGAGTCTATAGTACTTGATAGAATTTTACTTGTGAAGATTAGGGATTACTTTGGTCTTCTATATATTATTTGTCCTTAAGTTTAGACTACATTTTTCCCATTAAGACTCATCTAATATGATACGGCTTGTTCAAACTCAATCCTTAATTTCCCCAGTGTCTCTCATCAAAAAAAATATAGACAGTAGAGAAAGGAAGGAAGGAAGGAAGGAAGGAAGGAAGGAAGGAAGGAAGGAAGGAAGGAGAAAGAAGGGAGGGAGAAAGAGAAGGGTAGGAAAGAAAGAGAACAGAAGGAAGGAAAGAAGGAAGAAGGGAGGGGAGGAGGGGTAGAGGGAAGTGAAGGAGGAAAAGAAAGAGAGAGAGAAAGAAAGATAGGAAGAAAGAAGGAGAGAGAGAAAGAAAGAAAAGAAAGAAAGAAAGAAAGAAAGAAAGAAAGAAAGAAAGAAAGAAAGAAAGGACGAAAGAGAAAGGTGGGGAAAGGATTTCCATGTGTACAGATTTTGCAACTCACCGGGACAAAGAGTCACCTACTGGAAGCAGGAAAAGTAGTCTAAAAGAAAGACATTTTGAGAAACTAAGGGAGATAACATGGGGGAGATCCTAGAATGGAAATTAGAACTTTTTCTAATCTGTACTATTAAAGCAGTCTTTAATATGTTGGTGAGATTCTTTGGAAGAACATACATACAGTCAGTCCCAAGTCTTCAAACTCCTGCTGTCTGTGCCCAGTTGTCTATGGTTGAGAATTAAAATAGAGCTATCTTTCCAACCCTGAGAACATATTGATTTTCTGCTTATCACTCAAACTCATGAATATGTAAATTGATCTACAAAACTCTCCAAGACCAATACCCTGAAACCTGTTAGGCAAGTTTATCCTCTAGACCTGCTAATACTTCAGATATTTTTGAGTTAACATTTTTCTTCATGTCCAGTTAATTCCTGTGTATTATTTCTTACTTGGTATTTGCAAAGAATAAAGTTTAAAATAACACTAATAAAATAGTTTTTGCCTCCAAGTGTACATGTTTTCTTGTGTCCAGCCACTTTAAAGAATTATTTTAACATTGTCTTCAGTAAAATTTTAGAGAGTGGAGTTACGATTTAAACACACATAAGAACTAGGAGTCTATACCGATTACCACAGTGTTGTACTGACTAGATGCAGGACTGTCCACACTGATATATAGTCACAAAACTGCTGAGGGTGAAGAGAAGAGCTAAATCTTTAAGAGAGAAACTATGATGTATAAAACGTTAAAATATGTTGACCTTAGAATTTTCCATGAACAGAGCTGGTCACTGAAAGAGAAAGGATGAAATGATACCTTTGAATTCTAAGAGAAATTTATTTTAAATATGTAGTTCAGTGCTCCATCAATCTCCAAGCCAAGTGAACAGTATTGAATACTTCAAATATCTATAGATGCCCAATATTTTATTTCCATTAACTCTCTATTAAGAAGATACATTGATGGTTTACTGTTATGATAAGAGGTCAATGAAATCATCGGGCTGACAAGACAGTGGAGTTAAAATAATGGGATAACACTAGAGGTGTGTGTTGAAACATTGAGACAATAAATGAACATGGAGCAATTTTGCAACTTAGGGTTCTCACCAAGGAATCAGGGAAACACTGTTATAGAATGAGATAAGACAAGAAAATTCCAATGACTGTGGATTGCAATAGAGCTGCCATCTTGACTCACACATACATATTCTGACATGTGTCACCTCTTGTTTAAGATTGATGAGGAAATAAGACAGTACACCTTGCTCTGCAGGTTTTCACATACACTTTAAAAATAAAGTCTTGCCTAGTTTTAAAAAAAAAAGGAGCAAGGGAACTTGCCACCTCTAAGGGATGAAGAATGAGAAGCAGAGATATGGGACATAAGTTGCCCCAAGAGTAATTTTGCATATTTTAAACTTTAGTGAGTATGTTGATTCCATAATTTAAAAAGATAAAACTGAAGTAAGTATATTAGATGGCCTAAAACCAAACTCAAATAGCAGTGCATGAAGAACTGGCCATACTTCGAACAGTCTGCACAATCGCATTATTCACATTTGGGTATGAAGCCACTGGTCCCATTGAGCTTGCAATTAGGAGCAAGGAGAGATGAACATAGCTGGTAAGATTGTTTTACCTATTTTGTTCAGTCCAGGACCTCGACAATGGAATGGCACTGCCAATCCTGGGAGAAGACCTTCCCAACTCGGGCAAAACTTTTTGTAAAAACCTCAAAGACATGCCTGGAGTTTGTTCTAGATGTTTATAGATCAAGTCAAGTTGATAGTCAAGGTTACTCATAACAAGCATTTAACATGACAGTACTGCGGTGAAACTGGACACCTGCTCTTAGTTATTTGCAGTATTTGCAGTATTCTCTGCTTTTTGGCAATGTAAATTCTCATATATATATATATATATGAACAAAATAAGGAATTTTTTATACTTTCTGTTTTGAAAAACTAAAACTATCTCTGCTATATAGTGTTCATCTTTAAAAACTATATGATTCCACAGGGCTGACATTAAGCCATACATACAGTATACAATTAGGATATATGACATTTCAATTCTAACTTGTATATTTTATTCTGAAAGAATCTTTATTACTTTAAGCAGATTCTAATATTATTGTTAAAGATCATGGACTAAATCTCATTGATAACTATGATTACATTATTTGAATTAATAGGTATTTCCTGTGCTGCATAAGAACTTTTTGTATGCAGAGGTAAAAATCTCAGAATTAAAAAAAAGTTCATTTTTCTTGTATCTGATCTTCATTTATCTTGAATTTTTGTACAACTACAATCAGTATTTAAAGCTTCAGGGAACATAAATTAATTTGGTTTAAATACCTAAGTATGTTTAATTCACAGGCATTGTTCTAGAAAGCAGAGTACAAAGTGATTGTAAGATTTTGAGTAAGAAATCAATGCACTCCTTTTACTAATGATGCTTGAATACATTTAAAAAACACATACTTTCCATTCATAGCATTTGAAATGACCTTTTTCTAAATATTTATCTCATAATTTCTCCTCCTTGTTGAAGCTGTATATTTATGTTTGATGCAAATACTTTTAATCACACAACTAAAGATTAATATTTATAAGTTTGCTTTAAGATCTGTAAATCTTTAAAGAAACCCAGTCAAAGAGAAATGAAGAATGAAGAAAAAGAGAGTCAAAGAGCTGAAGTTAGCTTCTGCATAATGAACAAATGGATAAGATGAACAAATGACCTTTTGTCTGTTTGAGCATAGAGATTTTTCTCTGCTCATATCATATACTGTGTTCACTTCCCCTGGTTACACTTGCTCATAGCAGAAAGACATTTAGAGACAACGGTGAGTAGAAAGGTTGGCGATGGCTAGGTGGGTAGATGTAAGGAAGACAAGAAATGGCAATTGGAAGAAAAACATCAATTAAATAGGTACAGATTGGTGCTGATGGGTTAATCACAGAAATGGAGATTTGAGTTCTATGATTCTTCCGGTTCCAAAAATTAATTCAAACAACTTAAAACACAGAGCCTCAGATTATTTTGAAATAAAAGGGATAGAGTAGGCTTCAGCCATGAATCAAACCTGGAGACAAAAGACATCATTTTTATGAAATCCTAGTGTCAGCATATAGCAAGTAAGAGAGGACTGATCGCTTGTATTCTTGGTAAACAATAATGAAAGGAGTTGCTTGATTGCATTATCCACTGAAAAGAAACTGACTGGACATGTGGCTCACAGGAAAACAGGACCTGCAGCTCTTATAGAGGACCTGAGTTCCCAACACCCACATCAGGTAGCTCACAACTGTCTGTAACTCCAGAGGATCTGACCCCCTCTGCTGACCTCCATGGACACTTATAGACATGTGCACATACCATCATGCAAACACACACATACACACACACACACACACACACACACACACACACACACACACACACGTGCAAAATTTTAATAAAAAATTAAACCTAAATTTGAACAGACTTTTCTTAAACACATGTATTAAAAAACAGGTGCATCAGTTTTGTATTTGTATGAGTATTAATGGTTGCTGTGGGGTATGCTTTATTTTCTTCAATGGATGACACAGAGGGAGTGTACAGGATTCAAAGGGAAATAGCAGTGACTGATGTGTATAAATATACCCACAATACAATGTAAATATTTGAGGAACTGGGTAAAGAAAAATAGGTTTAGGGACATAATTTACAGACTTCTAGATTAAAGTTGCATCTCTAGCTTACCATAGTCCATTTTCAAATTATAATGGACCACCTTACACAGAGTGTGAAAACTCACAAGTGTATATTATAACTTTTCTCCTTTAGCTAGTTACACTGTTTCATGTTTTATTTATGTTATACATTCTACAAGGCTGCTATTTTGATTTAACAATATTATTGATTAGATCACAATGAATGAAGAAACAGACATTAGTCTTGCAAGTACAATTAAAGAAGACACTAGAGCAACAGTCATAAGAATATGTATTAATCATGTTTCTGTTTCTTCAATAAAATACGTGAGACAATCAATTTAAAGTCAGAAAAGCTTTATTTTGCCTCACACTTGGCAAGATTTTCTCCATAATTGTTTGACTCCACTGTTCATGGGCCTGTGACAAGGTGCCACAGTAAATTGTTCGCCTCATGGCAGTCAGGATACAAGTGAATAGACAGAAGGTGGACAGGGTCTCAAAAGAGCTTTGAAACACATCCATAATGATCTAATGTTTTCTCACTGCTATTCCCCTCATAAAGACTTACACCACCTTCTGATTGAGGCAGTAAGTACCCAGGTTTTAATATGTGGGCCTTTGCAGAGTGTCTTATATTCAGTGCTTTTCACTGATGAACTATCTCTCCAGAAGATTATTTGTAATATCTTTCATGTATGTGTGCTTGTGTCTGCAGGTATGCATGCACACCACATGTGCCTTGTGCCTACAGAGTCCTAAAGAGGGCGGATCCCTGGGGCTAGAGTTATAGATAGTTGTGAGCCATTATGTGGATGCTGGTGATGGAACACAAATCCTTTTGGAAGAGCAGTCAGTGCTCTTAACCACTAAACCATCTCTCCAACCCCCAGGAGATTCTTTTGTTTAGACAATATCAGCACCACATTCACAAAATTAAAAATCCTAGAAGAATGAGAGGATTACTTCGTATCTCTTTCTTAAATGAAGTAATAATTGAACTTAGAGAATTCCCCTATTTAATAGGTAATGTATGATTTATCTCAGCACAACTTCTAATAGACATAAAACACAAATTATTAGAAATTTATGTCAGTGGTGAGTTATGTCATCGGAATGACCACATAGGGCCATAAGACAATAGAACTTACATTTATTTTAGATACAAGTACCAAGAAGGTAAATTAACACTTTTATGAGAAACAATTTAATTTGTCTTTGTTTTGTTTCACTTTTTGAGTCAACATCTCATTATCCAGAGTAGTCTGAAACTTGCTATGAAGTTCTGATACCCTACCTCCACCTCCCAAGTGCTGAAATCATAGGTGTGCATGCCATGAACTTCATAATTTGTACTTAAATAATTAGTAGGAACAATTTTATACTCAAGTCTTATTCTAAGGTTTGTGTGCTTTTGCTCCCCTTCCTACTGATGAACATCTTTGGGGCTAGGTTTCTCTTAGGCATTGGGTCTTTTAGAGTGAGTATTCTTCCCTTTAATTAAGCCAGAATAATGAAAAAAGTCCATAACTCTAAAATATAGTTCAAAAGACAACTACATCACAACACAGATGTTGGTCGCCATTTTGTTACATATATTTTAGATTCAATTAGAAGGAAAATCTGGAAAGGTTATATTTACCTCCAAATAGACCATAAAACCTATGCTCCTATTAATAATAATGATTTTCCTTTCATCTTCGTCTCTAGCTTGAAATGATGGTTTTATGGTTTGTGATATAATTTCAATTACAAAGACACATTTTAGAATGACTGCATTTAAAACTTTAATTTTAAGCCTGGTGATGGTGGCATAGGACTTTTATCCTAGTTCCCTCTCCCTCCCCTCCTTCCCTACCCCCATCAATCCCCCTATTCCAACTCCTTTCTGCTCCCCAGGGAGAGTCAGGCCTTCCAATAGGGATCTTCAGAATCTGTCATATCATTTGGAGCAGGGCCTAGACCCTCCCCAGTGTGTCCAGGCTGAGAGAGTATCTCTCTATGTGGATTGGGTTCCCAAAGTTCATTTGTGAACTAGGGATAAATACTGATCCACTACCAGTGGCCTCATAGATTGTCCAGACCTCCAAACTAACTTCCTCCTTCAGGGGGTCTGAAACAGTCCAATGCTGGTTTCCCAGCTGTCAATTTGGGATCCATTAGCTCCCCCTTGTTCAGGTCAGCTGTTTCTGTGGGTTTCTCCAGCCTGGTCTTGACCCCTTTGCTCATCACTCCTCCCTCTCTGCAACTTGATTCCAGAGTTCAGCTCAGTGTTCAGCTGTGGGTACTGTGTCTGCTTCCATCAGCTACTGGATGAAGGCTCTAGGATGGCATATATGGTAGTCATCAATGTCATTATCAGAGAAGGGCTTTTATGGTAGCCTCTCAACTATTACTTAGATTGTTAGTTGGGGTCGACCTTGTAGGTCTCTGGACATTTCCCTAGTGCCAGAATTCTCTTTAAACCTATAATGGCTCCCTGTACGATGGTATCTCCTTTGTTGCTCTCCTCTATTCTTCTCCTGACTAGATCTTCCTGTTACCTCACGTCCTCCTCTCCTCTCCTCTTCTCCCCTTCTCTTTTTTCTAACTCTCTCTCCACCCATGATCCCCATTATCTTAGGAGATCTTGTCCCTTTCCCCTTCTTTGGGGGACCATGTGTGTCTCTCTTAGGGTCCTCTGTGTTTCCTAGCTTCTCCTGCCATGTGGACTGTAGGCTGCTACTTCTTTGCTCTACGTCTACCATCCATATATGAGTAAATACATACCATTTTGTTTTTTTGTGACTGAGTTACCTCACTCAGGATGGTTTCTTCTAGTTCCATCCATTTGCCTGTGAATTTCAAGATTCCATTGTGGTTTTTTTTTTTTTTTTCCGCTGAGTAGTACTCCATTGTGTGAATGTATCACATTTTCTCTATCCATTCCTCAGTTGAGGGGCATCTAGGTTGCTTCCAGTTTCTGCCTATTACAAATAATGCTGCTATGAACATGGTTGAACAGATGTCCTTGTTGTATGAATGTGCATCTTTTGGGTCTATGCATAAAAGTGGGATTGCTGGATCTTATGGTAGACTGATTCCCATTTTCCTGAGGAAACGCCATACTGATTTCCAAAGTGTGAGTTGGCATTCCCACCAGCAGTGGAGGAATGATCCCTTTTCTTCATATCCTCTCCAACATAAACTGTCATTGGTGTTTTTGATTTTAGTCATTCTGACAGATATAAGATGATGCTAGTCTCCAAAAAAAGTGGGGTACAAAACTAAATAGAGAATTCTCAATAGAGGAATCTAAAATGGCTGAAAGACACATAAAGTGCTCAACATTTTTAGCCATTAGGGAAATGCAAATCAAAACAACTCTGACATACTATCTTACACCTGTAAGATATACATTTCTATTTGCCATAAATTTCCCATTTTATATATTTTGATATGCTAGGAGGCTAATTTAGATTGTATTATGGATCTTTCTCATTTTCCATTCTGTGTCAGAATGCACTAGTGTCCCTTGTGTTCTCACTATACTATACTAAAACCCACTATTATGCTAGGTATTCATCACGTTGCTTGACGTCCAAAGAAAGCAATATTTACATGCATATAAGTATTTAATTTGTATTGATAAAGTGCTTCAGAAGTTGTACAGTTTTTATGCCTGGTAATTAAAATAGTATTTCCTTTTTCACAATGATGCATCTACAGCTTCACCAGGAGTCAGAGGGACTTTTTACCAAATCAGTTGCCTCACCCTGTGCTGGGGACACTTCACATGGAAACACTGACTTCTCTAACCTCTTCTGTTCCTATCCACTAAAGCTCTGCAACAGCCTGGGGCTTCACCTCTACAGTGCACACACTGCACATTCTGTGCATTGCTGATGCACAGAGCTCTGAAGTTAAGAGGATTAATTAGGATAAAACCCCAAATACTCAAAGCTACCACCAAATCCCCTGTATCAGCAAAAGTGTGCAGAAAACCTCGAATTTGAGGCACACTGAGCCTCTCAGAGAGCGTTTTATTATTTCCACCCCTGAACATCTGTAAGTCATCATGAGGCTGCTCAGAAAATGAAGAGAGAAAGTGTCTAAAAGCATTTTGCCTTTCTTAACCTTAATGCTCTTGGACCTATTAGATCCTTCCTCCCCCATCTGTTTTTTGTGTTATGGAGGCCATTGTCCTCAAGCCACCTATAGACACCGGATGTCCCTAGATAAGAGCTATGACTTTCTATTTCCACCTGTCCCTTTTGGCCTATATGTGCATTAATTTTTTTTCTACCACAGAAGACAGATCATTTATTGATCTATATGTGTAATTATCTCTACTTTTAAAGCTATCAAAACAATGTTCTGTCTCATTAAACAGAGATGCCTGCAACTCCATAGCTGGAGAAAAACTTACATCACAGATTCATGTAAAGGTGATGACTTGTCTTGTAAATCATACCTTTCAAGATTAAAATCTCTTTAAAGAGGAAACAAACACATGGCTCACTATCAGATGGCCACAGATGGAAGGTTTAGTTATGCATTCTGGTGTAATTCAAAGAATTTATTAATTATATATAAGCCTGAATTTCCTATCAGCTCTAGAATCCAGAAGAGAACAATGGCGCTGCTGCTACTGAAGAATCCTCAACTTTAGAGGTTTAAATGAGGAAAAGTAGGGTTTAGACTATAAGTTAATGTTGTAAAATATCAGAAAGGCTAAATGTCACGGATTTCACCAGTTAGTGATTTTAACAGTTCTTAATTTGACAGGTAACTAATTAATAGCCCTTAATAGTAGGATTCTGATGTGACTATCAATGAATCACATCATCTTACACTTGGGATAAGGCTTCTTTCTAATGCCATTCATTATTTTACGTCTGGGGAAAAAAATCAACAATCCTGGTAAGATTGACCATTTCAAATAGACTTTTGTGAGAATATGATATTTTCTAGGAAATAAGACTTGCCTCAATTAACCATGAAGTTAAGAGCTTGATAATTTTTAGCCAGATTCTTGGGAGTACTCATGTATAATCCAGTAACAATCATCATTTTATCCCTTGGAACCCTCCCTATAATTAACACAGATTTTAATTTAATGTGCTCAATCTTATTCCCTTGTAGCATGCTTGAGATACAATTTTATCATCTAGTCATAAATAATTTGCCTGAAAAGGTATTTTCAGAATGGTTTTTTCACTGAGTTCCCAGGAGAGAGTGTCTCAGGAGGCTTCATAGATGGGAGAGAGATAACAGCAGAGGGAGGAGCCTGAAGGGACACACTCAAGCTGCTTCATAGAAAGAAACTCTTGCTGGGCATTGGCGGTGCACGCCTTTAATCCCAGCACTCTGGAGGCTGAGGCAGAGACGGATCACTGTGAGTTCAAGGCCAGCCTGGTCTCCAGAGCGAGTGACAGGAAAGCCTCCAAAGCTACACAGAGAAACCCTGTCTCAAAAAACCAAAAAAAAAAAAAAGTAACTCTTTTGCCATCAGTTTTAGGTAGAGAGAGAGAGAGAGAGAGAGAGAGAGAGAGAGAGAGAGAGAGAGAGAGAGAGATTTGGAAATCCTTATTTAGTATCATGGCCATAGAAGTGGTATATGACTGAAGCACCGAAATGTTAGTCTACTACTGTGTGAGGCAGTTCATCGAGGGCCGAGTAAGGATGTTGGCAACAGCCAGAAGGAGGAGGCAGTTGTGTCTGAGATAGAAATTAAGGGGAGTGGGAAAGGAAACATTCAAGGTGACTACAGTATTGGTGCTAAATTCTAGCAGAAAGGAAGTATAATAAAGAACCCAGATGTGGAACAGAGATCTTTGAGAAAGAGAACTGTCTGTTCTTGTTGAGTTTAGGTAATCTGAAATTCCAGCTACCTCTCAGAGAGAAGAGGGGCACAGAAGGGGAGCAGGGGGAAAGAAGGTTGGGGCACAGACAGTAACAGAGACCAAAGGAACACTTGCATGGAAATAACATTTGAAGCCATGTCATTAGCCTAACAATGGAAATTTAAATATGTGCATTTAAGAAGAAGAAGATTTGTAACTGTGTGGTAATGAAGGTGACACGGGGAAGGCAGGGAGGGAGTTAATATGCAGCTAGTTTTTTTGCATTAAAATCTAATTATGTACTTGTTGCTGTGCTACTTTTTGTCTTCAGTTTGAAAGATGAAACCAAAATCAAACCATCTCTGGTGACATTTCATTGGCGTTTATGACCAAGAGGGACATAGTTATTTTAACACACATCTTATATCAAGCGTATGAAATAATATATGTAACACTTGAGAAAGAAATACGGATATTAAATGATCACTGAAATGAAGAACTGAAGCATTCATTGTCAATTTATTTATTGTGAATTGAAGAAGAACTGACAGTATTAAATTTTGAGAGTCTTTTCATAATAAGCCTTATTTGTGTCTTCCATCATTCATTGATGAAACTGCATTAATTTAGTACATAGAAGAACAAAAAATCTTACTCAAGCATTCTAAAAATCAGCGGGGCTGTATAGTCATTGTCTTACTAATCTCTCTGTAGACAACTGTAGGGATTGGATCTGTACTAAGAACCGAGTTTCAGAAATCCTTTCTTTGTTCAGAAAGGAGCTAACCATGTCTCACTGACAAGATGAGGAACACAGCATTGGAATGAAAAGGCTGGGATTATAGACAGATAGATACAGTTGTTGATTGCATGCATGGAGGGCTCATAAAGAGAATCATGCCTTCAGACACCATTTGCAACAAAGAGATGTTGGCATCTAACTTTAAAACAAGAAAAACCTTCAAGGCCCCCTCCCTGAGTGAGAAATCAAATCCAGATGTGTCTGACCCAAAGGCTACAAGGCTACAAATGTCAAGCTCTCTGTGGAATGACTGCTGCTGTCAACTACAAAATGGGCTCTCTGCTGGCAAGGACAGTAGGTCACATATCTCAGTTATTGCTCAGAAAATAACCTGTCAGCACATCATGTGGACACAGTGGACAAGATAATTGTCCCAAGTTCTGTCAAGCAAAAAGTCCCAGGCGTCTGAGGAAGTAGCAATATGGGACATGATACAGTCTTATTAAAATTATCTCTTACTGCCCCTACTTTAGCAGGACACACTTTCAAGGTGGCAATGACATTTCAAGACATGGACTGTTTCTTTCAAATCTTTCTTGCTGCATGAAGTGTACATATAACGTTTGTCATTAATCATTGAGTCAAGTTGAATGCTAGCCATGATAAAAGCCAGTATAAAAGCTGATCCTGGTAGCATGTGCTTCTAATTTCAGCCCTCAGGTGGTAGGTATGTCAAGGTGGATTCCTGGGGCTCCCTTGTCAGCCAGACTTGTCAACATGCTGTGTTTCTAGATAAATAAAAAATAAAGGTGGACAACACTTGAGGAATGACAGGCAAGGTTGTCTTGTGGTCTCCATATGTAAACTCACATACTGCACCTACATATGCACATATGCACACCACACACACACAGACACACACACACACCACACACACACACATACACACATACACACACACACACACACACACACACACACACACACACACGCACACGCACACGCACCACATAGAGCCAACACATTGATTGCACCTATCATTCTCTGTTTTATACTTCAACCAAAATATTGAATAAATGGATAACACCATGGATATAGCTTCCAAGTCTACAAAGGTACCTGGCAAGGAAATTGGCTTATTATTTTTAAAGAATTTTTAAGCAGTTAGAGGAAGACAGAAATAGATAAAATTGCCTTGTCAGGGCATTTCATGACTCTTAGGAGATAAAGGTAGGACTTCATGACTCCCATTTTACTTTTTCAGCTGTTTCTCAAATTGATTATAACCATAAAGAGATTTCAATTACTGATTTATGAAGGTATTAAAATGGTGATGAGGTTTTCTAAACAAAAACATGGGTTTACGTTTCTTCTTCCTCATACAGGAGTCACTGTGCTCCCAAATGTTGATACCTAAATGTGGGGTACACTTTCCCTTTATACTTAGATGTTTGCATAGTTAATTTTGGAATCATAAAAGCTTGTTTTGGAAAGCAGACAGATTCGAGCGGGACTTTAATCTGGGGGAGGATTATCTGTGTGGATTTCAAGATCCTACTTCATGAAACGTTGTGACATTTTAGAAAATGTTGGCTAAGCATTGCTCTTCTCCCTAGCTTTGAAATAAAAATCATAAGACAAGAGATTTGAAAGGCTTGGTAATAAATTAAAATGTGGAAATGCTCAGGGAGTGATACTTCAAAAACTGGATGCATCAAATCAGAGAGTTGGGCACTTTATTCTTGATTTGATAAAAAATATTCATTAAAAATACTAGTGAGTGAGTCTTGGGAGATGGCTCAATAGATGAAGAGCATGACTGGAGTTTGGCTCCCAGTACAAAGTAAAAAACAGACAAACATGATGCCCTGCTTTTAACAACAGCATTCAGCAAATGGGAAGCCAAAACAGAAATCTTCAGAGAAGCGTGGCTAGCTAGACCACACAAACCAGATTGAAATGAGAGGGTCTGCCTCAGCATATAAGGTGGGGAGTAATCCATGAAGGTATCAATTTCCAACCTCTGGTCGTTTCATGTAGGCACACACATTTGCAAATACAAACTCATAGGTCTGCCCATACACATGAGGATATATATATATATATATATATATATATATATATATATATATCACATAAAAAAGCATTGAGTGAATTTTTATCCATTTCCTATTGAAAATTGAAACTATATTTTCTTTGTTGTGAACAATAATCAGTTAATACTACAGTGTTCAGGTAGCTGAAATTTTAATAAAATATAATTTGTGAGTACATAGAGTGTGTGCTTTTATACCCCAACTTAAAATAGTCATAAAAGATGGGAGATGGAGAGAATGTAATCTTACATAATTAGTAATTAGGAGGGTAGAATCATTCCTATAAGATCCAGCTTTAAGATAAATACAAAATAATTTAAAATGATTTCTGGGAAATGATGGAGGTATGGAAAAATGAAAAATAGGCACAGAATATAGTTAGACATGTAATTTGAGGTTTTATATATTAAATTGTAGAGTTTACATCTGTCCTAAACTGTGCCCCTCATTCAGGAAATCATTCTGTTTGCTCATCCCCATGTCATCCAAACCATGTTTATAGAGACTCCAGTATCTTCATCTTCCAAATTACAATACTTTTTAGCAGCTTAAAGAGCATGCCCAGTTGAAAGTGACTTTAGAAAGAGATGTTTCTTATTGTCTGATGTAATAGTCAGGCAATCACTGTGTATCCTGCAGCTGAACAGTATCAACAGAGATCCAAGCTCCCCTCCTATGTGCATTCTGTAGTCCTCACAGTGTTGGCTTTTGTCCTTAGGCTTATCTCTGCATGGCTGCAAATCACTTACTGCAGCCAAGCTTCAAATATGCACATAGCCAGCCATGGGCAGGAGGGAAAGAAGCAGTGAGGAGAACAGTCAGTATCCTCTTGCTTATCCAGGGAGAAAATTCCCCAATAACTTATACTTACTCTCTATTATCCAGCTAAGGGTATCATGACCACAACTAGCAGCAAGAAAAAGAGATATCTAACACTTCATAAATAATATAAGCAGATTAAGCATTTGGATGGATTAGGAGCCCAGAATGATGAAGTCCCTTTCAATTCCAAACACTCATCATGTATTTAAAGTACTTTTAACGGAACATGCATCAATAACTAAGCCAGTTCACAGTAGCAGTAGAAATCCAAGAGTAAGATAAAATCCAGCAACAGAATATCAGCCAATAATGAGGCATCTATAAAAGCTATCTTACATGTCATGTCAAAGCAGGATTATTGACCTAATAAATAATGTGACATTGTTATTCTTAGCTATGTGAAAGATGAGACTTGACCTGAGAAGGGACATTAAGGTTCTACAATTTTATGAGTTATGGTTAGTGACTTGATTCAAGGAAGTGAGAAGTTCCCATTGTTCCCACAATTGAGCTGTATAAATTAAAATATTTGAAATGGAAATTGAGGTGACTATGAGTAACATGAAGGCAATGAAAAATGAGCTAAGGAATAGGTGAAACTACTTTTGACTCTGAGCTAAATATCTGATGGGTATAACTTCTCAAAGAAAGGGCTTTTGAGCAGTGCCATGTTTTCTTAGTCAAACTGGGGTTGTTTGCAGTAATTCTTCCATAAGACAGACATTTGCTTATGAAATTCTGAAAACAAGGGGAAGGCCGAGGATGGAATTCAGACAGCATTACTTATGTTAATGTTGTTTGGCTTCTTTACTAATTGTATTACCATGTAAATAGAATTAAATTAACTCTTTTTATTTTTTCCCCATATCAACTTCTAAAATAGGAAGCCAGATCACACACACCAGGCCAACTAGGATCGGAAAACTGAGATATGGCAGATTCTAAGGGCATTTACCAAGGGCATTGCTTCAAAATCTGATGCATTTCTCTTTATAAAATATGCTAAGAATCAAACTAACATTACTCATTTCCCATTGATAGATTTTAGGAAGTAAAAAAAAAAATAAAGATGACTTTGCAAGGTACTACTTCGTGCCCAAGATTTATGTGGGAAAGACTTTTAAATCACACACACACACACACACACACACACACACACACACACACACACTAACAGAAGAGAGAGAGAGAGAGAGAGAGAGAGAGAGAGAGAGAGAGAGAGAGAGAGAGAGAGGTAACTCAGTCTCTGATCAAAATTTGGAATTCTCTGTAAGAAACATTAGAATCCATGGTATGTGTGCCGGGGGCAGGGGATGGTACAAAACATTTCTTAAAAATGTTGGACAGATGTTCAAAAAGTTTATAAAAGTGTCCAACATAACTAATTACTAGGCAAATCAAGAGCAAAAGAGGGGTATGTATTAATTTGGAGTGACATGACTTGACAACAATGAATGCATGAGGCTCATTGTACAGATGTAGCACTTGTGCACCATGTTAGGTGATTTATCTAGCCACAGAGGGTAGAAAAGTGTCATTATGTGAACATTGTTGGAACTGTAGATCACTGTAGTAAGTTAAACAAGCCACTATGTTAAGCCACTCTGTTAAGGAAGACTTGATCTTAACCAGTTGTGGAATATTTGTAATTGAACCTTATTCAGACTGTGTCAATGTCATGGTTACCTAAGAGAGACCAGAGCTGTTGTGTTGGACTCCAGTGTGGAGTGTAGAGAGATGATGACAGACAGATGCTATGTTTCAGTCAGATGTGAACAATGGTGTCTGAAGTGCTGTCACATAGCTGGTAGCTGCAGATAATGATAATGTATCATAGATTTCAAAAGAGTAGAAGAAAAAGAGATGTTCAGTATTACCACCAGGAAGATATTGGGGGGGGGAGTTGAAAGAAAATGACCCCTCAAAGGGAGTGGCACTATTAGGAGGTGTGACTTTGTTGAAGTAGGTGTGGCCTTGTTGGAGGAAGTGTGTCACTGTTGGGGTGTGGTTGAGGTTTCCTTTGCTCAAGCAATGCTCAGTGTGGTACTCAATTCACTCCCTATTGCCTGCAGGTCTAGATGTAGAACCTTCAACTCCTCCAGTCCCAAGTAGGCCTGCATGCCACCATGTCCTGCCATGATGATAATGGACAAAATATTTCAAACTGCAAGCCATTCCAGTTAAATGTTTTCATTTATAAGAGTTGCTGTGGACATGTGTTTCTTCACAGCATTAGAAACCTGAACTAAGACAGATGTGATAAATGTTTGAGGAGAAATTAGAATATAATATAATTCACATATATATGTGAATACTTTATTGGAGGATGCTTTGTCTTAAATCTTCAAGGTCAGAAACTGTGAAGAACAAAAAATCAGTAAATTCGTACAATAATGTAGGACCTAAGGCACTCTATATACAACAAAGGTCTATAATTCAATGTCAAACATGCCATGAGAAAATAAAGGATAACAGTGTGTATCCTGAGTACTGGAAAAGATAGGATAGGAACTATTTGTATGACATTGCACAAAGCTTGTGCTTTCAAAGCATCAGACACAACATAGTGAAAGAGTATTATCTTATTATTAGGAAAACAGGCAAGGAAGGATTTGTCAGCCAAAAGACATTTTCAAAGAATTTCTTCCATGTCACAAAAAGGAAAAAATAAGTTAATACAAAATGATGCAGAATAAGAAAGAAAACAGACTGGCTATACATTTATTAAGAGACTGAATGTACTTTCCTTATTCAAGGTTGCTGAATAGGGTTAGAGCGATAACTAAGCAGATTAAGAGCATAGGCTATGTGGGCTGCTTGGGCTGCGTGGGCTGCTCTAGTAGAGGAATGGGATCTGTTTCCCAGCGCCCTCGTGGTGGCTCATAACTGCCTGGGGAACTCTAGTCTTGGGAATTGGGAACATTCTGTTGCATGCACATGCACACAGTACACAGAAACTCACTCAGGCACATAGACAGGATTAGTTCATTAATAAGGTGAATAACTGAGAATAGACAAATAAAGGTGATATACAGTGTGAAAGAGTGTGAGAAAGGGGGGAATGAGGATATTTTCTAAACCTTGCCATTAGCATGCCATGGCAGTGAATGCTACAGCTGAATGGCAAAGTTAACTAAGCATTGAGAGAACCAGAGTATTCATTGCCTAAAAAGTCCCCCTCAAAAATATTAAGGAGTCTCCTTCTCTCTGTGTGTGCACATTTGTGTGCATGTGTGGCTCATGTGTACTTGTGTGTATATATATAGGGTATGATGTCAGTCGTGCCTCCATTACTATCCAACTTATTCCTTTTTTTTCTTGAGAAAGTTACATGTTAGTGGCTCACTGTCCTTGTTCTTATTGGAGATTCTGATTATTTTAGTGGGGCAGGAAATGACAAAGCACGAAGAGTTCATTGTTCTATAGAGTGGCAAACAAATCCACTGAGCAGGGACTTGATTTCAGATGAAGTTACTCCTGCTAAGATTTCTGGGACCACTCTTCCCTGCAATAGATTATGGGTCCACATTTGCAAACAGTCCTTAATTACAAGTTATTTTCTATCAATATGTTCTTCCTTTTTCAGATTGGAATCTATTTCAGAGTAGCATTATCAGTGTAGTACTTTCAATCCCCGAGGTAATTATTCTCTTACAGGATTAGGCTTTGGTTTTGGTTTGTTTTGTTTTACTTCTATTTCCCTTGCCTTGTCCCTTTGGGTGAAAGGGCTTTTACTGGAGTTTATGTTCTTGGCCTAAGTTGGCATTCCATAAGGCACAGGGATTCTCCCGCCTCTACTCTCTTCAGTGTTGAGCTATGTGTGTGCATGAGTTGGGGGGAAGGGGCGGGGACTGTGGTGGTTTGAATGAGAAATGTCCCCATGGGCTTAGGCACCTGAGAATTTGGTTCTAGTAGGTAGTGCTGTTTGGGAGCATCCCCTAGGTTGTGAGGTGGAATTGTTAGGAAGGCTGTAGTCATTTGTTACACAGGGAAATATGGCAAGCATCACATTGAAGAAGCATCCCTTGACTTATGTCATAACAACATTGCAAATATTATTTTGTCTTTTTTTTTTTTTTTGAGACAGGGAGTCAGGTAGCTCATGTTGGTCTCCTGTTTCTCCTTCAGGATGAAGCCAAACACAGCCTTGAATTTCAGATGCTGGCCTCCACTGCCTAGGTGTTGGGATTACAGATGTACACCACAATGCCTGTTTTTATGTGCTGCTGTGGATCATACCGAAGGCTTTGTGCAAGCTCAATAAGCACTCCACCAAATGAGCTACACCCCCAACTCGCATATCAGAGACCACTGATATTAAATGATGCAGGGGTACTTCGGCAGGGTGGTAGTATTACTCAAAATTTGTATCTTTAGTCTTTCTATATAAGTTTCAGATAAACTCAAACTGAGAATTCTTAATTAAAAAATATATTTGATCATAACTCTTTGAAGACATGTATCAGAAGGACAATCAAAAACAATGACAAGTAATATAAACTTCAATCTTAGAAAACTAGAGAAAAGATGAATGAGTTAAATCCAGAACAGGCAGCAGAAAAGATGCACTAGAAATCTGTGAAATTAAAAACAAGATATCAGTGAAGAAAGACTATAAAGTTAAAGTAGAGTCTTTGAAAGGTCAATCAAGTCATTAAACCTGTACCCATGTTGAAAGAGAGAGAGAGAGAACCTCCTAGAGAGAAAGATGATGCCCAAATTACTAATATAATAATGAGAAAAGTGATGTCACAGCTGCTATCATGAATATTAGCATGCTCATAAAGGGATTTCATAGACATGTATATATTAGGAAATTATATTCTAAATTACATGGATAATTATTTGAAAGACACAGTCCCACACATGCAGAAAAAGTCATTTCAGTAGGCTTATGCATATTAAGGACAAAAATGAATGACTTTTCAAAATAGAACTAGGTTCAGTGGTTAGTTACAGAAAAAAATAGGGTTGAATTATATAAATCCTCTACAATCACTTCCAGGAGTCAGAAGCAGAGAAAATACTTCACCTCATGTATTTGTACGCTAATGACCAATAGCAGACAAAGTCACTGAAAGAAAAGGTCATGCCAGAACAATCTCTCTCATGCACATGGATGCAAAATCTTTAATAACATGTTAGAAAAATGAAGCTACATATTGAAAGAATTTAATGCCATAGTCAAGTAAACCTACCTGTTGCAGTAGACTGGTAACCTTCTCCTCATTCCCATTCTAGTGTAAGAGTCTGATCTACCGATGACATGACAACATACTTGAAGGAATGACTTGTGAAGTGGAAAAGTTGATTTGGGATCCAATTGGGCACTTGGTGACACAGAGCCTTTTCCAGAGGAGTTCTATTAACCTCATGGCAGGCAGGAAGAAAACAGAAGTGGGAGACCGTAATACTTCCCACAAAAGCAGTGCCCAAGCAGCTTATCATCCTATATGAGGATACCGTATCTTATAGGTTCTTTCTCTTCCCAACAGTGTCCCTAGCTGTGGACAGGGCCTTTAACACCTGGGCTTTGGGAGGCATGCAGTTTCCAACTGAGAATGAAAAATGCTCTCTTTCTGAGAATGTATGTTATCATTGACCTTATTGATTTTTAATTTTATCCATTTATTAATTAATAACTTATGTAGATCTATGTAATTATCACACTTGAATTGTTCTCAGATATCTACATATCTGTATAAAATAGCACAGTGATGTATTTAATACAAGGAAAAAAGACAACGATAATAAAGAAATATGCAAAGCAATGAGGCGAAGCAGGCGATCCACTTTTCTCATGCTGCATTTGTGGTTAGCTAATAATTCTCATTAAATCTTCCTTTTCTGTTATGGTCCTATCACGATCTTCCATCACTTCAGTGAATTGTAAGTTAAATTTCCTAAAGTAAAAATATAATTAACACAAAAGTCACCTGGATGGAAAATATATACATGGTTTTACGTTTTGACTGTGCCTTGTGCTTTCCTTAGAGATTTCATTGCTACCATCTTCCTGTTCCAGAGCATTTTGGGAACTACCTATTCTATACATAAGGAAAAGAAGGTTCAGGTAGTGTAAAAGGTCTGTGTGGAACTCTACAGCAGTCAGGGATATCTCTAACTCTGATGCAAAAAGGATGGCCTTAATCTTCAAAATCTTCCTTTGGAGTGTGTGTGTGTGTGTGTGTGTGTGTGTGTGTGTGTGTGTGTATTGTGTGCATGTGTGTATGTTGTGTGTGTATGAGAGTGAGTTTGTATGTGTGCTTGTGTGTATGAGTGAGTTTGTTTGTGTGTATGAGAGACAGAGATTTTGTGTACTGGATTCCCCAAAGCTGGAGGTACAAACTGTTGTGAGCCATCCGATACAGTGCTAGAAGAGCAGCAAGCCCTCTGAGCCACTGAGCATTCCCTCCAAACCCCTAACTTTGAAGTTAAATAAATGTTAATACAGGGTCTGTGCTGTCACCAGAAACCATGCACAAGCTGGTGATCTGTGCTCCAGTTGACTGTAAAGGGCAAGAAAGCCACTTTTGCAGAGGTATTGATAAATGCAGACTCACAGTTGAGAAAGAGAGTCATGGAAGGCTATTGTGACAGCTCTTCCCTACGCTTCCCACCCTCCAAAAGAAACAGTCTAGACAGAAAGCTATAGAAGAGAAATTGTGATAAGGATGCTGAAATGTAGCTCTTCACAATCAATAGCTTCTAGTGGGGATAAAGGTGGGGAAGGACTCAATTTTCTTTAAGAGGACAGCTACTGGGAGTTTGAATATGCTCCAGTGAGTACAAAGGCAACACAAAATGGACTTGGGTTTGGCTGGCAGGGGGTGGGGTGGGAGGAATCAGAAGGGTGTGAGCAGACATAGAAGGACTGGGAAATGAGTGTTATTGAGATATATGATGTGAAATTCCCAAATAATAAATAAAAATATGAAGTTGGAAAAAAACTTAGAGGTCAATTAAAAATAGAACTTAAGTAATGCTTCATAAAATGACTAGGTTGTTTATCCTCATCTCCTGGTGTCCATCTGATGTTACACATAGTAGACAGAAGTGGCCACCATCCAACTGGATTCTTCATTTTCCACAGGCTGGCCTTCATTCACAAATTCACATTCTCTGAAACAGGGACAGTTTAATGAGATGCTTGTGGCTAAGGTCCCATTTGTGTGCTGAGTCTTCTGGTCTTTTTTATTTTACTTTATTTTATTTTAACAGCCATTAATTTATAGTATCTTCTATTACTGTTCTACTACTATTCTGTTACTGCTGACAAAGAAAACGGAATGACAGCCTCAGTCAACAGTGCTAGTCAGTAATGTGTTTCATGTACACTACAGAGGCCTTAAATGAATTTGTGATGGTGCCAGCATTAGAATTTATAGCTGTGCCTGATCTATTGTTTTTCTACTAAACCACACTGCCCCTGCTTAATAATAAAATAAGATTTAAAAGGAAAAACTCCGTGATTTCATAGCAGCATATGCAAGGGTAAAATTGAAAGGCCCAGCTGTAAAACCACCTTGCTGTAACAACCGTGCAGTATTTACACTCTGCAAACTGTGTACTTGTCTACCCTTGGCTGAAAGATTGCAATGTGTGCTTCACCACATTGTAGTGGAATTACAAAAATTAGAGGCTGGTTGCTAGTCTGGAAACTGTGTACAAAAATATATGTAAAGAGTACTTACTGGAAAATGAATAGCTAGGGCTTTAAAGGTAGAAGATGTAAGTGATGACTAATAATTAATACTAACAGGTTAAACTTACTGTTTTTTTCAAATGCCCAAGTGAGAAAATCTATAGATGTAATGTTTGTAGGCAAAATAGAAATTTGTACCAATAAAATATATAAAATGTGGGTAATTCATCAATATTCATGTATATGTAAATAATTAAGAATCACTGAGCATAGACATACCAGCCACAGTTCTAAGCTGTTTTTATCTAATAATTTAATACTAAATACATTACATATTTCTGTATTATGTATGAAGAATCTGACAGCTGGGGTTAATAACTTATGCAGAATAAATGTGTGAGCACCTTGTTATTCACAATTAATGAATACTTTTCATGAACACATGGTTACACTTTGAAGCATGAAGAAAAGTCTTAAACACTAGAATTAGTTTTGCTTATTATTTCTGTGGGAAAATACTGCATGTAATTTGTGTATGTGAGGGGTCTAGAAAAATTGTACAGTTGGTAAAATGCTGATACAATGCCTTGCAAAAATGATCACTTGAGTTGAATCCCCAGAACTCACTTTAAAAACAACCCAGGTGTGGTGGCATATACTTATGAGCCTACCACTGGGAAGATGGAGACAAGCAGATCCTAGAGACTCCTTGGCCAGCCATCATAGACTAATTGTCAAGTTCTAGGCTACTGAAAGACCTGGAATCAAACATAAAAGTTAAAAAAGCTGAATAAAGGGTGACGCTCAAGGATGATGACCACTGACCTCTGTTAATTTTCAAACCTTTCTTTTTTATTTCTTATTTTCATTCAACCTCTACATGCATGTGCATACATGTGCATCTGTACAGATGTATGTACCTATACATACACAGGCACACACATGCCTAACACAAAATTAAATAAATAAATTTTGCATGTGTAATAAGCTATTTTATGTTTGCCATTTTTTCTTTCTTCTTTTCTTTTCTTTCTTTCTTTTTCTCTTCTGTTCTCCAAAATTGGTCTTCAGCCCTGCTCAACAAGAGGGAAATCATGCCTGGTACTAAGAAGTACATGTTAGCACTCTAGCTGGTGGTGTAAACCTGGGAGAGTAGAGCCTAAAAATGAAGTGGACTTAAGTCTATACAATAGCTGTCTTTATTCAGGACATGAGACAATTTATATTGTGAGCCTATCCTGAGGGTTAGGCAAAATCATATGAGCAAATTTCACTTGAGTTCGAGCTGTCAATACTCATAAGGGCAAGGTCACATGACTTTAGGCTGTCTAGAGTCAAGAGGACAACTCTTCTTAGAAGCACCATTCTAAATAATAACGGGTAAGACAATGAATGGGTAATCTAAAGTAAACCCACTCCTATTATTACACCTGGGAGGGGCATGAAAGTCCATTCCAAGAGCAAGCCATGTTAAGGAGAAACAGAGGTTACAAGACTCTTGTCTGTTTACTTAGAGTTTTTTCACAAGTTGTCAGGAATCTCCTCACACAGCCTCATCCGTGAACCATGTTCTGACCATGAGCCATCTATCCAGGTCTTGTGAAGCAATGGATGTTGGAAGAGAACCTACAACAACCCCTTTATTGAGCCAGCATTTTTATCAAATGTCCTTAAATATTTTAAATATTTGCCCTTATACACACAGATAAGTATACTACCAAACCACAACCAATCAAAGCACAGAGTTACAAAGTCCAGTCCGAACATACATATATCTATAATACTATTATGACACCTAAAGCTTGGAGATCAGTTCAGAAGAAAAGGCAGAAATATTGAAGGCCAGACAATAGGGAGTTGGCTATGAGATCTTGTCTCCTAGTAACATCAGAAGCTGCCCTCATAAAGTCTCAGCAACGTGCCTGCCTAAATATGAGATGAAGTAGGACAACAATAGGTATGCCAAAGCAGAGAGGGGAGAGCCCACAGAGTCTCAATTCTACCCAAAATACGGGCAACTGAGAACGCTGGGAGTGGGAGAAATGATCTTCCCCAGGAAAGAGCATATCAATAGGATATCAATACCAAATGGGCAGCCCTGAAAACACATATACACAGTCTGAGCGGACTATATTGCTATGCTTGGAAATATAAGTATATCTCTATATACATACATATAAAGCAATAATTAATAAAAAAAAGTCCTTAAAATTGGCAGAGATCAAGGAAGGGTATGTAGACAAGGCTTGAAGGGAGGAAAGGAAAGGGGTAAGTAAACTATTTTAAATGAAGGTGTACTAAATCTAAAATTATATTACAAATGAGTAAAGTTTGTTCATCCAAGTGTTTTGTATTTTATTTAATTAATATTTATTTACGCTGTATGTGTGTCTGTGTATGTACATGTCATCAAGTTTGGAAGTAAGCAATTTAACTCCCTGAGCCATCTTGCTGGCCCTCTACAAATATTTTATGTAATATTATAACTTCACATTAAAATAGATAATCAGCTCTGATAATCTTTAAAATTGATTCAGAGGTGACACTTGACAACTTATATTCAGAGTTGTTATTTTTCCCATTAGCTGTTATTTTCTTAAACTGACAAAACTACACTTTAATTTGACTTAGAATGAAAATAGATGAAGCCTAATGTTGATTTCCATTTGCAAACTCTGAAACTTGTCGAGTTCATAAAAATCAAAGGGACTGCAATTTATTGATCTGAAGACCTGAGCTTCATTTTCAGTTCATTTCCTGAGAACTTGCTTTCTGACATTGCCAGAAGCATGGCCTTTGCAAATACACAAATGGAAAACATTAGTTCTCTAAATAAGGTTCAGTTGCTGAGACTGAACGTCCTTGTCAAATGTGGCAAGAGACGCAGGCAGCTGTGAAGCTCCATTAGGCAGCCAGTCTCTGCTGGGTTAAATGAGCTGGGCACTACTGCCTCGGGCGGATGCAGGGAAACGCAGGGTGACTTGATCGCTCAGCTGAATCCTCATCCTCAGAAGCACAGCCTCCTTCAAAGAAGGGTTTCCATGGGGGCGGGACATTTAAATCACACTTTGTTTATACTGTAGGTGGCAGGATTTTTATGCTTTAAACACACTCTATAACCCTGCATTTTCTTGCAAATAAAAGTGTAAAGTAACTCATCCATCAGACTGTATTTTTATGAAAATATTCAGATGGTTTAAGAAAAAATAATGGCCAAGTCCTGACGGTGGGTGCTCCGGGCTTTCGCTATTGATTTCAAGCACACATTAATCTGATCATACTTTTTATGTTCATCTTCTCCTTGTTCTCCAAATTCAATAGTTTCTCAAAGGAAAAAAAAAAACAACTATTCAGGAAACTGAAGGCAATAGCTACAAATTTTTTAAATAAAGAATTCACTCATCACATCTGTGATACTGGAATCATGTTCAGAAAGTCTTCCTGTGCCCTGGAGAGAACTATGGCTATTACTTTGCTATCCGGGCACAGTATGAAGCCAACTCCCAACTCCCAATAACTCATTGCTATGCACACAGATGAGAGCATTTCTCAGTCCTCATCAGAGAAGATTCTTTACATAGTGGATGGCAAATAATGCAACGGGTCACGATACCAAGAATGAGAGACTGAAGAAGGCTCATTCCTTAGTGGGTCTCAGGAGCCATTGCAAGAGAAGTTCTGGAAGACACTTTGTTCCAGATTGGTGGCTGACTGCAACGGAAGGGTGTTGTTTATCAGCAGGGAAGCTGTTCATAGGAACTCAACAGTGATGGATACAGAATGCACAAAACCTGCTCCAGCTCAAGCCAGACAAAAGGCCAACCTGGGGAGGGGAAGGAGGTATGAAGCACTTCCCCTAGCTCAGTAGCTACTAGCAGCTGATGACTTCTGGAAGAAGGAGAATGGGGCTTCTAGGTCTTCTTAAAGATGTGGTCCCTGATTGGCAGACAATATCCCAATGGAAGGCCACATGGCCAAGACTATGTGGACAACACAAACGGGTGGGAATCAAAATGAAACAACAAATCAGAGGACATAAAGTTGGGAGCTTAAGGGAGTTGGGGGGGGCAGGCTTTGGAGTTGTTGGTGGAGGAGTGAATATGATCAAAATACATGTGTGAAATTCTCAAAGAACTAATACAAAAATGAATAAAAAAATAAAGTAAAAGTCAATTAATTCATGTTTAATGTAAGAAGTATGAATTATGACTTTGAATCCAAGTGACTTTACTTGAAATAATTTGCATAATGATATTTATTTCTGAAATGACATATGATTTTAGTTATTAATAACTGAAAAATCAACAAACACAATTTCTTATGTGAAACAAAAATTTTTTGATAAATTCTTGCTAGGGAAGTTGTGTGCGTTACAGTCTCCATTGAGACTTTCATTGGTATCACCATTCAAATGTTTGATATTTATGTTAAGTGCATATTTAAGATGTGCTCTTTCATCTTTACTAAACATTCTCAACACTTGTCTTTTTTACAAATTAAATTAAGGGCTGGAGTGAGTGCACACTAGTAGGAGACTCTTCTATAAGAGTCCTTTTCAGTTCCTGGTAACCATATCAGGCATTTTCTGTTTCTCCAGCTCCAGGGAATCTGACACCCTTTCTGGCCTCTTTGGGCTCCTGCATACATGTGACATGTATGCATGCAAGGCCTCTTTGGGCTCCTGCATACATGTGACATGTATGCATGCACACAATCAAAATTTTACATAAATAGACATAAATGTGTGTCAGGGAAGATGAATTTCCTGGCTCCGTGGCCAAAAGGAATTCATTAATAATTTAAACATAAGATTCATTTTTATCATACATATCAAGGCTCTAAAGCAAAATCAATCCATGTGGCTTGAAGCTCATCTTGTTAATAATTAAGACTTAAACCTCTGCTTTGCTCCCCAAAATTTTCATGACTTTCACCTAGTGTTTGAAAGACATCCATTAGTATGACAGAAATACACATACACATAGGTCATACTACTAACATCTTCTTGATTTGTCCTACTTCCAAGACTAGATTCCAACGTTTTACAAATGTAGAATTTAGGGACAAAGCGATGTTAACATACTGTTAATAAACTCTTCAAAAATCTTCTCTATTTTTCCATGTAAATTTCAGATTTTAAATCTGAAATTGTATCTTTCATGAGTTTACCAGACTTTAGTCTATACAATAAATTCTTATTGAGTATACTTTCAGTTTTATGGTACTTCTGTGATTTGGGCATGGATTTGCCAAGAATTAACAGAAAGAGAAGAAATACAAAGCTCAAGGAGGCCCAACACTATACACACAGAGCCAGGATCATTAACACTAAATTTAGCTCAATATTCTACAAGCATCCCTGTCTGTTCCCTCACCTGTCATATAAACTGCCTTTATTTATGTGGTTATGAATGATAATTTCTCTGCAAACTGAATAATTCTACCAAGTGTGGGTTTAAATTTTACCACCAATTCCTGTGAAATCTGTGCTATGCTAAATTTAGTTTTCAGAAATGTCTATGATGTGTCCATCATGACCAGGAAAGGGTCAAGCAAAACACATTGCCCCTTATTCCAGGCCATATTCTAGTCAGATATGAATCCTGGTTTATATTTAATTCTCTTGGATATCCAGAATGAACTCAGTTTTTTTCCAAGAAGACCATCTCAAGAGCAAAGAGGTTCTACACTGAACATAACACAGAGATAATGAACTGACAGAATAGTTCAATTAAGTAGCTTCGTGCCTACCCTGTACACGAAACATGATGCACATGCGCACACAAAGGCTGGGCTCCATAGATCTCAAATAGTACAATACTTACCAGGAACTGAGCACCTAAATGAGTAGATAGCTTTCTAAAGCATCTTTGCTAAAAGAATGACCAGAATCACAGTGTTCTGCTATAATCATAGATCAGTGTCTCACTCAACCATCATCAGAGAAGCAGCCCCCAGCAGTAGATGAGAACAAATGCAGAGATGCACAACAAACAATGTGCAGAGAGTGAGAGACCTTGGAACACTCCATCCTAAATGGATGTCTTCATCAAATCCCTCCTCTAGGGGTTCAAGGAACCCTGCATAAGAGGAAGCAGAAAGAGTGTGAGAGCTGGAGGAGCTGAATGACACCAAGAAAACTGCATCTCCCAGACATGACACGATGATGAGCCTATGAACTCACAGAGACTGTGGCATCATGCACAGGGCTTGCACCAGTTCAAGCCAGATAAGGTCCCAGTTCTGAGACAGGGAAGTGGACATGAGTTTCCATCCATAACAGAGAATGCATCTCCAATTCACAACCACTCACAATGAAAAAATAGGCTTCTCTCATGGAGTCTCCAGGGCATATAAACCACTCTTAAAGCCATGTCCATGTCAAGCAGTAAGAGTCAGTAAGAGGCCAATACAAAACAAACTCAATGGTATTTTGTAGATCACTATTTTGTTTGGGCATTTTTTTTTGTCTTACTGATAATTTACTTGTATATAATGGTTTCTGATTTTGTGTTAATGAGTTTCGTGTGTGTATGTGTGTGTGTGTGTGTGTGTGTGTGAGAGAGAGAGAGAGAGAGAGAGAGAGAGAGTACTGGTGCATCTGTATATTTCTTCTTCCATGATGTTTGTTTGCCTCTTTTTATTCTGGTATGTTTGGTTTTGTTTACTATTTACCTATTTGTTTCTTTCTTAAATTGAGAAGAAAGAAGGGGCATGGGTTTGGTGGGTAGAGAGGCGAGGAGGACCTAGTAGGAGTCAGGGAAGTAGAAATCATAATTGGAATATATTGTATGAATTTTTTCAATAAAAATAACAATGACAGAAAGAAAAAACAAAACAAATGAAGAGTCAATAAGCCAATAGTGTAGAAGAAAAGGGGATCAGTTTTAAATTCATTTACTCTAAGTACAGGGATGAAAATCGGTTAAGAAAGAACAAAGGACATACAGAATAAACAAAAAACAAATATTAATAGGATAGAGTTGAGTTTAATCTCATCCATAATCGAAATACAGAGCAGTGATCTATACATATAAGTAAAGGGCATAGATACTCAGGACAGATAAAAAGAGACAAGCAAATTCTACAAAGAGAAATATTATCTATGGTTTTTAGTAATGTTAGAGGGTGTGTCTCATTAAGTAGCCCTAGCTGGGCTGGAACTCAGATTTGCCTCTGTCACACTTTTAAACAAAAGAAATTCAGATACTTTACTCACACTGGAAATGTTTACTCAGACCTCATATGTATATAGATTGTTAGAATTATATATGTGTGTGTGTGTGTGTGTGTGTGTGTGTGTGTGTGTGTGTGTGTACATGGTCCTAAATAACTATGGTACTCAAATTAAAAATAATAATATTAATAATAGGAAAAGGCAAAATAAGCAATCTAAAAATGTGTATTGTGTGTGTGTGTGTGTGTGTGTGTGTGTGTGTGTGTGTGTGTGTGTGATGTAAGGAGAGGAAAACAAATGTGAATTCTTTGTAGGACCAGAGGTTTAAAATTTTAGAAATTCTGAATCTTTGTATAGAGGGTCTTTTAACCCACCAGCATTTTACAGAAAAGGGAAAGAAAAGAAGAATTTGTTTGGTAATAATTGAAAGGAAAGTAGGACCTCACTTTCTAAACCTCTTCCATTGTCTTCATTTTGGTTGGGTCAATGAGAAGAATTTTAAAAAGTAATATTCCATCTAGTAAATTCCGGCTTAGAGTAAGTGAATTGCTACTTAGACAACAGAAGTTGAAGCACAGCTAAATACGGTCTCATGTAGCAATTATGTAAAACACAGCAACTATACAAAGCTGCCACATATCACTATTAAGGGCATGTCTAAGAGCTTTTACATATGGTAATTAGCCCACTGCAAGCCATTTTAATAATGGTTGTAATTACAATTATTTTCATCTAATTAATTCAAATGGATTTTTCTCATTTCATAGTTCTCTAGCATCTATAAAGTATCTGTTTAATATCCGTGATACTTCCTTTATTCTGTTGCTTGCCTGGGTGGTCTCTTTCCCATCTCCTACCTCCATTCACCAAAAGGCAAATCTCTGAATTCTAAAGATTCTTATATTACAACATGCAGTGAGGAGTAGGATAACTTTCTGTGTATATCTGTCCTGCTCAGAAAACTCTTCCTTGGAAGTGTATGGACAGCGTTTTTTTTTAAATATTCCATGATTTTCATTCTAATTTATAAGTATTCATGCATATATGCATGGATTCACGTGTGTGTGTGTGTGTGTGTGTGTGTGTGTGTGTGTGTGTGTGTGTATGTAATATGCCATATAGGGAGATACAAAACTGAAGATGGCATAGGATCGGAAGGTTAAATTTTCAGAAAATTTGAATCTATGAACATTAGATCTTTTAAGCTGCCAGAATTTTACAAAGATTGGAGGGATTAGATAAAAGCACATATTCCAGATGGGAAGAGGTGATAAAGGACTCTCAATAATAAAATACTACAGATAATAAGATACTTAAAGGTATACCAACCATGATAGACCTCATGTTGAAATCATGAAAGTACTAACTTTATCATTAATAGAAGAACAAGGGGTAAAATTGATCAAAATTAGAAAGCAGAGCTATGCCCTGCCCCTTTTGAAATGATAATGCCTTATCTATAACAGTCATTTGATTTTAGATGAAGAAGTGTCATAATGGTTCAAGGATTTTGGCCATCCTTTATCTAATTTCAATAACTATCAGAAAAGCCATGCTACATGCCCATTTCATAAAGTTGTAATGATTTAAACATTTGAATACAACTATTCCAGTCTGTGTATTTTGATGTGAATTTATTTTATATACACTGGAAAATCCTTTACTCACAAAACTCATTATCACTTGCTTATTTCTCAAGTCAGATGCTATAAAGTAAGGTCAGCTGATAAACACATATGGAGATTTCTGCTTAACCTCGACTCTGAAAGATGAATAACTGACCCTTTCATATCCTCAAATGAAAGATTACAACTTTATACTTCTAAGTTCTGGAAAAGTGAAAGTCCAACAACATGATAAAAAAATCTGGCTTATGATGGAAAATAACTGTTAGATTTAATCCAGCCTTCGGAAAGGTTTTTAAAGCCACCCCTTCACATCTGAATGCCACAACCATTGATTTTCATATTTTCAAGCCAGATCTCAATTTTCTAGTCAACAGAAAGTTATTTTAGAAAGAATTAAATAAACTACCTTTGCTATCTACGGGACTCAAACCTATAAATGTCTCTTTTGAATGGCAGAACAAGACTAATGAGATGAAACTCTTAAAGAACCACTAGTTCCACTGTTCATGGAACTAGCAGTGAGGTAGAGGCAACTTTATACACTGCATACATAACTGAAAAGCAAACCAGAGCTCCCTGTAGCCCATTCCAGAGAGAACTGTATTCTTTCAAATGTTCATGGTTACCTAAAGAGAATAAAAACATTTCATACTAAATGGCAAGCAGAGATATTTAATATTTCTTAATTGGCATTTAGCACATTGAAATAAGGAAAATGGTGGCGCTTCTCAGAGTACAAAATAGTTGTATTTTATTTCTAGCATGTTGACCTCTGTTTAGTCGAGTTTTGTCATTTCTATCTGTCTCATCCCCTATTTAATGGAGTTGTTCACTGAACATATTTTGTAGAAATACTTGTAAGTATTGTTTAAGTAATTTCAAGTAATTGGATTGGTATGGCATATCACTGACATGAAAGGTCAGGGAATATTTAATTACTTATTTCTCTGTGATTTTGTATGATAAGACATTGGAACTTTCTGTTCATCAGTGGTCTGTATAGACTCACCTCTGAAACCTCAAAACAATTTATATCAAATAAAATAATGCAGTAAGTGTGGTTACCACACTTGCTCATAGATTATTTTATTTTGTGAACTTTAGTGTTTATTAATTAGCATGATATCATATACAAGACATGAGAAGAAAGGAAATCAAAGGCTTGAAGAGAAAGTTTGATGTCATCTGGGCCTACTCTTGGAGGCCCTTCATCTTTTGCCTGTTAAACTGCTTTTGCAGCTGACCCAGTGGTATATCTGAGTTTTTATCTTGCCCTTTGTTCTAAGATCAACCAAGGCCACTATGAATAGCTAACAGAATCAGATGAATAAATTCATTTGCAGGTGCAGGGCTGGCAGGGGAGAGTGTTTAGCTCACTTTCATAACAGATTTTCTTCTGCCTGGTGGTCCACGACAATCCCTCCACCTTTGTGAGTTTCCTTGATATCATTTCCCCTGTCTGTGTTCGCATCCTGTCTTTGTGATCGGTAGAAACCAATTAGTGCGGTTTCTTTTAATTTCTCTCCAGAGCTAGGGCCAAATATCTATAATTCATACACTTTCCATCATTTCTCCCATTCTCCTACCCATGCCCTATGGGTGAGACTTTATTTCTACTTTCTAATACTTCTGTATCCTTCAACACTCCATGTAAGGATGTTTGCATGCTTAGATGAGAATAATCCCATTCTCTTTCTGGCTGGTTCTCCACTTTTTCTGTGCATATATAAATGTGCTTTGAAGCTTGTTGTAACTCTGTCAACAAGCTCCATTTGCAGATATGCAGGAAAAATGAGACTGCCATCCAGAAACATATCTGGAGAACTTTCTAGAATAAAACTTCTCTGAGGGGTAATGTTCCATTAACTTCTCGGCCCTGTACCTTAACATTTTTCAATGTTTATTTTTCAGTGTCTTACCTATTAGCGTTACTTCACTTGGCTTGTTGCTTTCTGCAGAACTGGAGTTTCTCTGAAGATGAGACCAAAGTCTTACACAAATATCCTTGAAAATACAGTTTAAACAAACAAACAAACAAACAAACAAAACCCCAGAGCTTCTGCTAGCATAATGTAAAGAAATGTGCCTGGTCCATGAAAAAGTGTAGCCTAATGCAGATGTCTTATGAGAATGAAGTAAAGTGAGCCCTGTCAAGTCTCCAGTGTTCTAGATATCACTGTGGAAGCGCCTGTTAAACCAAGGTCAACATGCTAAATCATTAATCAGTAAGGAAAGTGTGAGAAGGAAGTGTCCTGACAATAGCCAGGGGAACTGCCAAAGAAAGTGCCTTTACATGAATGTGCATAGCATTCTCAGGCCCTGCATCAGACAGGAAGTAAAAAAGTGACAGGAGACCACAGTGGGCAGATGAAGCTTCAGCTGGTGTCAAGTCCCAAACAAACCACACCAAAGACTTTGAATCTCTTCCTCAGTTTAGTCACTCGCTGAAGAGCTCTCTGCAGAGGAATGGGGCGTGTCTGGCTTTACATTACCTTCCTCTTCATTCCTTCATCCCTCCCTTTTGATTTTGGTTTTTAGAGTAATTGTGTATCTTAAACTCCCGGAAAACACATGAGAAGAAATCTGTGAAGCAGTTATTTGCAGGCACTGGGGAAAAGACCGTTCAGGAGGGTGTGGTGTTTCCAGTGAAGGCTGTGCAAATGGGAAGCAGCTCACACTTGCCCTGGAGTGTTTCCGGGAGGCACTCCTGAGACTACACATTGGCAGAAGATGCCTAAGCAAGACATGCCAATTAGTGAGCTAGAGACACAGAATCAAAGCCAGGTGGGAAGTGCTGAAATGAACAAGATTTTCAGGGTGGTGACAAACAAGGAGAGAGCTGTGTAGACAATAAGTCTCAGAAGTTTCAATGTAGGTTTCCTGGACTCTTTGGATGAACAGTAAGTGCAAAAAAGTTATTCTGTGAAATGATGCAAAGACTTCCTACCAGTGACAATCAGTTCCTAGGGGTGGCTTGGTAACCAGAGGATGCTTCTCAGGTCCAAGCATTCAGGAAGGAACTGAGTGCCACTGTGCACACACGGACATTTGTGCCATTTTAGAGTCAAATTAGGAAGGCAGATTATTTTCAAAACATAACACACACTTGTATTTAGTATTCCAACTCTCTAGGGAACCCCAATTTCCAGGCCACAGTGAGATGTGGATGCTGTTTACCAAGCCTTAAGCCTCTCAATGATATAAACAATATGTCATAAACTCTGAAAGGCCAGAGGTTACCTCCTTTATCAAAAATTCACCTCATTCTCCTATTGGAATTATTTCCTTGCATGAGCCCAAAATTTGAACAAATAAAAGTCTAGGCATTGGTTTGCTTATTCATCTGCCTTAAATCTATGACACAAATTCTAAGGAAATGGACCACACTGCTGGATTGCTTTTCTTTGATTTCATTTAACTTTCTTTTTAATGATAGAAGGAGATGCAAATGATTTCAATAGCAGCAGGAACTAAATACAAATTAGCTTCATAATAAATGAAACTGCCAGTTTGAATTTGTATCATACCATCGACCCCATGTACTTAATCATCAAGTATTATGATAAGCATTTATTTTAATATGAAATCTACATGCACCTTGTGATGAGAATGTGTTTTGAGAAGTTACCACTTAGCCCAGTGCACACTGCTGGCCTTCAGTTTGCTTTAATTAGTTTACTGCCATGCTTAAACAAGATGTGAGTATTTAAAGGAGGCTAAGGAACAATTGAGCTTAACCTTTATCTGACCCACTTAAACACGTGAGCCATGGCACTAATTCTATTCAATAAAATATTCTCCAATTAAGCAAGAAACATAGCATGATTACTATGTTACAATCTGGCACTGGAGAGAATTTCCGATTGAACAGAGGAAGGGGGTCCAAGTAGATGTGAGCAGCCTTGCTCATCTGTGGTGAGGCTTCTTGACAAGAGGAGGTGAGGTAGCTAGATCTGATAGCACTGCACCACACAAAGGAATCTGCACTGAGCTCTGAAATGGGAGTGGGGATAAAACTTGATGCTTTGGGGGATAAAACTAAGCATTAAGATAGAGACAACATGTACAGGTCAGTTAGAGAAATCCATAACAACAGTCAAGAGTCTCTCTGAATAGATTTAGCATGTGTTTGTATAAGGGCATAAGGAAGGAATTGGAAGAAGTGAACATGGAAGGGGCTGGAGGAAGGAAGGGGAAACTGGTGTATTTATATTTTAATTCAAAATGTATAAAAATAAATAAGTATTCTTTGTTTCTACTTTATTGATTTCAGCCCTCATTTTGATTATTTCCTGGTGTCTACTCCTCCTGAGGGGTGGCTTCTTTTTGTTCTAGAGCTTTCAGGTGTGCTGTTGATTCTCTAGTGTGACTATTCTCCAGTTTCTTCATGTGGGCACTTAGTGCTATGGACTTTCCTCTTAGCACTGCTTTCAGAGTATTCCATGGGTTTGGGTATGCTGTGCCTTCATTTTCATTTAATTCTAGGAAATCTTTGATTGCTTTCTTTATTTCTTCCTTTACCCAGGAGTAATGCAGTTGAGCATTGTTCATTTCCATGAGTTTGTAGGGTTTCTGCAACTTGTGTTGTTGCTGAATTCTAATTTTAAGCCATGGTGGTCTGATAAGATACAGAGGGTTACTTCAACTTTTTTGTACCTGTTGAGGATTGCTTTATTGCTGGGTAGGTGGTTGATTTTAGATAAGGTTCCATGTAGTGCTGAGAAGAAGGTATATTCTTTTGTGTTTGGATGGAATGTTTTATAGATGTCTGTTAAAACCAACTGGGTCAGAACTTCTGTTAGTTCCTTTGTTTCTTTGTTAAGTTTCTGTCTGGCAGTCCAGTCCAGAGGTGAGAGAGGGGTGTTGAAGTCTCCCACTGTAAGTGTGTGGGGTTTAATGTGTGATTTGATTTTTAGTAATGTTTCTTTAACAAATGTGGGTGCCTTTGTATTTGGTGCATAGATGTTGAGAATTGAGACTTCATCTTGATGGATTTTTACTGTGATGAATATGAAATGACCTTCTTCATCTCTTTTGATTAATTGTTGTTTGAAGTCTATTTTGTTAGATATTAGGATAGCTACACCAGCTCGCTTCTTAGGGCCATTTGCTTGGAAAATCTTTTTCCAGCCCTTAACTCTGAGGTAATGTCTATCTTTGAAGGTGAGGTGTGTTTGTTGTATGCAGCAGAGACATGGATTGTGTCTTCATATCCATTCTGTTAGCCTGTGTCTTTTTATAGGTGAATTAAGACCATTGATATTGAGGAATAACAGTTTATGCTGGAGAGGATGTGGAGAAAGAGGAACACTTTTCCATTGCTGGTGGGAGTTCAAACTTGTACAGCCACTTTGGAAATCAGTATGGCAGTTTCTCTGGAAAATGGGAACCAGTCTACCTCAAGATGAAGCAGTTCTGCTCTTAGGCATATACCTAAAGTATGCACATTCATACAACAAGGACATATGTTCAACTATATTCATAGCAGCATTATTTGTAATAGCCAGAAACTGGAAGCAACCTAGATGCTCCTCAACTAAAGAATGGATAGAGAAAATGTGGTACATTTGCACAATGGACTACTACTCAGCAGGGGGAAAAACAATGGAATCTTGAAATTCATAGGCAAATGGATGGAACTAGAAGAAACCATCCTGAGTAAGGTAACCCAATCACAAACAGACAATCATGGTATGTACTCACTCATATATGGATATTAGACATAGAGTAAAGGATTACCAGCCTACAATCCACACCACCAGGGAAGCAAGGAAATAAGGAGGACCATAAGAGAGACATACAGGGTCCCCCAGTGAAGTGGAAAAGACAAGAGCCCTTGAACAAATTGTGAGCATGGGGGAGGAGAAGGGAGGTAGGAGGAAGAGAAGGGGAGAAGAGGAGGGAAGGATCAGGAAGATTGAGTGGGGAAAGGAATAGAGGAGAACAAGAAAAGAGACACATCAATAGAGGGAGCCACTACAGGTTTAAAGAGAAATCTGGAACTAGGGAATTGTACAGAGATCCACAAGGATGACCCCAACTAGGAACCTAAGCAATAGTGGAGAGGCTACCTTAAATGCCTTCCCCTATAATGAGATTTATGACTACCTTAAATGATATCCTAGAGCCTTCATCCAGTAGCTGATGGAAGCAGAAGCAGAGATCCACAGCTAAGCACTGAGCCAAACTCCTGGAATCCTGTTGCAGTGAGGGAAGAGTGATGAGCAAAGGGGTCAATACCATGGTGGGAAAATCCTCAGAAACAGATGACCTGAGAAAGTGGGAACTCATGAACCCCAGTCTGACAGCTGGGGAACTAACATAGGACCAAAATAGGTCCCCTGAATGTGGGTGTCAGCTAGGAGCACAGAGTAGTCTATGGGGCCTCTGGCAGTGGAACCAGAATTTATTCCTAGGGCAGGAATGGACTTTGGGAGCCCATTTCCCATGGAGGGATACTCTCTTATCCTACATACACAGGCCTAGGCCCTGCCTCAGATGGCTTGACAGATTTTGATGATCCTTCATGAAAGGCCTCACCCTCCCTGGGGGATGGGATGGGGAGTCTGTGGGGGCATGGGAGGATGGGAGCAAGAGGGAATTGGGATTGATATGTGAAATAAGATTGTTTCTAATTTAAATAAAATTTATAAAAACAGATAAAAAAAACAAAAAATAAGTAAAATATTACATGGGTCTTTAAGTAATATGCATCATATTTTTGCCTTTAGTAATTTTTATAAAGGACAGAACAACATAAAACATGAATATTTACTTAGCTCCTTCAATATGCAAAGCTTTGAAAGGCAGAAATTATTCCCTCATTTTAAAGGAAACAGAAAGATGAAGAGAGTGAGGTGAGTGGCAAAGACTTTGCTTGCAATTTGTAGTATTTATTAATAATTGTTTTGTTTTATTATTCGTGTATATAAATTACATAAAACAAAAATCAGCTCTTGATGTAAGCTTCCTGTTTGAAATTTCATATGGACATATGCCCAATTTATTCACAGATGCATTGAAGGGAGCTTATTAGACCAGATATCTTGATCACAGAATACTACAATTTCTTTATATTTTGGTTGAGAAAATGAAATCCCATCATTTCAGGCATTGTTCGTAAATATTTGTTCATCAAGTAAGTTTTTTAACCTAGGATTATTTTCAATGTATTTTGTTATGGCTATTCTTAAGGGAAACAAAGTCAGAGAGAGCTCTTCAGACTTTAATTCTGACATAATTACTTACATGTGCAAATACATAGAGAAGGTTAGTCACACGGTTAGGCAGCTAATTGCGTTGAAAAGACAATTGCCCGCACATAAGATAATCGTGCCCCTAGGGTGCACACTTCTGCTTCAGAACTATTTTTGAGCCCTCGGGAATTTCAGCTTCCCCTTGGCTCTTGGAAAACAATATCAAAACAGAAACAACTGGATGGAACCATGCATCTGTTTCATATCCACAGCAGTAAATTTGATTGCAAAATAACAGCAAGAAATTAAAAGTTGAAAAGTTGGTAACTGTGAAGATGACAAATAGCAATGTCTGTGTCATCAATTTTCTCTATATATGGTGAATAGTTGAGTCACATCAGGAACTGACGTTCCTCACAGTAGGAAAGGAGGCATTTATTGCAAATTCTAAACTTGGTAGTCAATTTCAGTTCCTACTATCATTCTGCATCAAAGAGTGTCTTTGAAACATTGAAAAGGAGCTGGAAATTGAACTTATTTATCACCACTCATGATAAAAGAGACATAGAGAAGACTTAAAACTCTAAGAAATAAGAATCATTCCCCCAGAGGAGGAAAACTCCCTTAAATTTTTTAATAGTTGCAGCACAGATTTCTTTTCACAAATAAACTAACTTATACTATCATCTTTTCTGGCTTTATTAACATGAGTCCCTATATTCATACTTGAGTATGTTTTCCTTTGTGGGTAAGAAGAGGTATTTACTAAGAAAATGTGAAGAGTGTTGAAAGCAGCTTTCAAAACATGTTTCATAAAATTCTGCCAAAAATAATTGGCCAGATTTTACATTTTTATGTGTCAATTACAAATACCATGGCTTCAATGATTTGGAAATGTCCTGATACATTTTTAACTAAGATTTTCTTTCTAAAGTATTTCAGGGCATGTCAATATTTCATAATTTTGATAAACTAGCCATGGTTTGTCTCTAAATATTATTTTACAGGAAGGAAATATGTTACAATTACTAGCTTAGGAGAAATAATTTGGAAGTGTCAAAATTAAAATTCTTTCAAATAAGAAAATATCAATGACATGACTCCGAGATTGCTTTCTTCCTTCAGTAGTTCTCCTAATGAGGGCACTGCCACGTGCTGATGGCATTTCACACTCATAGACATGCCCAGGTGCAAATGTTTAGTCTTGGAAGCTTACTGCCTGGAAGATGGATTTCATCCCTTTAAGAATGAATAAAGATAATAACCATTCATTGGTAGGCCCCACTACACTCACATGGCAAGCTGACAGCTCTAAGTCTATTACCTTTACTGCTAACCACCAAGTTTTAAAACAAACATTATTAGCATTTTACAAAGAAAGTCATGTTATCATGCTATTAATTATTAATTAATTAATTAAGTAGATATGAGATTTAAAATCAGGTGTTTGTAATTTTTCAATGTTTCTAGATTACATGTTATCAAAGGTTGGTTAGGATAAGCACTGGCCATGCAGAAGCCTACCTGGATGTTATGGTATAGCTCTTCTCTACCAAAATGAGTGATTACAAAACCTTGTCAATTCAAACATATTAATGACTATAAAGTATCTCAAATTTCCATCTATTATAAATGCAGCTTGGGTGAATTCTCCATGGAAAAGTCTTATTTAATGATAATAAATTTCTGGGATTTCATGTCTAATATGTAACATGAATGGGAAATAAATCAATAGTTCATGCTGGAGAAATCGTCCAAGATCTGCGTTCACTGCTAGCTGCCAATGATGGAAGTTCCCCTCTCCAGTCGCAGGGTAAAACATCAAAGATAAGATATGATGGTCTTTCCCAAGTAGTGGCAGGAAAAAGGAGGGTAAATTCATACTTCTTTGCTTTTGTTCTAGTCAAACCCTTAGCAGATCAAATGATGCATGAACACACTGAAGAATAGCCATTGTTATCACATTACTGGCTAACATCATCTAGAAGAGCCCTCTCAGGCAACCTAGATGTGATGTTTACTCTGGTTATATCATTGGCTACTCAAGGGGATACTTTTCACAGACTCTCATTATTTGCAATTCATGGTACTTACACTGAGCACACCAGTCTTCATTTTCCTTAGTGAGCCTGGGGGCTGACTATATCTTCTTACCCAATCTTATTATCCAAATTTTAGTCAAATACTCTTCTATCTAACTTCACAATCTTTGATTATAGAAAAATTAGAAAGAAAACACATGAAATATAGTCGGTCTTTCCAAGAGTTACCAAGGAGTTCATAAATATTAGCTGCCAATATCTCATAGGCATATTTTAGTTGCCCAAGGAGGCCTTTGTGGTTTAATATTGCCAGTTACACAATTGAATGCTTTAATGCATGTGAATGCAAATGTGTATGTGTTCATGTAGGTATGCATGCATATGTGGTTGCATGTATGTGGAGTCCAGAGTTCAGGGTCAGATGTTTTCCTCAGTTGCTCTTTACCTTATATTTTGAGACAGGGTTTCTTATTGAACCTAGAGTTCATCTACTCCACTAGGCCAGGGATACAGCCTTTTCCACATCCCCACAAACACATTAGCACTGAGGGTGTAGATGAGTGACCAGATATTCCTAGGAGATGAAGATCTGAACTTAAATTTTCATGCTTATAAGGCAGACTTTACCTATTAAAAACTTGCTACTTTTTTATATTTGAATTAGAAACAGGATTGTTTTACATGACAATCCCAGTTCCCTTCTCCCACCCGTCCTCCCCTACCACTCTCCCCAACTAAAACCCTACCTATCACATATCCTTTCTGCTCCTCCTGGAGGGTGAGGCCTTCCACAGGGTGTCATCAGAGTCCATTGTATCCTTTGGGATAGGGTCTAGGCCCACCCCCATGTGTCTTGGCTCTGGGAGCATCCCTTTATGTGGAATGGGCTCCCAAAGCCCACATCTATGCTAGGGATAAGAATTGAACTACTACAGGAGGTCCTGTAGATTTCTGAGGTTTCCTCACAGAAAACCCATGTTCCTGGGGTCTGGATCAGTCCCATGCTGGTTTCCCAGCTATCAGTCTGGGGAGCAAGAGCTCCCCAATGTTCAGGTCAGTTGTTTCTGTGGGTTTCACCAGCCTGGTCTGGACCCTTTTGCTCATCACTCGTTCTCTGCATAATCACATTTCTTCCTTCCCTTTCCTCCTTTCAAACCATCCCAGTCACTCCTCCTTGCTCTCTTTCAAATTCATGGTCTTTTTTTATTAGTACTTACATGCATATATATGTATCTGGATATACATGTACATCCCTAAATATAGCATGCTTGGTCTATATAATCTTACTTGTACATATGTTTTCAGGACTGACAATTTGGTTTTAGATAACCACGTTATTTTCAACTTGAAAATATTTTTTTAAATACTTCAGAAACATCATGTACTTTTTGTTTCAAGTAGATTAAGCTCTTAAAAATTAAGTTCAAGGTCATTAAAATTGAGTACAATGCTGAAGAGGGACAGACTTAATTAATTGACTTTAAAAAGTGCATCCTAGCTCTCAACAATGATTCCACAAGCATGGCCAGGGCCTTCAGGGTTCTTGAGAGCTACCAGGAAGTTTGCAAGGATGCGATATTTTCATGTTAACAGTAAAATGTTATCTGCCTTCTTCACTGTGATACTCCTACAAGCTGGCTATAGACTTTTTATGGCCAATAATGTAGTCTTTTGTTGACGACATTGTATTTTACTATTGAGTAAAATACAAAAACATATTAATACACTGAAAAAAAAGTTTTTTTCCTCTCTAAATTATTGTATTTCTAAAATTGTACTTATTTTCATAAAGGTATTGTTTGCTTTTGTTGAAACACAGTGGATGAATCTTGTCTTTGCATATTTAGTTTTGCGGGTTAAGTTTTGGGTAGGTAGGCTAGGATGTTTTTAACCTCTAAAATTCCTGCATTGGTTCCCCGGGAAATGATCACTGGCATGGGGCACCACAAAAGAATAATGTGTAGTTACTGTATTATTCTAAATAAGTGTAAAGAAGAGGTTTTTAAAAAGTCTAATTGAAAATATATTTTTTCAATTCTTTTTTAAATAGTGTCTCCCTGTATAGCCCCAAGTTGCCTAGAACTCACTATGTTGATCAGAATGGCCTCCAGTCACAATGCTCTGCTTGCCTCTGCCTCCCAAATGCTGAGATTAAATACATGCACCATGATGTCAAGCACATTTCTCAGTTTTATCCCTCCAATATGATAAATATTATTAAACTCAATCTGTACAAAGACAGCTGCCACTCCTAACACCAGAATGTCATGGAAATTAACCATACATAAGATAAGGATATATTTAGTTATTTATTAAAGGGAGATCTCTTACATGAAAAAATGATAACCAGATGGTGCTCCGAAATCCAGTATCAGCAGCACTCAAAACACCACTGGAACCCCAAAAAGAGAAAAAGTCCCCTCTCCTCAGATTTTTATTCCACACACCCTGTATGCACCTATGGCCACACCCCAACGGGCATGGTCAGCACCTACAGACAGCTTTTGGGATTCTTAAAAATAACTTTTAGGAATTAATAGGGGTCCCAGAGAAAAAATACTTCTGACAACTGTAGCTTTCAGTACCTCTGAAAAAGGACACACACAAACTTACTACCAAAGAAAGCATGCTATTAGCTAGGCACATAACTTTCCATATGTGGTCTAGTCTTCCCCAGCATTGTTAATTCATCCAGGCACTGTACTTGTTGGCCTGGGTCTACTTTGTTGCTGTGTAATTTATACTAGCCTCAATAGAGTGCTGGGGTTATAGGCATGTACCAGCACACTCAGGTTTGTTGTTCTGATTTTGAAGGCAAGGATTGTCTGGATTAGAAGACTAAGAATCTTACTCAGAGGGAACTCTGGGTGAGGCCCAAGGATAAGAGTATTCAAACTTGAGGGTCTTCCAGCAATTCCACTCATAGGCATATACCCAAGGGATGCACACTCATACAACAAGGACATCTGTTCAACTATATTCATAGCAGCATTATTTGTAATTGCCAGAACCTGGAAGCAACCTAGATACCCCTCAATGGAAGAATGGATAAAGAAAATGTGGTACATTTACACAATGGAGTACTACTCAGCGGGGGGAAATAACCAATGGAATCTTAAAATTCACAGGCAAATGGATGGAACTAGAAGAAACCATCCTGAGTGAGGTAACCCACTCACAAAAGGACAAACACAGAAATGTCTCACTCATATATGGATTTACCAGCTTACAGTCCATACAACCAGAGAAGCAAGGAAACAAAGACTGTAACAGAGACATACATGGTACCCCAAAGAAGGTGAAAGGGACAAGATCTCCTGAGCAAATTGAGAGCATGGGGGAGGGGAAAGGGAATTAAGAGAAAAAGAAGGGGAGAAGAGGACATGAGGGAGCAGGAAGATTGAGTTGGGGGTAATACAGGAGAGCAAGAAAAGAGATACCATAGTAGAGGGAGCTATTATAGGTCTAAAGAGAAATCTGGCACTTGGGAAATGTCCAGAGATCTACAAGGATGACCTCAACAAACAATCTAAGCAACAGTGGATAGGCTACCTTAAATGCCCATCCTCTATAATGAGATCGATGACTACCTTAATTGCCATCCTAGAGCCTTCATCCAGCAGCTGATGAAGCAGACATCCACAGCTAAAAACTGAGTGGAACTCTGTAATCCAGTTTTAGATAGGGAGGAGTGATGAGCAAAGGGGTCAAGTCTAGGCTGGAGAAACCCACAGAAATAGCTGACCTGAAGAAAGGGAAGCTCATGGACCCCAGACTGTTAGCTGGGAAACCAACATAGGACTGTTCCAGACACCCTGAATGTGGATGTTAAGTTTGGAGGTCTGTTTAATCTATGGGGGAATACTCTCTCAGGGGGAGGCCTAGGCCCTGCTCCAAATGATATAATAGACATTGAAGATCCCTCATGGAAGATCTCACCCTCCCTGCCTGGGGAACAAAAAGGGGATGAGATAAGGTCTTAGTTGGGGGCAGGGGAGGAGGGGAGGGAAAGGGAACTGGGACTGACATGTTAAACATGAACAAAATGCTCTAAGAGACTTTACACACAAATATCAATAACAGCATTATTCATAACAATGCTAAAATGAAATAAAATCTCTGATTTTCTATAGGTGACAAATGGATGCATAAATTGGAGCATATGCATGAAATGAAGTATTATACAGCAGTCAAAAGTAATGAAGTTTTGATACGTGCCCCTTGACTGATTCTCAAACACTCTTTACTGGGTAATAGAAGGCAAGCCACAAAGAACAACACATTATCTGAAATGTCTTAAAAAGTTCATTTTAAATGGATCTAGTTTAGACAGTGTTTGCCTGGAAATGGGATGAAACCAGGATTAACAGTAAATGTTATTGTAGTAATAAAATGTATTAATCTGCATTTTATGGTACAAGTTGCAGTGTTCCATAAATTTATTAATTTTATGGACTTGTACATGTGAAATAGATGAACATCTTATAGCAAATGGGTCTCCACAAAGGACCCTTTAAATGTTGCAAGGATTTAATGACATCTATTTACCAAAGTCTCTTCTCACCAATAGCTGAAGGCAGATAAGGTAGCTAAATAATATCAGCCTGATAGGTCAGTGACAGGAAAGCAAATACAAAACCTGGAACATAAAAATTTTAAAGCAATTATAGGGGAAATACATGAAACTAAGAAATAGTGACTCATTTTAATGAGTACAGACTTAATTAAAATTAGTAAGCTGTTTTAAAGGGAGTCTGAAACATGACTATTGAGGAAGATTTCCAAAAGACTATTTAAATTAGGTCATACTTTATTTTCATTATGAAGGAAGGCTTTTTAGCTAAAGGATCATCAAGGCATAGCACTTTCTGTACTGAGCATCTGGAATGAGACGGCCACTGATGCAGCTTATCTATTCATCTTTACACATCTCCAGAACCAGTAATAGCCTCTGTCAGTACCGATAAAAACATAGGATGCATTTTTGTTGACAGAATGAAACAGAGCTGTTGCATGTGGAATACTGACATCCTTAACCAGAAAAACATGCTGAGTGGTTAGACTTAATTCCTACTGTTAGTTGAAGCAATCGGTCCACAAAGGAGTCCCTGAGAGACAAGAAACGACATAAGGAACTTAGTTATTAAAAGAACAATAATTTAAAAATCATGCAAATCAAAGTGAAAAAGGGAAAATAACACCTGAAAATATTATAGTTTAATATTTATGTTACAAACACAAAACTGTTGCATCTTTTACAATCTCATTTAGAGAGACTAGGGAAGAACTGGGGGTGTAGCTCAGTGTTAAAAGATATGCCTAAAATCTACAACATTAGAAGTTCAAACCTAGTTCTGGGGCTGGGGGTGTCGAGCTTGAGTCAGCAAGGATGTTAGAATTGACACATTTGATTTTTATTTTTGCCTTTGAGCCAAATGGAAAATAGGAAAGAGAAAGCAGCAATTAAAGGCAACATAAAATGATGAGGTGCAGGAAGGATTACAGAAGCTCAGCCAAGATCAATTCTCAGCCGAGTTTGGTTTTCTAATCTTGGAATTCTATTTGCCCCCAGAGACAGTGCAACGGATCCTTTCCTGCTTCTAGAGCTCTGACTGAAATCCCAACTCTGATCCTTTTCTAGGGAAAGTGATATTTAAAAAAAACAACCTGATGATCTGAAGTACTGAAATCAATGGCATCTTGTAAGTATTCCAGCTCAGTTTTGAGATAATCTGACAACTCGCCCTCTCGTCACAAGATTAAGGCACTACTTTCTACTTCCTTCCAATAATTCGGATTTTCTGCACCACAGTTTGGGTGACTCTTTTTGCTTGTTGTTCCAGGCTATGGCTGGATATATCTTTGTGGAGTCCTATGTATTTCACCTTTGCTTTATAGTTGAACTTGCTGTCCTGATGGCTGAACTTTACAAATCCCAGTTACCTTGAATATCCATGTGACTTCATAGCTAAAATTTCTTCCACCAACAATACCCATGAGATATCTGTTATATTCTTACTATAAAATACAGGGTCATAGTTGTGGCCTCTATAATGGGCAAATAATTGAACATTAAATGAATAAATGTGGTCCTCCCAGCATCCTCCCAACACTCATGGTGGCTGTGAAGGATATTTCTCTGAAACACAAACATGCTCATTGATGAATTTCCAGTTTCTGTTTGAAAACAAAAAGCAACTTAGCAACCATCAAATTTCTTTATGTCCCCATTCCAGTAAATTACAAGCTATCAAAATGGCACACATTTTGAAAGTTTATAATATGCAAATGAGCTGTCTGCTTGCCATGCTGTAACTTGAGATAATAAAGAACTTTGAAAATAAATTCTGTGGAAATGAAACCTGGTATCTTTGGGTGTCAGGGGCTATTTTGACTAAGCTCATTTCAAACTGTAATAGCAGCAAAATTAAGCCATTAAAGTTACAAATAAAAGAGCACTGTTGGTTCAAAGAAGAAATAGGACTAATTGGATACACATATGCCTGCTAGCCTGTCTATCTTAAGTGTATGGCTCATCAGTAGTTATTACTAAAGTTGGCAGAAATAATAGGCATTGTAAATTACATGTCTAGATTCTTTTGTATAAATTTATTGGGGTTATCCTTTGTAAATAAGTCATAGAATAAAATCAAAGAAAAACATAAGCATAGGGACATAAAAATACATCTGTTCTCATCACCTTTTCATACTTGCTACTGCAATGGTGCATGGTTAAATGAGATGCATAAATGATCAATAAAAATAAACATTACCTATTTCCTATTTAAATTTATTGAAGTTGGTGTTCTTCTGAATAAAAATGAATGATCAATGATACACCATTTCTTTAGAAGAACTTAAGAAAAATGTGGAGTTCAACACTGAGTTTGAATTCTAGTCATGAATTCATTTGCTGGTTTTTTTTTGAGATACTAGGTTTTGGGGAATACACACACACACACACACACACACACACACATATTTATGCAAACATACACAAACACACATATGTACACATATTATCTTTATGACCTGTGTTATCATTTTTACAAATTTATTTCAAATAAGCTATAAATAAAAGTGTAAAATTATAATTTAGTCCTGATCAGACTCCAAGAACAAAAGACACTGCTCAATTTTATCTGCCATATCAGCAAATGATAGTACTTATTCAGTTTCTAGAACATTTAAAGCAGGATGGGAATAATTTGTCTAAATGTGCTGGTTCCAAGGCTGAGATCATGTCATGCTCAGTTTCCTCAGAACATTCCAAAGCGACTGCAGAAACCAGTCAATCTGAGTTTAGCTTTCACACCTCATCAAAGGAGCTCCTTTTTGTGGCAATGTCCACTCTAGAGATCCACAACTAGTACAAATTCAGAGAGTAAGTGGCCATGGTATACTCAACCCCAATTTGTACATGCACAATACACCTAAGGCTCAGGGACCTATGAAGCTGTGGGAGTGGAAAGATTTTAAGAGTGAGACACCCAAGATGCTCCTTGCTAGATAGTGCCCTCCATATTTGACAGGTAAACTACACCCATAACATCCCAGCAATGTGGTTGCCTAAATGAGAACCGAATAATGACCATATCACTCAAGAAGGTCTCACTGCTAGATAAAGTACTACGGGCGTTCAATGTCTGTTTAGATAGGGAAAATTGGGTTCAACCCAAATGGTGAGCCCTCTGTGTACACACATATGAACAATATTAAGTAATTTTATGTATTATATACAAATAACAAATAAAGAATAGGAGGTGCTCTGTGACATTGAAGGTATAAATCAGGAGATAAAGGGGTAAAATATTGTAAACACATTGTATTCATGAATGAAACTCTGAGAAAAATAAAAATTCCAATTAAAAATAGAGTGTCTTAACCAAGTGACCTGCTAGAATTGGAGAAGAATGTTCAGAAGGCTCTAAGCCTCCACAAAGAATGACTGCCAGCTAAGGGATACTAAGAGCAGGAGAAACAGTATTCTCCAGAGAGGATTTGCAGTATAAAGGGGCCAGTCCTGGAGTCATAAACATAAAAGAGTATTACATAATCTGAGCAGGTTGTTTTCATATATTAAGAAATAAATATACAAAAAGAGGTCATGAATTTAATAGAGAGGTGGTAGAGGGTTACATGGAATGGTTGGAAGGGAATGATATAGTGACACTTTAATTTCAAAAGAAAGAAAGAAAGAAAGAAAGAAAGAAAGAAAGAAAGAAAGAAAGAAAGAAAGAAAGAAAGGAAGGAAGGAAGGAAGGAAGGAAGGAAGGAAGAAAGGAAGGAAGAAACAATTGGTCAGATAAAATTCTTTCACCCAAACATTTTAAAGCATGGGTATTTATTAATAGTACTAAGCTAACTTATACTTTTGAAATGTTCCATAATTTTCATGTGGTTTATCATCACTATTAAGGAAGAAATGGGGAAGAATGGCAGATACTGTTTTCTATGGAGGAAAAAATTTTTTACCATTTTTACAGCCAGCAACTACTTAGAAAATGTTGTACAAAGTTCATGAAATATTAGTTATTAGTTGCTTGTTTGTTACTAACTAGAGATTCTTCTGTTAACCATTTATTTTAATCATCTAAAGAAAAGAAACAAAACCTATGTAATAACCATTGGTCATCTATTTATTAGTATCTTGGCTATACCAACAAAACTAAGTATGCCTGGACCTGTGATGAGACAAACATCACAGGAGATTTCTTCTTCCTGCCCCATAGTCTGGACTCATTATTCAGGATTCAGTACTATAAGGACGACATAAATTTTCCTATGTTACTTGTGCAGTGATCACTGTGTATTCAAAAAGCCATTAAAAACTTGCTGACTAGAAAATATGTGTCAGCATAACAAGTACATTGTCACTGTATTTTTCTGTTAAATTCTCATACTAAATTTACCACAAGATCACTGTTTGCAAAATTGAGTACAAAATGCTCAGGTATTATACAGTATGATGGGTCATGACTCTAATCCCAGCATTTTGCAGGTTGAAGCAGGGGGAATCTGAATTTGAAGACATTTTAGGACATACAGTGAGGCTGTGTCAGAAATATGGAGTCAACTCTAAATCTGCATATTTAGTCAATTTTCAGTCTTCTGTGGTCTTATTATTTATATATAATTTTGAATACTGCAAATTTTAAAAATTAAAAAAAAACATAATAAAAATAATTTAGCTGCCATTATACTTCTAATCTAAAATTTTCTCTCTACGGTCCCAAACCCAGTCTTGCTTAAAAAAAAAAAATCGTGATTTCTGTGGAAAGAAACAATGTTCAACAGAATGATTATCAGTTCTAGAACCATGCAGAGCTGAATGAGCTTGAGAGCAAACCCGTGTCCAGCTTCAGATGACTCTCCATCTCTGACAGTAGTTCATCACTTTCTCAGATTCTAAGAAGATGCCATTAAGTCATGCCATTAAGTCATGAAACCACTGGGCAGTGTGATGGTATAAACTGATGAGTTTGCTGCAATGTGAGCAGGTAGCAAAGGGCAGTTAGTACACCTGGGAAGAAAAGGAGGTCACCAGATAGTTGGACAGAAGGGGAAGAAAACATCCAAATCCATTCACAGACTACATAACTCTTCTACCTTTTGTTTGGTAACAGTTGCAACTGTAAGAGCCTATGTTTGCAAAATGGTCCTTAAATGTGACTGGTTTTGTGAGAAAAACACCTTTGAGGTTTAAGGTAACAAGCATCACTTATGCAGTAATTTCCTTCCCTACAAAACCTTTCTGAAATACAGTAATTTCATGGTCATAAGGAAATGACAGCAGTGTGCTGGGAACAGCCAACCGAGAAGACTGTGAGAGGACAATTACAGACATTCTCTTGTTCCCCAAGGAGGCTATTTTCTTTGCAGGAACAACAGGAGAGATTAGTGGCAGGGACTGTGTTACTATTCAGTAGAATTATTCAATGATTTTTATCATGAATAGTTCTAGGGAGGAAGCATTCTCATCATGGTTAAGAACATACTGTCCAAGCTACTGCTCTATCCTCCTCTTTTATGAAGTGCTTCTTCTTTTATGAGGTGTCTTAATTGGCTCCATTGGGAGTATTATGGGCTGTTATACTGCAAGGTCTAAAGGGGACAGTGGAGGCAAGGACCATGTGGAGAGAATTCAGAGCAGGGTATAGGAAGGGGGCTGACAATCTTTCTGCGTTAGTAGCTACACACATTACAGAAGCTTTCTATTGCTGAAAGAACAGAGGAACTGTAATAGAACCATGATGAAATAGCACCTCGCTCTAATGAAGATAGCTACTACCATAAAGATGAAAATTAACACTTTGCTGCTGAGAACAGAAGGAATCCATGAACACAGTTGGTAGGAATGTAAATTAATGAAGACATCATTTAAGATGCTACAGAGTTCATCACTATTGATCCTATATACATTAGTATACATTACCTGATGAATGGATAAAGAAAATGTGGCACATATAAATAATGGAACGGTATTCATCTGTGGGAGAGAATGACATTCTGGTCTGAGTAACAACCAAGATGGAATTGGAATATGGTATTTTGTGGGGGAGGGGAGGCACAGAAAGACAACCGCTATATGATGTGACTCACAAGTAGAATCTAAAGAAGTTGATGTAAGTTGAAGGTAAAGTGGGGGGGGGGTGTATCGGAGGCCTGGGAGTTCAAATAGAGTGCAGTGAAGAGGGAAAGAGAAAAGATAGTCTAAGATTTTACAGTCTAGTGACCCTAGATAACAATATATATGTAAAATTCAAAATTTGATAGGGGAATGTGCTTCTGTATGTTGTGAATATATGTTTCTCTTATTGGTTTAATAAAATGCCGATTGACCAGTAGCCAGGCAGGGAGTATAGGCAGGCCTACCAGATTAGAAGAATGCTGAGAAAAGGAAGACAGTGAGTGAGTTTCCAGGCAGTCACCAGGTAGCCACCAGGAAGACAGGATGCCCGGGCATTCTCTGGTAAGATAAGGCCATAGGGAAATACATAGATTAATAGTTATGGGTTAATAATTAAGAGTGGGCTAGCCAATAAAAAGCCAGAGCCATTGGCAAAACAGTTTACAATTTATATAAGCTTCTGTGTGTGTGTATTTGGTACTAATGGCTGTGGGACCAGGCAAAACAGAACATCCATCTACAAAAAATACTTTAAATATTCTCATCATAAAGAAGAGATGCATCCTGAGAAGAGATATTTGTCTACTCTGATTTAAATATTATATGACATATGCATATGAAAACATTGTGGGGGACCACACTAATGTATACCTCTTTGGGGGAGATGTTGTGAATCAGTGTAAAAATAAATCTTACTCAAAGGAAAAAATGAGATCTCTTATTTATCAAAAAATGTTGAAAATATTTATTGGGGCAAATACGGGAGAAATATTTCTTGTCTCTGGGTTCAGTGAATGGAATATAACATCAAAAGAGCCCTAAGAAAACAAAAAAATAAAGGAAGAAATTCCTATATTTTGCTGAAAATGGGTGAAAACTTAGAAATTATTATCTAAAGAGAAAAAAATTCTGGGTATATTGCTGAGTGGGCATTAGCAAAGGGTATATTTTATTCTCATTTCAGAGCATGAGCGAGAGAACCAATAACAGCTTAAGACACAGAAGTCACTGGATGACTTATTTATATTAAGCACAATTGGCAAGAATTGCTTGGGTTTTTGATATTCTCAAATTTTACACTATTTACATATCTCTCTTTTGGAGGGCTCACTCTAGAAGAAAATACAATTATGCATATTCACATAAGGATAACTACAGATCCAGCGGGACAGAGAACCTTCATTAAGTGACAAATAACCCATAAACAGCTAGCTGATGATTACCTGATAGTAAACAGCCACTCTTTGGGGATTCATCAAGTAAACATAAATAATAAACTTTACCCAATGCTTTGTAAATATGATTATTTTAAATTGAGACTAAAACAATATAAACAAAATAAACTTGTTCCAGTCTAATTTGCAACACTCATATGGAATAATTTGGTAATTTGGTACCTTGCTGCAGGACACAGACCTGGAAATTAATCTCTTATAAGATTGTCATTCATATGTCACTTCTAACTACAGAGAATTCACCGCGTACTTGAAGTTCTGTTTTCCCATTCAAAATATAGAAGGTTCTTATGACTTAAGTGGTTGGTTCTTATTTCCCCTAACTTTTCTTACAATAAGATCATCTGTTAGAATTTTAAAAGCCTACTCATGGTAAAAGCATGAAGAGGAGTTTGGACCCAATTAGACACCTTAAAGGAACTGTTTTACAAGAAAATGCTATGTGTCAAACCTGAAAATTGGCAGACATCATGTTATATCTATCCAAGAATATTCAACAACATGATTGCATAAAAATTAATAGCATCTCTTCAAGTGCTGATGTATTTAGTTCCTAAGTTGGTTGTATACCACATCATAAGTCGATGGCTCAAACTTGAAACATGGATAAATACACAGAAGTTGGGAAAGCATATAGCTGACATCCTAGCACCCAGGAGCAGGAAAATCACACATTTATAGTTATCCTTGTCTCAAAGCACCAACAGATGAATAAATAACAAATAAGACAAATAAAATACAAGCTCATGACCAATAACTACAATTTAGAAAATAAAGATAAATGATGATTCTGTTACAATAGGGCAGCATAAGGATTTGTTGTGGAGATGCCAAGGCAATCTAATAGAGATGTCAGCTTTCTATGGCACTCGTTTCTTAATTATGTCTACGAAATGCCTGTATTTCCACCAGATAACCTTTCAGGAAAGATATGGACTATGTTCTTAAAGATCTGTCATGCATGACATTTTACACAAAAGAACAAAACCAGGTTTGCAAAGCTAACTCATTCAATAACAGAAAAAAAACCAATGTAATTCTAAGGAGCAAATATATAGTGACTTACATGTTACTGCTTTCAGCTTTATGTGAATTTAATCCAGACTTTTAATGCCTATGAGACAATCTTGTCTTTGAGAATTGCTATTTTTGTACAAGTACCACAAATGAGATGCTGTGTCTAAAAATGGTAAAGAAGTATTACACAAATGAAGGTTTTCATGCTGACTTACTTAGGAAAGCTTCCTAGGGAAAAAAAAAAGAGCATTTGTTTGGTTTTTTTAAGAAGTAGAGTTTCAATAAGAAAGAATAAAAACATTAATGGGAAAAATGGTCCACTCTGCTCAGTTTGTAACTGGGTCTGAAAGGAACCAGAACAAAGGCTCAGATACATACATATTCTCTGTGCATATCTGGCCATGTTCTTAATTCCACTGGTGATTCATAACAGGAAGCCTCTAGAGAGTGGAGAGAGCATGGAGAAAGAGCATCATTGATAAATATACTCAATAAGCTGAAAGCGAATTACTGAAACTAATGTCAAGATGTCTGTCATGAAATTCCCCAAATTTACAGAGTAAAGCTTTGCAAAGTTCCATTGAGTTGTCCCGGCTAAGATAAGGGTGAAATGTCAAAAGAGAAGTAAGTCACATAAAGATACTGACACTAGCATCCATATTTTAAATCTTAAAAATGTGAGCAGCTAAAGCACATATTGTGATAGACTGTCTTCGTAGCAGCCAGAATCATTTCCAAAAGGAAGAAGCAATAGAGGAGAAATAAAAAATAACATAACTCCACTTGTTAGTGGTTATCATAGATAGTGTGGTGAAGCAGGAGAACCTTGTGGTCAGGAAGGCCAGAGGAAACTTCCAAGACTGGAGAAAATTCTACTTTGTAAGTTGCTCCTCAAGGACATGGATATTTACTTTGATATCTCTACATAATCTTCCTTATGCATATTATACTTCATCAAAACCATAAGCATATTATAAAAACAGCCAGTTTTATCTTTACAAACATATTACCTAAGCTACTTTTTGTGCTACTTTTTGTTCCTTAATAAAACATTCTTTATATTTCAGAAAGGCTTTAAGGTTTCCTCTAAAATAACAAAAACAAACAAAAACCAAAAAACATGGTATTTTTAGTATTTGAAAAAAAAAGAATATAGTGTGATGCATGTATACTGATATACTTTCTAAAATGTTGGTGTCAGATTTCAGTTTTCCATCTGAAACCTATGGCTAACTCGGAGCTCTAAGTATTCATAGCTGAATTTCAACAAGTTCAAGGCCAATTTCTTTAAGATGAGGTTTCGAAGGCTTTCTTAGCCTCTTGGCTGCACAGTGTGCCATAGAGAGGCAGACATCTGCTGGTGTGCACAAAAACAAAATATTGTTATCTGTCTTCTTTTTCATAAACAAAGAATCAAGTTGTGCATTTTGCCTGAGGGAAAACCTCAAGAAAAATGAGCTCCTGACATTTTTTTTCCAAAATAAGAATTAAACCTTGTAAGTTAAGTTATTCAAGTACATTCAAACAGGCAGCTGTCCAGAATATGCAATCAAACCAGAAGTAGAAGAACCTGAATCTCACCACTCCACTTGCAGTTCAGAGGGTGATTAGGAAAAAAAGAAAAGAGAAGACACACACACACACACACACACACACACACACACACACACACACACACACAGCAGTACAGAGGAGGAGATGGAGATGAGCTGACCCAGAGAATTTTACAACAGGGGAAAGAAACATACAGAGGTAAATCTCAGGAGATGAAATTGGTTTTCAAAGGATAGTTGAAGAAGCCTTTTGTTTTGTTTTGCGATGCAACTGGGAAAAAGAATAAAAAATGGAGTAAGAGATAAAAGGACTAAAATGTAAAGAGCATTGGTAAATAATCATGTGGGAATATCTAAGACATTAGTGAAGCTTCTCAGAACATTAGGAAAAAAATGGATTCCCAGGGGACCAAGAGCCTGAGAAAGAAACTGGGCTAGTTCCCAAAACAGAGCTCCGATATCAAGCTCTGCTTCCTTCTGTCCTATGAAGCTCACTGCTCTGAGCCATCAGTAACTGGGAATTTAAACCACAACAAGCCTTTTCATTCAACCCCGAAGTCAGGCCGTCTGCATTTGGAGTATTTTCAATGTGACAGATGTAGGAGAGCAGAGACTCCTACTGAGTCTTTCTCCTTGAGGGAAAGTGGACAGGTCAAAGTCCCCGCACCTCCCCCAACTTCACTCTGCCAAGTCTCTCAGCATGTTTGTTCAGGTGTACACATCACATGTCTGACAAAACATTCTGGAGCTTTTCCCACCAAGATTTGGTTACTGTGGGCTGGGGATGACACAGCAGTTAAGAGTATACCCACTGTTCCTACACAGGATTTGAATTCAATGCCCAGCACCCATACTGGGTCACTCACAACCAACTGCCTGTAAATCCAGTTCTAGGAGAATTCTGCCCTCTGTACTCTAGTGCGCGTGCGCGCACACACACACACACACACACACACACACACACACATGCACGCACATGCACGCACATGCACATGCATGCACACATGTATGCATATACATCCACGTATTTAAAAACATGTTTAAAAAGACTTGGCTAGCCTTCCATCTGCCTAATCATTGCATGCTCCTGACTATCCAAATACTGAGTTCCTTACAAACATGCAATTCTTGGAGCATAATGAATGGAACGTGTGCAACATATAATAGGAGCATAGTAACTATGAAAATCACTAAAAGCAAAACACATATTTCTAATTATATGAGTCATAGTATCCTGGAATTATCCATAAAGACAGTTTGCAACATTCATGTTTTTTTTCCAATAAATGTTCATGCTTTGTTTTCCCCCAAAATAGTCGTCTCCAAATGGTTTTGGGGGTATGTCAACAGAGATTAGAGTCAAAGTATATTTGGCTGAGTAGGCTACACAATTAACAAAGAAATACAACAACTAATTGTGGATCCATCGTGGACTGTAAGAGACAAATCCTCACTTGAGAGTATTCTGTACTATACACTCTATAGTTTGTTGATTTCGTAGGATGACATGTGTGTGCATGTTTACGTGTGTATGCGTGTTTGTGTGTGGATGCGTGGGTGTGGACATATGTGTAGGGGCATGTTTATGTGTGAAACCATTATTTTATGGATCCACATTTAATTAAGACACACTGGGAAAAAATTACTCAACCTAAGACTAGACTTTAGGTCTTTAAATTGAATATATATATTCAATCAAATATATACATATAATATTATGTTTAAAGTTCTGTTACCAGCATCAAATATTATAATGAATACAAAGGACCATTATAATATACCTTTCATTTTATTTTATTTTATTTTATTTTACATTAGAGACGACAGCCTCATGCAGGCCAATCTGCCCTCAAACTTGCTGTGCAGTGTAGTATATGAACTCCTGATCCTCTTGTCTTTTCTCTCCACCTTTGGAGTACAGAGGTGGAAGACACAACATGTGCACCATCTTGTTCTACTTAATGCTGGGGAATTAACTCAGGACTTTGTGTATAATTAGTAAGCACTCTACTTACTTTATAAGGTAACTCTACCAATTTAAATCCAAGCCTGATAAAGGACCTTTGAAACATTATAAAATTCTCATGACTGATGCTTGTCTTTACACTTTAAGAACAGTATAGTAGGCTGACCAACGTACACACAATGGGAAGTAGGATTTTCTTCTCATCCTCGAGTTTTGAGACTTGCTAGTTTATTATAGACATAATGCATTAGGGTTCAAGTCACTATATGGAAATGTTCTTTCCTACTGCACACCATGTCCTTTATTACCTTCACAGTGTTAGAATCTTGTTTTTGCTTACTTTTTAAAACTTCTGGTGAAGTCTAAATTCTTTTTGTTTGTTTCATTAAGTTATGTTTGGTAATCCATGAAGCAATGCTTAATCGGTCATGAAAAACTCTGTAGTTTCTTTGAAGGGGTTTATATTTTCATATTTGAGCTCACAATTTATATGATCTGAAGCATAAGTTGACAATGTTATTGGAGTGGGTTTTGTAATTGGAAATCTAGTTTTTCATGCTAGGCTCATTGCCAAGGTTGTTCATAAACATTCCCACGTGGTTTCAGAGACGCACTTTATGTCTGGACTCATATTATCCACTGATTACACGTTTACAAATTTGGAGATATCACTTTCAGTTGCTACAATTTTGTTGTAAGGCTTGAAAGTTTATTAACTGGTTCTTCTTTTTCAAATAATTTTGGTTCTAACTCCATTTTGTTTCCATATATAAAATATAGCTTAGGTTTCTCCAAAACTCAAAAGTATTCCATTAGTAGTTGGACATAAATGATAATGCATTTATACAACAACTTGAGGAGAGCTTACATGTAAATTATACCAAATATTCTAACAATTGAACACAATCTAACATATGGTTCCATTTATTTATGCATTCCTTAACTTGCTGCATTAGCCTTTTGTAGTTTGTACTTTATAAGGTAACTTTGTAAAAATAGTAAACCATAATGTTCCATTTCTTTGAGCTATTGGTATTCTTTTATAATTTTGGTTGTTCACAAATGCTACACAGAAATTCATTTCATATTTGCAACCCATTATCATGTCATCTGTAAATAAAAGTTTTACTTGGTCTTTTCTAGTCCATTAGACTCTGGCTTTTCTTTGCCTAATTGTACAGGTTTACCTTTAAATACACTGTTGATAGGAACAATGAAGCATGCTTTTTTTGTTTGTTCCTGGTGTTAGAGGGAAGCATTCATTCTCTCAACTATTTGGGATGGTGTTAGCTATAGGGATTGTTTTTGCCTTGTTTATGTTTAAAGTTTACTTACTTATTTGTATATTATATGTTGCTTATTTATTTATTGCTGGTATCTTTTTTATCAAATCTGGGGCATGTACTTCTATATCTAATCTATACATAATTTTTGATATGAATAAAATTTTCACTTTGTCCAACATATTTTATTCATTTTTGCTATTAGCTTTTTATCTTCTGCTTTCTGATCTTCACAAGATGAGTCATGGGTAAGTGATTTTTCCAACGTTAAACTGTCCTTTCTCCCATGGGAAAAGTTGTCCTTAGTGCTATATTAGTAACGCTGCTGAGAACACTCATGTGCTAGGTGTTGTGTGCCACATACTTTCACTTTGCTGTTGCAGAGGTCGAGTTGCCAAATCGTGTGATTCTTGTGTGACACTGTCAGAGAATTGCCAGAGTGTTCTCGGAAGTGTCTCTACTCATTTGCCTTCCCACTAGTCCTGCACAAGGATTTGAATTTCTCCACAAAGCATATTACTGTCTGCTACACAGCATTTGAACATCAGTGTTAATCAAGGAACTAATTCAGTTCATTAAATTCCTGTGCAGAATTTGTAGTGTGTTCAATATTGCATTTATATCCCCCCTTTTCTGTCTTTTAATGCCAGAATCAAACCTAGAGGTTTCTGTCTGCTAGGCAACTGCTGTGGTCCTTCCCGAAGCGACACACTATTTATTTATTTATTTATTTATTTATTTATTTATTTATTTATTTATTTATTTATTTATGTTGTGTGTGCTTGTGTGTGTGAGAGAGAGACAGACAGAGACAGAGAGAGAGAGAGAGAGAGAGAGAGAGAGAGAGAGAGAGAGAGAGAGAGAGAGAGAGAGAGTCTCGTGTAGCTCAGGTGTCCTGAATTCTTTTGCACCTAATGACGAACTGAACTTGAACTTCTGATCTGTTAGCCCCTACCTCACAAAGGCTAGGGTTATGGACCTAGGAGCCATCACAGCAAGTTTATAATGTGGATGGTCTAACACAGCAATCTTTGCATGCAATGCAAGTGCTCCACCAACTGAGCTACAGAGCCTCCCTTTCATTCTTTACATTGGTAATTTGCATTTACATCTATGTGCATGTGTGCAACCAGCTAGGGTACTCATGCAACTGTAACCACAGGCCTGTATTTGCCTCTCATAGGGGCCCAACGGTGAAAGCACTTAAAGTCCTTATTCTTAACTTCACATGTCTATCCTTTGATATAATATGGGTGAATTTTCCTAGAGCATTACTGTTTAGGCTTGATGCAAAGTTCCCAATTACTGGCTGCCCAGGAATCTAAGCCAGGATGCACTAGAGAAATAAAAACCTCAGGGAGAACTATTCTAAATTCTTTTACCATATGTCAATGGTAACTTTGCAGAGTACCCCAAGATTTACTGTATTATGTCTTAGTCTCTGGTTGTCATCAGCGGGACAATTGCACAATGTGATAGCTTATATCATCTATTTGACCTGATATGGAATTACACTGGACACAAATTCTCAACCAGATCAAATGTGGTGGGAAGACCCATCCTCAGTGTGGGTGATACCATTGGTCAGACTGGATTTTCTGACTGTTCAATGAATGAATGAATGAATGAATTCATCACTGTCTGCTCTCTGCCTAGATCTGGTGTACAAAACCAGCCTCTTGCTGCTACAACCCCACCTTTCCTGTCTGATGTCATGTCTTTCTCATCAGGGGAAATACGGCCCTGAGTAGTGTAAAACGGGAAAAGTAAGTTTTGCTCTTCCTTAAATTTCTACTTGCCATGTATGTGGTCACAGCAACAAGGTAGTCACTAATGTAGGGAGTTATTGTATTTTCACCAACGAAGCTCCCATTGCCTTCTGGCTTTGTAAATGACTCATTGATAACATGTATTCCTTGACCTCTCAGGGATATCTGTACACTGTCTACTCAGATTTCCCAAAATGACAGACTACTCTTTGAATCACATGGTGTATTATAAGAAAGGAAATGTCTATTCAGTCACAAAAGCTTTCAATTGCGTTCAGTGCGATTGTTAATTTCTCTATATATAAATGCAAAAATAAGTAATTTTACATTCTTTCCCATAAAATGTACCTGAAAATATTTTAAATCCATGTGTATGGATATTTGCCTGCATGTGTATCTATGCACTCTGTGTGCAGTTTCCGTAAAACTCAGAAGGCGAAGCTGTAACACCAGGAACTAGAGTTAAAGATGACGGTAATCGGCCATGAGGTGCTGAGAACCAACAGAAGTAGCACCAGGTATCAACCCCTCTAGGACAGACCTTATTTTCAGAGTAGTTAGAGTAGACCAACATATACTTGGGCCATGTTTTTTTGTACTTTTATTTGGTTGTAGTTTTTTTGTCTTTTTTGGGGGGTGGGGAGGTGATGTGGTTTTATTTTGTTATCTTAGTTTTGTTGTTGAACTGCAGTTTTGTTTCTTGTGAAAGAACTTAAAGTTGGGTGGGGAGGGAAGGGGAGAGCCTCTGGAAGTGCTTAGCTTAGGGGAGGGTAAGAATATGGTCAAAATAGATTTAAATTTAAAAATTATTTTAAATAATAAAGGATAACAATGAGATAGAGGGGGAAAGGAAGAGAATATCCAGCTCGGGTCTTCTGGAAGAGCAACCAGTATTCTTAAATGCTGATTCAAATGTCCAGCTTCAATATTAAGGTCCTTTAATAAAAATAATGTGGGAGCTTCAGGTTTTATCTCCTTGATGTTCCATGACAAAACCAAGTTTGCACAATTTATCTCCATTATTCTCTAAACAGGATCTCTGTGTGTTCATTTGCTCCTCAGCATATTTCTGCCTGCAGAAAAATGATGCTGCCACTTAAGACCTCCTCAGACACTGTTAAACTTAGGCAGAACTGCACTGTGCTCTGCTCTTCAGTGCTTAACCAAAGCTGAGCTCACAGTCAGTAAACACCAAATAAGTTTTGACTGAAATGAACAAGTAAAGCACACTTAATCCTGAATTATATTCTGGCCCCAGAAGAGCAAGGGGAGAACAATGCATTCAAAAATGTTAGAGAGCATTTGACAGGCACTTTGGGGATAGATGTGATAGGCAGGAGGCAGTAACAGGGGGCCCACTCTGGCCTCAATTTCATCACTCTGCCAAGGATGGCTTTGAACTGCTTACCTTTCTGCCCTCCCAAGTGTGTGTTGTGACCATGCAAAGTTTGAAGTGAAAATTTATTAGCCTTTATTCTGCTAAAATTTTTGTGTGGTAACATGAAGCCTTCATATATGTGTACACACACACACACACACACACACACACACACACACACACACACACACACACACACACACACACCACAAAATTTAAAAAAAAAAAAACACCAAAGTCACTAGTTTACCATATTTGCAAAGAAGTGTTGCAATGGTACAAAAAAGAAGAAATCCAAAAAGCAAGTTTATATGATAAAGCTGAAACTCCTAAGAACACCCCAGGATAAGTTTTCCTCTGAGAGATAAGGCAAATGTTTATTTATTTATTTTTTTTTTGGAAAAACAAGCAAATTTAACACACATGCTCTTGATTGGCTTTTCACATTTATAAGTATCTGATAATCATCTATGCTTAAAAAGACAGCAAAGTATTCTAGTTTCCTCTGGCCCCCATCAACTGTTACTATTTCTGAAAGAAAAGGAATAATAGCTAACCACAACTGCCCGTGGATCATGTGGGTTAGCCTTCTCTTACTATTCTGGTGGTACAAAATATAGTTTCTCCTATTATTGTATTTCCTAAGCATATGTAATAATGATATGTTTCAAAAAATGGAACTAAGTGGCTAAAAGTCAAAAAGTATTTTTATATTTCGTGAAGCATGGATTGTGAATTTTCAAAAATGCCTTCTCCTCAAAATGTTGGGGACTGAATGGATTTGTTTTCAAAATTGCGTATTTTCAACCACTAATCCCTGAAGTGTCCACATTTGGATACAGACTTTTGGGGGAGGGAGCTTTCAGGTGGGGTTAGAATTCTTAGAAGACCACATAAGGAAGAGCTTACACCCTCTTTCTTGCTTTCAGCTATGGGAAAACAAAGTAGTTGTATCTCTATACAAGTACTTAAGAGAGAAGAGCCATGGACTGGAGAAACTGCTCAGCAATTAAGAGCACTTGCTGCTCTTATAGAGGACCTAGGCTTGATTCTTAGTACACACTTCAGGCAGCTCACAGCTACCTATAACTCCAGTTCTTCTGGTTTCTAAAGGCACTGTACACAAGTGGGTAACACACACCAAACAGGTACACACACATTCACATAAATACTAGTATATTTTAAAATTAAAAATGTATTTACCTGAGTCCAGCCATGCTGGAACTCTGACTTTGAACTTTCAATATCTAAACTGAAAAATGCATTTGTTTTTGTTGGCTCCTGTCATAGCAGTCTATGACATTTGTGTGTTACAGTAGCTACAACTAGATCATGGGGAAAAATAAAAATCATTTCTATGAGCTAAAATAGGTTTGGAGATAAATGATGGGGGAAGTCCTTCTGTGTATATGTTTCCCTTATTGGTTAATGAATAAAACACTGATTGCTGATTGGCTGGGCAAGAAGTGACATAGCTGGACAGAATCAGAATATAAGCAGGGACAAACAGGAAATTGCTCTCTACTTCTCTTCTCTGCGGAAATGCTGAATAGTCAAGATGTAGGATGCCATAGGAGTAAGAGGTCCCTTAACCTTTCTCCAGTAAGACAAGACCATGTGGAAACACAATAGTAGTTATGGGTTAATAATTAGGACAGAGCTAGCCAATAGGAAGCCCAAGCCAATTGGCCAAAAGTTTCATAATTAATATAGCATCTGTGTGATCATTTGGGGCTGAAGCAGCGGCACAGCCTAGCTGGGCCAGAAACATTCAGGTAAATATTTCTCAGATCAAGAATGCAAATCTCAAAGAGTGAATTGGCTACATGCATCACACTGCTATACTCAGGTTAATCTCTTGAGAATCCAATAATAACCGTTCATGACATTCAGGAGAGTCACATGAAAATCCACTGATATCCCCTCACCACTGGAAAGTCAGTCACATTACCAAAGCCAGGTGAGTCAGGAGAGAATCCAGCTAGTGGTTCTCTTCTACTATGTCCTATCCAATGACACTTCAACAATAAGATAATAGCTTATGTTTACTTGTTCAAGACTATGTAGCAAAATGTCAAGGGGACTATATGCAGGCTTCCATAGAAACTATTACATATACATCACGATATATATTTTATTGCCATTGTTTCATAGCTGGCATGGGTTAAATAAATGACTTACAGTCAAATTCTAGACTTTTACTAGGGTTGAAATTCTACTTTCCTCTTCAACAGTAAGCTTTATAAATAGTATTTGCCTCCTAAAGCAGAAAACTCATTTACTAATTTTTGGTGTGTTTTTTATTCTTTTTGATGACCTCAAATCATTGTTACTATGTTTAGGTTTTGGAAACAATTTGTGACCTTTGAGTAGTAGCAACTACAACAAACATTCAAAATGTGGACAACACACCCAGTTCTCCAATAAGAACAATGCTTGGCTTTGTCAGATCTATGGAAACACAAAAACAAAGCAATACATTTTTGTTCAAGTTTGGAGATTTTCATGTTTTGTTGCTGAATAGCTACATGTTTTTGAGGAAGATGATCATTCACTGTGCTGTTAAGGATGTGGACAAATGGATCAGATAAAAATGACTGAACAAAAATAAAAGTGATATCACAGACAGGAGAGAACTTCCTTCTTACTCCTCATTTTAGGACTTGAAAGCATGTGAAGTCCATGCAGGTTAAGGGATGTCTCACAGTTCTTTAATAATAAACTCATATCTAGACATTTTGTTTTCTTGATTCCCTATTTGATCCTTTCTACATAATACAATGTTGAAAATAATATGTGAACTGGTCCCTATGTCTCTATGATTATTAATCTGTTCAGTCTGAATGACTCTTAGAGAGCACTAAGTGGACAAGAATTCTTCCATAGTACTCCCTGTTACCACACCATCAAGTTTATTAAGGATCACTAGATATTTTAGTATGTATTCATCCATTTAATGTATGTGCATAAAATATCTGCATCATGTCAAATCTTTGACTCTACTTGCAATTTTAGATGGTAGGACACAATAGAAGGTAGGTTAAGAGTCATTCACTCAAAAACAATTATCAACTTAGTAACATGGAACTTCATTGAACATAACCCATTCAGAAGATGTGGTAGATAGGCAGTCTATATGACAGCCTGTCTCTGCCTCTTGATAGCCATGTTCTGCCCTTCTTTAAGTAACCTAGTAACCCTTAACCACTCATTTCTAAAATGTTGAATAACAAACAGAAAAATATAACACGCCAGAGATTTCATATCAGTCTTTTTCCTTGACTCTCATTCTCTGTCTCATTTGAGTCACTCATTCTGAGAAAGTCAGAGTGTCATGTTCTGATAATGCAGGAGCAGAATATGGAGGTCTCTAAATCACAAGGAGCTGGAGCTCCCTGATATCCCAGGTAGGACTTGATTGACAACTATAGACAATAGCAGTCTAGCAACCTCATGAGAGACTCTTGACCATAGGAACCCAGCTAAATTGTTCCCAGGTTTGATTACTAAACCACAGAAATCATGAGCAAACAAATATTGATATCCTAACATAACTGATAATGGGCTTATACTGAAAGACCTTCTGGAGGCTCAATCCCCCAGGATCTCAGCCCAGGACCTTGGTCACCCCAATCACCAGGTGGAGTCAGAAGCTTGATGCAAACTGCACGAGGCTTTATTGTAGTTGTTTAACAAGCTAACCCCATGTTTGCTTGGGCCTTTCACCCATCCACCATGGCGTGTGGCTGGGAAAGACCCTGCAAAGCTTCTGCATAGAGATCTTATAGGGCAGCATAAGGGGAGTTTTTAGGGGTACGCACAGGCTCAGGATTGGTGTGCCTCCAGGCTTGGAGGGTTTGCCCTGTGTTGATTGGTCAACTGGTTGTTATGGCCCATAGGCCCTCCCAGGGTGGTGGCTATGCTCTGCGCGTCATTGCTGTGCACTTGTCCAAAAGCATACCCAGAGCCGTAAAGCATAGCACCACCAGCTAACTTCTGATTGGTTCCTTGCCACGAGGCAGGCATCTGACCTCCTAGTGACCAAGACAAGTTCAGGGCAAGTGTGTGTTTGGCTGTTATGGCTGCCAAAATGGGGAACTGGTCCCTTCAATACAATCAGTGGAAATTTGAGTTTTAAACAACAGAAAGTATTGAAATGTACTTTGGCCAGAGATAGATCAAAATGACTGGGGAATACTGATGAAAAGATTTGTCCATCATTATTGAGATAAATATGTATTATTTGTAATGAAATGACAGAATGTGTGTTCTATGATGGATAAGGCTGGAAGGTGAAAGAAGACAACCTAAGACAGACACAGTCATCTGTCCTGTAGCAGAAGTGCAGGTATTAATTTAAATTGAGAAGGGGGAATTGCTAGGGCCCAGAAAGAGGGGTCCATTTCATCTTGCTTCAAGATCAGAGAGTTCAAAACTGTCCTTAGACCTATAAGACTAAGCTTGGCTGCTCCAGGATGTTTCAGCCTTGGTAGCAGATGCCTTTCACTAAATAACAACAGAGTTGGGCTCAGGTGTGTTTACTCTTGACCCTGAAGGCCAGGCCAGATGGCAGGTGTGGCTACCAAATACCAGGAGGATTAAGGGAAGTAAGTCTGTTTGCTCCTTATACATGATAATAGAAGTCTTCTGCCATTGTCCCCAGTTTTGGTTGGGTACTTAAGAAAGTTGAAGAATAAACTAAGGCTGTTCAGTATGGACTGAATTTGCCCTCCCAACAATTAAAAAAAAAAAAAAAGGAGTTTAGCTACTAAAGTATCAGGAGATTCCAGCGATTCTAAGTTATAATATCTGTGTTATGGTCAGAATGTCTTAGCCAATTCAGTTCCTAATTTGAAATCTAATCACCAATGCATTTGCATTAATAATGGGGCCTTTAAAAGTTAGAACCTTCTGAGGAGGATTAAGTAACAGGATGAAAGAGATTTGTGGAAGTCTGTTTGCCCTTTCAATCATGGGAGAACACTTAAAGAGTAAAATCTATAAAGAATAGGATATGAATAGTCAGGGAATCTGCTGAGACTTTGACTAGATTTCCATGATTCCAGAACAGGGACCTGATGAGCTTTTGGTAATAATCTGTAGTTTCTAGGAGAGGCAGAGTGAGTTTTATTCAAGTGTATGGCCCCTAGAACATTGACCTTGCTCCCAGTGGAAGGACACATGTTCAATGAGTTATTTGACTTTACTCATCAAATGAGTTAAAAGCAGAAAAGAGGGCAGAGAGTTGGATGGGTAGGGTGAGAGGGAAGTATCTCTCTGACCTTTCCCTATGGGCAGGGTTTCTCTGGTGGTTCTATACCCTTGCATTTGGATTTGCAGGTTTGTTTTCTTTGCAATTTTAAATGTTATTTTCAGAAGATTAGACTAGGTAGCATATCAATATATACTTACTCTATATTACTAAGTTTTTATTGTTTGTGTTATCATTTATTTGTTATATTTGGAGACAGAGATTTGCTAAATATCTCTATCTTGGAATTCTTTATGTAGACCTGGTTAGTCACAGACTCACAGAGCTCTACCTGCCTCTGTCTCCCAATGTTGGAATTAAGAGTGTGTGCCACCACTGTGCCTACCTTTAGCATTTTAATAAACAGGAAAGAAACACAAAACCTAATTTTATTCCTGAATCCAAATTTTCTTAACTTTAACTATTAAGAGGATATAAATGGAAAATTAATAATCAAAATTGAAATATTTACATGTTTATAAGTAGCAGCAGCTGGTAAAGGAAGAATGAATAAATCAGAAAGGAGAGATGGAAGGAAGAGGACAATATTTCAACTTACTGTTTTACATTCAAAATGAGTTATTTTTCAAAGGTAATGATCTTAATTCCTCTTGCAGGCTATGCAGAAGTTTTGAGACAGGTGGTAAAGAGATATGCATAACCTTTCCTAAATCAATAAAAAACCAGGAATAAAACTAGATCTTAGAATGGCTGGACTCTTTAAAAAATACTGCCTGTAGTGTTTATAATAAACGGTGCCTTTAAAAATCTCTATGTCAGCAGAGAAATTTTAAAACATAAATTGTTCACTTAACTTTAACTGCTACAGATTTTGGCAGACAGTAAAATTAAACAGTGGGTGATGACCAGAATGAATGACATCTTTCAATATACCACTGGGTTACTAATACATTTTAAGAGAAGTAATCCCCTGCTTGCAATAGGATTGTGAAGGTGTAGTACTTTCTACCATAATTGTTGAAAAAGGAAGCTGTAGATTACCATGAGCTAGGAAATTCAATTATTTATTAGAGCTTTATTTATTTTTATTCTATGTAAATAGATGTTTTTCCTGCATGAATGTCTGTGTACCATGTGTGTGCACTGCCCACAGAGACCAGAAAATGGCATCCATTGGTTACAGATGCTTGTTAGTTACATGTGGGTGCTGGAAAAAGAGTCTAATTCCTCTGCAAGACCAGAAAATACTCTTGTTAGTTAAGTCATCTTTCCAGTCTTCAAATTTAATTAAATTTAAATGTTTACTTCTATTGGTTTTAATCATGTGTATGTGGGTATTCTGTGTACAGATATATACGTGTACAGTGCCCTCAGAGGTCAGAAGAGGGCATTAGATCTCCTGGGGCTGAAGTTGCAGGCAATTGTGAGCTACCCTGTTGAAAGCTGGGATTTGAACTCAGGTAGTCTACAAGTGCTCTTTCATACCTCTGAGCCATCCATCCACAAAGTCTGGAACATTAAGTTGGTGCAGGATCAAGCCCCTCCACCTACCCTGCTGGGTATGTACTCACTCTTACATGGATATTAGATGGAAAGCAAGCTTCTCCATAACTGTGGAGAAGCTAGGTAACAAGGAGAACCCTAAGAGGGACACATGGATCTCCCTGCCAAGGGGAATTAGATGAGATCTCCTGGGTAAACTGGGGGTGAGGGGGCTGGTAAAAGGGAGGTGATGGGGGAGGAGCACATGAATGAACAGAGACAGGATGGTCTGGGGGTGAGTAACAGAAAAGTAGAATGAGGAAAGAGAAAACCTCTATAGAGTTAGGGAGAAACATGGTGCTGGGAAATTCTCAAATTCTTTGTTTGAAATGAGAATGTATGTCAACAGATAGTAGCATTTCATAAGATAGGAAGGGCTTTCTAGCTTCCAAATTTCTTCAGCTTTTCATGCTTATTTCGATCTTCCCTAGCACAATCAACAATACCTTAGTGATGTATGTTTGTTCCACTCTTAGCCTTGCACTTCCTTTAACATGGCTACCATTTAAAATGCTTGTCCTTTTCCATTCAAATAATGTTCCCATGCTCTACTAGCCTTCTGGAGGTATCACCTATGTCTACAGTTCTTGACAAGGCAGATAAATTGTCTTTAATTCACCAAGTCATGACTTTAATGTGTACTTTACAAAGCAAAATATTCTCACCTATTAACAAAGCTCACAGATGATGTTGGCACTTCAGAACACTGGCCTGCTGATACCTCTCTCTTCACAGAGATCACCTCTCATTTGTGTGCTTCCCCATTTATGAATTCTGGCAGTGTTAATACAGACTGTCTCACTTTGGAAAAAGCTACATACACTATTCACCATTGTGGTAAATGCTCACTCCCAGCCAGGGAGATGGTTCAGGGGATATAAGTGCTTTCCAATAAACTTGATGAGCTGAGTGTACACACCAGGAACTCACATATGGAAGGGAAGAACCAAATTGTCCTTTGACCTCTACACAGGCACTAAGGCACATTAACAACCCCCTACCCCACCCTGAATACGCACACAAACAAGTAAATTTAATAAAATTTTTCATGTTTATTGTTTTATTTTCACTTACTAAAATCACTCTTACCAGGAAACTTGGCAATATAATTGTGTTAGCTGTGAGCCCTAGCAGACTTCAGAATTTCGTGGTTAAGAATGACAGGAAAGACATGTTGGAAGGCTGTGGCCACTGACAATTAAGCTCTGATTTGTTGCCATCCATTTACTAGTAAGAAAAAATCACTCTGACTCACAGATCAGACACAAGTAATGGTCTCTCTGAAACCAAAGGAGGAAGGAATAACAGGGACACACTAACTCAGTTTTTTGTTAACCTCAGTAACCCTGAGCCTCAAATTCAGTTTTATAGATGATCATATTAAATGTTTTACCAGTTCACATCATAAATGTACTTTCCTATATTATACATAATAATCTCTTTAAAAGGAAAATTAATTTTCTTTTCAGCTAAAGTCTACTAATACATAAAATATGCTTTGAACAACAAAGGGAATTATCATATAAATTTTATGAAAATGATTTTCAAGATGAAATGAAAGGAAAAGTAATTCTGCTACAGATAGTCTACATCATTAAAAATGTACACAATGTGCTACTTCATGAAATATTTTACCACAGATCTTGTATAAGGAAACTTAATTGTTGGATTTCTCAGTAGATAGAGGTCTAGCCCAGAGCCCCTTCCAACTGTGATATGACATAATTGTGTGTGTTAGTGAGAAGGGGGTTGAAATATTGATGCCTTTAGTACTCCCATTTGCCAGGAAGAACCTACGGTGACTACTCCAGACCCCAGAGTATTTGATTCCAACAGACCTCTATATGACTATAATTCCCTCAAAGGGCAAGCAAGAGCCTTGCTTTTTTTAGACATTACTTTATTCTGCCACAGAGCATATATTATTGGATTGAATACACTCTCCAAAGAGATTCCATACCTGATACATTAAACCTGGATAATAATAATAATAATAATAATAATAATAATAATAATAATAATATAAAATTTGCCAGAAGATCCTCCTTGTTTCCTAGCTTCCCTGGTGGTGTGGATTGTAGGCTGGTACTCCTTTGCTCTATGTCTAAAATCCATATATGAGTGAGTATGTAACAATTTGTCTTTTTGTGACTGGGCTGTTCCAGACACCCTGAACAAGGATATTAGTTTGGAGGTCTGGGCAATCTATGGGGGCTCTAGTAGTGTATCAGTATTTATCCCTAGTACACGAATGGACTTTGGGAGCCCACTCCACACAGATGCATACTTTCTCAGCTTAGACACATGGGGGAAGGTCTAGGCTAAAATGATATGACAAACTTTGGAGATCCCCCATGGAAGGGCTCGCCCTCTCTGGGGAGCAGAAAGGGGTTGGGAAAGGGAATGGGAGGGTCAGGGGAGGAGGGGAGGGAAAGGGAACTAGGATTGACATGTAAAAGAAGTTTGTTTCTAATTTAAAACTGTTCTAATTACAATCATAAAAATTAAAAAATAAATTAAAAAAATTGGGAACCTGCTAGGTTTCCTCTGTCTACAGGGCAAATGTAGAAAGAGTTTTAGTGTTGAATAAAGGAGTACCCATGACATGCAATGAAACTCAAAAAAAAAAAAAAAAGATGCTAGAGGAAGTGTTTGGTTGTACGAAGGAACTCAATATGTTGTTTAGCAAAGCTGACATAGCATCAAACTGTCTTCTAAATATGACCATAGACAAATGCTAAACTTGACCTTTACTAGGGAACTCTCTATGAAACAATGAATGCAAACACCCAAGTCTGTACAAATTGCTGAGATTGAGTGATGATGTGTTCTCGGACCTATATGTAAGACATGGATACCATCCACTTTGAGACTTGGGGAACACTGTGAGAAGAATGTTAAGAGTTGGAAGACAGAGAGAAGGTCTGTAAAATGTCATCTCTAGGTAAGACACAACCATGTCAATCATGAACTCACAACAGCTTGTGGATACCTGCCCTGAATCTACACAATAAAAGACATGTCCATTATCAAACATGGGTGGAGGAAGGGCTCAGGGCTTTGCCCTCACTGCTGATCTGCTTCCTACTGACAGATTCAGGGAGTGCAGAAATCATTGCCTTTAGCTATGCACACACGAATGACTCCAGTGAGCTTTCAAGGGTAATTCAAAGCCACAGTCACACCTAGCACCCTGATAAGATCAAATGCTTCTCAAAGCAAATCAAAAATAATGAACCTAGGAAAGGATTAGTAGGGATTTGAGAAGAGGTTGATGGTGGTGGAGGGAGATAGAAAGGGCAAATGGGGAAAAGTAATCAGAACATGTATCCTTGTACTTTGTATGGCTGATACATGACTTCAAGGTCAGGGTAGAACCAACCTCTCCTCATTTCACACAAGTCCATATTTGTGTGTCTATTTGCATGGAATTTTCAAAGAACTAAATTAATCAATAAGAACATGAACTTAATGTCCCTTATCTAGCTGGATTTCAAACAAAATGATGTACTCCAATATGCATGATTTCACATTTGAAAAGTTATAGGGTACAGGTCTGGTAGTTTTTATTGTTATTTTAATTAAGTAAAGGAACCCCTGAAGTGTATCCTGTACTTTGATTGTTTCCTAATTTTCATAGAAGACTCCATCATGTTTTTGCAAAAGAAACAGCCCTCTAATGTGTTCTCTTGGTAACGAACATAGCCACATCATATGTTACAAAAATGTTCTCACACAAATATACCTGGATTTGTGCCATGTCATAGTAATGCCTATTATTATATCTACCAAGCATATAGTGTTTTTGTTTTTGATTTAAAAAATATAATGGATCATAAAGATCTGAGCCTGCATTTGCCTCTGAAGGCCATGTTCCTGATTGGACAGGGGTAGAGTTGCTCTATTATCTCCATGATGACCAATTTGGTTGATAAAAATCAATCTTTCTTAATCTGTGTCCTTTCACTGGTTGGTCACCATCTTCTCCTGCTTCTCCACACCACCCTTTCCTTGCCTCATAAAGCTCCTTCCTGTGATGTGGTATCATCAGTCGGTATGAGGCAGAAGAGTCTTCTCTGTCACTTAAAGGCCAGTAATTGTCTTCTACATGATGAAAACCAAGACATGGATGCATAAATCACATTATTCTGACATAATGCTGAGAGTGGGATGAAGAATAAGTAAGACCCCAGCATTTATTCCTGTGGTAGAGATACCTTTAAAGTGTTGTTAAACACCAGTAGCATCTGTGAGGTCTAGTTTCACACTATGATGCCATTACTGTCATTCATGGTTCAGCATGGGTTGCAACAGAACTTCCAGTAGGTCTGCCTGACTTGGATATTGGTGCCAGAGAGAGCATCGTGGTGTTCTGACTATTTTTCCATTAGGTCTTCAGGCTACCTGACAGTTTGCTGCCCAATTTAACCACCAGTATTTGCTGGGCTTCCAATCCAAAACCAAAATAAATACTTCATGCCAGAAACCTTTCAAAATAAATCCTCATTGAATTTGCTTGTGTGCCCTTTAAAGGGATCGCGGAAAGACTCCCAGTTGTCCATAGATAGAAGTCTATGAAAGTGGGGAAAGAAGCAGAGGTGTGGTGGGATTCTCTTTCAAGATGGTATCTCATTTTCTTGTAGATTATCTGAGTTAGGCCAGAGCTAAAGATGATGTGAGGCTCAAAAACATCTGCATATTTACACAGGTAGAGAACCAATGAACAGATGCCCATTCTTTTATTTTTGTACCACATCTCCCTTCCTTTTATCCCATGCCAACTCATCTCCTCTATCTTTAATCCTTTTCTTTTGGCACTGCCTTCAAAGTCACATTTCACATTTTCCACACAGGGAAATGTTTGAGTCTCGGCCTATGTGTTTCTGAAATCTACTCTTAAGCCTTTTATTTCATTTTCTGACTGTAAAACTTCTACTAATGCATCAAAGTCTATCCCCTTTTTCTAATAGGATATTATTGACTAGGAAATTGAGCATCAGTGAACTCTAGCGATAAGGTCAGAAAGATCTTTTCCATTGCAATATATATATATATATATATATATATATATATATATATATATATATTCATTCCTATATATATGGCATTTCGGTGTTTGTGGAGTTAGTCTTCATTTTAAATGTAACATAATGGAGAATCACCTGGAAAAAGTCCCAATGAGGACGTGTTTGCATTGTGCTGGCCAGCAGGCATGCTTGTGAGATATTTCTTCATTGGGTTAATTGAGGAGAGAAACACACCCTGAATGTGAGCAGACCCACTTCATGGGCTAGGCCAAGACTGAATGGAAAGAGAGAGTGAGCTAAGCACCAGCATGTGTCTAGTAGCTCATTGCTTTCTGCTCTTGATTGCTGGATTTGAGTCCTATAGTATTCCAGTCACTGGAGAGAAGATAGGTTTCTATCAGCTGGATCTTCTATTTATCTGCAAGTTCTCCACTTTATAATTATACCTAAGGGTTCCATCTCAGGAGGGATAAAGGTTCTTCAAGGCCATGACTGACATGTAATTTCTACCTGGTTATCCTGGTTAGCCAAGTGATTCACAGACATTAACCTCTTAGAAAACTCTCCAGTGTTCTTGGTTGTGAGATTCAGGCTTGAAGAGAAAGGAAGAAGAGATGATTTGGAAGCCTATCTCTGGCTGTTAAAAGGGGAAGGGGGTTGCTAATGATGGTCTGAGTTTGAAATCCTGGTTTGTGCCACTCACAATGATTTGCTGAAAGTGTTGCTGAAATCAGATTCAGTAGCATCTTTCAACATATGTGTTTCATTGATGGCTCTTTCAAGTAATTGAATACACAAAAGCCATGATCTCTTGTTCAAAGCTGGCTGAGGAACCTTTTAAAGGCTGACCCAAGCTTTCTGGAAGTGGTTAATATCTAACTCTGGACAGTAATGAATGACTTTCTTAATCTCCCCTCTGCCCTGGCCTTTGGCAGAGCCCGCGGCTGCTGTTTTCCTGAATAGAGATGACATCTTATTAGTTATGTTATTCCACATCACAATGTGATCTTCTAACAAATGTTAAGTTTAAACATTAGAGAGTAACTTGGTAATCAAGTATATAAAGAATTCATTAGTGAGAGAGGTGGAAGTGTACTCAGGTGCCTGCCTGTAAGGATGCAGCAGTGTAGCAGAAGAAAGTTTCCTATGAGTGGTTGGTTATAACCTTACATAAAGGGACATCAGCCTCCACTAGAAGACAAACACATCCCGGTACAGAATAATTGACTGTCACAGAAAGGGAGTCTTGCCTGGACTGTTTGTTGCTGTATAAACTGGACATGCAGAACCCACAAGAAAGTGACTGCTGGACTTACAAAACAAGATGAACAGTCCTGAAGGGTTCCTGCTGAAATGGAGAAGTGTGCCAGACACACTGTGGTCTATAGGCTGAAGATGGATGCCCCAATGTTACAGAGGAACTTTGGGTGACTGTCCAGGCAGCAAGATATCTCTGTCAATTCTAGAGTTTATATATTATCCTTCTGTGGTCATTGATAGAATTGAAGACAGATAATTATGGTTTTATTTTTCTTCAGTAATAAAAGATAAGTTACCCTTCTTTATATTTAGACAGAAAAGAGGAGATGATGAGGGAAGTGCTGTGTATGTTTGTCTTATTGGATGATAAAGTACTGTTTGGCCAATGAGGCAGTAAGTTAAGGGGACTAGGCATCAAGGAGAATTCTGGGAAATGTAGTAAAGAAGTGGTGATGCAGTCAGGAAGTGACATAGCAGGGAGACTCATATAGACAAGGGCAAGAAGGAAGTGGGCCTCTTCTCTCTTCCTCCAGAGGCACCATGTGAGCCCAGGAAGACAGGACGCTTGCCACTGACGTCCAATAAGTTAAGTCTTATAAAATATATAGATTTATGACAATTAAGACTGAGCTAGCAGATGAGAAGTCCTAGTCATTGGCCAAGCAGCATTTGTACCTAATATAAGTCTCTGTGTGTTATTTTGGCCACCCACGTGGCAGGCAGAACTCAAGTGGGTGGCAGAAAGATTTACTGTAACAAGGGACCCCAGAGTACTTTTTGTAAGGGTGGTAACCTTTGAGTCAGTGTTCAAAGGTTAATACAGATGGCAGGAGAAAAGAGACAGCATTCCAACTGCAAGGACAGAATTATCCAAACCAAAGTAGCTAACAAGACAATGATGTCCTGTGTTTGAATTCCCAGCATCTGGGAAGTGGATGCAGGATTGTGAGTTCAAAGCAAGCCTGAAACAAACAGTTCTTTTAAAGCAATTAATGTTTAAAAATTAGGTCTTCAAAGAGAGTTTGGGTTTTTAATAATTTATTTATTTTTAACTTAATGAAGTGTTTGGAAGAGATGTTGCAAAGAAATGAATAGGGCTATCCTCTAGTCCTGCAGCTCTGGAAGGAAAGTCATTTCTGGAGGGTTTACAGAGACCATATGATTGTCCAAACTATGATTACCTAGAGAAATATCTCTCAAGAGTCACATTACATTGAACTGAAAGAAATTACTGTTGCTGAAAGAAAGAAAAGGATTTCTTGAAGCCGAGACTACAAGCAGATTCTTGAAAGATGAATATAATCTGACATGTAAATACCAGGTGGGAATATTCCAAAATGAGAGAAGTGACATGGATCAGACCTAGAGATGGTAACAGTGTCAGTGCATCCAAATGATTGGGAAGCATCCAGTGAGTTTATATAGGCTGTGTCTTTGGTAACACACCATGGAAAATATATTAAGAGAACTTGAGGAAAATGAATTAAATGAAACAGACCAATTATATGAGGAACTGGAGGAGAAGGTGACTTGGTAGAGACAGTGGTTTAAGAACAACAAAGGAGATGATTCCAGGAAGCTCAGCCACCTCTGCAGTGAAAATTATATTGCTTCCCTCTGCTGGGCAGAGGAAATTTCTTTCAGTCACACCTAGAATGTAGAATACTAATTTTTAAATGCTGCAGAGAGCCAGGACCTTTGGACCAAATCCTTTGGCATTTGTGTGTAACTGTTTCTTAGGATTGTCGGGCAGAGATGCAACATATGGAATGCAGCCTGCCCGAGTCTAGCTTATCAGCACAATCCAGTCTATCAATTTAATGGTCAGTTTAATCAATTATATCTGTTATTAAAATTGATATGCAGAAAAAACACAACAGAATTTTTCTCAAGTGGTCTCAAATAACTTCTCTAGTATTTCAACTGCCTTTGGGTATGTGTAATAACTGTCTAATTCCCCAGGGTTCTAAGAAGGAGTGGCTTCCAGGAATGCATTTTTCTTCTCCTCTTTATTCATTTTTATTTTTATGGGGTCCCATTATCATGGGATAGACACGATAATGTCTGTAGACAAGGCTAACACCTATAGGTTCTCAGTCTCTACCTCTCAAGTGCTGAGATGACAGGTGTGTACCACCATGTCTTGTTTCTATGGTGCTAAGACTGAACCCAGGAATTTGTGCTTGATAGGCACAGACTCTATCCAAGGGACTATATCTGCAGTTTGGGATTCACCAGTCACTGGATGAATGTACTATTATTCCCAATAAATACCAGTTTCCAACAGCAGGGACAATCAGGATGTCTTGCTCAGGGTCACTTATGGGTCTGCTCTGTGTTTATCTCTATTTCTGGCTGACAGTGAAACTAGGAAGGGTTTGGCGGTCTGAAACAACAGATGCCTTTGGATCTGCTGATTCCTGACTTTGATAGAGCCAATAGCCACAGGAAAATATACTCTGCCAGTTTACCCAGCAGCTGGCCTCTCCCTAACATCATAAGAAAGATCTAAGTTTCATGTTGAAGTCTTGCAGGTTAGTTATTTTTAAAAAACTAATCCAAGCAAGATATGTGGCTCTTGTCTTTAATCCCAGCACTTGGGAGGCAGAGGCAGGAGGATCTCTGTGAGTTCAAAGCCAGCCTGGTATACATAGCAAGCTCCAGGGAACCCAGGACTATATGGATAGGCCCTGTGTCAAACAACAACAAACTAATCCAATGCACCCACAGAAGGGTTTCCCAACAGGTGGAGGAGCTCAGTGTTTGGGTAGAATTGTGGAAGCATAAAGGATTTCAACTGAAGATTAGGATAGTGTGGCTGTCAGCAAATAGCATCTCTCCTCTATTGATTGCACTTCACTTAAAATTTCGGGGGGGGGCAATGCAAATTGCTGAACTGAAGCAGGGCAACCTCATATCCTAATGCGGGGAAATAACATACAGGGTCATAAAATCCAGAAAAACAACCACAGCATCTGATTAAAAACCAAGGCACCATGTTCCATGAACTCTCATAGTGATAGAGACAAGATAGCATAGGCTTCATCATTCATGATGATACTTAAAGCAAATTTTCTAAACACTAGGGATTCTTAGGAATAAAAAACAAAACAAATTCACAGGGGTTCCCCATTAAGTTATTTTCAGGAAGCTGGGCTAAACTCTGAGAACTAACTTAAAGAAAAGGAAACAGGCCATATTAGTATTCTTTTGCTAGAATGTGAGTTACTGAGGCTTCACAACACAAAACACATTGGACATTTCCAATTATGTAATTTGATAAGTATTTAAATGATAATTCAAGATATGACCCAGGAGTGAACAAAGATGAGCATCTCATGGCAGTCAATGGTGGAGGACAGAAGAGTTGGAAATATTTTCCATAGACGATCTCTCCATGGGAGAGAGAAAGCACACAGTCTTCAGCTTTGGTTAAGATCAAACCGATCTAATTAGGTTTTTCATTTAATTCGTTGCCCCAAATTCCCTTTTGTGAGGCATGCTTTTGATAAATTTCAAGGAAAGCTATTTGGAGAAAAGTCTGAATTAGACTTATTTTTACAAAGAAGAAAACAGAAGCACACTTCAAGGATACACCTAAAGCTTGTCTGAAAGAGACCAAGATGATTAATTAGGAGTCATAAATTATGCATTTAATAATAAGATTTACTTTTTACAGAATATCCCAGAAATAGTCTATACATCTCACAATTGGAATGTAAGACATAATTTGAATGGGGTATTTTAATTAATGTTATCTTACAAATAAATAGAGGAAAGATTTGGGGTTTTGTTAGCTCTTCTGATTGTGAAAATGTTGCCCCATTGGTTAGCTATTTGGTACAATCAGTAATAACCACAGATGCATTAACAAAATGTATTTCAATGTCTGAATAACTTTGCTACTTTTTCTGATGCAGAATGACTGCCAATAGTTCTGAACACTATAGGAATTCACTCCCACTTCACCCTGTGGATCGGGCAGATGTGTTCTCTGCCTATGGAGTATAAAACTGCAGACTTGGCACCTCATATAAATGTTATAGCCACAGAGTCTGCAGGTGAGAGTTGCCTAATGCAATCACAAAACTGAGATACAAGCAAGGTTCAGCAGCCTGGCTGTCTTCAGTTACTCCACCCCACAGGAAGTTTTCACTTGGATAAAAAGGAAGTGCTTCATACAGTTTCCCTTACATTTTGAATGCACTTTTGGAAGGAAAATAGAACACATTAATTTAGTGGATCCTAGCTTCCACTAAATCGGAAGCTAACAATGTCATCGGGTAGTATCATGGGTCTATAGAAAAGCTTCCCCCATCTTGCTGTAACTGCCTTTTTCTGGTGGAGCCACCAATGCATTCTAAACTTACTTCGATTTATGACATTCTTTGTTCTATAAAACTATACAATTTCATGAAACTGCTTCCAATTTGGAGCATGGAATTTGGGGTAAGGTAAATGTGTGTTCCTGGGCCATGGTTACTCAACATGCAAAATAAACTCTTATTCCCTCAAAGTAGTCACAGATAACAAGTACTTGATTTAATCATATGAATAGAAAGAGATATTAGAAATAGTAGAAAGAGTAGAAAGAGATATTAAATGACTATAAGACAACCAACTTCCAAAGCAAGTACACATATTTCCACATAATCGAAGGAACAACTAATATGCTCTCAATTCTTTTTGTTTTGAAACAGGGCCTCAAACTGCAGCAAAGGCTGGCCTTGAATTCATGAAAATATTCTGCCTCAGGATCCATGCCTGCCTAGTCTTTGGGCTGGGATTGAAGAATGAACCACCATAACTGACTATGTGCTTGATTTGCTACACAAATGTCTTTGAGGAGTGGGTATGGAAATATCGGTTTAATATCAAGGGCTATAGATGTGCCTTTACCACCTTTCCTTAGAACATTTCATTATTTTAGGAGAATGTTTAAAGAGAAGATAAGAAAGTTATCAACAAATGATGATGTATTTCCCTTAAAGCATCTTAAGAAAGCACCAAAATTTAAAATGAAAGAGGTGTTTTGTTATTGTTGCTGTAGTTTTGCTTTGCTTTGTTTTAAAGGTCACCTATCAGTGATGGAGAGATTGCTTAGCAGAGAAGGGCACTGGCTGATCTTGCAGAGGACCTAAGTTCAATTCTCAGCATCCACATAGTGGATCACACTGTCTGAAACACCGGTTCCAGGGGATCTGATGCCCTCTTCTGGGCTTGGGGAGTACACATATACATGGTGCATGAACAAATATTTAAACACGTAAAATAAAATGAAAGTATTGTCCATTTTTCTCTTTTCACAAACAATATGAAAAGTTTTCAAAGTTAACATGTCCTATCGATCTCTTAATAGAGGATGATTTCAATGTGGAATCTACAGGACTCCCAAATACAATATCACTGTATTGTGAAGAGGTGATAATATATATATATATATATATATATATATATATATATATATATATTGAAAATATACAAGATATTCAGATTCACAAAGGGGGTTCATAGGAGGGGACTCTGCTATAATGATCTATAAAAATTGTTGATTGCCATTCTTGTTCGTGAATCCTACATTTCCATGGGTCTCTTGGAGAAATGTTAACAATAGTATTTGAAAGGAAAATGTCATTATACTGAGTGACTCAAAGTGTTCTCTGCCCAATTTTAGAAAATAGTCACTTGAGTACTGCAACCAAAACAGTCATGTATTATATATTTCTTAAACAATAAAAGAATCTGGGCAAGAATAGAAAGCTATTTTCCATAGAACTGCAAGTTAAAGGTAGCCAGCAGGTCTCTGGATACATAAGGAAAACCTGCTATGGTTAAATAATAAGAAACCCAGGGGTACCAATAATATAGCCAATTGAAAGCCTGCAAACTACTGCATGCTTAACCCCATGCTGGCCTAATTATAGCTCTAAACATCTCTAACATTAATAAACACTCAAAAGTGGCTAAGGCCTGGGAGTAATGCATGTATTTAAAAAGACCTTTTTTTCAATGAATACATATATACATATATATATATATATATATATATATATATATATATATATATATATCCCACTGGGATAAGTTTCAAATCACATACCGACAGAATATCAAACACCAATTAGATGGTACAGTGATGTGCTATGTGTGGAATTAAGTGACACAGACCAAGACCTTTCATCTTCCTATGTGTTGATACTTGGTTGCTATGCAGATTCACATGTGAGGAACTGTGCAGCTATCCTGGTGGACAGAGACTCACCAGTGCTTGTGAGGAAGTTGACATTTTTCATCACACTTTCGGTGTAAGTGCCTGGTTCGTAACTGTCCATTTCACCTGTGACGATGTGAGCTACTCTTGCAGCTCTTCCTCTAATGGCACCTGCAGCTCGGTCTAAGTTGTCAGCATCCTGGTCCCTTAAGGCTATAATGCATTTGTTGACATCTTCCAGGATGTGGCTTTCTGTAAAGAAACAGAGCAAATTATGTGTATGCATATGTTTTGATTACACACATGTAGCATGCTGCAATATTACTAACTTTTTATTAAGACACACCATGTTACTTAGGCTGCTGAGAATTAATTATGAAATAAGGCTGCAGGTATTGTTATTTCATTTCTCTATGTACTAATAGTAACTGCCATAAAATGTAAAATCTGTTTTTGAACATAAAGGTTTCAGGGTATGGGCTGATAGCTGTCAAAATTCTTCTGTACAAGCAGAAAGGTTCAAGTTTGGATCACCAAGACCTACTTAATATCAGGGCACTACAGCTATGTATGTAACCACAGCACTATGGTTGGAGACAGAGGCATGGAGAACCCAGAGGATTTCGAGGAAGCGAGTCTAGAAAAAACAAACTAACAAATCAGTGAACTCCTACTCAGAGAGAGACTCTCAAAAAATAAAGGGGGCAATAATAAAAAGAAAGCATCAATAGCAACTTCTTGCCTGCTCATGGATCGATGTGCACCTATACACTCACACACACACATACACACACACACACACATACACACATACACACATACACACACACACACACACAAACACACACTGAGAGACAGACAGAGAGAGACAGACAGACAGACAGACACACACACACACACACACACACACACACACACACACACAGAGAGAGACAGAGACAGAGAGAGACAAAGAGAATTTTGCTTGACACGGGGTTACACACCTAAAATCCCAGGACTTGGGAGGCTGAGCCAAGAAGAATGGGAGTTCAAGACCAGGTAGTCTTACACAGAGAGTTAAAAGCTGTACTATAAAAACATCAAAGCACCAAGGGGAATAAAAGAGAACTGTATGGATCATGAATTACTGTAAGTTCTAGGACCAGTAGACTATGTTTGATATTTGAGGGACAAGTAAAAATTGAAGGTGTTTTACATTAAAATAGAAACAGAATATATAATTATAGAATGTTTAGTTCTGAATAAGAGAATATGATATGAGAGCATAAATTTAAAACTACTATCTTTGATAAATATATAGAAGAATAAACAAATTGGTGTTTCATTTAGACAGCAGATAATAATAAAATAAGAAGTCTATAATGTTTTTAAATATTTATTATTTACGTGTATGGGGATGGGTGGGTACATGTATGTGCATTTAGGCACCCACAGAGGTCAGAAGTGGACACTGATCCTCTGGAGTTGAAGACTGGTGAAAGCCACCTGACGAGGATGATGGGAATTCTGAAAAAGAAGCAAACATTCTTAACACTGTGCCAACTCTCCAACTCCCGAACTAAAAGCTTTGTGTCATAAAGCAACAAAAATTCTCCAAGTCTGTGAACATACATACAAAGACAGAGAGAGAAAGAGAGAGAGAGAGAGAGAGAGAGAGAGAGAGAGAGAGAGAGAATTGCCCAATGTGACAGGGTTAGTGTGTCAAAAAAAAAAAAAGAGCAGGGAGTTTTTAGTCACTATCAGAAAACAACTTTATAAAATTATTAATATTCTCAAGCAAAAGTAAGGTGATGATATGAGGAAATAATGCATAATATCAACAAGTATAAACAATGATGTTTTGTTTCTTGTTTTAGTTTTTGTTGTTGGATTTTTGTGTTTTTGAAATAGGGTCTAAGTCATTCAGCCCTGGGTGGGCCCTGAATTCTCCATTCTTTTGCCTCAGCTCCCCAAGTGCTGGGATAAATATCATTGCCATGCACATGATATTTATAGCAAATTAAAAGAATTTCAAAACTAGTGATTTTGCTTCAGGCTTGATCACACGAAAGCCTACACAAGATAATTAAAGTCTTGATTATTTATCAACATATACAAAAATAGTTGTAACAAAAGACCTCAGTATCCCATAACATCTTATTAACCTTTTTGACCTTTCTCTCCTGTTTCTCTTGGATGTGTTTGTGAACATGTGTTGACTGTCCATGCCAGTGTAAGTAAATCACATGATGTAAGTTAATCACAGTCATATTTCCCCCTTATTGTATACTTAAACAACGAAAGAAAATTATGGGCAGGAATACAATGCTATTTTCCACATAATTGCTAGTTAAATGTAGTCAGCATGTCTCTGGATATATAGGACTAACCTTCTACAGTTGAATAACAATAATAAAACTACCATAAAATATTGTCAGTGAACCGTACTGTCCCATTGCAGACATTCTGAGCTTCACTTACATGGTTTTTTTAAAAAATATTTATTGTTTTTCTTTTGACTCTTTCTGTGAACATCTTAAAACATTGACATAATTGCACTGCCCACTCCTATGGTTAGCATGTTCACCTTGTACTATTGTTTCAATTATTTCTTTTATTTTTGAGATTAAAATATAATTACATCATCTTCCCTTCATTTTTTTTCCACGTGAAACCTCCCATATAACCCTTCTAGCTCTCTTTTAAATTCATGGCTCTCTTTTCATTAATTGTGTTATATGCATATTATATATATATCAAATTTTTGTATATATATATGCATATATATATATATATATACTGTTACATGCGTATATGCATTCCTAAATACATATATGTTTATATACAGTATACGCACTATATATGTATTCCTAAATACAAACATCTCAGTCTGTATAGTGATATATCATATATATAATATATATATATATATATATGTTATATGTTTTCAAAGATGAACATTTGGTATCCACTAACCAGGTGATGTGCTCTTACTTGGAGAAGGCTATTTTTCCACTCTCGGCATCCCTTAGTTGCCTGTAGTTATTTGTGTAGGGCTGACACCTCATGGGCTTTCCCCCATGAACTCCAGCATCTCCATTGTTGTTGTCCTTGTTCTGCTCATGTTTGGACAATCATGTTAGTAAGATAGTGTGGATGCAACTTCTGACATTCCTAGGAGATGCAATTTCGCAGCAAACTCTCTGATCCTCTGGTTCTTATTCTTTCTGCCCCATTGTCTACAGTGTTCCCTGAGTGATATATGCAGGAGTTAATTTGCAAATGTATCCATTGGGACCAGGCTCCACAACTCTTCATTTTAATTGGTTGTGTTTTTCTGTAACTTTCATTGATGAGAAGTGAGGACTATATTTATCTAGGCTATAAGGACAAATACTTAGAAGGTAGTTAGAGATTCTGCTGGTTTAATAAAGGGGCAGTTTATATGTTTTCTTTGAAGATCCACAATTTCATAGTTCTGGGTAGTTGTCAAGGTTTCCAGTAACAGATATGATGTCCCTCTTGTTGAACATGGCTTAAGTTCAGTTAGAGAGCAACTGGTTCCCACAAGGTATGCATGCCAATACTTCACCCTTATGGCTATCATGCAATGCTAGACATTTTTGGTGGCTTATAGGCATCATACTTAGGTAGGACTCTTGGTTGCTTTCCTCCTTTGGAAGCTTGCATGGCACCTTCTACTACCAGGAAAGCTAATACTCAGGGAGGAAGCTTTCAGGTTAGCTCAACCGAGGGTCCTCCTCTTCTAGCAGTTTCAATTACCACAACTAGGTCTTTGATCAGTTTGGAGCTAGTTTTTTGTATGTGCATGCAAGGGTATAGTTACCATTTTAATTTCATTTCTTTACATAGGGAAATCCAGTTTCCCTAGCACTGATTGTTTTTTTTCCTCTATCCTACTCTGTTATATCTGCTAAGTATTAAATAGCTGAAGTTCTACATACCCATGTTTGGGTCTTTGATTTTGTTCTGTTGGTCTACATGTCTGGTTTTCTACTACCATACTGCTTTTATTACTATGACTCTATAACAAGTCTTAAAATCTGGAGTGGTTGTCCATTTATCATTGTTCCTTTTGCTGAGGATTTTTTGGCTATCTGGGATCATGTGTAGTTCCATTTGAATTTTAGGGTAGGCTTTACTATTTTTATGAAGAATGAGATGAGGATTTTGATGGGCTTGTGTTGAAACTTTAAATGGCTATTGGTAAAATGGTCATTTCATAGCATAATATGCATTATATTTTCTATTGTGTTTATCCTTTTCTACAGAGGTTATGTATATGTCCTTTAGTCCATTTTTCTATATTTGTCATTATTTTATTTCAGGCTTGTGTGAATGGGAGTGTGTCCATGATCTCTTTCTCTGTATGTTTGTGGTTTGTGTATAGTAAATCTATTGATTTCTGCAAATTGATTCTGTATCCTGCCACATCACTGAATTTGTTCACCATTTCCAGAAATTTCCTGGTATAACTTTTGAGACCTCTACTGTATGTGTCTTCTGCTAAGGGGGTAGTTTGATTTGTTTGTTCCCTGTTTGGCCCTTTGATTTCTTTCTCTTACCTTATTGATCCAGCTAAGAATTCAAGGAAAACACTGAAAAGGAACAGGGATAGTAGACATCTTTACCCCATTCCTGACCTTACTGGAATTTCTTCAAGCATTTGTCCATTTAGGATTATGTTGATTGTGGGTTTCTATAGATCTGCCTGCCTCTGCCTCCTATGTGCTGGGATTAAAGGCATGAACTACCATGCTGGCTGAGATGTGTTTATTAAACACAACAAATAGATGTATTTTGTTTCTTTAGTCATTCAATCAGTGTGTAGTTTTTGATTAAAAAACTTACAAGAAAAACATTAACACAGAAAACAATAAATTATAAATTCACCAAGCTTTTAAACTAATCTGTAGCATATTCTTATGAATATATCATAAGGCACACAGTAATCACAGAGATGGATCAATTTCAACAGGAAGCACATGCAAACACATTACCATCATATCTCCTATGTGATGGGATAAAAGTTTAGTTGAAAGCACAACAATTACATTTTTGAAAGCCCATATGTGCATTTTAATGATGCAATAAAAACTATCATTTTCCAGGTACATTCATAAAGTATGTTAAAGAACAACACATGCACACAATGATTGTTTCATCTCTGTTTAGTAGGTACTCTTAAATTTACATTGCATTGATAGCTTTGCTCAATACATAAAGTATATTAATACTTAGGAAGAACAATGCTCATTCTCAGAAGATTAATTATCTAATAAACTCTGTAATTTGTTTAATTAAGATGAAATTATACCCATCACAAATTATTTTTCCTACTGAGTTTAGTTTGGAGTAAATGGACAAATTATACACAGGAACATGAATTGGATGGTCATCTCTTCTATGGAATAATTATGTGTCTGGTAGTCACAGAAATAGTTAAATTAGGGAACCAAATCAGATCAGAATGTTTTGTCTCTTCTTGGTTTGGACTTATAGATTGTTTGTGACTATTTTTTGTACTTTAATAAAGCCATGATGTTATATTGAAGAATTATAGGTATAATTTCACATATAAAGTCCCATACGACCATATACAATATGAAAATATAACAATGTAATAAAAGATAAGAAGCATATAATTAGAATTAATCTGAGGCTGTCATCCCAAATATGTTGAATTTGAACTTCAGAGTTACATGTAAATATAGTATAAAATATAAGTTTTGTAACTTTTCCATTATTGTGACACCTTCCCATTATCTTGAAATCTTAATGGAGTGGTAGAAATATTATTGATATGAAATTTTAAATGTAGAATTATAGAAAATGAAAATGTTATGTACCTTCCACATACATGCAATATCAAAATATTAAGCTGATTTCTTAAAAATATTTTTGTGACGTCAGGAAATTTTATCAAGTGAAAAAGTCTTTGTAAATAACTTAAGGTTTTATGCCAGCTATATAGCCAGTAAAAATCTAGGAGTTCTAAGAATCAAATATAACATATCAAATGCTCACTGATCTATTTCTGCACACCTTTGTAATGTGGTGGATGTTTCCATTACATATTGCAAAACTGCTTAGAGGTCTGTTGTCTCCTTCAGTTTTTCTTTTTCAACGACAGATTCATCTGGTCTCGGGAATTAGATAATTTAAAGATGCTAATTAAAGGAGACACAGTGTGTTGTTATCGACCAAGACTTGAGAATATTGTGCTTTAAAAGCTGGCACAGAAGGAACATGGTCAGAGCCTCCAGAGTAGCTAGCCACTTGCCTTTGCCGGGACGTGAGGGTGCAGCATTCTGACGTGGGTACCGACGCATTATTTCAAGACTAGGAATTTGCTGAACTATGGGCATTTCCCATCGATTTAGTTGTGGCCATCCTAGGACGCAAAGGGTGATTTGTGTTTTGCTGAAGAAGAACCAGAAACGGGGCTAAATGGAACTGATCTGTCACTAAGAAACACTTACTCCCCTGCCAGCTTCTCAGGCTTTCTCCACCTTCCATCACTGAGGCAAACGCACGCAATGAGATTTCAAATGGCATTTACAGAAATGTCCATATTATTTTTCTCTCACAGATTTAGTTTTCTCTAATAAAAGCCAGATCGTAAAGGTCAACTTCACTGCTTCAAGGAATGTAGAAAAAAAATGTATAATGAAAATAAGCTAGTTTGCATTATTTGGCCTCCAAAATACGATCTTATAAATCAACAGTCCATACAATAGATTGAAAGTGTAAGAATATTTTATTTGCAAATATGAGACTATGGTGAGACGTAAGCTTTTTTTTTTTTTCTTTCTCATGACTCAGTCTGGGCTCTGACTCAACAGTGACAAAGCATGAAGGGAAAGGAAGCTGGACTGTAGACCATCAACTGAGAAAGAATACATCATCCTACAGTGCCCCCACCTGATACCCGGTCTATAAAAAAAATGGTGATGGTGATGATGATGACGATGATGATGATGATAATTCTGAGATAGAAAACAAGAATGGATACTGCTGCTTCTTGGTTTTATGTCTTTAAAAGCAAAATAAAATGGCATTAGTAAACTGGAAAGTTAAGGTGAGCCTGGTTTTCTTGGTATATGTAAGTTTAGAGAGTGGAACTGAGTTTAGTTACAACTAGATGATTTTCATCTTTACATACATGCATCTACATCTGTTCATTTAAAAATCATCACAAAGACAGACACACATTCCAGAAACAATAACCAAAGTACATCAAGTTTTTTTTTCTCTTTCTCACCAAAACGTCATGAAATGAAAAAGCAAAGGAATGCAGCCATGTGTGAGATGATTGTTATTTGTTTCTGTTTAATGATAGTCAAAATTTCTTTTTAGTTAGGATTTAATCACAATGATTAATGGCTCTGAAAGACTTAGGCAAATACTACTTTGAGAATGATGTACCTATACAGGTCTTCTGGTTTCTAGTTTCCTTCCTGTTGCTGTGATAAAACAAGCACTACCAAAAGCAAATTAGGGGTTTATAGTAAGTTGGGCTTCAAAAAAATGAAAATTTTCTGTGTTGGCCAGGGACCATTAAGAAAAAAAAGAACAGACCAAATATATTTAGAAGACTCATGTAAGAGGAAAGACTAGTATCACAGCTTAACAAATAATTCTTTATTTTTAAAAAATGTGTTTTATGTGTATTAGTGTTTTGTGTGAGGGTATAAATGGGTATAAACAACATTCCTAAGGTTGACCATAGAGGCCACAGGAAGGCACCAGAATCCCTGAAACAAGCATTAAAGTCACCTGTGCTCTCTCTCCTGTAGGTGCTGGGAATGAAACCCTGGTCCTCTGGAAGAGCAGACAGTGATCTTAACCACTGAGCTATGTCGGTAGCTTCCAAATAATTCTTAACATTCAGTAATCATCACCAAAAGCCTAACTTAATGACAAGCAAAAGACCTAAGCATACATCTAATCTGAGTTTATAAACGTGTCTCAAATAAGTAAATGCAAATATTCTCAAAATATTATCTCCCTAAGTAATCACAAATGAACATATTACACATTATTATTAAAACATTGAAATTTGTAACACTGAGCAATAAATTCTAGACAGGAGGTGGAGCATCAAGAACTTTCCTTCCCTCTTGGAACAAATACAGTGTTTGGCAACCACTGCAAAGACAGTTTGCCAATGCTTCACAAGAATCAGTATAGTACAATACACAGGATGGTATAATCATTATACTTCTTATTTGACAAATAAGTTGTAAACCTAAATTCACACTGTACAGGCATATTATCATTATCATGATATGGAGTCAACAAAGATGCCCTCCAGTATGTGAAACACCAAACTGTGGAGTGTTTGGTGATTAAATGAATTACAAGAAAGAATTATCATGGGAGAAACTTAAATGCACTCACTAATTTCATATGGAAAGGGAAAAATGTTGTATCACTACAACTGTACATAGTGTGAGACAAAGCAAATGCTATGAAGACACTGAAAGACTAGTGGCTAATAACTGGTGGAATACATAAGTTATGCACTGAAGATTTTCAAAGTGGTAAAACCATCTGTATAACATACTAATGGTGAGCACATGTCAAAATTTACTCGTCAAAACCCATAGAGTGTTCAATATAGAGTAAACTCTGACATAAAATGTATAGTTTCAGCATGTGACAAATATAGATTGCATCAATATTGTTTTATCAATAAGAATGGGGCCAGAGTGATGGCTTGATCTATAAAAAGCTTTGCTATGCAAGCCTAGTTCTTGGCTTCAATTCTCAGAACCCACCTAAAGGTGGAAGAAAGGAACCAACTCTACAGTCCCAAGATTGTCCTCTGACCTCTATATGAGTGCCACAGCATTCACATGCCTTCCCCAACATTAGTCACAGAATAATATTAAAGACTGAATTTTAAGATGGAGACTTTGTGTATTTTTATTCTTCAAAGCTCACAAGAATAGAATTCTCCTAACATGAACATGCTGGATCTATATGGAGCTGTTACAGTGGAGGGAACCTCAAGGCTGCATTCTAGAAATGTCACCAGGATTAGGAACTAGCTACAGAAGAATAAATGAACAAAATAGATTAATGCTCATACTTCTGAGCTTTTCTGGAGTAAGAACAAAAGACGTGGTTACTGCATTTGCTACGACTCTTACCTTGGCAACACAAACAGGAGGAAAAAGTCAAACAGACCTCAGCCATTCTCAATTCCTGTTGATTTCATGTTAATTGTCTCATTGCTTTCTTTCCTGTAGACCCAGAACTTAATAACATCTAATAGCAAAACACTGAGTGCAAAAACAAACAGTAGCTGTGAGGATTTTACCAACTTGAACATCAGGACTATCAGCAGGAACAGACAGTAGTGAGCTGTGTTCTAGTATTCTGGTGCATTTTCCACAATAAATCAATAAAACAGAGCAAAGCCATTCAGCATTTCTGACTGGATAGGATACTGAATGCTTCAGTTCTTGGATATTCTTGGGAAAAACTATATTCATTTGGGTGCTATTTCTTGGTTCAAAATACAGAACCAAGAGTCCTATTAAGACTTTTTTTTAAAGCACAGATAGGGCAATTATTTTAAATGGCATCTTAGAAATTTGTGGCATCAAACAAATCTTAAGAAAGGACAAAAATATGAAAATGTGCTAATAAATGAGCTGCCTAATTGGCATTATTTTTATGTTCTCCAAGAATATTAATTATATTGGTCAATTCTATTGCTTAACTTCTAAAATAGCATCTCTCCACATGAGAATAAAACACTCCAGCCTTCCTAAAAAAAAAAGATTACTATGGGGTTTATACCTTAGAGAATCCCACTTTCCTAGTCACGGAAGTTGTATTAAAGTTGAGCACATCATCCTTGTTGAAATGGATGATCTCCTATATTTTGGTCTCAGATATCAAACCATCATTCCCACGAGATACACTCTCATTCTGTATTTTATTTGTAATTATTGCAAGGAAACTAAAATTAAAATCCTATCTACCCCCTCCATATATATTGATATATATCCATAATTGATATATAAATAACACTGATTTTGGAATAGGATACATTGTCTCACGAAATACTCTGTATCACCTGGATTGTATTGTACTGAGATGGATTCAACTCTTTGTAGTCCAGGCTAGCCAAACTATGTGATCTGCCTACTGCTATCTTCTCAGTGCTGGGATTACAGACATGTACCACCCTGAATGGCCTCTCTATATATTCATCTTCAATATATTACATGCTTACATGAAATTTCAGCAAGTATTTCTGACTATTGACATGGATGAGGAACTGGGGTATAGTGAGAATATAGAGTGGCATGTGTGTGAAATCTGAACACTTTATTAAATGTTGTATCTGTCTGGAACTGGAAGTATAGCTCAGCAACAGAACTTTAGGCTCACATGGCCATGGCCATTGCTTTGGTTTCAATACCCAGCATTAATAAAAATATGTTCCCTATTCTTTTAAAAAACTCAGAGTTTTGTAATACTATAAATCTATAAAATATTGTTTTATAGAATATTTATGGTTTTTATGTTGTCTATTTCTTTGCTTATTTTAAGTATTTCTATTAATTTTCACAGCTTGCAAAATATAATTCAGGATATCATATACAGATATTTAAATTCAATGTAGAGAAGATCTAAGAAAAAAGAGGCATAAAATGTACAAATTCCTATTTTACTACTATAAAGTTATTTAATTTTATTATTTCTGAATTGTATGCTTAACTTTTTTTATATCTCAGAAACTTTGAAAGTGACTATTATCATAAATAGCAGCCACGTATATAGATTCAGTGATTTCCTAGGACCAGGATGAACCTGTCATGACATTGCAATCAAGAGGAAGTTTGGTCAAGACACATTCTACAAAAGTCCCCATAGCCAGTGCTACAGCCTAGGATTCTAGTGGAAGTACTCTAATGCAGCCAATTAATAAAACCAGGAATAAAAGCAACTAGAGATCAAGACCTGCTGTTAGGAGCTGGAGAGATTGCTCGGTGGTGAATAGCATGTCCTGCTGTTGTAGAGGCCCAAGTTTGGTTCCTAGCATCTACATTAGGAAGCTCACAACTGTGGTGTCCGTACTGAGACTAAGTCCGAGTATCTGGTGAAAGCCTGGAGATTTAGATAAACACAGAGACGTCGGGCCGCTTGTGCTATGTGCGTCTTTCCATCTTTATTCATCTTCCTTATTCCAGGGGTAGAACAGTCTTATATACACTTATAACACAGTGAAAAAAAGCCCAGGTGTAAGAGTTCGTAGCAGAAGAGCCGTGCTGTCCCAGGTGTAGTGGGGCGAGGCTGGGGCTGTAAGTCAGGACTAGAAAACAGGATCCACATGTGGTTATTGACTGACAAGCGACTCACCGAGACCCTGTGGAGGCTAGGACCCAACACACAAACATAGATAACTCCAGCTCCAGGGGATCTGGTGCTTTCTTCTGGTCTCTGTGGGAAACTGTACATATGTGCACATGAGCACAAGCAGACACACAGACACACACACACACACACACACACACACACACACACACACACACACACACACACACAGGTGGTGGGGGGAGATAGACTCATTTAAAAACAAAGAAGCAAGTAAGCCAACAAAAACCTGCTGTTAGAATGAGGAGTTAGTAGTTAGAACTGTTGTTAAAATTGTAAAACAAAACATTGGGCTTTTGAGTGTGTGTGTCTGTGTGTTCAGACAAAACAATGTGCTAAGAAATCTTTATCTTTATTCAAGATCTTTTTTCCTTTTAAAATGAAAAGAGCACAGTTAACCTATGCAGTTTATTCTTGTTTTAGTTGTAAAACTCCACTCTCAGACCATATAATCAAACCAACTTGAACAAATTCAGTGTTATTACCCCAGCAACCTTGCCTGGAAGGCCATTCCTTGAATTGAGGCATCTCTGCATGAAAAACAGATTCACAACATCTGGTCTGATTTTGTTTCCCTTTAATTTTCATTTTGTTGCCTTTTCCATTTTATTTCCTTTCCCAATCATGTTTGTTGAACTGCAAATAGCAATTTTCACTGGCCTGTGTGGTCTTTATTACATTGTCTGTGTTTAGGGTTAGTAGTCTACCCTGTTGCTTCAGGTCAGATATAAAATAGCAATTTATATGACTATAATTACCCTGACTTTCTACATGCAATTGAGAATGTTAGCAAAACATTTCTTTTTTGTTGTTGTTGTTTTCTGTTTGTATTAGTTACACTAGTCAAGCACCAGTAAAAACTATCTGTGACCATTATCTTGGTGCTATGGATCCATGGACTCTGATTTGTTTCCCTGCATCTGAGTGGCTCACATCTTCCAGCAAAGTCAATTATCAATATGTTTAGAAAGAAACTGATCACTGAGAACAGAGGCATTTTATCAGGAGGTGGGAAGTACTATAAACCAGATGTAAACACCATGCTGGGATAGTCAATAGTAAATTCTAGTGCCTGACTCCACATTCCATTCTAGACCTGGGCTATTGCACAACACGGAACCCTATGAGAATCCTTAATATTCACATCAAACCTTGGACCTGAAATTATCAAAATTCCATTTATCATCAAAGAACAGCAAGTTAAAATATGGAATTCTTGTTTTTCAAGTCTTGCTATAACATGAATCAAGGCTGTTATGAGAAGACAGTTGCCATGTGACCCCGGTGTCTGATACGACCCTTTCAATAAATACGTTGTATGTGGTGAACATTGGTCATAGCTTAGTGATGCTGCTACTTGCATCACATCTACATGTGACTCAGGTGACTTATATTTTCATTTATTCAATGGTTAATTTTGATCATCTACAACTTAAACTAGAAAGTCTCAGGACATATGAAGATAATTCTGAAGAAGTTTTCCCAATTATACCAATTCCCCTGATTCCCAAAGAAGCCCCACACCCCATTCGGAGGGACAGCATTTGGAAAGGCGGAAAATCATAACCCAGTGTGCAATGGTGCAATTATGGAGGCTATTTACCCTCTCCATTCTTTTTGAAGTTCTCTGGTTCACCATCACAAAGAATAAAACAAAGTGGAAAATATTGTGTGATTTTATGTACACCGAGAGAATATTTCACAGCCACTATATATTCACTTCAAAAGCTATCCAGTTGCCAGAACTTTCAACATTATGGGAAATTTTTTTTCAAAATTTATGTGAAGTTTGATTATTAATTTTTTTAAATTTTAGACATGAAATTTTATGATGGACAGGCTCTTGTATCTAAGATTATAAGCTAATCTTATTTATCTGTAGACACAAAGTATCATGCCATGCCCACTTTGTTATCCTCTAGGGAGCACAAATAAACTATTTCTATTAGTACTCGATGTCTTATCAAAGAAACAGATTAATGATAAACCAGATGCCTATTCCAAGTTCAAGTGCTGGTAGTCAATAAACAAGAGAGCTGAGCTGAGGGCATCTGATACAGGCTTGCTCTAAGTCTTTTTGGTACTGTGACTGTATTATAAGTATGTAGATATGAATTACCATACCGATACATTTTTCACAGCTACACAGGAAAATAATCAGAGATCATTGTTTTAATGTCTTTCTTCCTTTAAATTTCAAATTGGTTTCTGAGCAAGTCTCTCCCAAGAACATTACTGATCTAGAACTCATTACGTTGGCTTTGTCTTATTAAACAACTGTGAATTTTCTCTTTAGAAGGTCTCTCTGATAGTAATAAATGCTTACCATCTGACTTTTCAAGAACATCAAACACCAGTGAATAGATTTATGCAATAGTAGGAAACACTCAATTACTTGACAGAAAGCTTTATTTTAGGGACATGCGTTCTAAGTGTCCTGGGGAGTGAAACAACTATACTTAAAGAACAGAAGCAGGGACGGAAGATTTGAGTCAATTCATCATTTTTTATTGTGCACTCCCGATTTTTCCTCAAACACATTCAAACATCATATTTCAGTGGCATTTACGGTGACTTCGCCACTCTACTTTATAGCAGCCTGTGCATTTATCAAGTGGCTAACCAGCTCCTATACGCAGCACCTGCTACCCTTTCTGGTGATTACGAGAACAATCCAGGAATGGATGTGGACCCTTCTGCTTTACACATGACTTTGAATATTAGACATTTCTTTTTCCTCTTACTTCTTTAGATAGCTGAATCTATAAGCTATGTTCATATTTATTTGAAGCTATGAGATCCCACAAGCAATTCTCAGGTATTTACATGTTTCCATTCATTAGTCACCCAGACACTGGCTCTAACAGTTTCAAATTGCTTTTAAAAATCTTTATTTTATACATTATTATTATTTCAAAGAGGAGCTTTTTCTCTCCAAATGTAAATGTAGAGTTTACCTAAATGTAGAGTTTACAAATACTCCTTGATGGGACATGGTCATATTCTAGTCATCAAATGATGGCTGGTCATTAAGATGTTCTTATTCCGAGTCAGTCAGGTATTCACTGAAAGCAGACAGCTATTTTCATCCACACCTCTCCATCCTTATATAACTTTCTAGTGTGCCTTCTTGCAAGCTCCAAATCTCATTTGCCTCAAGCTGGGTCTGCCACAAAAATCGTTGTCATTTATAAATACTCCTCCCTCTCCCCATTTATTCATTCAAAAATACTCTCACAGTTTAGTGAAAATGGCCTTGCCAATTCAACATTTGGATTAAGGAAATGCAATCCGAAATATCAATGACTGATATTCAGATGGCCAATGAGAGCATTAAACACTTCAAAAGAATAATCTGTAGTAATGTAGCTGAAAATGAAGGTATAACTCACAAGTTGGAATAGAGAAAAACTTTAATTAGGGAGTTCTTTTCCCAGACTCTATATGAGCAGACTAAAACACCCCAACCACACTTGGCTGACTGACCCCTGAGCCCTACATTGGATGAGAATATATGCATATACAATAATGATTATAGTCTCTGTGTATGAGTTTATAGCACATGTGTGCATGCCTGTGAAGGCTACAAGGATTTCAAGATATCCTGGAACTGCGGTTATATACAGTTGTCAGCTGCCCAAGGTTGGTGCTGGGACACCAACTGGAATCCTACAGCACGGTCTCAGGAGCTCTTTACCCCTGAGCCATGTTGCCCACACTTATGATATGAGGTAATGCAATATAATGTATATTAATTTTTGATTAAGGGTGAATCATTATAAAATAAAAATATGGAATTTCTGATAGTATTCTATCAGCATAATTAATATTCAATGAAATCTACTTCCATTGATATCTTCTGAATACTTAATGTGCCACATAGTTAGCAATCCCACAGAAGAATGACTAATGATTATATCTTCAAATGAAAAACCCAGAGTAATAAGAAGATATCCACTAGAAATTTTTTTCAGCTTGAGGATTTATCTCTCCTTAACTTTGCTTCATATTCTTGGCTGGGCTAGCACAGCTCTAAATTTCCACCTTGCTTCATCTTATCCTTTTCTATCTGAATTCCCCACATAGTTTCTGATCCTGCTTTATTAAAAATGGACTGAGAATGAATCCAGATGTTTTTGTCTCTTAAGCTATCAAGAAAAAAAGGAGAGAAAATTAAACCACAAATATGTATCTCCAAAACACACTGAGGCAGTGCAATAGTGTGAAGTTTATTATCAGTTCAGTTTGTGAAATTTAAATTAGAATTGGTTTAGTAAATCCAGACAGCAATGGGTTGATTGTGAGTGTAAGGGATCCTCATCTTCTACCCTATTCCCCCAAAGAAATACCTAAATATGGAACAGCAAAGTGAAGCTGAAGAGTGATGATTATCCTTTTGAGCTAATGATATTTATATAATATCCTGAAGAATGTAAGGTCTAAATCTAAGAACCTGAACACAAACCTAGAACTTAGGGACTTCTCTTCATTCTTTTCTCCTAAACAAAGCCCTGTAAAGTGCTCTAAGACTGCCCTTCCTGCCCTTGGGACTCCCCATGCCTCAGGAGTTCCAAGAACCAAGAGCCTTTCCTTCTTTATTGTTCGAAATGTTTGCCACTCCCATGCTCCAGGATGTTTTCTAGTCCTCTGATTAATCTTTATTCAAAACAGTCTAAAAGAAAACATGTACATGCATCCATATTTTAAAAACTGTTAAATGCTCTGATTATAAATGCCACTGTGATGCTACTGAGCTGTTCCTAAACAATTACCACGGCCTTTAGTTGTATAGCCTCCTCTCAGGAATTTCTAACATATGAACACATTCAATCTACACTTGACTAACTTAGCAACCTAGTATCAAGCAAATGTAACTTAGCTTTCCTTTGATATTATCCTCAGATATTAAGCCATCATATTAGCAAATGAGGGTTATGTACCCTCATGTCCTCCAGAATAATGTCTGACCCTGATGTTGACTCTTTGAATTCAGGCCATTTTAAATATTGGTAGACTAACTTTTTAACCTGTCCCTCTGCCTTTCCACATTTTATCTACATTTTAGTTTCTTGTCTCTAGGAACTATACCTCACATCAGTTAATCATTGATCTTGGAAGCTACTTGGCAGGTAGCATGAATTTATAGGAAGAACCACCAAATGGTAAATTATGAATGTAAGCAAAAAGAGTAATTATAGCGACCAATTGTGGAATCTATTTCATGATGGCCATTAGAGATAAGAAGTAGAAAACATTCGATAGTGAACTCATATGACAAAAGGTCATTTGCCACACAGGACTCTAAAATGTGTGTTTAAAAGGATAGTAAGCTGTGGTGTCCTCAAACTGAGGTGGTTGGAAGATGATGCAATTATATAGTTGTTTATGGCTCTGAGAGTGGGTAGCCCCAACGTCATGGAAGAGATAGGTCATTAGACACAAAGAGGGAGAAGACAGTGAAGTGGTCAACTGAACAGGTATGAGCTACATGAACACTCCTCCACTGCTAGTGGGAATTCAAACTCCTAAAGCCACTTTAGAAATCAGTATAGAGGCTCCTCAGCAAAATGGGAATCAGTCTACCACCAGGTCCAGCAATTCCACTCTTAGGCATATATTCAAAAGATGAACATTCATACAACAAGGACATCTGTTCAACTATGTTCATAGTAGCATTATTTGTAGTAGCCAGAACATGGAAGTGCCCGTCAACTGAAGAATGGATAAAGAAAATGTGGTACATTTACACAATGGGGTACTACTCAACAGAAAAAAAACAAAACAAAACAAAACAATGGAATCTTGAAATTCACAGGCAAATGGTTGGAACTAGAAGAAACCATCCTGAGTGAGGTAACCCAGTCACAAAAAGTCAAACATGGTATGCACTCACCCATATATGGATTTCAGACAAGGAGCAAAGTATTACCAGCCTACAATCTACACCACCAGAGAAGCTAGGAAACAAGGAGGACCCTAAGAGAGACATACATGGTCCCCTGGAGAAGGGGAAAGGGGCAAGGTCTCCTGAGCAAATTGGGATCTTGGGGGAGGAGAAGGGGAGTTAGGAGAAAGAGAGGGGGAGAAGAGGAGTGCAGAAGAGGACATGAGGGAGCAGGAATATTGAGTCAGGAGAATAGAGGACAGCAAGAAAGAAAGATACCATAAAAGATAGAGCCATTATAGGTTTAAAGAGAATTCTGACACTAGGGAAATGTCCAGAGATCTACAAGGATGACCCCAACTAAGAATCTAAGCAATAGTGGAGAGGATACCTTAAATGCTCTTCCCTGATAATGAGACTGATGACTATGTCATGTGCCATCCTAGAGCCTTCATCCAGTAGCTGATGGAAGCAGAGGTAAACACCCACAGCTAAACACCGAACTGAACTCCTGGAATCCAGTTGCAGAGAGGGAGGAGTGATGAGCAAAGGGCTCAAGACCAGGCTGGAAAAACTCACAGAAACAGCTGACCTGAACAAGGGGGAGCTCATGGAGTCCAGACTGATAACTGGGGAACCAGCATAGGACTGATCCAGACCCCCTGAATGTGGGTATCAGTTAGGACACCTCGGGCAATCTATGGGGCCCCTGTCAGTGGATCAGTATTCATCCCTAGTATACGAATGGACTTTGGGAGCTCATTCCACATAGAGGGATACTCTCTTAGCCTAGACACATCGGGGAGGGCCTAGGCCCTGCCCCAAATGAGATGACAGACTTTGAGGATTCCCCATGGAAGCCCTCACTCTCCCTGGAGAGCAGAAAGGGGATAGGATAACAAGTTGATGGGGGGCAGGGGAGAGGGCAAGGCAGAGGGAACTGGGATTAACATGTAAAACAAACTACAAAAATGTCTCAAAAATTCAAAAGCAAAATAAAACCAAAAATACTTGAGTAGAGTTACTACCATTTCTCCCAGTATTGTATTAAACAAATAAATGATTTTAGGCCTGTATCATTGAATTGTTTCTATCATTTATATGGGTTTTTCTGAGAAATCTATTTTTTTATCTTTCTTAATTGGAGAATGTGTATGGGGCCCAGATTCCAGTTAATTTCTAACAAAATAACATTAATATTCTTTATTTCTTCTGGTAGAAATCTACTTCTGATACCTTATTGATGTCTGGTGCTGTTTGCCAGATCCAGCATCTAAAGAGCTGGCATGTGACTGCTATGGGTTCAATTCCTGGACATGTGTCACCTATCCAAATGGTATTATTATACTTGAGTCTATTTCTTTCTTTTGTTTTTTAAATTTAGATTAGAGCAAACTTGTTTTACATATCAATCCCAGTTCACTCTCCCTCCAACCCTCCCATTCCCAGCAACCCCATCCCATCCCCTTTCTGCTTCCCAGGCAGGGTGAGGCCTTTCATGGTGATCATCAAAGTCTGTCACATCATTTGGGGCAGGGCCTATGGCCTCCCCTCTGTGTCTAGGCTAATCGATTATCCCTTTATGGGGAATGGGCTCCCAAAGCCCATTCATACACTAGGGATAAATACTGATCCACTACCAGAGGCCCCATATACTGTCCAGGCCTCCTAACTGACACCCACATTCAGGGGCCTGGTTCAGTCCTATGCCAGTTTCCCAGCTGTCAATTTGGGATCCATTAGCTCCCCCTTGTTCAGGTCAGCTGTTTCTGTGGGTTTCTCCGACCTGGTCTTGAGCCCTTTGCTCATCACAACTCCCTCTATGCAACTGGATTCCAGGAGTTCAGTTCGGTGTTTAGCTGTGGGTGTCTGCTTCTGCTTCCATCAGCTCCTGGAGGAAGGCTCTGAGATGGCTTATAAGGTAATCATCAATCTCATTATCGGGTAAAGGCGTTTACGGTAGCCTCTCCACTTTTGTTTAGATTCTTAGTTAGGGTCATCCTTGTAGACCTCTGGACATTTCCCTAGTGCCAGATTTCTCTTTAAACCTATAATGGCTCCCTCTATTAATGTATCTCATTAGTCTTTTTCAAGGATGATTATTTTATTTCATGATACTTACTTGTTTTATTTAAAGCTTCAAATTCATTAAGTCTCCTTCTTAATCACTGGGTATTATTCTAAACTGCTTTTGGGAATCTTTAAAATTTCCATAGATAAAAGCTTTAATGGTGTTTTCCGTTTTACTTACTTTTAAGCAAACCTATTAATAATACCCTACCCATGAATATTTCAAATTAGATACGTTTTATCTCTTTCTCAGTGACTATACATATATTTCCCTTTTTCCAATGTCCTCTTAATCCTGTTAGGTCTATACAAATAAAATGATTTCCAAATTGTCTACCTTTTTATTAATGATATGTAATTTCATCAAAATGAGATAATGTAGCTTATATTAGACTGATTCTTTGAAACTAAATGAGACATTCTTTTTTATATAATAAGTGGTCAGCCTTCACATCAGTCCAAGTGTGCTTGTTTACCAAGGGTTGTGAGTCATCCACCCAGAGATGACCCTACCACTAGGGAAATCTACAGACACAACAACAGCCTGCCTGCCTTTCTCCAGTCTTCTACAGGCAGGAATTTTGAGAGTTGGCAAAAGAGATATTTGATATTAACAGGGTTAGTTTGGTGGCTTCTTCATAACGACTGAGATAGATATTAAGGGTAGAAAAATTAAAGAAATAAAGGAAGATCTTACTGAATATTCATTTCATTAAATTCCTTATGGGTGAACTTGTAGTATAAATTTACAGTGCTTTTCATTTTTAAATTGGATTTGGTTTTAATATCAATCTTTTCTGAGCTACTTAGGGTTCGAAATGCCTTCTTCATCTTCATATTGCCTGTGTCCAAGCCATATGACCTAATAGAGTAAGAACTCAATAAATATTTTTAATTCGATAAATAGATTTTATGAATATGTATAATGTGCTCTTGTAACTCAGGGAAGTAAAACAACTTTTGTATTGATAATATGAAAGCTTGACAGGAATAACTATCTTTTCAATTACATACATGAGGATAGCAATAATAAAACATTGCAGCAAATGTCTTAATAGTTTCCCTGTGACTCACAATCAAGGTTCTATAATGCTTAATAATCTGAATTATCTCTTATTGTCTGTGTGGTTTAGACTAAGGTATATCTGGCCACACACTGAAACTTAATGACCAGAAATTCATGTTGATTGAATCTTAACCTTAAATAATTCTAATGTTATAAATCCCTGGTGTTATGAATCTTAACATGAATTAATCTATAGAAATATGGCAAGGATAAGGAAAAAAGTCCTAAGTTTTCCAAAGGAGTCTCATACAAGTACAATCCTTTAAATCCTCTTTGGATGATTGAAAATCTCTTTTAATATATCCTTAGGTAAATAGTGAATGACACGAATAATTGTATTTCATTTAAATGTAAATTGTTATTTTTAAAAAGGACTTTTCTCCCCCTGAGATAAAAATTTTATTATCCTAAGATCACATCTGTGGATTTAGGAAATAACATGAGACCAATTTCAAAAATTACAAAATCAACTTCCTCTACACATTTTCCCCACGCTACACCATAAATTCTCAGCAGTGTAGCTCAGGAAACCACAGCAGGCAATGCACTTCAGAATAATTCACTAGAATCATAGTTTCATTTAAGAAAGAGACCTTGTATGCAACACTGAAGTTATTGTGCTCAGTACTGGCATAAGTACCATGCTACATGCCGATGACGTGGGTTCCTTGAACACAAACAAACATTTCCCAAAATTGTCCTGGCAAGTGTTAAATTTTACTTGACCACTTCTTGGACATATTTTTCTTTAAAGCATTGGTTTTCACAATGATATATATTTAAGACCCAAACAACTAACTTAAGAAGTGCTGATAACAACTACAATTAACATACTTTGGGTTTATTAAGAAGTTACTCTATGCTAAGAAATTCATTTATTAAGCATTGGTTTTACCACTTAGCTCTGCCAGAGTTCCTGCTGGATAGGGAATGCTCTTGTTCCCAGTTTATTATATGAGGAAACTAAAATATAGGGAAATGAGATGGATAATAAATGGTGAAGCTAGGACTGATTCCCTCCAGAAAAATTCTGCACCACAATCTATCCTTAATACTTTAGTTTCAAAACAAACAATTTCAATATGATCAATTGAAAATATCAGGGCAGGACATATTATGACACAACACTCTAGCTATTTATCAACTCGAAATACTATGTGAAATGTTTGGCATCTCTGAGTCTATTTGTGAAAAGGACACATGCTCAACTATGTTCATAGCAGCATTATTCCTAAGACCCAGGACCTTGAATCAACCTAGATACCCCTCAATCAAAGAGTGGATAAAGAAAATACACAATGGAGTATTACTCCACTGGGGAAAAATGGAAAAAATAAAGACCTCATGGAATTTGCAGGAAATGGATAGAACTGGAAAAAATAATTCTTAATGAGGTAACTAAGGCCCCATAAGACAAACATGGTATGTACTCACTCATAAGCGGATACTAGGAGTAAACTACAGGATAACCAACCTACAATCAACCTGTTTTCTTATAACATTGATGATGACATGACCAGGGACATCACCTTTTACAATGTGATGAGCCCTCCTACATCAATCACTCATCAAGAAAGTACCCCACAGGCTTGCCTAGAGGCCAATGTGATAGAGGCAATTCCTTAATTATAAATTACTTTTTCCCACTCAGGTTGTTTCAAGTTGACAAAAACTGCCCATAAAACTTTCTAACAAGAAGGATTATATCTAGTTGCTCATATAATAACATATTTTAATAACAAATATGCAAATATTAACAAAACTTTACTAAAGTACTTAAAAGAGCAGAAGGTTGGATTCTATGTACAGATTATCTCATACAAGCCATCCCTATGAAATTAACACCAGGCCTGTAATGGAACTGGATTTAGATACCTATTCTTTTGAATCACCAATATTCATTTTACCAAGATCTACTTTCTTAATTGGAATGTTTTCTTTTTTTAAGTTGAGCTGGGCAGTGGTGGTACATGCCTTTAATCCCAGCACTTGGGAGGCAGAGGCAGGTGGATCTCTGTGAGTTCAAGACCATCCTGGTCTATAAGAGCTAGTTCCAGGACAGCCTCCAAAGCCACAGAGAAACCCTGTCTTGAACACCCCCTCAAAAAAAAGTTGCTATGAAAGATAATTCTGTGAGACACAGTGAGGCTCCATCATTTTGAGAGATAAGAAAGTTTATTTTGGGGATTAATATTGATAAATAACAAAATTAAAAACCTAATAGCTAGTTAGGTAAATATCTCATTACAGAAACATTTTAATCATCATAAAATATATGATGAATCAACAGTTAAACTTTAGTAAATTTTGGAAGTGTTTGACATCTAAGTACAAAAAGCTGGAGTTGAAGACACATCTCCATCTATCTAGAGGCTGCAGCAAAAAAAAAAAAAAAATCCATTTAGTTTAGGAGTTTGGGGCCAGCCTGCAAAATACAGTAGGATGCTGTCTCAAAGAAATGTTTAAGTAATTAATTTAATTAAAATTGAATATGGAAAAGTACTTTGCTTGCTCCTCACTTTTTAATAAATCATTTCTTTTAGTGTGGCATATGTATTCGTGTGTGTGTGTGTGTGTGTGTGTGTGTGTGTGTGTGTGATGTGTGTCAGTGTATATACGGCACATATATCCATGTTGCATGCAGAGGACAGAGAAAGATACCTGGGTACAGGTAGATTGTGGATTATTGATTAAAAATACTGAATAAATGTCAATATGGATTTTGATTCTTATTCATTTTAAAATCATAATAATTGCTTGTCAGTCTTACAATCATCTTCAGACTTTTAATTATCCACATTCCTCACTTCACTTAGAGAGATTTACACACATTATTATTATTATTATTATTATTATTATTATTATTATTAAACAGAAAAGGGGGAGTAGGCAGGTGGCCGTGGGAATGTACAGCACTGACAACTACTGTTTAACAGGTCAACCCACCAACCAAATGCATGATTCCCTGTTGGGAGGACCCACATGGCAAAACCATGGGATTATTGACTGTAATTGACTGGTTGTTTTCTGTCCATAACTTTCTTGGATGCCACAGCTATGCCTCCCTAGTAAGAAAAGCTGTGAGGTTCTTTTCACAGGCCTTTTGCTGTATGTTTTATACTTAATAGGCACACATATAGCTGTGGGTAATCAGGAAGATAATTTCTGCTTAGGCTGTGTAATTTTCAGGAATAGAAATAATACTAGGATATTTTACATTTCTCATACTGACACAGGATTCTCACTCACAAAGACAGCCTTTTACACAGACAGTTCGTTTTGGACTTCACAGAAAATTCAAAGCAGGCTGGTTGCCCCTGGAAAAGATTATTTTGTTGCCCCTAGAGACAAATATATGCGGTCATTTTCCCAGGTGATATTTTGCTGATTCAAGGTCAGGATAGAAGTAACTTTATTAGATGTAACTTTCTCAGTAATTGACTTTTTGCACATAGTCCCAAGTCTCAGGCTCAAAGTTCAGCCAATATTATACTGTCTTGGAACCCTTACCAACTTAGAGCTGTATGCAAGGGCCAAGCACTTGCTCATTGGCAGGCAAATGTGCTTCCTCTAGCTTCCTCAGCTACCTTTCTCTATTAAATAAAAATTTTTATTTAAATAGAATTACATTGCCCTCACCAATCTATTTCCTCTCTTCCCCAACTCCTCTTTTGCCCCATCCCCAACCCTCAAGTTGGTAGCCTCATTTTCTTTTATTATTAGTTACATAGATATGTATGTGTATGCACAAATATATGAGTACTGCCTGATAGGTTCATTTTTGTTGTTTGTGTATGTATATATAGTTTCAGGGATCACCACCCTGCATGGGACCAGTAAGGTGGCTTATCCCTAGGAGATGCTAGTTCTCCTTCTCCCAGCAGTCATTACTTCCCTGTAGTTCTTTGTCTAGGAGTTGGAATTCTCAAAATTTCCCTCTTCTATATTAACATGTCCATTGATACTGCCATTGCTCTGGTTGGTTTATGCAGTTTTTTCTGGGAGAGACTGTTTCACAGTAGACTTCTTGGTGTCTGACTCACATACAGCTGAGGATCAGCTGCCCAGAGAGACCATCGCCTCCAGGAATCTGAATCTTCCTACATCAATTGGGAATCAAGAAAATGTTCCCACCAACATGTACACAGACTAGGGTGATGGAGGAAACTCTTAAAATCAAATTCCCTACTTACAGTTCACTCTAGATGTCTGTGAAGTTCATAAAAAATAACTAAGGCACTACCACAAATCATGCAGCCTCAGTACTATGATTGGTGTTCACTGACAGAAATAAGACCATTGTTTGGGCTATTAAACAAATATAACAACAGATAGCATTTTCTATTGCATATAGGTAACTGTCTTGTGTAGTTATATTTTGGATTTTGATAGTTGAAGGCAAAAATTAGTGAAATCAAATTGAAGTCATTCCATAGTCATGAAATACACCTAATTATAATGTAATATATCTTTTCTTTATTGGGCAATTTAAAGATACACACAATTAAGTATATAAATTGGTGTTTTTAAACTATTAAGTATCCAAATCTGCCTATTTTGATGATGTGTTGGTTGGTGTATAATAGTTTACATATAAGGTCTTTTATATATCAGTTGTATACATGGTAAGTAGTATATCTTTTCAGTTGATGTTTAATATTAATTTTGTTCAAACCAAGGTGAAACACTCAAAAAAAAACCCTACCATTTAAAAAAATATGGTACCTGGCTCTTTCAAGATGGGTCTTCCAAAGATCAGGTGGCCTTCATAGCTCCACAGAACCCACCCCAAAAAGAGTTTGAGACAACAGTGAAGTTCTAATACCATTGGATGTGGACCCCAATTTTTCAGGGCTCAAAACTTGAACCACTGTAGTCTAATTAGCTCGTTGACAAGAAATGGGTGACTTAACTAGAAAAAGGCCTGGGATAAGTGCTATACAAGTGTTTGTTAAAACTAGTTCTTCCAAACATATGTTACTCTAAGTGGTTTCACCTGTAGAGATTACAAAACTGAATTTTCTATAGTAAGATCCTATTCACTTGTCTGATAGCATCTCAATTATATAAACAATGTCTGAAACTACTTTTTGCCCAGGTTGAACTCAAATTAACTATCTTCCCTCTTCAGCTGACTAAGTATTGAGATTATAGGAGCATGATGCCTGATTTGTAACTGTCCATTTGTAACTTTAGGAAGTCAGGTGTCCCATTTATATTTCTCTAGTGCCAATCCAGACACTAGAAACATATAGTTAAATAAATTTGAGTGGAATTCTTTCTCATAGACTCATGGGCTAAATCAGAAGAGTAAACTGCACTGATGTCACTGAAAAGAGAAATAAATGCTATTAACAGATGAGCAGTTCAGGTTTGGGAAGTTCCAACTCAAAGGAAAAGCAGCTCAGGCTACAATCCAAAGCTTAAAACAAAACTCTCCTTACATAGAGAAGAGCCCTTCCAAGCTATGAAACGGTAATGCCATTGCCTTCTAACTGGCCATATAATGTATTTTAAAACAGGGAGTCCAGGCACTGCTTTGCCATTCCAAGATTAAACAAAATACCCAACCTCATACATTTGCATGACTTACATGTAAGGGCAACTTGTTCTTTGGAACAGTCACTACAAAAGTCAATTTTATTTTCTTACAGATATCTGTCTCATATACTTTCTATTTTAAAGATATTGATTTTTTTTCAAGAAGCCTTGTATACTGAGTCTCAACATACATATAGCTAGGAATAAATAACCTTTGGGTGGGACCAATCTAACATAACAAAAGTAGAATCAAGGCTGTGCATCTGACAAGTTATAAGCCAGGTCTCTGGTAAGTGGGGATCATATTTAGTTTTTGTTACCTGTTTTCTTTCTCAGTTCTGTGGTTCAAGCTCAGCAGCTTACACATTCTAGGCAAGTGATGCCCAGCTGTTCTGAGTGATCTACTACTGTTCTAAGTGATCCACTATTGTTCTATATGCCTAGTCCTGGTGAACTTTCATAAAGCAGTAAGTAAAGAGAATTAGGCTTCAGTGGTATCTATACTGGTAAAAACTTAGAAAAATAGTTCTTTCATAAGCATCTCATCTATTGCTATAAACCTAAACTGTTATGTCTAAAATAGTAAAGAAAAAGGACACTGTTGAATTAAACTATATTATTTGCAATATTATTTTTATTATTCAACTAAAATTCTTCCAGAGATCTTAATTTGCCTAAACAAAACCAACATAAAATTTTCCGGTTAATCATAAATTATTGCATAGCTAATCAAACACCTTGATATTTTATTTCACAAACCAAAAGTGTGAATTTTATATATTAGGTTATGACATAAACCTGACTTGCTTGCAAGAAATAAGCTCGAGTTTAGATCCTAGAAGCCCTACCAAAAATCTGTGCATGTATGTACCCAGGTCTATAACCTTGTTATTTGGAGAGCAGACACGGGAGGATGTCTGGGGCTTAGGAGCTGCCAGCCAAGCTCAAGACCAGTGAGGAGCCATGTCTCAAAAGGACATGGTATACTTGATGTCTCCATTTGACCTTCACATATACATTCACAATACATGGACATATTAACAGTCTACAAACTCATATGAAAAAGATACACACATGAAATAAATAAAAAACAATTTGCAAATCATAGAAGACACAAACCCTGAGATGTATAAATGAAATGAGAGATTAAAGGACAAAACTGAAGAAAGTTTAAAGGTAGAACATGGGGCAGACATGTCAACATAGAGTTACTCTATCCATATGTTTTCAACGCTGATAAGAAGAAGCCTGCCATGTATGTGATCACTTACCAACAAGGGAGCAAGGAGGGGGCATGAAGCGGCTAACACATAGAAAACCACAGGCACTCTGTAGGGCCTTTAACTGCAGGTGCCAATATGATAGAATTTTTACACAACAAATCAGCATTTTGTTTTTGGATGTTCGAATTTTGTTATTTCAACATCCACAAGTAAAAGTGACTGATTCTACAGTTACAGTTTTAACTTCATAAATAAGGTTAAGTAAATGATTTCTAAGGAATGCCTTGGGAAAGCTGTTTCATTTCCAGAAAAGTCTATGAATTTTTTTTGGGGGGGTGGCTCATATAAGTTGTAACCTTTGGCAAAAGGCAGTAACTACTGTGTTACCAAAGTCAACCATCCAGGAAAGCAAGATTCAAATGAGCAATGTCATCTCGGGACAATCTTTTTATGCCTCCGAGTTCAGTCCTTCCAGCTTCTACATAGTAAAATACATGGAAGAGCATTTATGGGCTATGTAACAACATATACATTTTTTTTGATTCCCATCTCCATGAAAATGGACATCCAAGTAGAAAAATAAAGATCTGAAAATACTAAAAACTTCACCTTTGTGAGTTTCATTTGTGAGGAGAAAAATAGAATTGGCTCCGTAAGAAGATTTCGTACTGAGGAACAAAATTATGTTCCCATATTCTCCACCGTGGGTCAGAGTTCACACTCTTTTTAAAAAGTAATTGTTGCAATAAAGTTGTTTTTTTTTTAATCACCATCAAAATGTGCTGACCATCAAAATGTGAAACCTTCTAATGAATCAGATCCATGCTGTGGCACAAATACCACAAGCAGCTGCCTGGCCTACTTAACTCAGGTAATTTTGTAAGAGAAGTCACACATCTTAAAAGGAAAAGCTGTGTTTTAGAGACTCATAAAGTGTAAGTTTCTTTTGTTACTTTTTATTTTGTGGTAACATTTAATGTGCATGCTAGGAGACTCCTGGTAATTTTTTCCCCTAAGAAATAAAAACATTTTGTTAGGAGTGCTAATATGAACACAGTATGGGAAAACAACCTGTAAGTGGAAGTAAATCTTACCTATACAATGGCTTGTGCTATGCCACAGGTATAATAAAGTATACCCCACTGGAATCTCTAAATGTTTCTAGCCACTTTATTACATAAAACTAAGAATTTTTCATCTTAGTTTCTAAGAGGGAAAAATGGTAAGTATCCAGGCCACAGAGAGTAAGAAGAAAAGAAAAGTATCAGGAACATCACAGAATGGAGAAAGTAGGTTAGTTTTTCAACAGTTTAGTAATTCTTTAGAAAATGCACAGGTTTAAGAAAAATCTGCTTATAATATCTATTCTCAAAGAAGAAACAGTAGTGGAAAAGATTTGTTGGCCTTGAGACCCCACTCAAATAATGTTAAAAAAATGCCATGACATTCCTAATGAAGTTACTTTGTTCAAAATTAATCGTTCCTTCATTTGTGAGTAAATACTTTAAAACAGATTTAAAAAGACTGCAAATTAGTTCACTTAATTCAGCTACAGTTACTCTCTGTCTCACCTCCAGCTTCATTTGTACAACTAATAGTTGTGCAGATATTAACTCAAAATTAAAGCAGTACTTCCTGGAATGGGGGTGGGTCATAAGATTCCAAAAGGCAAAGAAAAAGAGGAAGAGAATCTAAAAAGTTACAAGTCACATGGCTTTTCCTAGCAATATGTGACAAAAACTTTATAAGATCTATTTTAAAACTGGACATTAAGACTGGACCAGGTTGTTTTTGGAAACTGGGGTTTTGGCTGGGATAACCTCTTTGAGTCATTTCTGCTCCAGTAAGTAACCTATCACCCATATTCCAATAACAACTCCAATAGATGTACTGTGTCAACAAGTTGGACATTGGTGGTATCTTTACTTTGGTCTGTGAGTGTTTTCTTATCTGGGGCAAGTAGATATTTGTTCACTTAATATACAAAATCACTGTCATTTCTTATCCTTTTGTAAGTGTTATAATCATAATCTAATTATGACTTTTGTGATTCTATTTCCTGATCTTGTCATTTTCTTTTTTTCCAACTTTTTAAATTTGAATTAGAAATGGGATTGTTTTACATGACAATCCCAGTTCCCTTCTTCCACCCGTCCTCCCCTACCACCCCCCCCAACTAAAACCCTATCTATAACATATCCTTTCTGATCCCCCTGGATGGTGAGGCCTTCAATAGGGTGTCATCAGTGTCTATTGTATCCTTTGGGATAAGGCCTAGGCCCATACCCATGTGTTTTGGCTCAGGGAGTATTCCTCTATATGGAATGGGCTCCCAAAGTCCACACCTATGCTAGGGATAAATACTGAACTTCTACAGGAGGTCCCATAGATTTCTGAGGTTTCCTCACAGAAATCCATGTTCCTGGGGTCTGGATCAGTCCCATGCTGGTGTTCAAACTATCAGTCTGGGGACCAATGTTCAGGTCAGCTGTTTTGATCTTGTCATTTTCTACTATTTTGTCCCCTCCCTTATTTCTGCTTCCTATTTTGTCATGGGCACTGAGATATCTATACCAAATCATCATTTAATTGGTAGTGGAAGTAAAAATAATGAGATTCAACTTGTGCTGAGGAATTAATTACTATATACTATTAATTATATTGTGTTACAATATTTCCTTAAATATTTTTATTAACTCATACTAGACCCAGATACAGGACTAGCTTCATGTTTGTCTTCTCTCTCTCCCTCTCTCTCCCTCTTCCTTGCTTCTCCTTCTCTCAAGAAATGTACATATAGATAGATAGATAGATAGATAGATAGATAGATAAATAGATAGATATATGGATAGATACAGATAGATAGATAGATAGATAGATAGATAGATAGATAGATAGATAGATAGATATGACATAGTTATAGCTATAGATATAGATTATATACATACAGACCTTAAAACAAAACATGGAGTTCAATTTGTGGTGGCCAGTTACACATGGGTGATGTCCCTGATATAGAGTGTTATTGATACAATGGTGTCATCCCATAGGAGAAAACTCACGTTTTCTCTTCCAGCAGCCAATTCTGTGGGAATAACCAAGCACTTTTTGATTGGATTTAAGGCCCACTGCATGAGATGGAGCCCATCCCTAACACTGTCAGTGAGTCTAAAATCCTGAGAATAGATAATGGGCCTTAGGGGAAAGTCTACTAGTACTATTCTGTGAAAGAAATATAGCAATAAAATTACTTAAAATGACTCCTGGTGATTTATATCTATACCCATAGATCAGTGCATTGATCAGCCCTCATCAGAGAAGCTTCTTCTTGCCTTAGATGGAAATTAAAACAGAAACACTCAACTGGTTAATGCACAGAGAACAAATACTTTACATTGCCCTTTTCATTTCAATCTCACAGCAATCCCATAATATAGATACTGATGGTATCTTTTAATTATTAGAAAACCAAGGTGATATTAAATGGTTAAACAGTTTTACCAAAGTTTTAAGAAACTTGAAAGAGTCAGGAAAGAAGCCCCTGGGTTTGGAATTCATACCAATAAAAATTGAAATAAATAACATTTTTTTTAAAAAATCCTATACATTCTATAAAACTTTTTATTTTTCCACATACATTCAAAGTATGGTTTTATAAACCTTAAGTTCAAAATGAAACACGCAATGCATTTGCATTATCAGAAGTAGAGTGGATGCAACACAGTTCTTTTTATGACAATTATTATTTCCAGTTAATAATTCTAGCTGCTGTGACACATGCTTTCTCATCTGGGTTGTTATACTTTTAAATGATGCAGTTGAAAATTTCCCTCCAATTGAAAAATGTTCTAAGTGGAACATTTCATGGGTAGAGTAACATAGAGAAAATATTGTTTCCAAAACTATAAAATTTACCAAGTAGCCTGTATTAATAGGAGAGTTAATTACTCATTTATAAGTTTTGATATTCACTTATACCCCAGAACTATGCATGCTTACACCCAGTAAAGCAGAAAAGAAACAGGACTCCTACAGTGAGAGGAGGAAGTTCAGAAGATGAGGCACAGCCTGTCGTTGAGGGAAAGGTCCATTTCAGGCTTTAGTAAGCTTGCTGTCAGAATTTGAAATAACAGAAAACAAAGGAATCATGTATTCTGCACCAGAGGGCAGCCATCTCCTGATTGTGTCAAAGATCAACATATAAAACCTGTTTCAATGTCAGTAGGAAGAACAGATAGTGATAGCTGGCATAGGAGCAGCCATGTTTCATGTGAAATGTAAATACTTAGCATGTAAATGTAAACCATTCATATTTTTATTAATGGCCTTATTAATATTCCCACTTAATGGGCAGGAAAGATGGCTCAGAGGTTAAGGGTACTGCCTGCTCTTCCAGAGGTCTTGAGTTCAATTCCCAGTGGCTCACAACCATCTGTCTTGAGATCTGACACCCTCTTGTGGTGCACAGGCAAACATGCAGACAGAACACTGTATACATAATAAATAAATCTTTATTTTTAAAAATTCACTCAAGAAACTTTTTTTAAAAAAATATTCCCACTTAAGATGTCAATGGGATTTATGGGAAATGAAAAGTAAAATGGTTAGGCAAAAGTTCTTGGAAAAAAAATCACTAGGGGATTTTATCCTTTGTCTCCATTTACCAGTGAGTATTTTTTATTCTTTTATGGGATGGAGAAAAAACAAATATTATTCCCAAGAAAATCATGATAAGAGATCCAGTTTCCTCTCTAAATAATCTAAATGAATTTCTCATTCAAATGACTCTCCCTCCTACAAGACTTGGTTATTTAACATTAAGTTTTATTTTTCTTTTCAATTGGTACATAATAAGTGAAATGTTGACCCAGTAAAATGAGTGTCTCAAAGGCTGTGTGCAGTGTGTCATAGCCAAATGAGAACCAGTGAGTGCTTACATATCCTTACCACCTCCGGATGTTCAGGGCATTCACACTTCTCTCTGCTTTTTCTGTAAATCTGTGAGCTAATTTTAAACTGCGGCCATGCACTGCATAGCACTGCATAGCACAGCCTATGGCTATCTGCTGTCCTAACATCTCTATCTTATTCATTTCCTCTTTTCACACTCTAGATGTGACTGCTGCACCTTTAGTTTCAAATCAAATTATCTTCCATATATAGGAAAATCCAGTATTTTTCAGTGTGTTTTTGCATTTAATATAATATCCTCTGGCACCATCCATTTTGTTGCAAATGAGAGGATTTCACTTTTTATGGCTAAGTAACATTCCCTTCTTTTCATATACACATTTTTCTTTACTCACTCATCTGTTAATGGAGATCTCAGTTGATTACAAATTTTGTCAATTGTGAATAGTGTTGTAACAAGCATAGGAATATATTAATTTCTCTGATATTACTGAGTTTATTTACTTTGAATATATAACTAAATGTAGAATACTAAATAATTTGGGATATCTAACTATAGTTTTAGCGATGAATAGATATATCAAAACTCTCATATCTGCAAATATATATAAAAATTGGTATTTGTCAAATATATGTCAATAAAACTTGAAAAATGGCAAGGACCATTTATTACATGAATACAAAAACATTTAATGTTTTACAACATCTCCTTCTAATTTTTCTCCATTTTTTATTTAAATTAGAAACAAGATTATTTTACATGTCACTCCCAGTTCCCTCCCCCTCCTCTCCTTCCCTGCCGCCCCCCCAAATAACACCCTACCTATCCCGTACTTTCTGCTCCTCAGGGAGGATGAAGCCTTCCATAGGGGGTCTTCAGAGTCTGTCTTATGGTTTGGGATAGGGCCTAGGCCCTCCCCCGTGTGTTTAGACTCAGGGAGTATCCCTCTATGTGGAATGGGCTCCCAAAGTCCATTCCTATGCTAGGGATAAGTACTGATCTACTACAAAAGGCCCCCTAGATTTCTGAGGTCTCTTCACTGACACCCTGTTCATGGGGTCAAGATCAGTTCCATACTGGTTTCCCAGCTATCAGTATAGACATATTTCACGATAAGCTCACGATAGTTTAATATTTCCGTATTTGGATGAATAAGTCATTTTATCGTAAATGCTATTAAAATGAACATCCTTTCATTACAAACAACCATACATAAATGGACATGTATAAAAAGTGATATTAAATGTTGCTGGGCAGAGAATGCAAGGAATAACGGAGATATGAGACAGAGGTTGTGTATGAAAAGTTCAATTTTGCGCTTTTCTAAAAAGGTTCTACACTGTGGACAATGACTTGCAGGCAATGGTGGATGTAGAGAGAACAGTCATGGCTGGCCCTATGATTTTCCTGGAGGTAAAATAATGTCTCACCAAGGACAATGGTGAGAAGAGAAGGAAGCATCATAAAGATCTTTGGGAGTTGTTTCAGTGAAGTTCTGATGAGTTTGAAACTACAATGGCTAGAACAGAAAGAGTGAGAAAGTGTGATTTGTAGAGAAAGACAGTACATTTGATATTCCAGATGCTGCTTTGGAAGTGTCCTAGAAATAACAAAGAACAGGTGCCTTCAAAGTGAACAGACAGTGAAGAAAGGACCATGGAAACCTGAATTTGTGAAAAACCTGAATTTTGATAGTGATCAAATGAGAACTACAAATAAACTTGACAATGAAAGAATTTAAATAATGAGACACAAAGAAAACTTAGTGGTTATCTATAGTAAGAAGGAGAGGGGAGATGATGGTGACAATTATGACTTATCAAAGAGGGGGAAGCCCATAGAAATGGAAAGCAAGCTGTAGCAGTGAAAGACATGGAAGCCAATGGCAGCAGGTGTGAAAGAGGGAAGAAGACACAGGAACCAATAGCAGCAGGTGTGCAAGGAAGGAGACAAAGGAGCCGATGGAAGCAGGTGTATAACGTGTGAAGGAGAGATAGGAGCCAATGGGAGCAGGTGTGCAAGAGGGAAATGGCCCATTTTGAGTGTGTAGAAAGTTGAGAGACAGTGAAAACTCAAATGCACTCACTGTTACTAGAAATAATTTAACTACTGGTGGTTTTCAGAAGAGCTGTTTGTAAGAAGTAATGGAGACAGAACCAGACTGAATTGAACATAGATGCTAGATAGACAGACAGAGATAGAAAGATAGATGATTGATAAATGATAGGCAGATGATAGATAGAAACTCTAAATGTATCTCTTATTCAGAGAACTTAGACTATAAGCTAATGGAGGAAGAGATGGGGTATTTCAAAGCTAAAGAACCCTTTTTATTTAAATGAAAAATATGTACATGTTTAAAATATTCTGAGGAAGAGCTCCTTTAAATAGTAAAACAGACATGGGAAATAAAAATAAGATGAATGAAGATTGCTGAGATGGTAAGAAGGGACAGGCTGTAATAAGTTAAAGATATTGGCTTACAATAAACAGAAAACTATCTTCTCTATTGGGATTGGAAGTATCCAGAATACACACACCACAAGATCTGACAGGAGCCATCACTGTTTCTGGGTTAATTTTAATCAGAAAAGCTGGGGGGGGGCGGTGTAGGTGATCTGCCAATCGTGAAGTGAATGAGGTCCACAACTGCAGAAAGTGGGAAGAGTGGAGAAGGAGCTGCAAACAAACAGTTCCTCACTCACACCATTTGTTTACAGTTCAGCTTCTCAAGAAACAAAGGGGTACCAGTGTTTCTCTTTTCCTCCTCATGCTTTATCAATTCAATGTGGTTTGAAGTTCCATTATTTCATCATTTTGTATTTCTAACCCAACTCTCCAGAAATTTTTATTATTAGCTGTGTGATTAAATTTTTATTGAAAATTATTATTGAAAAATTTTGGTCTATTGTGATTACAAACATTACAGCATTTGTAGGTGTTCCCAGTGCTTTCATGCTTTGTTTCTAGTTCTGCTAAAAATCTAGTGTTTCATTTATTGTGAGGCATGAAGAGTAGAGCAAGTTAGGCATCCCTCAATACCATGCTGCAGCTACTACTTCCCTCTTATTTGGATTAATCTCTTTGTTAAGATATTAGGCGTCTTCTTTTTTAAATCATGGTGCAAAAATTGCAAAAGCCTACATCAAGATGATTTTCTACTAATTTACTATGTGAATATGAGGCTTTTTTGGCTTTGTTTTCCATCAACAAGTTTCATATCACGTCCAGCAGCCTTCTATTTCACTGCTGAATGTTGTTCAGCTGTGCCTGCCACTGATCAGGAAGAATACATTAGCATAATATATGTTTTAATTAATAACATATGCTTTCACAGTGGCAGCATGTAGAAATGTCTGTCCTGCTGTGTTTTCGGAGAACTCTCCAATTTTAAAAAATGCTCCTAAGAAATTTCTAATGTTGTTTGGTTTTCTTGTTTGAATATTCATTGAATTCTAGAAAGTAACTTCAGTGTCTTTCCATGCCTTCCTAAACAAAAAAATACCAAATAAATTAAACGTGTGTGTGTGTGTGTGTGTGTGTGTGTGTGTGTGTGTGTGTGTGTGTGTGTGTATGTGCTGGATATGTCCACCCCTTCACTCTGAATAAATTCCAAATATTTTATAGGTTGGACTTTTTTGCTCAATTGTACACTAACAAATGGCAAAGCATTGGCTATTAATCACATTATGTGTTAAAGTGCAGACTGTTTTTCATTTAAAATAATCTATATGACTTTTCAATCACCACTCAGTCATATGAGAAGCTGAAGAAATATTAAGATACCACCTATATACTCATTATGGTAGCTTGTATTTGGCAAAATATCCTTGATTAAGAGAAAGGTAGGGCGGGGTGTTGGTGGCACACGCCTTTTAATCCCAGCACTTGGGAGGCAGAGGCAGTCAGATCTCTGTGAGTTCGAGGCCAGCCTAGTCTACAGAGCGAGTACCAGGATAAGCTCCAAAGCTACACAGAGAAACCCTGTCTCAAAAAACAGACAAAAAAGGTGGTTTTATTCTAGATGAAAACTAAATGAGATTGATTTAGTTTCATTTTTAGGAAAGCCACATGTTTTACAAAGGAACAATCATTGAGCTGCTTAAGTTCATCGAGACTGAGGTGAACTCCACAACAGTGATGTCTTCCCTATATATTCTGGAACACTATGTAGTATATTATCATACAAATGACCAAACACATGGTGAATGGGTAGAAATGCTGAGATGTGGGGTTGACAGTCCTCCATACCAGCAGATAGAGGAATGAAAAAGCAAAGGCCAATCTCAGATGACAATCTGATCTTCTCAGTTAATTTTGAGTTTTTATGATTTTTCTAATAGTATTTCTTGGGGCATATGATTATATTTCAGCAGTCATATATATACATTTGTATATATACATTTTTCTTATAGAAAAAAATCTATCCAATATGATTATGGAAATGAAGCCAGAGTCCCTTATAATTTATATGTCTATAAACAGTCTAGTTTTTCAAAGACATTAAAAATATTTGGAACTATTTGAATGATGTAGGCAAATTCTAAAAGTATATCAGATCTTATGAGATATGTAGTTATTTGAGTGGTCTGCACTAATTGCTCTAAAATAAACAAAAATGTGGCAATACTTATAGTATTCTCTCAGTCATTTAAAATGAAGACCACTTACTTAGAATCTCATTATAGATATAGCATAGTTACTCACCAATATGGCATAGAAGTATTAACATGCTCCAGCAGTGGAAAGGACAGTGAGAGACCACATACCTTCTCCCACTTTATAATCCACTTCTCCATTTTTCTTAGAAAATTAAAAGTGGGGAAACGTAAAACAGGTATACAGAATCCAGTCTGTAATGTTCCCCTCTTCAGTGAAAACACACACAGTAGGAATACTGCCATGTGAGAATAAAGCCATGTGATTTTCATTACTGCCCATTTTCTATGACCACTCAATCAATATATGATTTATAAAATTCATTTTCTTAGTTTAAATTGTAAGTAACAACATTTGTCATCCATCACCTTTGATGAATTTGGCTTGTCTACATTTGGTGTTTACTCTATGGTTTATTTGTTTTATTTGTTTGTTTGTTTTTGCCTGTGCAGTGGGTAGTCAAATGTTGGGTCTCATTCATACCAGAAAAGTGATCCACCACTAAAAAAAAAAAAAAACCCTAACCACATATTCTTAAAAGTGACATCTTCACAGAAAGATCACACAAGCATTGTCTCCTCTTGTCCTTGTATGATACTTTTTTGTGTTCACAGGCATGATATAATGACAACAATGCTAGAGACAGATATGTGATGGATTGATGAGAGAGTAATCATAAAGATAAATATATAGCAATAGGTGAATGAGCAACTCATCCTTTAACTGAACATTTTACTGAAAATTATTTACAAAAAGTGAACGTATCCCAAGTATGTAGATTATTTTCACAATTTGAGTGCATCTGTTTAATCACTACCAACACCATGGAGTAATACACTGCAACAATTCTCTGCTTCTACAGCTTCCCTTCCTGCTGATACCATGTCTCCTAAAGGACAACCACTAGTTCAGTTGTGGTCCATACTAATTTTTACCTCATATGAAGGTAATTTATGCCTGATCGTTTAGGGATAGATTTCTTTCATGCAGCACTGTAGTTTTATCCCACAGCCATGTGTTCATTTCTGTGACTTGGACATTCTTCCACAGTGTTGACATACCATGGCTTACTTTATTCCATCTCTACTCCACAGATCCTGGAGAATTATTTTGTTGCAAGGACTAATGTTGCCACAGGTGTTCCTGAAAATATCCTATTTAAGCCCATTAAAGCATTTTGCATTTGGATGCTATATCATGACAGACAGAGTCTGCTTCCATTATTTTCCCTGTTTACTAAGAACGGTCAGTCTCTGTCACTTATTCTTACTCTTTCCTCTCAAATCACGGCAACTGATAAACACTCAAGGTCTCTTTCATTGGAGTGAGTGGTAGATTGAAACCATGTAAGCATCCTGAGCCACTCCAAACCACTATCAAATTCCTATGTAAATCACACCTTCCTGTGTGATTTACAGGAAGAAGTCCTGTGAAGAAGTCCACACAGATATGGACCTGAATAAATCATGTCCTCTGTTGTCCAGAAGTCTATACTAGGAAAGAAATAAAATTATTTACGTGTCCTTTTGGTTTCAGTGTGGACATAATATGTATTTGTGTTTGTGGGAATGTGTGTATATAGTACTACCAATCGTGACATGTATAGAAAAGATTTGTGCTGTGTGCTTAGGAAGTTTTCCATCTTGTGTCTGTGCAGTTACAGTATTTTTATGTCAAACAATTTGCAGTTTATTATAATTGAATAGATGATGCCAGAAACATTCTAAAGAGGCTGCTGAGATCTAGCTATAACTATAGTTATAATTTCCTTTATAAGAATTTGTTCAAGTCTTCAAGTTAATGTTTATACTAATGGATTTATCTGTCTTTCAAAAAGTTTAATTTAAAATAATTTTATGTACTGTAGATATTGTAGTTAGAAGTCTCATGTGCTTTCTAATCCGAATACGTTCTTTAACTGAATGGAAATTTTTTAATTTAACTTTTAATTTTCACTGAACAAATATACTGCACATTTGAGAGATCATAAATATCTCCCATAATTCCAAATATTAAAGTGTTGGTCTCCAATCTGTGGTGCTACTGGTTGATACTGGAGTCTTTAAGAGGAAGTTCCTTTTGGATGAAAGCTGTGCCCCTGAATGGGATGGTAGGGCCCTATTCTCCTCTTTCAATATTTTATTTTGTTTTGGATTAGACACATAATACTTGACATGTATAATTTAGCTGTATATAATTTTAGATGTCAGAGAATTTTTTTTAATTTCCTGGCATTTTTATAGTCTATTATAGGATATTGCAATAGTGGTATACAATGTAGTGATTGTGATGATCACTGTAGACGCTGGATGAATTCCAAATATGTTGTTTATACTGATAGTAGGATTGTTACTTTTGTTGATGAACTGGGTATGAAAATTTGAAAAGAGGAGAACCAGTGACATCTTCATTCTTTACAGCTGAAGAAACTGGGAAAGAGTTAGGTGCCACTTACTAGGGCTGTCCATGGCATGAACAAGCTAAAGAATGCTTACATTGTTTAGAAATTCATATATGTGATTTTAGATACCAAAATACTGTTTGTTTTACAAGGGCCACCCATTAAGAATAAGAAAAATTACAGAAAATACACTCAAACATTCAAAGAAAAAAATCATAGAACTCATTGAGTCCTGGTACTAGAAGTTAAGAATTATGGGCTCTTAATAAAAACTTGAGAGTCACTTTTAACAGGAAGACCAAGATCTAGTAAATTTGAGGACTTTTATCAGTATTCATGTATGTGGCACAAAACCTTATTGGAAGTGGAGAGAAATAATGTAAGAAATGGTACATCACAGGATAGAGAATGCCATCATTGCTAAAGCCAAAGTTGTCAAAAACAAACGAGTTTTATTTATGGTCGTTTTTTAAACAATATTTTCTAATACCTTCTCATACTAAAATGTACTAACTCTAAAATATGAAAACTAATGGGAAATAAGCTAAATTAAAGATTCTGCAAACAGATGAACCTGTAAATTTCAGAATTACATTTTTGGCAGACCTTGTGAAAGTCATGGGTCAAATGGTAATTCATACATTGCTCTATTTTATTATAAAGAAAACCAAAACCAGGGAAGCATATTAAGTCACCTTTCCTTCCTCTAGTTCCATGTAAAGATAGCAACTAGCATTCAAATGTTGTGCTGTTGTCTACAAAGGCCATCACATACTTCAGACCTCATTTGTTCTTACATTTTGGAGTCAATGATACATTTAGTATCAATTGTTACATCTGGGTGAATGAAAGCTCTGGCAGGACACAGAAACACACCCTATCCAGTTTATATTGTATTCTGTATTTATTCAAGGACTGCCAAGTACTTTGCAACAGATGTTACCAGACACCAGCTTTTGCAGACCAAATAGGTACATAGATACTGTAAGTTTAAACAATATTCTCTCTATCCAAGCTGTATTCCTCTTTGCAGGGTAAGAATCATTAAGGTAAGGTAAGAAATGGATATATGGAATAATGGAAATATTTATTCTTCTACTCTTCTTTTAGATGGGTCTTTACCAAACTCTCCCCTCAAGCCTCAGGGATCTTATGGAAGAGGAGGTGGAAAGACTGGAAGAGCCAGAGGTTGTGGATAAATCAAAAGTACTATGATGCTAACTCCCGTCACCAATGCCTCTCATTTTCACCCACAACTTTCAATGTGTTCATGTTTGTGTCATTAGCTTTGGTCCTATGTTCTAGTGTTCATGCTGTGTTTTTCCATAATTTTCAAGTTTAGAAAAATAAAAGCATGTGCTGTGTTATGAGGTTGTTTTCATTAGTTCCATATGAAAATGTCTCCACAGAAAAGGCATTGTAATGATATGACCCTATTATTACATAGCAAATAGCTGTGACTCTTACAATGTGTACTATTGTTGAAACACTGGAAATTACATTTATCGTGTGAGTTAGAAACAGCAAAAGTGAACCAGTATGTGTGGTATATTAAGTGTCAATGATGTGATAAACTTGAAAATATCCTATTTTGAAAAGACTGTCAGGCAGATGTTATTATGTCCATTTAAAAGATTCAGAAACTGGAGGACTGTGGGCCATTCATGGGTGTTGGAGGAGGGGGCCATTTTCTTCAGTGGTATAGCTTCTCCATGTTCTACTAGGTAACATCCTTATTTTTAGACAGGCCATAATTAAGCTCAGAACATAATTAAGCTCAGAAAGAGAAAGAAATGAAGGAAGGAAGGAAGGAAGGAAGGAAGGAAGGAAGGAAGGAAGGAAGGGAGAGAGAAAGGAAGGAAGGAAGGAAGGAAGGAAGGAAGGAAGGAAGGAAGAGAGAGAGAGAAAGAAAGAAAGAAAGAAAGAAAGAAAGAAAGAAAGAAAGAGAGAAAGAAAGAAAGAAAGAAAGGGAGAGAGAGAGAGAGGGAGTGAGGGGAGGGAGGAAAGAATGAAGTGAGGAGGAAAGGAAGAAAGAATGAAAGGAAGAAAAAAGGGAGGGAGGAAGGAAGGAAGAGTTTCATCAGTATAAAAAATGAGAGGAAAGAGAGACTATGAGACTGAAAGTGACCAAAATTCCATATATACACACATGGAATCACCAACAAATGTTTAAAAAAAAATGGAAAGGGACTGGGCCACACAGCTTAGTAATGTTTCCATAGACATCAAGTTCCATAGGTAAAAATGGTAATAGCTAGTCTCCTGCTGTAGAATATTAATTTAACTATGTAGATATATGTTGCATTTGTGTATGTTGTAGAATATTTGACTATGTAAAGAAATGTTGCATTTGTTTAGTTATTTATGTAAAGATGTTTTGCTGTTTTATCTTGTCTCCTGAAGGCATCTGATTGATCTATTAAAAAGCTGAGTAGCCAAAAGAGAGAGGGGAGGGAAAGGCAGGGATGGCAAGCAGAGAGAACAAGTAGGAGGAGGAATCTAGGCTCCAGAGAGACAGACAGAGACAGAGAGAGATTGAGACACCAGAGGCTTGATAGACAGACAGACATGGAGGAAGCAGGAAAGCAAGTCATACAGAACGAAAGTAAAAAAAAAAAAAAAAAAAAAAAAAAAGCTCCAAGGAAAAACATAGATTGATAGAAACAGGTTAAATTAAGTTACAAGAGCTAGTAGAACAAGCATAAGCTAAAGGCCCACCTTTCATAATAATAATAATAAATCTCCACATGGGAGATTTACTTGGGAGCTGGTTAGTGGCCCAAAGAAAATGGCAACTACAGTCTCCACTCCATCATATGTGTTACACTGTACTATTCTGACAACAATGCCATAGTAAATCACAGTATACTTAAAGAGCCATCACTCATTTTACCAAAATTTTGCAAGTCGAAAATTTAAGGTCAGTGTAATGGCAAGTTCTACTTCTGTAGTCTCTCTCATTTTCTTGAAAATGTCTTCATTGAGCCTCGCTGGCTTTTTCCCTGTGAGTGAGTAACACTGGTGTCTCCTTCTCATCTTACAAGCATACCAAGAAGAATCCATTTGTGCTCCACTCTTATGCTGCCCCCAAGTCACACTGAAAAATAGGTCTTCAACACATTACTTTTGGAGACACACCATTCCTTTCTATAATTTGGTTTGCATTACTGTTTAAAGCAATAGTATATATCCTAGAATGGCATGAAAACATTTACTATTTCAACTATCAAATTCAATAACTGGGATGGATAATGGAAACCTGGTTGTGATACCACCTTTGAGTGTGGTAACAATGAGGTGTATTTCAGAAACAGAGGTGAGGAGCTTCCAACTCATCAACCTTTGGATTCCAAAAGTGTGAAAAAGTCAACTCTGTGAACTGCTCTTGCCCCTTCCTGAAACCCTTTAATCCCTTTTCTCCCAAATACAGTGAAACAATCTTATTTGTAAGCAAGTAGAGAAAAGTAAGATTGTTGAAGAGATACCTGTATTCTCAAAAGGTCTGGATAGTAAGTGGTCCCCATGATTGCTAGTTATACTGCACTGGTGAGAACATAGCCTCATCTGATTTGAAGCAGAGTGAAGAGAGCTGGCCCGGTAGGGCTGCCATATATATGGTGCACATTGGTGAGTAGTTAACGATATCTATAATCTTTTAATTTCTTTACATCATGAAATACATCCCTACTGGCTAGTTTTCATGGTACTATACATGACACCAAAGGAGAGAAGTCACAGATTTTCTTAACCAGTTATGAACACTGTAAGCTAGTGGCCTCTGACAAGATGTGTCCACTGCTACAGTCATGGCACAGATGCTAGAATCTATGCCTGGTACTGTTAACTGGGCCAAAATTCCATGGCTGGCTAGGTCATTGGGCCTAGGTGAGAATTTCTTCTGTTAAATGTCATAGTAATAAACTGCCAAACAAGCTCTTATCTTTATAACACTGATTAGTGTATCTCTCCACCCTCACAACAGAAGTAGTTCTTATAGTATGTGGAGACTGGTAGAAATTCACAACCAGTCACCATGCAGAGAATAAGGGACCATGAAACACTCAGCTCTAAATGGGCTATCTCTATCATAGACTCTCCCAGTGAGGTTTGGGGATCATCATTGAAGAGGAAACAGGAAGATTGTAAACATCTTCAGAGAAACAGAGTTTGCTACAGAAGGGCACAGCCCACAAATGAACTCACAACAGAGGACTATGTGCACAGGTCATTCACAAGAACACACTAGTCATGACCCCAGGGCAGCACTGGGAGGGGATCATGAAGTCCCTCTCCTATCTGAGGAGCTATTGGTAATTAATAGCTGCTGCAGGAGGGAGAAACCGTTTTCTTCAGGGATGCAACTGCAGGAATACTACCCACTCTCTACTGGATTGTCTTACACCCAAGTATGTACAGATAACACTCAATGGATTCAGTGGCTATTAAGGAAATGATAATGCATGAGGTGGGAAGTTCACAGTGGTGAGATACAGAGGAGGAATTGGAGGAGAGGGAATAAAGGTTGTATGTCCAGGGTATTAAATAATTTAAAAATAAAAGTACTGTTGCAAAAATGTAAACTTATAGTATCAAACTTTTGTCAAGAACAAATGTCAATTTTGATAAAATTAGATCTCCAGAGTTTGTTCAAGCCAACATTTCCCATATATCTTGGAAATTTTGATCATCCATTGTTAAATACAATTCTCAAAGTTTGGCTGGAACAATGACAGTGAACTTGAATGACAGAATTATTCATTCTTGTTTATTAGAGTTTCCAAAGATAAGTATATTGAAGACCATTTCTAGAGACAGATTTTGTTGTTGAGAAACACATTGCAACATTGTCTAAGCATATGTGAACTATCGAAACTAATGTTCAGCTCTTTAATTACCACAATTCGCACTTGTTATTTGATCACATTTCCTTTTACAACACTGAACTCCGAATTTTAGGAAAAATAAAATCAAGCATAAAAAGATCAAGAAAAATAACAAGTACATGCTAATTACACTGAAAGCCTTTTTAGGGATTATGCATTTCTAAACTAATGGAGTCAAGTATACAAAACTGTTCCTTTGGGAAAATTCACATGCAGGAGAGTGCCTTGATTTTTTTTTAAATCAATTAATCTTAAGTTGAGGGAATTCTAAACTCATTTTAGTTAATTAAGATAATTTAAATTTTCCATTGCCAGTGTTACTTTGATTTCACCATAATAACATGTCCAAGCCACAGTTTAAAAATCAATGTTGTATATGTAAATCTATATTTTACTTTCTCAAACAAATGTAATTCTTACAGCTATTACAGCTATCAGGGAAAATATCAAAGAAATACTAGGACTCTCATATTTTCCACATGATTTGTTTGCCACTGCTTCCACTGCAGTTTTATTTCCAGCTATGCTTGTTCTAGGATACAGAAAAATAAAATATCTGGAAGAGAAAAAAAAGAATTCTTCAGATTGCTGCCAAACTTCACAACTTGAGCAGTGGTCCAAGGCTCCATGTAAGACCTCCAAAGCTATTTGGCATCAAATGCAGTAAGAACTTATCAAAATAGGACCCCTGACACAGAGAATCACCAGAGCCAGTTAGAGAGAAAAGCTATCAGTCTGACCCAGGTACAGAATCCACAGTTCTGGTATGGCTCCAGTCATTGAGTGATATACCAAGCCTGCCCCTCCATTCTCTGGACATTCACAAAGATTTGGGAGCAATGTAAGAATTTACAAACCCATTTGCAGTGGATGTTGTTAGATTGGAATATTGTGGTATAAGGATTTACAAACACCTTTCTAGTGTATTCTATTATAATAGAGTCTATTTCAAGTTTTGTGGATGAATTGTATTAATAATTTTAAATAAGGGGCAATGGATGAAGATACTTGTTGCCAAGCCTGATGACAAGGATTCTGTCTTGGGGACTGATTTCTGGAAACTGTCCTATTACACCCACACACCCATACTCATACACCCACACACCCACACACCCACACCCCCCACACACACACAGAGAGACAGACAGAGAGAGAGAGAGAGAGAGAGAGAGAGAGAGAGAGAGAGAGAGAGAGAGATATAAAAGTCCATTTAAAAGAGAAATCATAATTCTAAGTTGATTGTTCATAGCTCTCACTGCATCTCAACATACGGCACACTTTTGGATCTTTAGCAAGTTGAGTACATATGTGACTATCCTTTTAAATAAACAGGTGATAAAAGGCACTTCAGGACTTCTAGTAACAATGACTTTAAATTCTATTGTATTAAATAATCTAAGATTCATTGAGATTATCCTTACCCAGATTTCATTACCATTATAAGAAAAATTTAAATTATGAAAATACTACACAAATAATTACTAGCCAAAAATATTAATACATAATCTACTAGATGTATTATGATGCAAAACAAAATTAAGAAACTTTTAAATGTATAGTTGCTTAAACTTAAGTCACTTCTCAGTATTATTGAACTAGACAAGTTACTCACCTTACCTAGCTGTATTTCTTTACTCAGTAACCCACCTCTTCAATTTGCCCTACTTTTCTAGACAACTCTGTCATTCTGTTGTCTACATCCATGAGATTGGTTTATCTTTCACATGACTAAAATCATACAACATTAAGTACTTTTTGTTCTCTAAAACTGTGCAAATTTCCCTGTTGATTTATGTCATTAGGCCTTGGGTAATTGGGTTTTGTGCAGATTTGGGGAAATCTACCTCTTACCTATATATCTCTCAAGAACTACCACTGTGATCTTCCAAATATGGTAATTGGATTTGTAACTGTCTCTTTAGTCTCTTCAGTGGCTTCTATTCATATATAATTTGAGCATTTGTATAATTTGAGGTGTTAGTGTCTCCCTCCCCTTAAACACTGAAGCTTATTCTATCGCTAGGATTTGTCTGTCTAGCTTGTTTTCCAGCATGTCTTGGAAATGATTTATTCTGAATGATCTCCTGTAATGGTTTAGGAAAAGTCCACCACCTTCCATGCGCTGAGCAAAACCACATTAGAATGTTACCTAGAAATGCTTTAAATAGATCCATAAAAATTTGAGAAATCTGACATCATTATAATCATAAATATGTCAGCATGTTAAAATGGTTAACTAGTTCACTTGTTTTTAGTTTGTTTAATGTCCTTGCCACCATTTCTTAATCACAAATCATCAAAGTACGTATAGAAACACAAAATTCATGAAGTATAAATTACTTGGTGCTGAATAACATTAAGTAAATATGTCAGGCTCATACCATATTATAAGTTTGTTCAAAGAAATACAATTTAAATCAGGGAAAGACCTGCTTATTACGATGATATTATTTAACTGTCTTTTAATTCTGAATGAAATTATTTGACACAGGATTTCATGTATCCCAGATTCTTCTTAAACTTGCTATGTGGCTGAGGAAAAATAGCCTTGAACAGAGGTAGATCCTCACACGACCAGCACATCAAAGCTTGCATATTGTTATTTTCAAACTATTCTAGTTGACATTTTATTTGGATGATATTTAATGTGCTCTAGAAAATACTTAGGCTGATACAGCATGTATTCTGTACACTCTAATCAAGAAATCATCAAGAAAAAGATTATAGCACATGGTGAGAATATTTAAAACCACTAAAGCATGCACACACACATAAATGTATACTCCAGAAGGAATTTAGCAAAAATTATGCAAATTAAAGTGAATGGACTGAAATCTAATATTCTGGAAATGGTAGGCTAGCCCTGGAACTGGGTTTGAAAACAATTCCACAAGGAAGCAAGATCTCTGTTTAGAGGCAGTTTTAATTTCCAAAGCTATTTACTCCTTGTTTGAGTAAATAGACCCCAGAAATTCAATTTCAGAGAGCCATCTAAGCCTGTGTCTCATAGTTCTAGACAGTTTCAAATCACAATTCTAAAAATGGGCATACAGCAACTTCTAACTATGATTTACTTACTTCAAATGTGAAGTTTACAATTTCGTGAAACTGTAAAAAGAAGTGAAGTTACAAGTTGCTGATTTTTGTGTGCCTACCTTCTCTGACTAATAACGGATCTCTGTGTCAGTGTGTTTCTTCCATAGTTCCTCTCTTCCTTCAGTATTTCATTATGTCTTGTGCAGAATTCCATTGCTTGGAGGAAACACCATGATCATGGCAGCTTATTTTTAAAAAGCATTTAATTGGGCTTGCATTTCAGAAGTTTAGCAAATTTTCATCATGACAGAAAGTGTGGTTGTAGCAGGAATAGCTGGGAATTCTTCATGTGGATCCACAGGAAGCAGAAAAAGAGAGACACTAGGACTGGTTTTGGCTTTTGAAACCACAAAGCCCATCCCCAGTGACACATTTCCCTCAACTACGCCACACCCCCAATCCCTCTCAAGTAATGCTGCTATGATGACTAAGCATTCAAACCAATGAGCCTATGGGCATCATTCTTATTCAAACCCCTTACACATTCATTTAGTTGAGCACTCACCCTTTCTTTCAACAGATAGGCAGGATATTGAAATCAATAGAAAGTAGGAACTCAGCCTCGGCTCAGGGATTTCACAATTACTGGAATATATGTAATTCTTGTGTTCACAAAACACTTCAAATATTTTTCAGGTGTATTCAAGTAACATTTTGGCAGCAAGTCAGACCTCTTTAATCTGATATTAAATCATGAATTAAAACTGACTTCTGATAAATTTATGAAAACTGGATTCCTTTTAAATAATGCACAAAGCATGAAGGTAGGATAAGAAAATTACAAAAATTTCATCAAAATCAAAAATCTTATAATAATGGATATGTGTATATATGCAAGTATACGTAAGTACTTAGGCACCCATGAAAGGCCAATACTCACTATAAATTCAGCATTAATCGTTTTTAAATGTATTGTATGAGGATTTAGACATAAAAGGGCTTTTAGAGTATAAATTGTCACAAGAAATTTGATGAGATTTAGAGTATTAAAAATTTATTAATAGTCAGGTGGTACTGGCACACACCTTTAATCCCAGTACTCAGGAGGCAGAGGCAGGAAGTTCTCTATGCGTTTGAGGCTAACCTGCTCTACAGAGCGAGTTCTAGGGCAGCTAAGGCTACATAGAACCCTGTCTCAAAACACCAAAAAATATTAACTATGGATTAATTTATTAAATATATATTTATTAAGTAACCATCATAGTTCATTAGTTAGCTTTTATGTATCGGGTATTCTCAAACAGAATGTAAACCTTATTCCTTTGTTGTTTGTATTACCTTACAAAGGATAAATAACTAGTGATGTTAGTTACAAACTATTACTGTGACTTTTCACTCCAGTTTCTCCTGCACATCATCATTATAACAAATACTGATTATCTCCATGTTAGAATGATAAATAGAAATGAAAAGTGAAAGATAAATTATCATGTACAAATTTTGACTCTCTCCTCGTGTGTGTGTGTCAGTGTGTGTTTGTGTGTGTGTGTGAGTGTGTGTGTGTGTGTGTGTGTGTGTGTGTGTTGTGTGTGTGTGTGCATGCTCGCACACAAGGGTATGCACGTGTGTACATGTACATGGTATGGTAGAGAGGGGATTTTCTAGCTAAAAGCATGTTTGGGGATAGCACTATAAAATGTAGAAACAGAAATTCAGCGGCGTAAACTGGATGAATGTCTTTATCCCACAAGTCAGACCTTTAATAACCAAGACTTTGCCAAGTGTAGAGGATGTTACTGGGACTTTAAATAAAACAATTCATTTATCATGGCATCCTGCTTCCACATGTTTTAGTCTGAAACCAAAGCCTGGGCACTTTCATAATTAATAGGGATGTTATGCTTTTTCTAGGACTTTATAGCAACTATTTTCTTGGGGCATTTTTCTTCTGTTAAGTATGTATTAACAAATTCATAAACCCAAATATTATTATGTTTTTTGGAAATGTACATAAATGATCTATCTGGGTATTTCTGGATAGGAAAATAGATACAAATGTCTTAACTTCAGCATGTGTGTGCATACCTAATTGTATTTTCAGTCAATTGAAGAAGAGGTCATAAAAATCTTAGTTAGGTTCAATATGAAAACATATTTGGGATGTTCATTTGGAAAACATAGTTCATTTGGGATGGACAATCACATTTGAACACATACAAAAGCAAGCTTATCAGTCTCCTTTGCATGCTATGCAAATAACACAGGATATAGTGCCCTCGGGGAGGAGCTACTGACCTATGAATCCTAGGATAACAGAGAGGCAAGTGGAGCCACAGTATTGTGATGGTCAACAGCCACAGGGGCCAGCAGAAAAGAGACCAAGTAAGTCCCTCAAAAAATTGAAAAAGGAATTCTATATGATCCAGCAAATCCAATTTCTGTGTAATATAAACACAGGAATTGACAGCAATATCTCAAAAATAGAGATCTTGATACTTGAATCTTTGTCACAATCCTGATCACAGTGTGGAATGCAGATTAAAAAAAAAAGAAAAACTAAGAGATCACCAGCATATAACTGATAAAAGAAAAAGTCTTGTCATTTATGACAACACTGATAAGCAAGGGAGACACTGTGCTAAGTGAAACAACCTAGGCACAAAAGAATATGAATTGCATATTCACTTATCTGTGGCATCCAAAATAGTCAAACTCAGAGAAGCAAAGAGCAGGGATACATTCACTAGGGGAGGAAAGGAAACATTGGTCATATGGCACAAGCTTTTGTTTATGAGACACCTAAGTGTAATGTGCCGGACGTATAACATCATGATGGTGAAAAAGTAAGGCATGATGTGATTGAAATAGATGGAGAATAGATTTATTCAATGTTAATATATATTAAAGTATATACATATGTATTAATTATATACAATTTTATCATTTCCTCATGCTTCTCCCTCTAAACTTGCCCATTCTTCCTAGCTCCCTTTCATATTCATAGCCTATTATCCTTTATATTGTTACATACATACATAAATAAGCATATGAATGCAATCTGCCTAGTCCATTTGGTTGCTTACATGTATATATTTTAGTGATAACCACTTAGCAAACAAACACATATAATGTGGCACGTGTTTGACTACAGAAGTGAGTATATAATGTGTGTGCTTTGTACACTTCAACATGTTCAAGTTATTATTTGTCTGTTAATTTTTTAAGAAACAAAACCTTTAAATCTAAGGCCTGCAGTTGAATAACTCAACTTTGAGTAGCATGCTTAAATTTAGAAAATAAAATAGTAAATTTAAATTTGGAATATAGTGGAGAATATCAGTAAAGAATCATAAGTGAATACATTTCAAGATTTTTTTAAAAAAATACTTTTTGAACTTTGAGATTATAATTACATAATTTCCCCTTTCTGTTTCCCTCTTCCAAACCCTCCTATATAAGTGATTTTTTTCATTTTGAGATTATAATGTAGCTACATTTCTCCCTTCCCTTTCTAGCCTCCAAACTTTCTCAGCCTTCTAATTTTTAACTTTGTTTTATTTATTTTTCATATATATATTCAGGTATATATATATGAATAATATATATTCTCTTCTCAGACAATACAGCCTGACTACAGCCTCCCCTCCCTCTACTCTTTCTCAGTTCCTCTGCCACCTCCTGTCTTCCCCAGATCCACTCCTCTTCTGTTTCCCTTCAGAAAAGAGCAGGCCTCCTAGAAATATAATCGAACACAGCATAACAAGATGCAATAATGCTAGGCACAAGCCCTCATAACAAGGCTGATTGATGCAACCCAGTAGGAACAAAAGGGTCCTAAAAGCAGGCAGATAAGTCAGAGACACCCCCACTCCCACTTGTTAGGAATCATGTAGCTCTTCTTGTTTTCTCTCCCTCACCTGCTCTCCCCCCTCTCTCTCTCTCACACACACACACATTCCTAAATTTAACCTGCTCAGACCGTATAATATTACACACATGTATGTTTTCAGAGCTGACCATTTGGTATTGTATAACTATAGTGTGTTCTTCCCTGAGGAAGAGTATTTCTTCAGCTCTTAACATTCCTTAGTTGCCTCTAGTTCTTTGTGTAGGGTTGAAGCATTTTGTGCTTTCCTTGTCCACTTTGTCAGGTCTATTGGCACCATCCTTGTTCAGTTAAAAAGCGGCTTAGTCACCCTGCCTAAGAAGTTCTTCCTGCAAATGTCCAGCATTTTACCTGCCATCAGCTAGTACTACAAGCATGCCTTGCAAAGCATAACCACCAAGGTTTGTGGTTATCTAACCTCTGCCGACTATAGTGAGTCTGGATACTTCCTCCTATAAATATGAAATTATCTACTAAGATTGTTCCCTCCAAATTCTGCAATTCCTCCAGTCCTTCTTAAGAAATATCTACTAACAAGTTCACAAACCATCCTTATGCAAATCCTGTAAGTTGATAAAGTAACAGTTCTTCTGCAGAAGAATGATTCTCCTCCCTCTAGGAATAGCAATGAGAATCTAGAAATCCTCTATTCTTGGACACAAAATTATCTAGGAATCAAGGTTAGGTAGGCATTATAAATGAGCCAACAACTGCTTTCACAATATCCCAGCCATTGCACATACAATTAATACTATATTATATTATACTAATACTATAACATATTTTATCATTGTTACTATTTTTAATTTTTTCTATTATCAAATATTAACTATTATTATTTTAAAAACTAAGAACTTCACCAATGAAAACCATCTCCTGATTTTTGCTAATAGTTATAGTCTTTGGTGTTGGTAAAATATAATAATATAGAATGGCAATTAGAAGTTCATGATTAAAAAAAAAAAATGTTCCTCCCTACAGCATAGCGTAACTCAGTCAGACCTTAACTATTTGATATTAAGTTGTAGAGATCAGGCAAATGAAATATTTATTTTACAAAGCTTCTTAATAAATTGTATAAAAGTGACTCACACATGCACCAAGATCGCATGAGCTACCACAGCAAGTGTATTAACTGATGCTGCTAAATTGGGGTTGTGGGAAATACAAGTTTGGAAGGCCATAGTAGAAAAGGAAAAGATACGATTAAGAAATTCTAAAAAAAAATCTCTACAACAATATGGGAGCATATGATCTATAAAATAATGGTGCCTTCAGTATGCCAAGGGAAGAAAGGCAGACAGACAGTAATGGATGATGACTCATAGTGACCAAAGATGTCATTCAATGTTCAAGAAGAGGAAGTTCCCAATTATTTGAGCTTATATAGGGACAATTTGATTTGACCTTTGAGAAGGTGGATAGAACCATTGAATCAGTGTTTCCTCTGAAGGTGTTTAGACTGCACTAATGAGCCAAGAAGATTGGTCATGCTTTGGAGTCTTCTCAGGGTATTTACAAATCCAAATACTGCTCAAAATTATTAATCTAACTGTATGTATAATGAGAAATCACAAAGGCAATCAAGGCTATCCCATCCCACAGGCAACTCACAAAATGTCATTTGCTTTTCAAAATATTCATTACAAGCGAATATATTTAGAACTAATTTATGGAAAGCAACATAAGCAAGATATTCTATGTGTTTCTATATTGTGAATGATGAAAAGAGATGTGACAGAAGAAGACATTTTAGTGGGGAGGAGGAAGGGATAAAGTGTCAAAAAAATCTCCCATGCTATGTATTTCTCTTCATAACCACCTACAGCTTATATGTCTATACATATACGTAAGTATGTGTACACAAAAAGCATGCTCTCCTCCTCCCCCTTTCTTCTTCACCCCTTCCCTCTCTCTAAAATATAAAGAACTACATAATAACCAGAAATTGGATACAACCTAAATGTCTCTCAACTAAAGAATGGATAAAGAAAATGTGGCACATTGGAGTATTACTCACCTGTTAAAAATGACATCATGAAAATTTCAGGTAAATGGATAGAATTAGCAAAAATCATCCTGAGTGACATAACCCAGACATAGAAAGACAAATATAGTATGTTTTCAATTAGTAATGGGTATTAGCCATTAAGTAAATCATAACCAAGCTACAATCCACATACATCAGAAAGGTTAGGTAAAGAGTAGGGCTCTAAGGGGGACCCATCGACTTTCCTTGGAAGAGGAAATTAAATAAATATTGAGGGTAGACAGGGGTCATGTGTGATGGTATTGGTAAGGATCATGTGTGGGAAGATGGTGAGAGAGAAGGCAGAGAGTGACAGTTGGTATTGAGGAACATAGGCAGAGTGATTGGAAACCTAGTTCAGTAGAAACTTCCTGGAATCTATGAGGGTGACCTTAGTATGAACGCCTAGTGATAAAGGATGCAAAGTCTGAACTGGCCAACTTTTATACCCAGGAAAGGCTTCCAAGTGGTGGAACTGGGTTGCATTTGGTTGAGTTGTTGGCTGAAGGTGTCCTGTGGAGATCCCTAAACAACACTGGCTGATGCTAGGACACAAGGTGGCCCTCTGAAAACTGACATGCTGAGGGGGCCACATAGATCATTGAGAGTAGAGGTCAAGCTGGTGTTTGCATGGAGCTTGCACCCCTATGTTCTCATCTCTTTGGTGCGGGAAGGGACTCATCAGACTATGGACACCAATTAAGCTACAAATCCTTCCACCTCCAATCTATACTTCCTGCAAGATGTGCTGGGACAATGTTGGCACAGAACTTGTGGGAGTGATCAAGCAATGTCTGGTTTAACTTGAGGTCCAGTTCATTAAGGGAGCCCCTGCTTGATACTGCTTGGATGACTAGGAATAGGAGACTAAATAGCGCAGAGACCTAGGGTAGAGCAAAACACAACTGGTAATAATAATAATAATAATAATAATAATAATAATAACAATAATAATAATATCATTCCTAAAGATATTCTGCTATTATCATAGATTGGTGCCTTGTCCAGTCATCATCAGAGAGGCTTCCTCCTTCAACGGATGGAAGTGGGTGCAGAAACTCACATCTAGACATTATGCAGAGAGAGAATCAATATTGGAGGTTTCCATTGGTTCCCACACAAGCCCACAACCTGGGAATCCTGTAGAAGATGGGCAGGAAAGACTTAGGAGGGCACCGGGAGAATATGCTTCACCAAACTGACTAAGCAAAGCTCACATGGGCTCACAGAGACAGACGCAGCAAGCACAGGGCCTGCACAGGCTTGTGCCAGATCAGAGTAAATAGTAGGGCTGTTAGCTTAGTGTTTGGTGGGGCTATTAACAGTGGGAGCAAATGTTCCTCTGACACTTTGTCTGCTCTTGGCACTCTCTTCCTCCTATTGGGTAGCCTTGTCCAGCTTCCTAATGAAGGCTTTGGCCTTGTCTTATTCTATCTTTTTTTTTTTTTTGTCCTGTTTGTCATCTCTTAGAGACCTTCTCTTTTCTAAAGAGAAAATAGAGGGGGAGTGTATCTGGGAGGCTGTACAAGTAGGGGGAACTAGAAGAAGTGAAGGGAGGGGAAACTGTGGTCGGGATTATTGTATCAGAGAAGAATTTATTTACAATATAAATCAATCAATCAATCAAAGCATACAGAGCTAAAGTACTATGTCATACATGGAGTCCCCATCCTGTTCTTTCATAAGGTTGAATCTATGCTTATGAAGAACTTTGCTGTGGTATATTAACATTCATGTCAATTTTAGGAAGAAGTGACAGCCTTGGTACTGTGGAACCTGATTAATGACTAAACATCAAGATCCTGGAACAAGAGATTTTGAGAATCACATATAGTACCACCTCAACTAAACATTGGCAAACTTGGTTCAAAAATACTATACTGTTGGGTACCTACAAAGTTCTGTGGACATGGAGATTGATAATTTTCAACATTTGAGTCAACAGTCTTTGTGATGAAATTTCACATTCAGCCCAAATTTAATTTGGTATTTAACTTGAAGTAGGAATTAGAAAAATGGATGAACCAGTTTCTCACTGTATTCATGCAGGTTAATGTATGTATTCTAATTCTGTTTTTGAGGGGGGTCTTACTCTCTGGAGTCTCTTGTATAATCCTGGAGACAATCATAATATCTGAAACATTTATGAGTTAACTTCTTCCTTTAATATTCTTCCTTTAATTTAATATTCTTATTCAACTCTGTAAAACTCTAATATTTCCCATACTATACTGATTTACATAATATTTCCTTAAAATATTTCACAGCAAATGTACTTGTGTGCCATATATTTCAAATTTATAAGATACGAGGCTTAAAAGGGATATCAGAATATGTTAAAATTAAAAAAGAGAAAAGAACATATTCACTTAAATTGGAAGGCTTACATCCTTTGAACTAAGTGAGATAGTTTTTCAGGACATAAAAGGAGGATTATTTCAACATGATATAATATAAAAGCTTATATTTTATGACCTAATATAGGTCAAAACTTTAAATGTATTAATAAAGAACTTGTGTAAATTCCTGAACCAGTTGTGATTTAATACTGAGAAGGTAATTTTCAAAACAGATCTGTAATATGATTAGGGAAGTTCTCATTGTTAGTTCTCTGATCAAATTTCTTTGCTTGTGAACTCCATCAATTGAACAGGAAATTATGGGCAATCAAACTAAAATTTAGCATAAACATGTGTGCTGTCTGTGTTCTCTTTTCTGGATAGAAGATCTAGGTAGATCTCAGTGCTCTTTGTACTTACTCCACTTGGTGATCCAGATTGAATACAAAATACAGTGTAAAAAAAAATAAAACCTTTCTCATTTTAAGCTACAGACATGTTTTGTTGTCTATTCTCAACCTATTGTTTAGGTCAAGAGTTCCTAGTACAATTCCTCAAGTCTTCTGTTGCCAAGTACTTAAACAAAGAGCTTACAAAATTAAAGAAAGACACAATTGAGGAGCAGAACACCGGATTCTTTGAGACTGGGAAACATATGTTCTAATGCATGCAGTGTCTGCTCCAATGCATGCACATGTACACTCACACAGTGTCTACTCCAGTGCATACCCATGTGTATGAGCACATTCAGATATACATAACTGTGTTTTGTCCATCACCCTGCAGAAAACCCTACAGGAAATCCTGCAAAAATGCACTAAATACTACAGTAAGTTCATATGCTAGTTATTCTTTAGTGTTTAAAAAAACACACATATAAAAACAGGTCACAAGACCTTGTGGTAAATACAAGCAAAATGTCCTATCATATGTATGTATGTATGTTCTCCAATTCATACAGTCCAATGGAAACAGTCCATAAACTGTCTTTGAAACCCTCTTCAGATACATTGGAATAATCTTGAAAACTTCTACTGAACATACTTATTTATACCTAGGGCAACACATAGAATATAGTATAATATGGACATTTAGTTTGCAATTGCTGAATATAAACAAGAAAATATGTAATAAGCACATAAGTGATGTGGATAATCTCTTTGCTCTCTTTTTTTGTGAATTTCCCTTTTCTTCACCATTTTAGTTGTTTTTTCATTGCTGTTATTTGAGACAGGTTCTTGCTGTCCAGCCCTACTGACCTGATATTCCCTATGTAGTCCAATATGACGTCTAATTCACAACAACCCTCTAGCCTCAGCCTCCTGAGTGTTGATACCACAGTACAGCACCACCATAGGCAACCCTATTATAGTCTTTAGACTAGAAAGACTTCTTCCCATCAATGTGCATTTCATGTTTATTTTTAAATGTTCCCTCATTAATCTAGCAGAGCTTACCCTTATTATCTCTCTGTTCATGCCATTACTACAATATATTTACCTGTTGATGGGTCACTAGTTGTTTCAAACATATTGCTTTTTTCTTTCCCAAATAGAATTAGATTTGTTGGTCATCACTGTGTGACTATCTTTCTCTTGTTTCTCCCACATGCATGTCCACCTACCATTCTTTTATACTAATTTTCATCTATTTCTTTAGAAGTAGAGCAAACAAAGAAACTTAACCTAAAAGGCTGCTTCCTAAGAATCCACCCTCTTCTTTATTTCATATGGTCACCTTTTTCTAAACATCTAAACATTTCTGAGAATGTGCTGCAATTGTACAACTGGTATTAACAACTAGTTATATCCCCCTAATTTTTCTTTTTTTGAAAACCAAAAGAGATTTTTGCCTTCAGTTTCCAAGTATTACTGTTGTTCCCTATCGTTCCATAAAATAAATGGAAGCTGTTCTCCATCAACATCCACCAACTCTCCCAGAATTCAGGGATGTGATTTGGCTAGCCAGAGGCTTGAAGTAAGTTAAAAACAGCCAGGTACTCTACCACCAATTGTGCTTCCATCCCAGTAACCATAGTTGTTTTTACCCCATCTAGTTTTAAGATCATCCTTCTTGATAGGAACGGCAGACACAAAATAGGAGTTGAATGGTTCTGTGATTCTTTGTTCTGTCATCTTATTTCTCACCATCCCGCCTAAGCAGTTGGGTTCAACCCTTCCTTTATTTTTCTTTGATGACAAAAGAGGCTCGCATGACTTGGATTGAAAAAGAAATTGAAAAGTGCTGTGAACATAGAAAATTGAACTGCAAAGCACAGATCATATCTAGTGAAATAGGAAATGTAGTGAGACTATTACTAATTGCTAGATCAAATTTGCAAATAATTAGAGGCAAGAATGAAGCAAGCAGCAAAAAAAAAAAAACATATTCATGTGAAACAATTAAGATCGGTGGTGACACAATTATGAAAGAGGCAACTAATGTTCTAACCAAAGAATGTCTCCTCCTCCAATTGATAAGAATCCAGTGCGCTGTGTCCTACAAAAGAACTTTATAATGTCATTTTTGCATCTATTGCAAAAAACCACAGTCAAAGACAGACCAAAGAGCCACAAAGGTAGAGTAATGACAGAGCTGGCAGTGACCTTCCAGACCCACAGTGCTGAAATGACCCTCCCACATCTGCATCTGTCTACTCTTCCAAGTGTTTGCATGTCAAGGGCTAAGGAAGAAATAGCTTCCATCTCTTTGTACACTTATCTTCTTTGACAGTATTTTTGATCATCTACCTGGTACATAAAAGTCTGGTGTGGGTAGGCCCAAAACCCTCTACCGCTCTGAATGTAAGTCCTTCCATGGAGAATTGGAAGCCAAGAATTTCATGAATGACATTTTCAAATATTAAATCAAGTGAGAATTTTAAAAATTAATAAAAAGTGGTCATGACTACCAACTGAACTACAAGCATGCTGTGGATACTGCCAGGTTGTGTTTCGGGATATACACACCATTAATTACACAGTGTTACAGAGATGATGAGAAGCCAATATTTCTAATATTATAAACACCTTATAAAAAGTAATGACCATCATTTTTCTAAAACTATGCACAAGGTTATGTCTAAAGTTTGCAATTCTTATCAACAAAGAACTTGGACACTGGGTAACAGGTCACTTAGAATAACACATCAACAATCTGTCTCATAATACTAATAGAACGGGAATAGGAGATGAAGTAAGGGAAATACTTGAGAGATCAGAAAGTTCATGAAAGACTATTCAAAAGCAATGTTTATAATAGAATGGAAGAATGTTGAAAAACCCATTTTCAAGTAATTTTGATTTATCACTGGAGACTTGTGGCATAGTTGCTCTGCTACGCACCTCCATAAACATTATTATATTTTACAAATGATGCGAAACTTGGCATGGCAGCATGTACCTATAATTCCAGAATTCAGGGAGGCTTAATCTGTTCAATCATCAGTTCCAAGCTGGTCTGGGTAAAACAGCATAGTTTTTTTTTCTCTCAAAGAATATTCTTCCATAGAGAAATTAATACTCTTATTTTGTAAAATAATATCAAAAGATGTGAAACAATCTTCTCAAGGCTGATGAGTGAAAGACAGCATGTGAAATACAGCAAGTTTTTGCAAGATTATTAAGTAAAGCTGTCTATTTTAATATCTAAAGCAAGGGAGAGGGTGTAACGATAACCCTTTCCGCCAGCTGCCTGGATTCTGGTGACACTTGAGGGCCCCCAAATAAGACACAGAGTCTTATATTAGTATCAATGCCACTGGCCAATGACTAGGATTTCTTATCTGCTATCTCTGTCTTAAGTATCAACCATAATTATTAATCTATATATTTTATAAAGACTTATCTTCATCCTCTCTTGTTGGGCTCACATGGCCACTCCCAAAAGGAGGAGTAAGAGAGAGAGAGAAATTTCCTGCTTGTCCATGCTTATATTCTGAGTCTGCCTGCTATGTCACTTCCTGCCTGAATCACAAGACTTCTCTATACTACATCTCCCAGTATCCTCCTCAACTCCTAGTTCCACCTAACTTGCTTCCCTATTGGCCAACAGTACTTTATTTATCAACCAATAAGACAAACATATACACAGAAGGACCTCCCCCATCAACTACTAATCTATATGTTTTTGTAAGAAATTACCTTACCAAGGATGCCAGCCTTGTGCCTCCTCTCTTCCTGGGATCACATGGCAACCCTCTTCCTTTCCAAAATTTCCCATAATCCTCCTTCTCTCCTAGTCCCACCTAACTTGCTTCCCTGTTGGCTTACAGTGCTTTATCAACCAATAAGACAAACATATACATAGAAGGACCTCCCCCATATCAAGAGGGCATGCATTATACCCACAGGATGTGTTTACCATCAGTCGTCCTCCAATATGGATCCAATACCTGCAACTCTAATCCACATCAGCTTTCAATAAAATATATGTATTTACTTGTACATTAATATATTACTATTTCCATTTAAGTATCATGCCTTAGATATAAACCTCCATGACTCAGACTTTTTAGATCATCCTCTAGTGACCCCATTTACTCTCACAGTCTTTTATTCATCCTTTCAACTTAGCAGTTATATTCTAGAATCAACTTCTTTGAGGATAAAAAAGTAAATAAATTATCTTTATTTAAACAAACCCAATTAATGAATATGAACAAAGGTAATATATCTTTATATATCTACATATCCATATCTCTCTATATGTCTTAAATATTCAAATATAGATATAGTCTATAACATTATGGACATGAACTTAGTATTATCAAAGGGACAATGATACTAAGATTCTGTAGCTAAAGAGGAACAAATTCTGGCTTGTGTATTTCATTACTGGTTAGAGCTACCCAGATCAATGAATTAATCAACACTATAGGTCTGATTACTTACATAGCCCTCATTTCTACTAGACTACAAAAATATCCATGAAACTGGGAAATTTGGATAAGCTAAAGAGTAGAGAAAAGGAGCACCATGTCAGTATTTCATCTTATAGAAACAGCTCATTTATAGAAACTCTTCCCATCAGATAGTAATGACAGCAATCTAAGACAATTACCTAGCAACTTTACAGGATAGAGAAGTGGATAAAAAGATCACATTTTTACATTATTTCCTGTATAATTTTCACATCCTCCTTTGGCTAATTAGACATTTAACTAAATAATATATACCATAGATTATATAATGAAATCCTTTCACAAAAATCCTAAGGAAACAATATTTTTAGTATTACCATTTCTATACTGAAACTCTTGGCAATACCCAACAAAAGGAGACTTTAGTTTTCAAAATTTCATAGAACACTCTGATAGTGTAGATGTCAGTTGTTCAGAAATAACCACATTGTTTTCAAAATAACACAAAATACCCTAATAAAGTTATGTGTTAAAATAATATACCTACACAAAGGATGGTAAGGAAATGGTTTTAGTTTTGGTTAAATGCCATGATGTCTATCTCACAACCCAAACAAAGAAGAGAGCAAATACATAAATCTTAACATCTGATCCATATCGAAATTAAGCAAGCCAAAGACTCTTACAGAACCATATAATCAATAGTGGAAAGAAGGTGAGACCATTAATGTATGGTTGATTTTCATTTCCTCATTGAAAAGAATCAATTGAAAAGACAAAGGGGATTTGTCTTGTGTCCTTCCACTTTATAATAAAAAAGACACACTTTATTTGGCATTAAACAAACTATAAGAAATAATTTAGTTATCTTTACTGAAATGCTGCAAGGTCTGCACTAAGTGGGCAGGAACATGGATGAAGAAATCTATTTACATTTTTAGGACAGCCAGAGATAGAATCCATATCCTGTATGGCTTAGCAGATAGCATTTACTTTCTCAAATTTCCGGAGGTTAAACGACTGAAATTAAAGCATTAGTAGTTTCAGGTTTTGCTGCCTCCTCTTAGTCATAATCTGCAGATGTTCTTCTAACCGGTGTCCTAATTCATACTTGGTGAGTGTGTCAGCATCCTAATTCCCTCTTTGATAGGACACTGGCCACATTAGATGAACAAGACTCTTACTAATGATCTTGGTTTAATTTCTTTAAATATTCTTTCCATAAATACAATAACATCCTGAAGACCAAGGGTTAGTCAAATTCCGAGTCACTGCGATTTAAAACATAATATATAGAATTTAAGAAACATATTTTTTTAAATAATCAAGAATTGCTAGTCTGTGGGGCCTGGTAGTGGATCAGTATTTATTCCTAGCATACAAAATGACTTTGGGAGCCCATTCCACATAGATGGATACTCTCTCAGCCTAGACACATGGTGGGAGGGCCTAGGCCCTGCGCTAAATGATATGACAAACTTTTAATATCCCCCAGGGAAGGCATCACCCTCCCCGGGGAGCAGAAAGGGAATAGGATAGGGGGTTACTAGGAGTCAGGGGAGGAGAGGGGAGAGGGAACTAGGATTGACATGTAAAACAAGCTTGTTTCTAATTTAAATTAAAAAAAATAATCTGGAAAAACAAAGAAAAAAGAATTGCCACAGATACAAGTTTTTTAAAAAGAGAAAAAAATACAAACATAAGCAAAATAACATAGGAATCCATAAAAGCTATAGTAAAGAGTTATAAAGGCTTATATAAAATGATCAGATAAGAAAGGTGTAGGTAGAGACCATGATGGGGAAAACCACAGAGACAGATGACCCAAGCTAGTGGAAACCCATTGAATATGAACTGACAGCTGGGGAACCAGCGCAGAACCACCTTTGAATGTGGGTGACAGTTATATGACTTTATCTGAGGGGTGGGCTGGCAGTGGCACCAGGACCTGTCCTGAGTGCATGAACTGGATTTTTGGAGCACACTCCCTATGATGGGATACCTTGTTTAGCCTTGGTACAGAGATGGGGGAGGGACTTGGTTCTACCTCAGCTGGCTATGCCAGACTTTGTTGACTGCCCAAGCAAGGTCTTACCCCCTATCAGTTGTGTATGGGCTTGAGGAAAGAAGTGGAGGCAGTGAGTGGGAGAAGGGGAGGGAGAGGGAACTGTAGTGGGTATGTAAAATGAAAAATAAATGTTTTAAAGTAAAATTAAAAAGAAAGGTTTAGGGCCAGCAAGATGCTCAGTGAGAAAGTTTCCTGATGCACCACCATGGTGACTTGCGTTCCATCCCTGGTGCCCACATAAAAACAAAAGGAGAGAACTCACTCCACAAAGTCAAAGTTATCTCCATAATTTGTGGCATGGCATATGAGTACAAATAAACACACATCATGTGCTCGTATGTGAGAGCTTGTAGGCACACATGAACAACAATACACTAATAACAAATTAAAATAGAAATGCTTAAAAGAGAATGCGGTTGGATAATAATGCTATTTTTGCTGAGTTTGATGACAGGAGTAAAGGACATACTGTGTGGGGCATGATTTTCTTTTTTAGGTATGAACAAACTGTATCTGATTGGCATTTCTTATTACAAATTTAAGATGAAAACTGCTTTCTGACCACAAAGGCAAAGGAACAATACAGAACTTTCATGTTCTTTAGCTTTCTGTGGGAAATATATCAACAGGCCAATAACGGGACAAACTAAACAATTCTCCGTCTTCCAACACATAATTTGCACTTGTGACATATTTCAAAAGAAAGAGAAAAGAGCACAAGTTGAAATTGTACCAATCATAAAGCAAAGAAAGACACAGATAATAAAAGCCTGATAGCAATTGGATTATCCTTGCAGACAAACTATATATCAAAAGACTGTGCCTACAGCTCTTTGTTCTGAGGACCAGCTCCCAAATTCATATGATATAACAGTGTTTTAAATTCTGTCCTAAATTCAATGTTCACTGTCTGAGGAAAATAGAAATAAGAAATATGACATTTTCTTAGCAGTGAGTGGAACCTACATTTAATTCCCAAATATATTATTAATTCTGTTCAATAAAAAGTAACATTCATGATACTAATACAATCTTTTGATTGTTTTCATTTTAATAAACACAACAAATATGGCAAATTATACTCAACAAAAATATTTCCTTTGCATTTTTAAAGGGGGTAAATGCAGAGCCATGAGAAAATTACAATGAACATAAGCTTCCCAAAAGATGGTATATGCCTGACTCTAGCCAACAAAAAAGAATTCTTACTGCTTGAAATTAATGACAGTTTGGGAGTGCTCAGTCAGCGCACATTAAAAGTGTAGCAAAAGGACACAATTTTCATTTGATTCCTATATTTTTTTCTTAAAAACATTCAAGTTTCCCCCTCTGCTATCAGGAAAATCATGTAGGTTCATGTCATAAAGTGCTTGAAAGATATAAATCACATATTGCATTACTTGTTAGTGCCTAATTAAGAAGAAAAAATTAAGTTCAGTGAATTACAAAATCAAATTTAAAACACATCAGGTTTTACATTAGGAAATAAAGATCTGGGCATGAAAACCTTTAGCAATTAGGAAATGAGTTTCATATTGGTGAAAGTCACAGAGAGATTATTCCATGCAATTACTGAGCTGGAGGAGACCTTGATTTGGGAGCAATACTATACCAACAAGAAAATCACTTTGCATAGCTAGACTTAAATTTTGCAGTCTGTCTAGAATACTTATGTTAGAAAGACTGTATGTTGGGTGGCTGGATTGAAATCCAAGTGAAGTCTGTTCTATGTCACCATGGCAGACTATGCCTACAGAAATGAGCTTATTTGTATAAAAGAGACTCAATCAAAAAGTTTGCAAATCACCTGCAGAAATGATATGTACAGAACCACAGTGCAATGGGATGTGATACCTTGAACTGAGCCACAGCGGCCTGTGGCTCCTCCTTCTCAAACTTCATTCTTCATTGATCTGGCATTTTAGGTGATCCCACCACCTTCACCCTGTCAATTAAGTGTTCTTCCAGAATCTTATTAAATTTAGTGAAAAGGGTAAAAAAATTCTCATTTTGCCACACAAACCATGGTTCAGCCTATATTAAAAGAATTTTTCTTTTTGCCTCACCAAAGATTCATGAAAGAAATGATTTGACATTTGGTGAACTATTTGGCTCAACAACTGAACGAGCAACAAATTGAAAGAGTTACCAGTATAGATTCTATCTAGAAATAATAATACTGCTATTTGTAATCATAGAGTTTGATCCATTGAGGAATTCTCTGTGCCTACATATATTAATCATAATTGAAAATGCTCAGTCTACTCTAGGTGTAGCATGAAATATGGAAATACCTATGGTGCTACTAAATGTCTTAGAATCAGTGGTGTGACATAAATTGGTGGTTACATTTCTTAAGAAAACCAGAATTTTTTAAAAGCATAAAGGCAAAATATAATAAGGAAAATACACACATAGGTGTGCACACCTGCTGAGCAATTGCTGTTAGAAGCACAAACGTAAGTGTATACTGTGCACTCATAATGGACCTTTATCAAAGCCATCACATATTCTTCATAAAACTGTAAAATTGTAATTGACCATTGTAATTAATCATTCCTTTAGTAACTTTTGAAAAAAACTGAATATGATGTTAGAGTAGAAATCAGTGGTCAAGAAACGCCTTATAGAATATGTAAGGTTATAATATATGGCTAAGTTTAAGAAGAGTCAAGCCAAAGGCTGTTTCTGTCACACTGAATGTGCCATGGATATAGTTGTAAAGGCACTTATATGTAATTTGTTAAAGCACACAGAATCACTATCATACAGGTCATGAAAATATGAAGCAGATGTTGATATTATAGAATATTGAACAATGTGCTATTTAAAAAACAGGTATGATATTTTTTATTCTTCCAATAACAATATCCACATGCAGTATTGTAACCTGTCTCCAAAGCTGAATTCTCCTTATATCCTCAAGGTGAATTATGGAAACAGTATAGAAGTAGTTCTGGAGGTCACTGAATATTTTTAAAAGATTTATTATAATTAGATGTTGGATATCTGAAAGCATCAAATGTATAGATGTTTTACTTTAAGATATTGGTAATCTCCTACTGTCATGACGTGACAATTCAGTGTCTGTATTGGGAAAGCTTCCTGCCTCAAATCAAATGATGTCCTTCAATAAAATCTTGAAGATTAAAACAACTGGAAAATAATCTACAAATGAATATAAGATGATTTTTTAAAATTCCAGCTATTTATAAACTTTAAAAACTGTCATGGAGAAGCAGATTATTTGTAAACATGTCTAATTATTGAGAGGCGAAAACAGAGTACGGTGATGAACCTGGACTATGTTTTACATCTTTGTCATGTAAGTCCTTATAATTAGCTACATGCTAAGCCCAATACAAGGGTGATATGAAATTGAAGTAACAACTGAAACTGGTGTCAAATACTGGTTGTCACACAGTCCCTTTGCTGATAGAAAGATAACGTTTATGGCTTTTCTGACATAATCTGTCTTCTCACACTTTAAGTGCACTTTGAAGGCTTGTTTTCCTAATTAAACTGTAGGACCCGTGTGTGTAAGTTCACTGGTCCCCACTTACCATTGCGTCTCTGGAGTGGAAGTAATATTTGTTTATTGACGTAAGAAATGATTAGCTTGTCAATTCCAGAGTGCTAATTAGATGCTTGTTTCAGAGACATTCATTCCCACTTCTCTTGAGTTCTACAGCACCCAGCCCACAGAAGCAAAGGAAATCATTTACTGCTCCTCCGCTCCTATGAGAACGCTGTCAGCCTTCGCTTTGAGTTCACATGTCCTAAAGTTGGAGTGTTCTACATCTGGGGGAGATTCTGATTATTTTGATGATCTCCACTTCTAACCTAATAAGAGAGAATTGTCTGTCTCAAAAATCTGCTCATTGAGAGAAAAAGCTTTAATCAAAATCTTAGAGGGTAAATTGTAAAATCCTATGAAAGCTCAAACAGAGGATGTCAACTATGCCTAGAATGAGAAGCATGAGGAAAGCTAAAAGGAAAGTGACCTGGCATGGGAAGACTGTAGTGTTTATGTTTATGCACATAAATATTTTATTAAAGATTTGAAATTTTTCAAAACAATATTTTACAGAAATCTATCTGTTCTTTTTCTAATCTTATCCATCAAACAGGACTGTATAAAATCCCATATAAAATGTAGTATAAAATGTCACTAAATACTATTCTACAATTATGACCCTATGAGAAATAAAAGTTTGGATTTTTCTACCTTTAAAAAGGTAGAAAATTTTCATGCTAGGCTGTGGCAGCACATGCCTTTAATCCCAGCACTTGGGAGGCAGAGGAGGTGGATCTCTGTTAATCTGAGGCCAGCCTGGTCTACAAGAGTGAGTTCCAGGACAGCCAAGGTGGCTACACAGAGATACCTGATCTCAAAAAATCTATATTTATATCTATATCTATCTATTGATCTTCCTGTTTTATTTTGTTTTATGTATTTACTTATTAATTTATCTTATTACTACTTATTTATTACCATTTACTTTTTCTTTCACCTTTTTTTGTTTTCAATTTTGAGATTGGGTTTTATGTAATCCATGATGACTTGAACTCACTATATGGCAAAGGGTGAGCTCTCTGTCCCAGCACACTGTCATCTATGCCACCTGCCCTTATATCTATATATTTAGTTTCTAGTCAATTTAACTTGGCTATTATAAACATTTAATCAAAGCTGAAATCATAATATGACTAGAAAATAATATATCTGCCTCAAAAATAATAGGTAACATTTTTATTTTATGTGTGTGTATGTGTGTATAATAGTTTTAGATATAACTTTTATTTTTTGCAGATTTGTATTTTGAAATATATAGATGTATTTCTGTGCACATGAGAACAGGTACCCAAGGATGGCAGTGGTGTCAGATCTCTGTGGATCTGCATTTATAGGTGGCTATAAGCTGCCAAAAGTGAGTGATTAGACTCAAACTTAGGTCCTCTACAAGAAAAATAAGCACTCTTCTGAAGTGGGAGACGCACCCTAGATATGGGGAGCAACTTCTCCAGGACAGCCTAGAAAAAAGGAAACTGAAGGATGAAACATTACATTTCTCCTCCTTGTCTTCATCCTTGCCTTCAAGTTCATCCATTCTGCAGCTGCTACTGCTCCCTTCCTTTACTGATAATACAATATTTGGGGGGGGGCTGCCAGTGTATTTCGAAGATCTGCAGCTCTCCAGAAATCCTGAACGCCACACTGGGACTTTTTGGACGGTTGCCTCTGTAGAATGAGAAACTACTGGATTCTTGGGTTCTCCTGTGTAAGACAGCTATTATGGGAACATGTAGACCTATATTAGTCTAATAAATCCACATTAATGTTACGATAAATCTTTCTGCCCAAAGCCGCCTGAGCCCTACCGCCATGTGGGTGGTCTCGGCCAACCGCCCAAGTTCTGCCTGCCACATGAATGGACAAAATAATACAGAGACATATTAGGTACAGTGCTGCTTGGCCAATGATTAGGATTTCTCATCTGTTAGCTCAGTATTAATTATCATAAATCTATATATTTTATAAGACTTACCTTATCGGACGCCTTATTAGCGTCCCTCCTTGCCAGAGGATCACATTGTGCCACTGGAGCAGGAGCGGAGGGGAAAAGAGAGACACCTTCCTGTTTCTCCTTCTTTAGATATGAGTCTCCTTGCTATGTCACTTCCTGCCTAGATCACCACTTCTCTACTACATTTCCCAGAATCCTCTTTGACTCCTAGTCCTGTCTAACTTGCTGTTTCATTGGCCAAACAGAACTTTATTTAACAATCAATATGATAAACATACACAGAAGTACTTTCCCCATCACATTAATATATTTTCATTTTGTCAGTTCCATTCATCTGGAGAATCCTGACTAATATAGGTCTCTCCATATAACTCCCAAGGGAGAGGAAAACAGGCAAAAAGGAGACATAGTGAAGTCACACCAAGACCTAGCTTCATGATCAGGAGAGAATATGGCTTCTCCTTATAACTGATGTAACTTTTAATTGGTCTTGGAACTAATGATGATGATGATGATGATAATTTAAAAAGAGGACATGAATTTGGGAAGGAGATAACTTGGAGAATATCAGGGAGATAGATATAGAAGAAGAAGGTGATGGTGAATTAAGTTCAGAATTCATAATATACATATATAAAATTTTCAACAAATAAATTAAAACCTATTTAAAAATAAAGACCCACATAATCTAAAGATTATTTCTCTCAACAAGTTAAGTCTGCTGCCTCTGATTCACTTCCCTATCAATGGGAACAAACCCATAATGATTATATGCACCCAAACACTTCAGAGTATGTGTAGAATCCCCCCCCACTATGCCTCAAGGATGATTTCAGGCATAATATCCCATATATAAAATATTAGTAGGTTAGTGGAACTTGGAAAAGTTTCATTCCCAGGAGCAGTATAGAAGAGTTTTTTTTTTTTTTTTTCATACGTCATCTCTAATAAGCAACATCGTCAGAACTTTTGATTTTTGACATCTGATATGGCTCACAAGGTAACATCAGTTATTTTTGTTACCTGGAGTGTAGCAGTGAGGTGAGGGAACAAATTCTCCCATCACAGCAATTGACTGGATGCTTCTTTCTCTTTCAAAGAACAAAATTCTCTGATTGCAGTGCCATGTGATAGAGTAGGAACAGTCTTGTGGAATATTATCTCAACTACGTAAAGATTGCTGCATTTGTTTGAGTCATGGAATATTAGTTTAATTATGTAAAGGTGTGTTGCATTTGCTTATCTTGCCTCCCTAAGGCACATGATTGGTCTAATAAAAAACCAAATGTCCAATAGCATAGTAGGAGGCATAGGCTGGATTTCCTGGTAGGGTGAGTAAGTAGCAGTAGGAGTTTAGGCTTGGAGAAAGAAAGAAAAGAAGAGATGCCAGGGGTCAGACAGACAGACAGACTTGGTAGAAGCAGGAAGGTGGAACATACAGAAAGAAAGAAAGTTAAAATCCTCTGAGGCAAAACATAGGTGCATAGAAATAGGTTAAATTAAATTAAAAGAGCTAAAGGGACAAGCGTAAACTAAAGGCCAAGCTTTCATAATTAATAATGAGAAGTCTCTGTATGATTATTTGGGAGCTTGTTTATGACACAAAGAAAACTACAACTACATAGGGTAAAAGAGGGAACATAAGAGAAAACTTACAAAATGCAATACAAAAATATATTACCAATCATTAACGTGTCCCACTAGAAAAGGAGCTTTCTAAATTTCATCTCAAAGGCAAATAATAAAAAGAAAGGTTGTCCAGTTGTTCCATAGATAGACTTTTAATAAAGACCTGTAAGTATATGTCTGGGATGCTCAAGGAAGTTTAACTCATTTATCTAAACTCTAATAGTACGGAGAGACCTTTCTCTATTGTATTGACTGTTATAACACTAGGAGCTTAAAACAGCCCAATACCTTATAGGACCTTACCAACTACTTGTTCATAAATATTAAATGAAGAAATGACATAGTTATTGCCATCTCAAAGGAGACTAGTTAAAAAGTTAGAGAGATATTTTTATTTCCAAAATACTATATATATGTATATGAGGCAATAGAAGGACATTCAGTCATCACTATACTTAATTCCTTCAAATCTGACTTTTCTCTCTATTCCTCCTCTTCAAATACTAGAATCTACTGTCTTGATGTCAGACTTATAAGTTACCATAGAGGTGAAATTTGATATGTATGGTATGTAGTCTGTAAGAAAACAATTATTTTTATTTTTGAAATTGTACACATAAAATTTGAAAATATCTGTGGAGTAGCACATATTGAGCTGAAATATGTACCTGTTATGGAATGATGAAAATCAATTTGATATATGTACTACATCACACATTTTTTGTGGTGACAACACTAAGATGTACTCTAGTGACAATTTTAAATCATGCAAAGCATTGTTAAGACCTTAGTCATAACCATCCTATAGTAGATCTCTTGATTCTTCCTGTGCAACTGAAATTACATAACCTTTACCTGGTAACTCCACACTCTCTTCAACCTCCTTTATACCAGAAACCATCATCTTACTCTGCTTCTACAATTTGAGTTCTTACGAACATACAGATTTTAGGTTCATTTCTTTTATTAAAGATTTATTTATGCATTTCATGTATATGAATCAGATTCCATGAGAGATGGTTGTGAGCCACATGTGGTTGCTGGAAAATGAACATAGTACCTCTGGAAGAGCAGCTAGTGCTCTTATCTGATGAGCCATCTCTTCAGCCCCATTAGCTTTACTTTTAAAATTGTGGATTTATAATATAGATGCTGGAGTCAGTGTGTAAGCAGGGGTGTAATTGATTAAAGTTCTCCAGGAAATGGGCTGGCAAGATAGTTTAGTAGGTGAAGGTACCAGATGCCAAGCTCAACAATCTGAGTTCAATCTGTGGCCCAAATGGTAGGAGAGAACCCACTGTGGAAGTTGTGGGTTTCATTCTTGTATCCACATAAGTGAACAAATAGATACACAATAAATAATGATAATTTTCTTTTTTAGTGCCCAAGAGTCCTTAAATCTATGGCAAAGGTGATCTTGCAAATCCAGACAAATGATTTTGTGATTTTCAGATCTTGCCTATGCACTCTCATGATGAATGAGAGGGATGTCACATTCTAACTCCTGAGAGGGCTTTTGAAAAAAGAGGCATGTAAAGACTGCCTTGCTGTCACTCATCTTCAGCTGTAGGTAAATGCCTAGAGAAATATCCTGGACCTCACTGAGCTGAGCAATTTTATGTGGCAAGGACAGATTTGCCTTCTAATAATTTATCTAATCTCTAAAATGTCTTGCAGGATTTCCTATATAGCAAATGTATCATGCAAGTTATATTGATTAAGTTATATGTGCTTCATGATAATAATGCATGCCCTTAAAGTTGAGACAACATCCAACATCACTAAATACAAATGAAAGTATAAGTCTGATTTTCATTTGGTTTGGTGGAAGTGTTTGTTAATATAACTGGTTGCTGCACATAATAATACTGTATATACTATATAATACTACATAATACTATAATACTATATGATGTACAACAACCAATTATTATTCCTTATTAATAAGGAATGAACTGTTGATGAGACAACCTCAAAGAAATGTCTTACAAAAAAAAGTATAACTCATCATGCTTAGATTTTGTAGGTACAGAGCTGGTGCATCTGAAGAACTGGGGAATGATCTGTCATGTTGATACACAAGTCTAAAAGCAAACCCTTAGTGCACTTAAGACTGTTGATGATTGCTCCCACTCCACCTTAAAGTGACAGGCAAAATGTTCATCAAATTGATTTTGACAAAGGCAAAAAAGGACTTCCAATTGTGGCTGTCTACGGATAGATGCATAATACCCTAACTACAATCTTGTTATACCTGTATTCTTCATTTCACTGAGAGCATCCTGAGCAAACTTGACTGTTAGTACGTGGAATTATGTGCGAAAAATTCCAGTTCACATGCTGAGGTGCTTTTCAGTCCTGTAAGTACAGGCAGCAATTCAAACATAATTACTAATAAGGGAATAATGGGTGACTTTGGGGGAGCCTAGTCCATCATTTTTTAATACATGCTTTCTTCCCTGCCTTTTACAATGACTTATGTAAATCTGTGCATGAAGTTTCTGAACAGACTCTGCAAAGATTGAAGAGAGATATATGATCACATGAAGATATTAGCTTGGAGATCAGGAAGGTCAAAGCTAATCATGACAAGGCTGTTCCTTGATTTTAGGAAGTGGCATAGAAGAATCTTGTACATTATTTCTGGACTCTTGTTAAGGAGAGTTTCTGTTTTTAGTATATGCGGACCTGGTTTATTCAGTCTGGTATAGGATTCCTTCAGCAAGGTGACCCTTACCTTCTGATTACTGTACTTTTATGTACCAGTTGTATTCTTTAACTTCTTGGGCATAGTAGTAGAAAAAAGTAAGGTATACCGTCCATCTTACACAAGATGTTTGATACCATGTGTTATAATGGGAGGTTCACTTTCACTTCTGAGAACCATGTTCCACAGGACATCACCACTTTCCATGGGAATTCTTTGGCCTTTGGACTTGGTTTTGTAAAATTGAGAAAATCTACAATGTTATTATTTAAAAATCACAGGTGGCATTTTTTTCTTTCAAAAGTTCAAAGATCTCATGGGTATTTCATTACTCTCTTCAGCCTGATACATTATTTTCTGTACTTCATTCAAGGTTGGTTTGTTGGATAATATTTTTATGCTGTTTACATCATGGAAGGTTTTCCATTGTCCTTCAACTATGGTGCATAGTTTTGACAGGTATAGTAGTCTAGGCTGGACATCATGGTCTTTTAGGATGTTGAATTAATTTCTTTAGGCTCTTTGGCTTTCAAATTTTGCAATAAAAATCAGAGGTGGGGAAGAGCCAACAGTCTCACCTAGGTATGATGCTTATGAAACACAGGAGTTACATGAATTTGTAACCATAAGGATGAAGCAGTAGTACCAACAGCTTGGCTGGATCCAACAGCTCTCTAACTGGACTCACTGGACACAATAACAAGAATGGAGATATCATAATAGAGGGAGACATCTTTGGTTTACAGAGAAACCAGGCACTAGGGAAATGTCTGGAGATCTACAAAGATAACACCAGCTAACTATCTCAGCAACGGAGGAGAGGCTACCTTAAATGCCCTCCCCTGATTATGAGATTGATGACTGACTTACATCCAGCAGCTGGTGGAAGTAGAAGCAGACAACCATAACTAATCACCGATCTGAACTGGAACCCAGATGCAGAGAAGGACCAGTGAAGAGCACAGAAGTCCAGACCAGGCTGGTGAAACACAGAGAAACAGCTGATTTGAAAATCTGGGTACTCTTTCTCCCCATTCTGAGAGCTGGAATACCAGCATGGGACTGATCCAGACGCCAGGAACATGGGTTTCTGTGAGAAAACCTCAGAAATCTATTGGACCTCCTGTAGAAACTCAAATTATCCCTAGCATAGGTG